>NC_079327.1:11875000-12600000 GCF_029931775.1 Euleptes europaea | reverse complement strand
ACCAGCACCTCCTCCTAAGGAACCACACAACCTGTGGGATTTTTGTTGGTTTGCTTTAGAGCCGCAATGCAGCAGAAAGCTCTCTCTTACATCACTGACTTAAGCAGTCCCTCGATGCCCATGGTTCTGCTACAGACAATACTGACTTTGTTGGGCTATGCAACTTTTCTAAAGCGTAGGGGGAACATTAATAGGGTTGCTAACCTCCAGGTACTAGCTGGAGATCTCCTGCTATTACAACTGATCTCCAGCCAATAGAGATCAGTTCACCTCCCACCGGTGGCAAAGAGAGACCTGGCAACCCTAAACATTAAGATGGTGAAATGACCACAGAAAAAGAACAGCCAGATTCTGGCTGCAAGCTGGCACCCATTGAAAAGCGCTGCCTGATGCCACAACTTCAGCCTGCTACAGGAAGACTACTGGAAAATCTCTGAAGCCTAATCTGAGTGACAGAGGGTTCTTTCCTCCTCCGGAATCAGCCCCTCCCTTCTGTTGACAGTTATTGTAACTAACTGACGCTGCTGCCACTGACAACTGCCTGTCTCTGTCAGCCTCACGCTCTCTCTCAAGACGTTACACTGTTTTAGTTAAGATGATTTAAAAGTTACAGAAGCCTCTTAAAGAAAATGCTGTTTGTTTTGAAAGACTTTATGAACATTTATTAAAACCGTTTTTCTTAAACATTTGATGCATGTGCTATTAAAAATTCCTCCACATTCATAGAATTGGCTGTTTAAGGACTCTGCTGTTAAAGAGGTGGAATATCCTGCATCTAGTCAGTGCTGGAATATTGAACACATGAACACATGAAGCCGCCTTATACTGAATCAGACCCTTGGTCCATCAAAGTCAGTATTGTCTACTCAGACCGGCAGCGGCTCTCCAGGGTCTCAGGCAGAGGTCTTTCACATCACCTACCTGCCTAATCCCTTTCCTGGAGAAGCCAGGGATTGAATTTGGGACTTCTGCATGCCAAGCAGATTCTCTACCACTGAGCCACAGCCCCTCCAGATATTACCGCACAAGAAGGGATTGGATTGATTTCTTTTTTCCCCCCAACAAAGACTATTTAAGAAATCACTCTGTGCCCCATCACATGGGCCAAGACCCGTTGCTTGGATTTGGAATCTCTCACACACATACACACATGTTGCAGATGAGCACACACCTTTCCTTTTTGGGAAGGGCGCCTATCTGCAGTGGAGACTGCAGATGAAGACTGCTGGCCAACCCCATGGCCAGAGGCACTGATCTCTATCCATGTACATGTCAGCTTCTAGTTTGATAATTGGGGAAAACCTTGATGCATAAGGGCAGATTTGGCCCTGGGGCCACCTGTTGCTGATCATCATTAAAGGAGTAAGGTCTTTTCCAAATTTATTTATTTTTGCAAAAGTCTTGCATAAAATAAAGATAGGGGGGGCACATACTGTTTCTGTTGCAGTTTTCACATTACAGTATTTTGTCATAGGGGACATGCAATTCCCACGCCTTCCAGCACTCATCTCCTTTGCATTGGGGAGGGCTGTGCTTCTGCGTCACGAGCACCATTAAAAGGACCCTCATTCCCGGTAGATCTTCAGGGGTTCTTCAGCCAAGAGGGAAAAGCAACCTCTGTAAACTGAGAGGTTTCTCAGGAATGTATTTTTTTTAGATCAAACTAGCAAGGAACATACTTGGAAAACAGCCATGCTAAAAACTGGAATGGGGAGAAATAGTTTTTGCACCATAAAAATAATGTAGAAAGCCAATTTGGACTATTAGGCTAAGGAGCAATCCTAAACAGCTCTCCTCAGATGTCCTGTTTTATTCAAGGGACTTACTCCCATGAAAGTGTTCTTATGGCCGCAATCCTAAATTTCATACGAATCATGCAGACTCCCTTTTCCTGCAGATGGCTGAAGTCAATATATGAGAGTGGTAATAATTTTTTTAAAAACCTCTTTATGCTCTTTCCCTGTAAATAAATAAATAAACACACACACACACACACACACACACACACACACACACACACACACAGAGAGAGAGAGAGAGAGAGAGAGAGAGAGAGAGAGAGAGAGAGAGAGAGAGAGAGAGAGAGTGTATTAATGTGGGGTTTAAAACAATACACTCTGACTCCAATAAGATGGGCAATGTTAAATGCATATAACAGTTACAGGGTAAATAATAAAACACAAGCCAAATGTATATATTTAAAACATTTACTATACTCTGCCCACTGCCGGCAAAGACATATGCGGTTTAAACCATTATAGCAACGGCTACAACATATACACAGAAATTCTGGGTACACGAAAGTGTATATTTTAATAGGTTTAATAGCATTATTGTGAGGGTCTCTGTCTTTGTGTCTCTGCTTTCCATCACCTGCGGTATTATCAGTGAACTCGTAAAAGCAGTTCACACCTTCTGGTCTCAGGCGCCAGGCCTGATGGCCCATGTATCTTCCCCCCCGCTGTTTTCCTGCCAGTACTCCCTCAGGCCGGTGCGGCCTTGGAAGTGTGATAGCCGCACCAGACTTCCTGGGATCCGTCTGATGTTTTGTATTATGCCAAGCTTGTAACTTCCCATAACAATAAGTGTGAACCCCAGTGCCCCAGTGCCCTGGAGTCAATATATTCTGTAAACCCGTATAGCCCCTCACTTGCAACTTTCTACCTGTGCCTGTCTCATCTCCTGAAGGCTTCAATAAATCTATTGTTTCTGTATCAACGTCTGAGCAACTGATTTGGAGAAGCAAACTCAGAGAGGGGGATCTCTCACATTAAGTTGCAAGTCATTGCCTCTCGGACTGCAGCTGTACCGCTTTGGACAGAATGTCAGCCGACGAGGATACCACCCCTATCCCCGATGCCCCCAAGGCTCCGGACGAGCCGGAGAAGCCGGACCCGAAGGAGGAGGGAGCCAAGCCAAAGAAACCGAAGGGTCGCGTCCCCGACCAAGATCGGGACGAACGTCCCCGGGGGCTTACTTATTGGCTGGACTCTCCCAAGGGCTGGTCGCTCTCGCGGACTGCGGCGAAGGATCGCCGGTTGGCCTTCCCCAGCACGGGACTCGAAGGGGACCCGGCCCGCAAAGAGGCCCTCATGGAGGAAGAACGAAAGCAGTGGCAGGAAGACCGCCGGGCTATGCAGGAGCAGATGGAGACCATGCAACGCGTAATGGGTGAGATGGCCACGGCCCTAGATGCGCTGAAGTTGCAACCTCCAGCCGGTGCTCCCCCAGACGGGGCGCCGGCAGTTCCGCCCGCAACCCCTGCCCCCCCGGCCCGTCGGGACCTGAAAGTCACGTATGACGGGTCGGGAGACCAATTGATCTTTTTTATGGTCCAAGTGGACATTTTTATGCGGGAACAAGGCCGAACCTTTGTTTCTGAGGAGTCCCGGGTGCAGTACGTGGCTTCCTTACTGCAGGGGGAGGCGGCTGCCTGGATGGTGTTGCAGTATGAACTCCGCTCGCCGGTACTGCGAACCCTGGACGAGTTCATGGTAGCACTCCGAAACCGTTTTGAGGACCCGACTCTGGGTGAGCGGGCTAAAGCCTCCCTGATGCAACTGCGCCAAGGGACTAAGTCGGTGGCGCAGTATGCAAGTGAGTTCCAGTCACTGGCTAGCCGAATTCTGGACTGGAGTGAAGCTACCTTGGTACAATGTTTCAGGGAGGGTCTCAACCCAGACCTCCAACATTGGGCCTTCATGCAAGGGAACCCCCCGGATGTGGAAGGTTGGGTTCGCCATGCTGCTGACATCGAGAATCGCAAGCAACTCCTGAACTTGTCCAAGCAACGGCTTGGGCGAGACCCCAGGCCCCGAGGTGACCGTGGCCGGGAACTCCGGCAAGGGGGTGGCGGGGGTCTCTCGGCCGCGGAACGCCGCAAGCGGTTCGAGGCCGGCGTCTGCCTGATCTGCGGGGGAAAGGGTCACTTTGCATCGCAATGCCCCTCTCGCTCAGGCCGTCCGACCCCCCCCCCGCCAAACCCAGGCCGAGCCGACGAAACCGGCCGCCGACAGCCAGCCTCGCCGTAGAAGCGGACCACTGAGCCGGCGCTCCGGCGCACCCTCCGCTCTCCACGCGCGCCCCCAGGATGGGGCATCCGACTCTACGGTCCCATCGGGGTCCCGGATTACAAATACCGTCTTTGATTCGGACGGCTCCCCGGAGGCCACCACCCCGTCCCCCTCTTCCAGCGAGGAGGAAGAGTGGGAACAGCCGGCAAAAAACGCCGTCGGTCTGCTGTAGAGGGGGCTCCGCAGCAGACCGTCCCTATCGTTGTGCAAGGAGCTCCACCGATGGTAAGCGCCCAAGAGGACAATGTATTTGTGCGTGTTCATCTGTCCCTACCCAAAGGGGGTCCCCCGTTAGAGGTCCCCGCGTTGGTCGACTCGGGGTGTGCCCGCACCATGATAAATGAGGAAACTGCCAAGAAGTTGGGGGTCCGGCGCAAGCGGCTTCCGGGACCCCTCCGTTTTTCCCAAATGGACGGGAGTGACTTTAAACGGGGCCCTGTGACCCACAGAACTGCAGCCGTGATTATGTCCGTGGGGGAACATTGGGAACGGTTGTATTTCACCATCGCCCCTATTGTAACCCCTGTGGTGTTAGGGATGAACTGGTTAAGGGGACACAATCCCTCCATTGATTGGGTTAAACGGGTGCTTTCTTTCCCAGAAAACCCCTGTGGGTTGCATGACAAGGAACGGGTACTCAGAACTCCAGCCGCCGCACTGGTAGGGTCCCCCGCCCCAGTCTCTCCACAGTTACCCTCTGAGTACTCGCAGTTTACTGATGTTTTCGATGTTAGAGAGTGCGACGAACTGCCTCCCCACAGAGAAACGGACTGTGCCATCGAGATCGTAGGGGAAGGCAAACTGTCTAAGGGAAAGGTTTACCCCATGAGCCCCAGTGAAAAGACTGTATTGCGGGACTATCTGGATGTCAATCTGGCGAGGGGTTTCATACGCCCCTCCAAGGCTCCTTATTCAGCCCCAGCTTTCTTTGTAAAGAAAAAGACGGGAGATTTAAGACTGTGTATTGACTTTCGCAGACTGAACGCAGTCACCCAGTCTAATGCGTACCCCCTCCCTCTTATTCCTGACCTTCTAGCACAATTAAAGGAGGGCCGAATCTTCACCAAACTGGACTTGGTAGAAGCCTACCACCGCATTCGCATCAAAGAAGGAGACGAACCCAAAACGGCCTTTTCCAGTTGTTTTGGGATGTTTGAGTACCTGGTCATGCCGTTCGGACTTTCGGGGGCTCCGAGTGTCTTTATGCAATTAATTAATGAAGTTTTGCATGATTTACTGTTTCGGGGGGTGGTGGTATTTCTCGATGACATTCTTATTTACTCTGAGACCATGGAAGAACATGTGCGCCTAGTACGAGAAGTGCTCCAGCGGCTGCGGGAGCACAAACTGTATGCTAAGGTGTCCAAGTGTGAATTCCACCAACCTTCTATTACATTTTTGGGGTATGTGATTTCCCACCAAGGGTTGGAAATGGACCCCGCCAAGGTCCAGGCGGTGCGGGACTGGGAAACCCCCACTACCCGCCGCCAACTTCAACAGTTTTTGGGGTTTGCCAACTTTTACCGGAATTTCATTCCCAACTTTGCCCAAGTTGCGCTTCCCCTCACTGCCCTGTTACGTACCAAGGACAGGGGGGCTAGCGCCGCACTCCCCTCAGCCCGTCTGCAATGGTCTCCCCAGTGCCAGCAAGCTTTTGAACGTTTAAAGCTACTTTTTTCATCCGAACCCGTTTTGGCTCACCCGGATTGCACCAAGCCCTTCGTGGTGCAGGTGGATGCCTCGGATGTAGCAATGGGCGGGGCCCTATTGCAGAGGGATGAGGGGGGACGGTTAAGGCCGTGCGCCTACTTCTCCAAGAAGTTTTCCCAGTCCGAAATCAACTGGGCCATTTGGGAGAAGGAGGCAGCAGCGGTCAAACATGCCCTTACCATATGGAGACACTTCTTGGAGGGGGCCGAACTGCCGTTCGAAGTGTGCACAGATCACAAGAATCTTGAGGCTCTCAAGGGAGCTAGAAAACTCAATGCCAAACAAATTCGGTGGGCCCAATTTTTTGCAAAATTCCGGTTCACCCTCAAACATGTCCCTGGCAAAGAAAATGCCCTAGCTGATGCTTTGTCACGACTTCCCCAGTATCGCAACGATTTCGATCGCCCCGTCGACTCCCTGTTCACTCCCGAACAGCGAGGGGAAGTCCCTGGCTTAGCCGTCACCACCCGATCCCAAGCCCGCCAACCGGAGACCCCCCCTACGCTCAAAGGTATCCCGGAAGTGTTCCAACAGCGACTCCGGGACGCCTCCTTGCAGGAGGAGGAGCACAATCTCCTCCCTCCTGGCTTGGAACGAACCAACACTTGGTGGGTGCAGGGGGGGAAACTATATGTCCCATCTTCCCTTCGCAAAGAAGTATTGGGACTGGTACATGGGGCCAGGCTGGCAGGTCATTTTGGTTTCGTAAAAACGCTTCACCTGGTTCGAAGGCAGTTTTGGTGGCCCGGTATGAGATCTGATGTGGAGTTGTATGTGCGCAGCTGCCCCACCTGCGCCACAGCCAAGAAACGGATGGGAAAACCCCCGGGGCTTCTCAAACCGCTTGAGAACCCCTCCCGTCCCTGGGAAGTCATCGCCATGGATTTTATCACCGACCTACCTCCAAGTCGGGGGAAAACGGTTCTCTGGGTTATCACAGACCTCTTTTCCAAACAGGTTCATTTCGTTCCATGTGCAGGTCTTCCTTCAGCCCAGGGCTTAGCTAAACTGTTCATCACGCACGTCCTCAGGCTACACTCGATCCCGAGGAAGGTCCTCTCCGACCGGGGGGTCCAGTTTGTTGCCAAATTCTGGCGGGCTTTCCTAAAGTTAATGGGAGTGGAGGAACAGGGCCTTTCTTCCGCCTATCACCCCCAAACGGATGGTCAAACAGAACGAGTAAATGCGGTAGTAGAATGTTATTTGCGCTGCTATGTAAATTTCCACCAGGATGACTGGGTTGACCTGCTGCCATTTGCCGAATATGCGTACAACAATGCGCCTCATTCCTCTACCGGCTTTAGTCCCTTCCAAGTTATATACGGGACGGATTTTGGCCCTTTCGGTTCTGCCCCCGTCTCGCCAGAGCTCCAGTCTACCCCTGATCTTCAGGAGTGGATTCAGGTGGTTAAATCCACCTGGCCATGGTTGCTCAAAAATCTGGAAAGGGCAAAAAGCAAGTACAAGGAACAAGCGGACAAACACCGGTCTCCGGGATGGGAACTCAAGGTGGGGGAGCAAGTCTATCTGTCCACCAAAAACCTCCGCTCTCTTCGCCCCTGCAAAAAACTGAGCGACCGTTATGTAGGACCTTTCCCCATTACCAGAGTAATCAACGAGGTTACCGTGGAACTGAGTCTCCCTAAGACACTCAAGGGGGTTCATCCAGTCTTCCATATAAGCCTCCTCAAACCTTATGTAGCAGCTCCCCAGTTCCACCCCCCTCCCGCTCATGAGATTCCTACCGTAGTAGGAGGGGACACCCATTTGGAAATATCCAAGGTTTTAGATTCCAAATGGAAGAAAGGGAAACTGTTTTACTTTGTTCGCTGGAAAAACCTTGGCTCCGCTCATGACGAATGGGTGGCCGCACCCCACATGGCAGCTCCTCGCTTGGTCCGAGAATTCCACCTTGCTTATCCCGATAAGCCTCATCCTCCCGGAGGGGGGCCTTAAGGGGGGCAGAATGTGAGGGTCTCTGTCTTTGTGTCTCTGCTTTCCATCACCTGCGGTATTATCAGTGAACTCGTAAAAGCAGTTCACACCTTCTGGTCTCAGGCGCCAGGCCTGATGGCCCATGTATCTTCCCCCCCGCTGTTTTCCTGCCAGTACTCCCTCAGGCCGGTGCGGCCTTGGAAGTGTGATAGCCGCACCAGACTTCCTGGGATCCGTCTGATGTTTTGTATTATGCCAAGCTTGTAACTTCCCATAACAATAAGTGTGAACCCCAGTGCCCCAGTGCCCTGGAGTCAATATATTCTGTAAACCCGTATAGCCCCTCACTTGCAACTTTCTACCTGTGCCTGTCTCATCTCCTGAAGGCTTCAATAAATCTATTGTTTCTGTATCAACGTCTGAGCAACTGATTTGGAGAAGCAAACTCAGAGAGGGGGATCTCTCACAATTATGCTCTTGCAGGCAAAATTGTGCACTAAGATGCATCATTTTCCAGTGTGAGAATGGGCTGCATTTCAATGCACAGGTGTCTTGCATGGCCCAAAGCGGATCCATTTTGGACCTAGGTAAGTTTTGGGGTGCCTTTTTCATGAGCCTATGAAAGAGAACTTGCACTGTTTTTGCTCGGAAATGGCATTCAGGTTTATTCAAACTATGTTAGCCGATAAAATTCCGGTTAAGCAAAGAGAGTAAAAGAACTTTGTAACTCAGTTCTTTCTGCATTGCCAGATTACATAAACAACAGATGAAAAATAAGATAATCACAAGAAACGCATGCAAAGATCTGCCTAAAACATTCTGAGTAATATATCAGCGGATAGCTGTTGGACCCATCTATATGTGTGCTACTGCACCATAGTGCTTTCCATATAGCACTTTTCACAGTGAGGACATTTAATATGCATCCACAAAATATATAATTAAATTACATGTATGGGGAAGGGTGGCATCGGAGGAAATCAATTGTGTGGCCAGCAAATGAAACGCCTCCCTCCAGTGCATTGAACTGAAAGGAGCCTTATTTCGGGCAGGCTTGGCTCTTTAATCAGCTTTCCGCAACCCACGAAGAGACCCATTTTGCTAGCAGAAGGGAACATGTTGCTGACCACTTTCAGCAAGCTAATTGTCTTTCTGAATTCAGAGTGCGTGTCAAATGCTGCTTAAGGAAATCGGATCTTCCTTCCGGCAGGATTTGTTTCTTTGTCACTTTTGATTTCATGCCTCCTTCATCACTCGTCTTCCTTACCTGCCCTCCCGCTGCTGCTGTTTCATTGCCGAGCATCCCCAAAATAATGTTTGGTTTGCGCATTTTTCTCATCTCTGCCTCCTCATCCTTCGACTCACCAAAGCTCCTCTGAAGAAGGCATCAGCCGGGAAGCTCGGAGGAAAACCTTTTTGCAAATTGAGCTTGCTTGGTGGCAGTAAAAGCACGGTGCGGTTTTGCATATTTATTTGTTTCCCCTGTGCTTACACAACAGCTGTAAATACACAAAATGCATCTGAAGCTATTAGAGGCTACTGGTTCACTGAAGATGCAGTAAAACTGGGATTTCTCCCAGGCATCTTAAGGAATTCTCTCAGTTATTTCTAATAACTGAAGACATATACAACTCAAGTCCCTTTTTATAGGGTTAAATATTTCTCAATGTAGACTCAGCATCAACAATTTCTTGAGCAGAAATTAGTGCATGATGCCTAACAGTGTATAATCCTTGATTTGTGTACTTTTTTTAAAAAAAGAATTGTGCATAAAACCGTAAATGGTTCATGCATAATTCTAGCAGTTTGCCACAAACAGACTCCCGAGAAAGTAATAAACTCGCGGGGAACCCAGCCCAGAGATGTCTCCCACAACTCTGAAGTTAGATTGTGTTCCTGCAGACATCGCAGATGGCACAATCATTTGAATTCTCTAGCACAAAAGTCTGGCATGCCAAGAGGTGCCTATGTATCTCCAAAGGTTCCACTGGAGAGTGGGGAAAGTAAATATATTCTGCACATAAAAAAGGGCCCAAGAAGGGCTTGAATGTTATTTGTTAGGCCATAAAAGGGCATCTGTTGATTGGCATGACTTCTGCTTGCTTAGGTTGCCAGATCAGACATTTAATAGGAAGACTGCAAGTGCTGTGGTACCTTGGAGAATAACTGATTTGATTGGGGCTCCTGCTTCCAGAGGTAGCATCCGTTCTTTATCCAGCCCTCGTTTCCCTAGGAAAGCACAGTTCGTGCCCCCCATAGACCAGTTAGCAAGGATATATACATGCTTTGAGCACATGCATGTCCGTGCAGGATGTGAATACATATATAGGTGCACATAGAAAGGGATGCCCTGAGCAAGAAGAAGAAGAGTTGGTTTTTATATGCCAACTTTATCTCCCACCTAAGGCAGAATCAAACCGGCTTACAATCACCTTCCTTTCCCCTCCCCACAACAGACACTCTGTGAGGTAGGTGGGGCTGAGAGAGCTCTAAGAGAACTGTGACTAGCCCAAGGTCACCCAGCTGGCTTTGTGTGTAGGAGTGGGGAAACAAATCCAGTTCACCAGATTCGCCTCCGCCGCTCATGTGGAGGAGTGGGGAATCAAACCCAGTTCTCCAGATTAGAGTATACCATTCTTAACCACTACACCACGTTGGCTCTCAGGTGAGAATCTTTTGGCAACAAGGTGAGGATCTTTTGGCACAGAAAGAATACGATGGATGTCGAGAAGCAAACATGAACAGAGATTAAATAATGGGGTGTTTTCTTCTGTTCTTTGAGGGCGATCAGAAAAAAGGCCAAGTCACACAGCAGGATGAAGAGAATGGGTGATAAGGCAGGTTTATTAGCAGACTGCTGTTTAGAAAAAAGGCAGGCTCACCTGGAACCCCTTCTACCACACCTAAACCTGTTTAAATCAAGGGGGTTTGGCAACTCTCCACAGTATCAGCTTGGCTTCCAAACTTCCCATGCAAGTTCAGCAAACTAAGCAATATACATTGAATTTAACTAGAATACAAGAGATTTCATAATCTTCCCACGAATAAATGAATAGATAAATGAACTGCTATTCCATAAGTAAAGTTTGATTCAAAAGATTCGTCCAGGTTTCCACCTACGAACCTGGTGCGGCTCTAGGAACTCAAGAAAACTCAATGGAGCTTCCTAATGAAATAAACCAGTCCAGCAACTGTATAATTGTTGGTGTCCTCTGGGAAAAGTTAAAAATTAAGAAATCATAATTGATTTCCATTTATAAGTTCTTTCCCTAAAAAACATTTAGGTACAAAACATGCTTAAAATGTGAAAAAGGACCTTGCTAACAAAGCTGTTTTATGCCCTTCGGTCCTGTTTTGTGCTCCTCCTGTGTTTTGTGTGGACTTCGCGTATCAGCAGAAGCAGGTTCTTGTCTTTGAAAGCTCACACCACAATCAGTGTGTTAGTTTTTAACATGCCACAAAACTTTTTGCTGTTCTTATTCTTTGTATAAAATGCACTTACATCCTTTTTTTAAAGCTCTCAATTGTACCCCCATATCTTTTGTATAATTTAATTGGTTTGTAAACCCATGGGAGATGGAGATCCTTTTCTTGGTAGAACCATTACCCCTCCAGAGTCCTTGGCTGTAGCAAAGGATTATAAATTACTTTTCATCCCCTCACATATTCTCGATGAACGTAGGCATGTAAGTCCAGCAGAAAACACGAATACACTTAATGCTGTTAAATCTATTAATCATGGATAATTGTGTGTGTGTGTGTGTGTGTGTGTGTGTGTGTGTGTGTGTGTGTAGCCCCGTGTTGCAGAGTGGTAAGTACTGCTGTAAAAAGCTCTACTCATGACCTGAGTTCGATCCCGAGGGAAGCCGGTTACAGGTAGCCAGCTCAAGGTTGACTCAGCCTTCCATCCTTCCGAGTTCGGTAAAATGAGTACCCAGCTTGCTGGGGGTAAAGGGAAGATGACTGGGGAAGGCACTGGCAAACCACCCTGTAAACAAAGTCTGCCTAGTAAACGTTGGGATGTGACGTCACCCTATATATAAATAAAAGTGGCACTGAGTTATCTTTACGTTTTCAAAATCCATAGAATGTGCACAGCGAGAGCTGTGTGTGTGTGTATATATATATATATATAATCCCAACTACAGGTGCTTCTGCTCAAATGTTTAGGGCTGCTCATTTATATGCCATACTAATGAATCTTGCCCCTTGGGAGTATGCATCATTAGTGTGGTGCATAATACAACCCACCCTGGTCACATGGGCAGACGTTACTAAGCTGCAGCTACAGGATAATGAAGGTTGCCAACCTCCAGGTAGTAGCTGGAGATCTCCTGCTATTACAACTGATCTCCAGCCGATAGAGATCAGTTCACAGGGAGAAAATGGCTGCTTTGGCAACTGGACTCGATGGCATTGAAGTCCCTCCCCTCCCCAAACCCCGCACTCCTCAGGCTCTGCCCCCCAAACCTCCTGCCGGTGGCGAAGAGGGACCTGGCAACCCTAGGGATAACGGTGAGTGAAGAATGAAGCAGGCAATGGATTTCCATAGAGATAGCAAATGATGGTGATACCTACTGTTAGTGAGCTCCCCACCCCCTTGCTCTCGCTGTGCACATTCTATGGATTTTGAAAACGTAAAGATCACTCAGTGCCACACATTGGTTAAGAAACAGGTACTTAACCCATTGGAGGGAGAAGTGGGTTCACAGCTGAAGCGTCATAACCCCATATGCTCCAGCTGAATCAAGATAAATAGTTGTTGGGTTAGTGACCTACATTGTGGATGCTAACCATGCTGTTCTTCAGCAAAGTTGGCAAAAGGCCAGACTCTTCTTCTCAGTATTCTGCCTCAAGGTGGGGAGTAGTGGCAGTCTATTTAAATTTTCCATTTATGGGAAAATTGTTCCTTTTATGACCTTAATTGAGTTGGTTTCATGAACTAAAAACTGGAGGTTTCTATTTACAACTCTCTTTAACACTGACAGAGTGGCTTCGTCTGCATATTCCTTATTATAGTACATATTATTTTTTTTAAAAAAATGACATCTATTTTTACCCTGTCCTGAGCCTCAAACACAAATCAAGAGAAAGTCCTTTGCCCATCTGATTCATTGTCAAAAACCACTCTGTGACCCAAACGATCACAACATATGCAGGACACAGAAAAGCTTCTTAGTAAGCTTAAGAACATAAGAAGAAAAGCCATGCTGGGTCGGACCAAGGTTTATCAAGTCCAGCAGCCTGTCTACACAGTGGCCAACCAGGTGCCTCTAGGAAGCCCCCAAACAAGACGACTGCAGAACCATCCTGCCTGTGTTCCACAGCACCTAATATAATAGGCATGCTCCTCTGATACTGGAGAGAATAGGTTCTGGCCTGAGCCCTAGCACTTCTCATTTCATAAGAAGGAAACATGTCGTCTAAGGCCCTCCAAACCAATACCCCATTTTGTTCTATCAAGATGGCAAAGCCTGATGTTCTACATGGAGGCCTGTTCTTCAGTTAGGGATGCCAGCTTCTTGGTGGGACCTGGAGATTCCCTGGAATTATAGCTCATCTCCAGACTACAGAGGTCAGTTTCCCTGGAGAAAATTGATGTTTTGGAGGTGGACTCTATAGCATTGTACACCACAGAGGTCCCTGTCCTCCCCACGCTCTACCCCCAAATCTCCAGGAGTTTCCCATCCTGGATCTGGCAACCCTATTCTCAGTTGAGGTCTGATGTGCTCCCAAGAAGTACCCAACGTCTCCATCTTCTGATGTTGAATCCAGCCCATGGATACAAGAGTTCACCCAAGTCAAACTCTTCCTAAATGAAGAACCCACCTGGCAGCCTTGGGAGACGTCATCTTGGAACCCATTTAAGACTAGTCTAGGGTATGGCTTGTCTCAAAGCTGTATGTGTAAGATGAAGCATTGAACAAAACATGTACAAACCAAACAAGTTGCCTAAAGTCATACAAGACTGATTTAAGAACAAAAAGTACACGCTAGAGAGTGAAACATTCAACTCACATTTTTTAAGCGTACATGAGACATCAATGCACCCTGATAAATGTTTATCCAAGTCATAGCTCTAGGGGAAGGATGACAGATACTCTCCACTATTGTAGCAAGCAGCAAGGAGAATCTTGGCAATGGCATCAAGTAACCAGTGTCCTAAGGGATGCACTTGTGACAAAAATGGAACGAGAACCTCCCAAAGAGGCACAAGACTCTCTCAAATTAGCAGATGCAACATCCCACCAATATTTGCTTGACTCTTTCCCTCGTTAGCTATACACTGTTGGGCTATTATACTGGAAATAATGGTCTTTTCCAGCCATTTTCCAGTCTCTAAAACTGGCCCAGGCTAGCCTGATCTCGTCAGATCTCAGAAGCTAAGCAGGGTCGGCCCTGGTTAGTATTTGGATGGGAGACCACCAAGGAATACCAGGGTTGCTATACAGAGGAAGGCACTGGCAAACCACCTCTGTTAGTCTCTTGCCATGAAAACCCCCAAAAGGTGTCGCCATAAGTCGGCTGCGACTTGACGGCACTTTACGCACACACAAAAAATAAGAACATAAGAAAGGCCCTGCTGGATCAGATTAAGGCCCATCAAGTCCAGCAGTCTGTTCACACAGTGGCCAACTAGGTGCCTCTAGGAAGCCCACAAACAAGAAGACTGCAGCAGCATTACTCTGCTTGTGTTCCAAAGCACCCAATATAATAGGCATGGTCCTCTGATCCTGGAGAGAATAGGTATGCATCATGACTGGTCATTACTTTTGTCTTCTTGATGTTCAGCCGTAGTCCTGCTTTGGCACTTTCTCTTTTAACTTTCAGCAGTTCAAGTCTTTGCTATTTTCTGCCAGTAATGTAGTATCATCAGCATATCTCAAATTGTTAATGTTCCTCCCTCCAGTTTTCACTCCACCTTAATCTAAATCTAATCCATTTTTCCTAACCAGAGGCATACACTTGGTCTATAGGTTCAACAAGTGGAGATGTGGTCCTTCAGAGTTGGTAAGCTTTTCTGCCATCACTGATCTTATTGAGAAATCTCTGAAAACCTCTAAGGCAGCTGAAGACTCTCTAGAACTGATTTTCAAAGCGGAAGACAAGGTTGAAGACCTTAAGGCAGGGGTGTTGAACTCACTTGTTACGAGGGTTGGATGTGGCATAAATGTCATTTGGTCGGGCCAGGCCATGCCTCGGCAGCCCAGATCGAGAGTGGGGCAGGGGTGGCTGCCTTGGCTGGCTCGTGGGCTGGATGAGAGCTCTAAAGGGGCTGGATCCAGCCCTCATTTTTGACACCTCTGTCTTAAGATATGGCTTCAAGCCAGGCTTGAGTCCCAGTGCCTTCAGTTTTAAAATAAACTGAATAATCGCCTGTTCTATTGCTCCATCCCTTCTCTTTCCTGTCCCTCCCCATCTTGAACCATCCATGCTAATTTAGGATTTGCCCGTGCCACAGAAATCTGGTGGGCCGCCAGGTTAACAAACGCATTTCCCCCATTCCTCCATGGCGAAGCTCAAAGCTGTGTGGCATTTTTTCAGAGAGTGCCTGATTTCTGGAGGACATTTCAGTATGAAACCCCCAACGACAATTTAAGAGCAACACACTTCCAGTGGTACGTATAGCAGCAATGACACGGAAAAGCCAAAAGTGTCAAGTGAAAAGCAAAACACATAACGATGTTTTATTACCGTCTTTCCATTTTAGGGGGAAAAAAGTATTGCAAAATGCACAGTTCTTTTCCCCAGCTAAGGCTTTGCTCTGCATGCAAACAAGACACATTTTCAAATAAATCAGCAGATTTGAAATCCTACTTCTTAAGAGACACTTCATAAGGTCATGAATGCAACTCACCGACTTTTCCAGCTTAAATTTGAGCATGAGGTGCATTATACAGAAAATGGAAAATACCATTAAGCGGAAGAATAAAAAACACAGGCTATGCATCTTCAGTGCCCTTTGGGCACTGGAACTGCTGCAGAGGCTGGCTGTTCTAATATATGTAAAATGGTGCCTTCGGTGTAATGAAATGCCCTGTGATGATGGAAAGGACCCGGTTTTTTTTCTACCACCAAAGTCACTTTACACCCAGAAATGTAGTAGTAGTAGTAGTAGTAGTAGTAGTAGTAATAGTAGTAGTAGTAGTAGTAGTAGTAGTAGTAGTAGAAGAAGAAGAAGAAGAAGAAGAAGAAGAAGAAGAAGAAGAAGAAGAGTTAGTTTTTATATGCCGACTTTCTCTACCACTTAAGGGAGACTCAAACCGGCTGAAAATCACCTTCCCTCCCCCTCCCCGCAACAGACACCCTGTGAGGTAGGTGGGGCTGAGAGAGCTCTAACAGAGCTGTGACTAGCCCAAGGTCACCCAGCTGGCTTTGTGTGCAGGAATGGGGAAACAAATCCAGTTCACCAGATTAGCCTTCGCCGCTCACGTGGAGGAGTGGGGAATTAAACCCGGTACTCCAGATCAGAGTTCACCGCTCCAAACCACCGCTCTTAACCACTACACCACGCTGGTAGAAGAAGGAGGAGTTGGTTTCTATATGCCAACTTTCACTACCCCTTAAGGAAGAATCAAACTGGTTTACGGTCACCTTCCCTTCCCCTCCCCTGCTCATGTGGAGGAGTAGGGAATCAAACCTGCTTCTCCAGATTAGAGTCCCGCTGCTCTTAACTACTACACCACACCGGTGGGCTTGCTAAACTGCATGAGATGCCTTAGTAACAAACTTCCATCATTGAGACTGAGACCAAAATGGGGCAGGGGGAAAACGATACTTCCCAGTTGAATTTCAGTTAAAGAAAAAATGAGGAAAACATTCAAAGGTGCACAATGAAGATGGCATGGAATGGATTATTGTAAGCTGATTATCAATATGATCCTCTGAATGTTCAAGCAACTGACCATATTGTGTACGTGCAGAGAAATCAAAAATACAACCCGCAGCACCCCCGATACTTGTGGAACAAACTACACTTGTAATAAGCCTTTTATTACCAGAGTTTATTGTATTGTGGAATCTGCAATATAATAAATTTTGCGGCTGAAATACGAGATTAAAAATACGCTTATTATTTTAAAAGGTACTAAAAGAAACACATTCAAATTCAATATCATCTGATAAAGATTGAAGTATATAGCAAAATACTCAAAGCCTTCAGCTGTTTCTAACAGTCCTTTGGGGGGTGGGAAAGTAGGTAGTGGGAAGAGGCTTGGATCCTGAGGAAAATCTCTGTGGATGGAAAGGGCTGTTTAGCTTGGAAAGAAGGCAGATAAGGGAGACATGATAGAGGTCTAGAAAATTATGCATGGTTTGGAGAGAGTGGACAGGGAGAAGCTTTTCTCCCTCTCTCATAATACTAGAACGTGGGGTCATCTGCTGAAGCAGGAGGGTGAGAGATTCAAAACTGATTTCTTCACACAACGCATAGTTGTGGAACTCCCTGCCTCAGGATGTGGTGATGGCTGCCAACTTGGAAGGCTTTAAGAGGGGAGCGGACATTTTCATGGAGGATAGGGCTATCCATGACTACTAGTCAAAATGGATACCAGTCATGATGCATACTGAACAGGGGTGTCTGTGTGAAAGGAAGCAAGCAGCAGCATTCCTCGTCTAATTCAAATTTACCCCCACAAATCCAAATTATTTTATATTAATAAAAAATCATGCCAAATGTAAGATAAACAAGAAAGGTGATTTTTTTAAAATACAACATCCCTTATCCAAAAATTAAAATCAACCAACCCCCTGTGTTTCAAAACGGGTGTTGTGGATCCAACTCCCCACTGAAATGAGCAAATATATTTTTACTCATGCACCGCTGATGAGCTGTTATTCCTGAATGGTTCACTGTAGGAGGAGGAGGAGGAGGAGGAGGAGGAGGAAGAGAAGAAGAAGAGTTGGTTTTTAGTAGTAGTAGTAGTAGTAGTAGTAGTAGTAGAAGAAGAAGAAGAAGAAGAAGAAGAAGAAGAAGAAGAAGAAGAAGAAGAAGAAGAAGAAGAGGAGGAGGAGGAGGAGGAGGAGGAGGAGGAGTTGGTTTTTATATGCTGACTTGCTATACCACTTAAGGGAGACTCAAACCAGCTTACAATCACCTTCCCTTCCCCTCCCCACAACAGGCACCCTGTGAGGTAGGTGGGGCTGAGAGAGTGTGACTAGCCCAAGGTCACCCAGCTGGCTTCGTGTATAGGAGAGGGGAAACAAATCCAGTTCACCAGATTAGCCTCCGCCGCTCATGTGGAGGAGTGGAGAATCAAACCCAGTTCTCCGGATCAGAGTCCACCACTCCAAACCACCGCTCTTAACCACTACACCACCACTATACAGAGGGGGCTACTGCTAAGGGAATACTGGAGACATCCAACGTGAAAACAACGGGTTAGATCCAAGGCAAAGTTCATATTGACTTTTTTTAACGACCCCCTGCCAATCCAGTTCTTAGTGGGTTTTCCACCCCATTTTGGTATCTATTGCAATGACATCGGTTGCATAAAGCCAATATTATCCTGTCAAAACACGTTAAAATAGCACATACAGCATTCTCTCAGATACCTAGCATTTCAAAAACGACAATATCAAATTGATTCTCTTAAGGAAAGTCTGCTGTTTTTACGACCTGATGTAGCAAGATCTGCCTGATTTTCCTGACTGGAAGTCTGCTGAAACCAATCTCTCTTGCTTTCTGCTCTCTTGAGTAGCACCTCGAATTCAATTTGGGAATGAAATGATGTATATTAAATGCCATCGAACCAATACATGTAAATATATTTAGTGACTAAGAAGGTTTTGGATTGGCACGAAAGACTGTTATTAATTGCTTTTAAAAAAATGGAAATAAGCAAATGGTATTATAGAAGTCAATTATTATAAATCCGGTATCAAGTGAATTCAGAAGAATCGCATTATTATAAAATGAAAGTTAAATTAGACCACATTTAGGCCATATAAACAAGACTTAGCTTCTCAAGAAATCCATACTTCTTATCAGTTGTAATGGGACTATTTTGGACAAAACACAACTGAAACCCTAGAAGCTAAAATGACTAAACGGAAGTTATCGTACTCTGGTTACATTAGGAGAAGAGAAGAGTCCCTGGAAAAGACAATAATGATAGGAAAAGTTGAAGGCAGCAGGTAAAGAGGAAGGCCCAACATGAGATGGATTGACTTTATAAAGGAAGCCATGACCCTCAGTTTGCAAGACCTGAGCAAGGCTGATAATTATAGGACGTTTTGGAGGACATTCATTCATAGGGTCGCCATAAGTCAGAAGCATCTTGGCGGCATTTGACACACACACTTACACCCTAGTTAGACAGAAGGAAAAGGAGGAGGAAGAAGAGTTGGTTTTTATACCCCACAATGATTATAACATGACAAAATTGGTTCCTGCCTGGATTTCTCTCCTACGCAAGTTTCTGTAACGAACAGATCTTTTGGAAGGCATCTGATTTTAAAATGTTTTAGTGATTATTACACTCTTCGGCCGCTTACATACAGAAAAAAATGCCTTTTTAAAAGATAGTAACAGGAAAAGCACTTGACACAATTTTTTTTTATATCTCCAACACCAGTAATTTGAAACACATTTGACCTTTTCCAAAGCTAAGGTGTTGATCCTCAAAGAGTTCATCCGGGGGAGGAGGGGAAAGGAACAGTTCTAAGCACACAAAGTATTTGCAAGCAGGCTAAATTTCAGTGGGATTACCTGCACTCTTTAAGACCCACTTTCAAGACCAAGGCTATCACACTGTGAGGTGTTAAAGTAAGGATCAGCAATTGGTAGTGTCAGGTCCAATCTGGGCCCCTGGAGGATACTGCCCGGGCCCCGAGCAGCCAACCGAGGATTAGGTACATATATAAAGAGCACAGCCTCGAGAACAAATAAGCATCATCCTTGGGTGAGGGGAGGTGAGCTGGGACCTTGGTTTCTTATTCATCCTCCCTGCACAAATAACTCTTCTATAGAATAATCTTTACGATTCAAGTAATGCCTTTTTTTTCTGCAGCAAGAGGCAAAGCATTGTGTGGTAGTTATCTGTGCCAGACTCACACTATAAAACTCAGCTGACTCCCTTGGAGTCATGAATAAAAATCTGAATGACAGGGATCCTGGTTCTCACTATGGGAGTAACCCTCATATGGGGAGGGGCCGTGGCTCAGTGGTAGAGCATCTGCTTGGCATGCAGAAGGTCCTAGGTATAATCCCTGGCATCTCCAGTTAAAGGGACTAGGCAAGTAGGTGATGTGAAAGACCCCTGCCTGAGACCCTGGAGAGCCGCTGCCAGTCTGAGTAGACAATACTGACTTTGATGGACCCAGGGTCTGATTCAGTATAAGGCCACCTTCATGCTTTCATCTCAAGCAGGTGGATGAGGGGTGTGCATTTCTATATGATAATTCCCCCTCCCACAGAACTTTTAACTGTTTAAAATAATTATCTGCTTTAAATTACAATTTAAATTACTTGTTCTTAACTATGCATTTTGAATTATTTTAATATTTTTGTATTTTATTTGTTGTAGTCATCTACCTCGGATCCCTGACTATTTCGGGAGAAAGGCGGGATATTCAAATGTACTACATAAACACCAATAAACAGAAAGCTATGTATTGTGGAAAAGAGTTCCAGTCTTGCCTTGTTCCCAGCTATTGCTTTTCTTTTCTGGAAGAAGGAACATACAAATCACATGAGCCACCCATCTGCAGTTCACAATGGTAGAGGCCAGAAACAGGTTTACTTTGGTGAGAACTAGGTCAACGTTCCCTGAAAGACAAGAAATCAAAACACAATCAAAGAAATGAAAGCTTGGGTAGGTCCTTCAGCCTGTAATGTAGCACCTGTTATCATTCCCTTTAATCAGCAGCATTTCCTGAAAAACATAAGGAGTGTCTAAGGGCAGAGTTAACACTTTGCACGGTGAGGATATCTGCTGCATGTGACAACATGGGAGGAGGCATTTGTGACCATCCTGTCAACAAACAAGGAGCCACAGCCAACTGGCAGAGTATTGATGCACCCACACAATTTGTCCTAGCCCGTTTATAAACACACGTCCCTGCATCCACTCAAAAAGGGAGAGCTCCACAAGGACAGCCAAAGCTTTCTGAGCTCTCTCAGCCCTTTAAAAGCTTAAAAAAAAAAAAAAACTAAAAGCTGTCAAGACCTAACTACAAACAGAATGACTCGTACTGCTAATTCACGTGCATCAAGGGATAAAGCGACATAGGAGGTACGACAACCGTGCTAGGACTTTTGTCTCATTTCTGCAATGGATATCAATGTTGTTGTTTTTCAATAAGATATAGGGTTGGCAAGAGTGACAATCGCTTTTCATTGGAAGTTAGAAGCAATTCCATCAACAGATAACTGGCGGGATAAATTGGCTGAATATGCAGTGATGGCCAAATTGATGAACGTTGTCAATAAAAGACTGATGGAAGAATTTTGAGAGAATTGGAAATTATATTATAAATATGCGTTCAATTAAACATCATGAAATAAACCTATAGAAGGGAAGCTCTTGTTAGTATACTAGAATATTAAGTAGCCTATTAACTGTAGTTAATAGTGCAAAGCAGTATTGTGTTTTTTTATTGAATACAATATATGCATTGTTAATTATTTGCTAGACTCTATAGCAGTTGATATAGTAGGTGACATAATTCAAAGTATTAAAAATGAAACGTTACATGGATAATTTTGTACGAGGGGGATATAATATTACAGAATGTAGTACTTTTGCTCATAGGGATGCAAAGGAAGATCTTGTTTTAGTTAGGTTAGGGATAATGTGCCACACATATGATTATGAAGTGTATAGTATAATGTTGTGTGTGTGTGTTGTTATGCTTGTTGTTTGAAATAATAAAAAATTAATTAAATAAAATAAGATATGGGGTTGGGTCCTGCGGAGCTGTTCCAAGAATGGCTGATGTGTTTACACAAGAATTTCTTTCTTAAATCGTACAAGAAATCATAGGTACTCATTTGTATCTAGGGACAATGAATTGCAACGAAATGTGATGTAACTTTTAATAAACCAAAACCACAATGACGGCTCAAAAGGTGATTTATTTAAATAATTTTGGCTTGCAGTGCAGGAAGGCACACAGAACAAACCTATACAATGCACTGTGAACTTTCACTTCAAAGTGTTTAGGCTGGCAAAACATTCTGATCCAACGCTTTCTAAAAAGAAACATACATGTTCAATTATATTTTAACAGTTGCATACCAAGGGTTCAACAAAATGAGAATGATCTTGTCTTACATTGACTTCTTTCTGATCCAACATTCAACACAGAAGTGTGCACAATGCTGACTTTTTCTGACACTGAGGTGCGTTTGCCATTATTGATATAACTCTCTGTGAATTGCAGGCAAGCATTTCCATGGTCAAGAAGCTTTGCAACACACACCAATCAGAGTTAAAGTCATGACTTCACTGCTTTCAACCCTAGTAGGGGACTGTGTTGCCGGAGGCAAAAGGCAGTTGTGCGGGAGTTTGTGAAAACCCATTTACGAGGGTTTACATTTAACGTCTCACTAAAGGAATTCTCTGTAATCTTCCTATTCCCTTGTTTCCGCATATTTGTTATTAGATGTGTGTAACAGCATGTGTGTGGTGATGTGGCCTCCACTATTTGCCAAGATATCACAGTGGACCAATTCATACCTCATTGGTTTTGGCATGGGATATTCTTTCTTGCGGCTTAACACAGGCTGGGCAGAACTATGTATCCAGGGTGGAGGAGGACCGCTTAGGAACTGTGAAGCCCCGATGGCCTATCCAGACCCTGACTTGCATGGTTTCCTCCACAACATTTGCCCTTCTCACATGGTTCCTCCATTCCTATGGGGCACGGATGCTCTGGGAAGTCAGATCCCATGCCACCATCAATGAAACAGCTCAAGTGTCTGGCGCAACAAGCATCCAGTTACAGAAACACAGTGCCAAGTTAGCATGTGGTCAAACAGTTCACCCAACCTTGGCTCTATATGGCAGGTGAAGTTGTACACCTCTGGGAGTACAGATTCAACCAATAAAGGCAAACTGCTACTGGCACTAACCCCTTACCAAAAGTGGCATTACACTGCACAGATGAGCTCAAAGTCATTCCTACACAGTGTCTTTCTATTCAGTTGTCTAGTCCCCAAAGCACTAATTAAAGGCACTGTTAGAATTCCCCTCCAAATAAATAAATGTGGCTTTGCACATTTCTTGAACTAGCCAGTAGGTAAAATTGCTTAAAAAAAGCATTTCCATAAACACATTGTGAATGCAGCTGAGGGATTTATAGCCATGCAGAGGTCAGGATGCAGTCATCTGAGCTCCTCTTTCCCTCAACTTGCTCCTACAGGCAACCTTAGAAAAACACATTCTTCATTTCTAACCTGAGAAAATGGATTGTGCATTTGCAGGCACAAGGCACCCTGGGATCTGTGATTCAAACGCATGCCTCCAGTAGTGTAACAGTAAAACAAAGTATGCAGGCGCCTCTCTCCTTTACAACAGGCCTACAGAAGTTATGGACCCACCAAGCAGAACAAAGCCCACCAGCCTGGCATTACGGCCTACCAGGTGCTTGAGAATCTTCTTGGACGCTGAAACTCAAGAGATGGGCTACAATGCACGTCCAGTGGGTTTAAGGCAGAAAAACAGGTTGTGAGGCGAACAGCCCTTCTTCACAGCCTGAGCCTTTGGGACAACAGAATGAGTTTCAAGGGGTGTCACTCGCCACTGTGTGGTGTCACTCGCCAAAAGCCTGATCTCAGACCCAGTGTAGGGGCTGACGCAAGCTGTCAGGAGCATAGCTGTTTAGCATCATTCCCCGGGTGCCCACATAAAACAAATGCATTATAAGAAGGATTTGTTTGGCGTAAAGGACACTTAGACAGCAGCTCTGCAACTTACCCATATCAAGGCACATCGATAACAAGTAAGGCAAATCGGGACGCCCTGATCCTTGCTCGCCCAGTATAAAACACATTTTTTGATTTTTGTAGGGAAAACTGCTTGCTGAGATCAATCCACAGGATCAGGCAGTTATAAGTAAAAATACATAACATTTTAAAAAATAAACATTCAACTATCACACGTACAAATTAAAGGAACGAGAGTCGTGAAAAACATTTCTTTTCCAATATGACAATTATCTATCGAGTGCAAAGTCTTTTCAATTATTAGCAACATTTGGTTTGCATTATAGTACTATCACATTCTTCTTCTTTAAAAAAAACCTTTGTTGTTGTATGGATCATAGTGCAGTCTCAAAAATAATTAGTCCCGGAGAAGAGTCGACTGATGAACTGGGGACTGCTTGACTGTTTGAGGTAACTTCAGGGTAATTCTTTTTGAAATAAACCTAGTAGAGAGAGAAAAAGTTATGTTAATTTTATAATGCAGATTATTCTAAAGATTGTGACTCAAGTATTTATATAAATCTTCTTTAGGAAAAGGATAAGGTTACCAAAGGGATTTTTGAAGTGTTCCTATTCCCCCCTAAATAAAACAACAGTTCAGTCGCACCTTACAGACTAACACAATTTACTCCACCTTACCTTAAGCTTTCATGAGTCAGTGCTCACTTCATCAGATGCATCAAATGTACATCCACAGCAGTTATTTATGCATTGCTTGTTAACATTTAGTATAAATAACTGCTGTGAGCCCTGACCTGGATGTCCCAGGCTAGCCTGATCTTGTCAGATCTTAGAAGCTAAGCAGGATCGGCCCTGGTTAGTACTTGGATGGGAAACCACCAAAGAACACCAGGGTCGTTATGAAGTGGAAGGCAAACCACCTCGGTAGGTCTCTTGCCTTGAAAACCCTACTGGGTTGCCACAAGTCAGTTGTGACTTGACAGCGCTTTACACACACAGCTGCTATGGATGTACACTTTGTGTATCTGATGAAGTGAGCTCCGACTCCTAAAAGCTAATGCCAGAATAAATTTGGTTTAACTTTTAGGTGCCTCTAGGCTGTTGTTTTATTTTGCTGCTACCGACTAACACAGCGACCTGATCTAGAATTATTTCCCCCCAAAATCCATTAAAAAAAATAACCTTCCGGACTGCTACTGATTTGCAGCAAAGCCAGACGATATCAACGTTTGGTCTGCTGTCCCAACTCAAAGTGCTAATAATTCAGATGGACGGATAACTTTATCACTTGACATTAAACTGATAAATAAAATCCTTTTACCGGCTCGGAAATGGAGATAAATTAAAACAGGGTGACAAAAAAAAGCTGCTTCGAAACCCAGTGTCTGTAAAGGGGGCTTTTCATTTCCACACATAAAAATGAGCACAATGGATTTGGATGTTAATATCAAGGTTGTAATCCCCTGCATTTTACAAACTATGATTGACAACCATTGAACCTTCGGGATGTACATACAAAATATCCCGGCGTTTAATTTGCTCTGCGGAGGTGTCATAGAGCCGTATATAGAAATGTGATCTGGGGATACGATGCCACAATAATGAAAGGGAAAGGGGGAAGCAGGAACAATGACTCCACCAAGCAACTTCTCAAAAAATGTAAGATGATACCAAATAATAGGACAGTTCTTTGCCGAGCCTTTGAGTTCTTGAATTCTACCAATTTCTAGCTGAACTGCCAGAGATACAGGTTTGCTGATAAATGTATAATCAGAACATAAAGGAAATGAAATGCTGTCAAGTTTCACTGTTCCACAATCATCAGTTTTTAGGAGCTGTATCATATCTCGGTTCCTTGACAGATGCGTGTAACAAAATGAAATAATGTCAAGGCTTGTGTGCGCTTATCGGAAAAATGTGTTTGGGTGAAAAAAGGACTTCAAAATGTATTTTTTTCCCCCAAAGAAGAACGTGAAAAGTTTTGTTTGAGTCTTTTAAAAAAGCATACGCTCACCGAGGAAAAAATACACTATCTTCTCCAAGGCCGACATATGTCATAAGTTAGGTCTAATATTTATGCTGCCCTGGAAATAAAGTGCGAAACCATTTTCAGTAATTTTTTTCATTATTGGGAGATGCTCATACCAAAGTTCTTATTTGGATAATACACTGTTCTCATATACAAGGGCCACAGTCCAGTAGACCCTAACGCATATGCAGCGGGACTTTTATATTCCTTTTTGATGCAACCACCATCTCACACAAAGGAAAGTGGTTTCAAAATCCCCTTTAGATTCAGATAAGGATGCCAACATTTTCTGGCAGGGGCCCCTAAGCCTCTTTGAGCTTGGGTAGGAAGCCATTCAACTGAAAAGTTTCTACCAGTGCATCTGTACACACAGAAAAGATTCTTAGGATGGATTTCTGCCAGCCACAAAAGTGCTGTACTGCAAAGAAGACTGGCGATCCCAGTTTTAAAATTAATGTGGGATTCAGTGCATGGAAAATCTAGAGACCTAGAGTGGACTTCTAAGAAGAAGAATGTCGTTGAGTTGCAAGCAACTCATGGTGCACGGGGCATTCCAAGCCAGAGACGGGTAGAGGTGGTTTTCCATTGCCTTCCTCTGTGTAGCAACCCCAGTCTCCCTCAGTTGTCTTCCATCCAAGTACTAACCATGGTTGACACTTAGGTTTGCCAACCTCCAGGTACTAGCTGGAGATGTCCCGCTATTACAACTGATAAACAGCCGATAGAGATCAGTTGCCCTGGAGAAAATGGCCGCTTTGGCAACTGGACTCTATGGCATTGAAGTCCCTCCCCTCCCAAACCCCGCCCTCCTCAGGCTCCGCCCCCAAAACCTCCCCCCAAAACTATCACTCGAGGGAAGAACAGAAGCACATGTAATGTAAGCAAAGCACATTCCAGCACTGGTAAGAAAGTGCTATATGCCCTTGTTTTGGGACTAGGGGCTGTAGCCCTTGGGCTCAAATACAGGTCATGGGAGCGACTAGGCTGTTGTTCCACCTTGGCGTTTTGCACCTGTGTGTCTTAGAATGCTCCAGGAAAGCATACAATGTGATCTTAATGCTTGGTTCATTGCTCCTCCCCCTCTCTGTCATTGGCTGATGGCTGCAGGGGCGGAGCAACACACAGCATGATGATGTCTAGTCACGCATAGCGTTTGTGTTTATCTAGACATTACGAAGCAGAGAGGGAAAGAGACAGCTCTGTATCTCTCACGACATTTAGTTAAGTTCTTAGAAATGTGGCATGCTGTGATAAAAAAAACCCATTTAACATAGGTTAGAAAAGGGAGCCTCCTTTAATATGAAACTGCTACTGTACTCCAGGACTTAATGAAAGCAGCAGTTTTTCAACCATATCACTGAAAGCTTCTCAGAAGGGGGAAAAGAAAGGATTTTCCTTGTGCCCAATTCTAATACTGTAACATACAGAAAGGCCCTGATATATGAGCTAGAAGGGCCTTCCACTGCGCTGAAACAGGGACATTCTTTCACAATAACGACCTGATAACTGCACTAAAACTTTCTAAAAGCAGAAGTTACTTACTGCAGCTGAAAATTTAAATCTTTGCTGCATATGTGTGTGTGTTAAGTGCCGTCAAGTCGCTTCCGACCCATGGCGACCCTATGGATCAGTGTCCTCCGAAACGTCCTATCTTTGCCAGCCTTGCTCAGATCTTGCAAATTGAGGGCTGTGGCTTCCTTTATAGAGTCAATCCATCTCTTGTTGGGTCTTCCTCTTTTCCTGCTGCCTTCCACTTTTCCTAGCATGATTGTCTTTTCCAGTGACTCTTGTCTTCTCGTAATGTGACCAAAGTACGACAGCCTCAGTTTAGAGATTTTAGCTTCTAGGGTCAGTTCAGGCTTGATTTGATCTAGAACCCACTGATTTGTTCTCTTGGCAGCCCATGGTATCCGCAACACTCTCCCCTCCAACACCACATTTCAAAAGCCATAACTTAAAAGAATGAGGCCTTGGGGTTACATACTCTCCCCATTCTCAATGCTGCATATGTACCTATCCAGATTCAAAGCAGGTTCAAAGCATTAGAAGTGAGGCACAGAGCTTTCTTCCCTAGGACAGCTTTCCAGCACTGAACCAGAATGTAGTTTCAGAGCTGTGTTGGTCTGTGTGTATGTGAATTGGAATGCAATACATTCAGTGTTTTAAAAAGTATAATTTTTTTTAACGTTGTTTATATGCTTGTGGCCAACAGGAAAACACCCCCTCCCGTTCGCACACGCCTAAGCGGCAAATTCGGTAGTCAAAAGCAAGAACCGAAGGATCATGGTAAAGCCTCACTTCAATTCTAACGACAGTATGTAATGCAGCGGTGGGGCCAGGCATGCATTGTGCCAGAGTGTGTTTAGAAGCACAGTGGGTATTATCTCCCCACATGTATGAAAACAAACAATCCCCCGCACAGTTGTTTACAGCAACCGGAGCATGTCATTTGCAGCTCTGGGTATATATTATTCCAAATCCCAGTAATAAAGCCCTGAAAAACAAGAGTTTAGAACTGAAAAGCGATGAGCGCTGTAACTACAGTGGAAAGGACGAGGCATTCTGAAGTACTGAACATGCTAACTTGTGAAAAGTAAATTGTTGAGACAGACTTAATTACAACATTTTGTAGGAAGGGGGAAGGGGGAGAAAGAAGGGAAATGCCTTGCCTGTTTTGCTGTTTCTATCAGGGATGCGGCTTCGGTTTTACCCACATGTTGAACCATCTTGTAAAACAGGCTCTCCGGTTCTTGTAGTAAGATGTAAGGCTCATCAAATTCTTTCAGCCGCCCCGAATCCAGAACCTGATGAGTCAGCAGAAGCAAGGTAGTTAACAACAGGTGGAATTTGGCAACAATATAGGCTGTTGTATCAAGCCAGGTGTGATTTCACATTAACACGGATTTTATGCCCTTGACAGCTGGATAAAGTAAGGCTGCTTAAGAGGGCAAGTCAAGCAGCGTTGTAACTATTCCTTAGTCATTTACAGTCACTTGCCTCTATCACGATAAATTATCCAGTGCCATCAGTTTGTACAGCACTTTAAAGAGTTTAATGAGTAAACAATTAGGCAGGCCTCTGACCCTATCAAGCCCGCACAAAATGAAGAGTCAGAAGAAAAGCAATGCTAGCAAGGGATAAAAGCTAGCAAGGGATACTAGCGAGAGTTCATAGTTATGCTTAATTTTTACCATGGGTCGGGAACAAAGATTAAAGAGTTAAGCCAAAGGCCTCATGGAAAAGGTAGATATGGGGAACAGCCAAATCAACACCCATCTCCACAAGCCACTAGGAAGATGCCTTTCAAAATTAAATTGTTTCAAAGAAAAGGAAAGATCCTCAGAACAGGCAAGCTCGGGAAAATGGGATTTATTGGGGGGAAAGGACAGTAATAATAGGGTTTAAAATATAATCAACTGGCACATTAAAAGTAGTGTACATTTGGCTGAGGTAGAGTGGGGTATACATTTAATACACAAACAAATAAATAATACACTGTTATTTGCCTAAAGGTTCAGAGTAATATTATCCACAGCTATGGGTGCCAGCTCCAGGTTGGGAAATACCTGGAGATTTTGGGGGCAGAGCCTAAGGAGGGGAGGGACTTCAATGCTATAGAGTCCAATTGCCATGGACCTTCATGCAGCATTTACTTTGGTGAAAAATCGTAATTCGTGTAAGATTAATTCTAACTACTCGGTTAGTATTTCATCAACCAAAGCTGTGCTTTTAGAGCATGCCACATACGTTCATTCCAATTTTTTGCCTCCTAAATCTCTTCCCTCCTATACTTATCTGTTGACTTCCCAAAACCCTTTAGGAGCATTCATCTGGCCAGACTAAATGCCCCCTCCTCGGCAGGTATGAGGGGAAGGTTCATATGTTTACCTTATTCAGAACGATTCTGCCCCTGGTTCCTGAGGAAAGATTGACACGATTGCA
This sequence comes from Euleptes europaea, assembly GCF_029931775.1. NCBI lineage: Eukaryota > Metazoa > Chordata > Lepidosauria > Squamata > Sphaerodactylidae > Euleptes > Euleptes europaea. The sequence continues at coordinate 12,570,422 of NC_079327.1, read as the reverse complement.
CATATTCTTGTGGAGTATCCTTTGTATGCTAATCTTAGGAGGTGTTATATTTAACTGTGTTTGCAAGTTCATTCTGATATATATTCTCATGACCTTGTCACATATCTACTTGCTGAAAGGGATTCAAAAAGAACCCTAGCAGTTGCAGTATTTTTTACTCCTTTTGTCTATTGGGTGATAAGTGATTGATAACTATTTACTGTTCAAGATCAATGTATCATAGAGCTTTTATTGGATAAAAGGAAAGGAAGCTGTGAGGGCTTCAAAGGGAATCAGATCTCTATGAAGCTCTCGTTTACGGAGCCTAGTGATAAGCAGTCTTCTAATTTGCATGTGTTGGAGAATGGGAATTTTCCCATTACTATGTTCAGGCACAATATCAAATTCACAATATATTTTTTTTGATAAAAATGTCGCAGTATCTATCAAGCAATATCCCCCCCCCCCCAATTCCAAACAATCAACATTTTACCAATCTGCCCTTCTCTTACTATGGAAGTTAACGGAGAAAACTGCAGAGAAAGTTTGCCGCCAAACTTATCCCACGGTTCAATAATACAATTAATATAGCTATTATTACTATCATAGCAACTGCTTTTCATGGTTTTCTTTAGTATGAACCAGTTGCCTAACAGAAATTTTACAAATGATTGTTTAAGTATTATATCATCTGAATCATCACAACTATTCCACAAGGCCATCTAGTTTAGCCTAGAGGCATGCTAATACAAAGAAATATTAGGAATGGCCAAACCTCCTTGCGGCCATCTTTTCTGGGCATCAGCCCAAACTATCCTTGGTTTCTTCTTTTGCCAGATATATTAACTTGAATATCTTATGCCATTCGGTTAGTATTTTATCAGATATACACAGAGGGATATTTAAGAATAGGAAAATCAATTTTGACAACAAAGTAATTCTTAAAGAGTTAATCCTATCAAAGTAATAGTGAAAGGGATTCCCAGGTAAAGATTTTATCTTTTACATTTTTGATGACCTGGCCAAAGTTATTCTCATATAATTTCGCTTTATCCCAAGATACATTAATATCCAGATATTTCACTGTGCCTAAACAGTTTTTTTTCCTCAGAGCCCCGTGGCGCAGAGTGGTAAGCTGCAGTATTGCAGTCCAAGCTCTGCTCACGACCTGACAGTAGTTGGCTCACGACCTGACGGAAGTTGGTTTCAGGTAGCCGGCTCAAGGTTGACTCAGCCTTCCAGTCTTCCGAGGTCGGTAAAATGAGTACCCAGCTTGTTGGGGGTAAAGGGAAGATGACTGGGGAAGGCACTGGCAAACCACCCCGTAAACAAAGTCTGCCTTGGAAACATTGGGATGTGACGTCACCCCATGGGTCAGGAATGACCCGGTGCTTGCACAGGGGACCTTTACCTTACCTTTTTAAAACAGTTTTTTACCTGGGCTATCTAACATTCTTTATCTAGGCTAGAGGGTTTATATGGCACCCATTTCTGATTTTTGAATGTTTAATTTATACCCCGCCCTGACCTGGATGGCCCAGGCTAGCCTGATCTCGTCAGATCTCAGAAGCTAAGCAGGGTCGGCCCTGGTTAGTATTTGGATGGGAGACCACCAAGGAATACCAGCGCTGCTGTGCAGAGGAAGGCACTGGCAAACCACCTCTGTTAGTCTCTTGCCATGAAAATCCCAAAAAGGGGTCGCCATAAGTCGGCTGCGACTTGACGGTACTTTACACACACACAATTTATACCCCAAGATCTTGCAATACATATCCAGAACAGGTTCTAAAGCATTGCAAGAAGAGGTGATATTTGTTAGAAATAAGACTATATCTGCATATAAAGCCATCTTAAACTCCTGTGAACCAACTGTTATTCCTTTAATATCCAAAGTATTCTATATATAAACAGTTAAAGGTTCTAAATTCTAAAGAAAAGACAAAAATTAAAGCAGATAATGGACACCCTTGTCTTACTCCTCTGCCAGTCTTAAAGGTAGGTAAAAGCATACTATCCAAACTTAATCTTGCCTCTGAACGGTGATAACTTATTTCAGCCAATAAGAATGCTCTCAATAATAATGCATTTAACTTCTTCAGAAATCTGAAGAAGCTTCAGTTCCATTTTCTGATGGTAGCCTAATTTTAGCAGGTGATTTTAATAGTGTCATGTGTAATAATATTAATAGAACAGGGGCAAAAAAAAAAAGACAGGTCAGCACTCAAATCTCCTCAAATGTTCTAAAGGTAGGGTTGCCAGCCTCCAGGTAGCAGCTGGACATCTCCCACTATTACAACTGATCTCCAGCCGATAGAGATCAGTTCACCTGGAGAAAAATGGCCACTTTGGCAATTGGACTCTATAGCATTGAAGTCCCTCCCCAAACCCTGCCCTCCTCAGGCTCCACCCCAAAAACCTCCTGTCGGTGGCAAAGAGGGACTTGGCAACACTAGCAAAAGGTCTACTCTGTTGAAGTAGTAACCTTTGAGGCTGGTGTGCAGATTCCAAATTCACACCTTTGCTATCCTATGGAGAGTCACTGAGTGAGGAAGGCATTGTGCTTATCCCTTCCCCGATTTATCAATTTCTCCATACACATGCCACCTTCTGCTCAGATGTTTTTAACGTTTCTCCTCTATCTGGTCTCTGAAACTAGAAAAAGTCCAGCTTCAGGGACAAATAACCTCAGAATGTGGCAGCAGAGATATCTCCAGGAGACAACAGGAAGGGTTAAGCACATCCTTTCCCCCTTCCTTTTGACCCCTCAGATACTCCTGCATTTATGTCATTACTATTAAGAAAAAGCTTTTGACATGTGATTCCGCCTCGAGTCCTTCCATTTCGCTACTAAAAATGAAGCACGAAAAGCACTACGTGCAGATTTTTGCCGCCACCCCCCCCCCCACACAAAAATAGTCTAAAAAAGAAAGATAATTCTACCCAGATGTTGGCTACAGAAAAAAAAAAACTGTGATGTAACGAGAAAATAATGGTGGGCTTCAAACATACAGCAGTACTTGACCTATTCCTTCATAGAACCATAGAGTTGGAAGGAACCACCAGGGTCATCTAGTCCAACCCCCTGCACAATGCAGGAAATTCACAACTACCCCCTCACACACACACACACACACAGTGATCCCTACTCCATGCCCAGGAGTTGGCCAAGATGCCCTTCCTCTCATGATCTGCCTAAGGTCATAGAATCAGCATTGCTGACAGATGGCCATCTAGCCTCTGCTTAAAAACCTCCAGGGAAGGAGAGTTTACCTCCTCCCGAGGAAGCCTGTTCCACTGAGGAACCGCTCTAACTGTTAAAAGGTTCTTCCTAATGTTTAAACAGAAACTCTTTTGATCTAATTTCAACCCATTGGTTCTGGTCCGACCTTCGGGGCAACAGAAAACCACTCTCCACCATCCTCTATATGACAGCCCTTCAAGTACTTGAAGATGGCTATCATATCCCCTCTCAGTCATCTCCAGACTAAACATACCCAGCTCCTTCATAGGACTTTGTCTCCAAACCCCTCATCATCTTTGTTGCCCTCCTCTGGACATGTTTCAGCTTGTCTACATCCTTCTTAAATTGTGTACCTGTTTTTAAAAGGATCTTAACTGCAAGTTTTCAAAGAAAAAATAATGCAGGAATGAAAAAAATGTACACTGGGAAAATGCCCCATCTGATAAGTGCCGGTTAATGTCATTTGGCTAGATAAAGGGCAATATGTATGTATATGTGTGTACACACAGAGAGAGATTCTCAAAGATGCATCACTAGTATATAACAATGTTATAATGTTATGTTGATTGCAACCTTTTATTTGCCACAGTTAATCATAATTAAGAGCAGCTTTCTTAAGACATCAAGGATCTCAACATATAGCATCGGTATGACAAGATGCACTATAATTCTGCATTCTAATTTAGGTGCTTTGAATGTGTAATTTTTTTGACAAAAAAAGTATAGCTTTTTGTTGTGGAACCACTCCCTTCAAAATAAAAGGGGGAGAAGCCTGTAAATACAGGCTTCACTTTCTCCCATAAAGAGCTAGAGCGTAAGGTGGTTGTTCTTTTTTTGCACAAAATATAGCATAAACATAGTCCTAACTCATGTAATTGTTCTTAACAAGTTGTGATGTGAAAAGAAGCTGTACTAGACATCCCTAGTGATCACATGTTATATGTAATATTTCATAGGGGCCTGAGACAAGAGGTGAGATAGTTAAGCAGGGTAGAGAGCCAGTGTGGTTTAGTGAATAAGAGCAGTGGTGTAGTGGTTAAGAGAGGTGGACTCTAATCTGGAAGACCGGGTTTGATTCCCCACTCCTCCACATGAGCGGCGGACTCTGATCTGGTGAACCGGATTGGATTCTCCACTCCTCCACATGAAGCCTGCTGGGTGACCTTGGGCTAGTCACAGTTCTCTGAGAGCTCTCTCAACCCCACCTACCTCACAAGGTGTCTGTGGTGGGGAGAGGAAGGGAAGGAGATTGTAAGCTGGTTTGATTCTCTTTAAAGAAGGTGGAGAAAATCGGCATTTAAAAACTAACTCTTCTTCCTCTTCTTCTTCACATGGTATTATCTCTGTAAACTTTCAATTCCCTCCCCTTTTGTATCCCCCGGCTAAATGGAACGTGGTGAACTTTCCAGCCAGGCTTGAACCGATCCTCTGTGAGCAGCAAGGACGTAGTTTGAAGATCTAGTGGGAATTCTTGACGGCTGCAAAAAATTTTACTCACGGCCCGCCGAAATGAAACAGTTAAAGCGTTTGCGTGGGGGAGGCTTGGAAGAGAAGTTGATTGTGCGATTGTATTTCAGAATGGCACCTGATGTCGAGTCACAGATGTCAAGTAGGGCCTAGGGCAAGGGATTGGCGCTTCTTTCTCAACAACCGTGTATATAAATTAAAATCAAAACCCAATAACTCCAGCCAAGTTTCTGACATTCCTGCTTGGGCTGAGCAGTATCTTTCACTCCACGAGCCAAACTCAGAGAAAGGGGAAAAATTCCCTGTAAGACTGAAGAGAGGCTGTTCGGTGAAAGAGGTCGACAGAATAAAACCCCTTAACCGTTTCTGCTTTTGTCATCAAGATTATGCCCAGATTCAGGTGCTCGCCCGACGGAATATGACAACTTAATTTTGCTCTAGACATGTCCGTGGAATGCAACTGCTAAATTCACTCTTCATAACCCAGACAGACACAGAGTTGCCGCAAGACAAGACAAGAATAAGTCAAAAAATAGGAAAAAGGAAACCATCCTAGAACTGAACTCAAGAGAACATGACCTGAGTGACAATTTTCATAGAAGTTAACTGATGCAATCCTTTTGTTTCTGTTTTTTTTGGGGTTTCCTACTTGAATATAGACTGATTTGTTCACAGGGCTTCGCAGAAGTTCCAGATGTGACTAGATGGGCCTCAAAGGAGAAGCAACTTAGGTGTAGACAGCTGATCAAACCCACCGCTGGCTTCTACTGTCCCATTTATCCATGACTTATTGCTAACTGTGCCGTTGCTGCTTATTGGCGTATACTATAATAGTTCCTTTGAAATGTGGTGTTGGAGGAGAGTGTTACAGATATCGTGGATGGCCAAAGAAACAAATCAGTGGGTTCTAGATCAAATCAAATCAAGCCTGAACTGACCCTAGAAGACTTTGGTCACATTACAAGACAAGAGTCACTGGAAAAGACAATCATGCTAGGAAAAGCTGAGGGCAGCAGGGAAAGAGGAAGACCCAACAGGAGATGGATTGACTAAATAAAGGAAGCCACAGCCCTCAATTTGCAAGATCCTTTGGGGGGTCTCTCACAAATCCCCCCTGAGGAGGGAATTGGTGCAGCTCAGTGTAACCTTATAAATGAGTACTGGCACTTATTATTATTACTATTATTATTATTATTCCTGTATTTTGCATCCAATAAAACCTTGCACTTTAGAACACAGAAAAATCCTAGCCACATACAAATCAAGAGACTTCCAGAATTTCACAGTTTTCTTAATGAAATAAATAATATCAGTTCTTACCTAAACCTACAGGTCTTGCTCTCTCATGACATTATGATGCTTATTTACATAGGTGGTATTCAGTGAGCCTTTGTGGAATCCACAGAGCCAATTTTAAAACGGTGCCGATTTGGATATAACAAGCCCTAAATGGAGCCCCATGGCGCAGAGTGCTAAGTTGCAGTACTGCAGTCAAAAGCTCTGCTCACGACCTGAGTTTGATCCCAACGTAAGTTGGTTTCAGGTAGCCGGCTCAAGGTTGACTCAGCCTTCCATCCTTCACAGGTCGGTCAAATGAGTACCCAGCTTGCTGGGGGTAAAGGGAAGATGACTGGGGAAGGCACTGGCAAACCACCCCGCAAACAAAGTCTGCCTAGTAAACGTCGAGATGTGAAGTCACCCCATGGGTCAGGAATGACCCAGTGCTTGCACAGGGGACCTTTACCTTTTAAAATGGATATAGCAAGCTCATTCTGACAGGCTCCTTCTGGTCTCATTTTAGCTAGGCTGCTAATGTCTTTTGGAAACACTATCCACATAGGCCAAATAGGTTCAGAGCACCCTCAAGATCATTTCATCTAATCTACTACTCTACTATATTTTAATCTTACTTACATAAGTTTTATTCTGTTGCCTCTTAAAAACCCTTAAAATCAGTATTTGGGAAATTCTTGGATTCCCTGGAAGCTGATGAAAGGCTTCTCAATGAAAAGAACCGCACCAACTTTCCTGGAAAGACTGCTTGCCTACTAGTATGGGTTTATACCCCACAGTGCCCAAATGCAGAGGAATATTGAGTATGTTTCACGAAGGTCCCCTCACTTCATCCAGAGCCGCATTGGGGCTCAGTAGATGAGGGTGCATCTTGTATGGTTTGTGCATCTTAGAACATGTGCTACAATTCTTCCAGAACGGATGAGGCACAAGTCCTTGTGGAAAGAGTTCACAAAAGGTAAAAAGGGGTTTTTTTGGGGGGGGGGGATAATATCCCCTGAAATTAAATATTCCCCTGAAATTTCATAAATTGACTGCCTGGTAAACTTACACAAAGAAGCCCCGTGGCGCAGAGTGGTAATGCTGCAGTACTGCAATCAAAAGCTCTGCTCACGACCTGAGTTCGATCCCGACGGAAGTCGGTTTCAGGTAGCCAGCTCAAGGTTGACTCAGCCTTCCATCCTTCTGAGGTCGGTAAAATGAGCACCCAGCTTGCTGGGGGTAAAGTGTAGATGACTGGGGAAGGCAATGGCAAACCACCCCGTAAACATAGTCTGCCTAGAAAACGTTGGGATGTGATGTCAACCCATGGGTCAGTAATGACCCAGTGCTTGCACAGGGGACTACCTTTACCTTTTGAAACTTACACAGAGAGCCAGCTTGGTGTAGCGGTTAAGGTGTTGGATTAGGACTTGGGAAACCCAGGTTCAAATCCCCACTTGCACCATGGAAGCCTGCTGTGTGACCTTGGGCCAGTCACACACTCTCAGCCCTAACGCTAGCTAGTATTTGGATGGGAGACCTCCAAAGACTACCAGGGCTGTAACACGGAGACAGGCAATGGCAAACCACCTCTGAAGGTCTCTTGCCTTGAAAACCCTACAGGGTCACCATAAATCAGCTGTGACTTGGCAGCAAAAAAAACCCTACATAACTCCACACCTCACACATGCTTAAAAACAAACTTACGTTTAATTGGCTCCTTTTAAAAGATCAAAACAATGCAGCCCACTATGGGAAGTGAGTTCTCTAGCTATGGTGCTTCCAGAAAGGTGGCCTTGCTCTGACATTTAATCCCATTGAGCAGGACTTCCTGGGATTACCATGACCTTGGCGAGATTCATATGGCATTCCCCAAGTTGCTAATTGATTTAGAGGTAATGAACAGCATCTTGAGCTGAGCCATGAATCAGATGGGCAACCAAAACAACTAGGCCAAAAGAAGAAAGGCATGCTTCCTATAGACTGATCCTGTTAGTAAGGAGACTGCAGTATCCTGCACTAGCTAGAGCTTTTCAATATACAAGAAATGTATACATTGGTGCATTCTACCTGCAGCTTCCCTTGTTTTAAAGGGAAACTTAGGCAGAATGCATCAATGGTTCCAGTCAACATGTTTCCATAGTACGAATTAGGATAGCTAAATCTCAGTTCTCATGTGCAGTTGGCATGTTAGACAGAACTACAAGAACACACACTTGATGAATGTACTTACAGAAATGCAGGACTTTAATGTCAAACATAAGGCCTGCGGGCTGGATCCAGCCCCTTGAGAGCTTTTATCTGGCCCGTGAAGCAGCCACCCCCCACTGAATATCTGAAAACACCCTAAGTACTGGACATCTGGGAGATACCCTGTGATAGTCATTTCTGACCAGTATTTTAAGAAACCCAGGCATTCTTTGGAAACTTATAAGGGGTTCTACTATGAGAAATGTAGCCTTGGATCTAGAACAACTCTTCCATGAGAGTGAGACTTCTGCCTATGAAACACGATAGTCTTGGTTCCTCCCCAAGCAGTTCCAAATATATTGTAAAAATAAATATAGCTGGTTGTTTGAATTCCCAGCTTCCATTTTTTTAAAAATAAGTCTCTATCCTCTTCCCTTGTGAAGATACACCTTTTCCCTTATAGCTCCACAAGGGAGGGGGATATTTACTTTTTTTAAAATAAAAGCTGGGAATATAGAGAACCTGCCACACCTATCATTACAGCAGTATATCATTATAATGATTTTCTAGTGCTATTTTTTTTTTAAAAAAAATGCAAAAGCCCCACTGGCTACAGGGTGAGGGGTGGCCACTGCTGGGCGAGTAGGACAGGAAACTGCAGAGAAACCTGCCATGTGGAAGCCCCGTTGCTGCAATGTTTTATTTGCAGCTGCTCCAGCAACAGGGAAACCACAAAATCCCATCTCCATGTGGAAGCCACCCACATTATGCGAAGTACAAGAATACTATTGATGCATGAGCATTATTGAAGGCAAAACATTTTGCTATTATTTCAATGAGTTTAATCCTACCATCTTTTCTATTAGCGCAAGGAGGATAAGCGAGGTTCCTTTAGACATTCAAAAGACTATGCCAGGGACTATGGGACTTGTGCAGATTTTAAAAATACCCACATGGGATGAGGTGGCAGTAAGGTGGTGGGATCGGGTGAAATTGTACCTCCCTCTTCTTGCTCCAGTGGAAAAGCTGATATCAGCAGTCCCCAAACTGTGCTTCACGGAGCACTTGGTGCTCTGCGAAACATCTCCTAGTGCTCCGCGAAGAGATTGGAAAGAAAAATACTACTGTCATTCAGTTAGTCTATGGGCGCTAAGTGAAAATTAGTGCTCCGTGACAAATTTCTCTCCTGAAAAATGCTCCATGACTCAAAACGTTTGGGAACCGCTTGCCAACAGGATCCAAACTCCGACGTGGGAAGGTTCCTAGGCTGACGGATTCCAACTCTGCTGAGCAGAGTGTCTGGATCCATCCCAATAAGTCTACCATTATTTCTCTACCTGGCAGGAGTGTTGTGCTGTTTTAATTCATAGATGTTTGTAAATCAGCTTTGACATTCCCAGAAGAAAAGGTACTTATAAGAACAGACTATCATTACTCATTGGCGCGATTGTCTTAGGACAGTATCACCTTGCACAATACAGATTCTCTCAACGATTCCACATCGTTTGAAGTTTGATAAGCATATTTATAATTAAAGAAAGATATTGTGGAGATACTCCGCTCAAGGCGTGACTGGGTTATGAAACCAGAATTATGGCTTTGGAGAAGGGAACAAACTCGAATTAAACAGCTCCTCAGGCCAACTCTGTCTGAAGTTGTGTAAAAGGCATTCTTCTGTTTCTTTTGTTCTCCTAGGAGGCTCCTTTCATTAGGGAAAATAAAACCTGATGAAAACCGAAGGCGAGTCATTGCTCTAATTCGCACTCCATCACCAGAGACCATTAGAATCCAAATATTTCCAACTGGCTCATGGCTTTCTCAAGAGGAAAAAACCCCACACAGCCTTCTGGTTTCTCCTACACCCCTATCCTACAGGCAAAATTATTAGTAACTTCACCTACTTGACTACAGGTGCGTTTTAAAAACAGCGGCAGGAGGGAGGGCTGTTGCTTTCAGTCATTTCAGTTTGACTTTTATATTATAAATAATTTATATATATACACATACACACACACACAATTAGTAATTCACTTTTTCCAGGTTGCCTTTTTTATTGCATTTTAAATTGCAAACGATCATACGCAGTTGTCCCCCCTCCCCTTTTAATTCTTAAGTGTAATACCTGGTTGAGATCTGAGATTCTGTAGCAACACGCAAATGCATAAGAGGAAAGTATATTTACTGTTTGCACATGGTAACCTGAGACCTTTTATGCAGGGACGTTTCCCCGCGGTCACCCCTTCCGACTGCTTCAGGGCTTCATTTTGATTATGCATGCCCTTTTCCCCCATCAGAGATCGTCTCTCTCTCCCCGTGCGTTTTGCCCATGTTTGCCAGATGCTGGCTAAAACAGCATCTGGAAAACGCGGACAAAACGCGTGGGGAGAGTGAGGCAACCTCTGACGGGCGGGAAAGGCATGCATAATCAAAATGAAGCCCCGAAGCAGTCGGCAGGGGTGACCGCGGGGAAACATCCCTTCATAAAAGGCCTGAGTTGCCAATGTCTTCTGCGACACAGGTTCTCTAGACTGACCCACATGTTCACAATATGCAGTGCCCTGTACTACAGATGGCAAACGACACCTAATAAATTTTATCCCACTCCTCCTCCAAGGAACTACGCTTACAACTCCCCTGTGAGGTAAGTTAGGTTGAGTGTGTGGCTACTCCAAAGTCATATAGCAAGCCTCATGGCCATGTGTGGATTCGAATCCAGGCCTTCCAGATCCTAGTGCAACACTCTAGCTACTACATTACAGTTAGGGTTATACATAATCTTACTCCCTGAAACTTTGTGATTGGCTCCTTGTCCTGCAAACAGCTATTTTGTGGTTGGCACCACCTCCTGTGGCAGACATGTTATGGTTGTGCACAACATCCTGGGTCAGAATTACAAAAGGCTCTTGTAGGCTCAAAAAGGCTGGGTCCCCTACATTATGCCACATTGGCTGTATGCACCTGAATGTTTCCCGCGCAAACCCTTCTCTGCCTATGGAAAAACACTATTTCAGTAGCTATAGCCTTTCCCTCCTTCAGTTTGAAGCTGTGGATGTGTCCGCCAACGTAATGCTTCAGGGATCTGATAAAGCGGGCCCTGACCGATGAAAGTCTATGCTACAATATATTCATTAGTCTTTAAGGTACCACAAGATTTGTAATTGTTTGGACGCAGCGGACTACTACAGCTACCTCGAGGGAACCTGCCATGCTAGTTTCTCTGTGGCAAGGTGTTTTTTTAATGTGGAGACAATTCAAACATGCGATCCCACACCTGTGGATTAGCGGAGGAGGGAGTTGAAGAGGCACGCTAGTGCCGTGTACCTTTGTCGAACACGTAGACCAAGGCTGGGAGCTGATGACAGGACAAAGTGAGTCTTTCTTCCTGTCATAAATCAGCAAGGACACAATTTCTCCCTTTTACACAATCCTTGAAAGACATAAAGCTTCTGTCAACAAATGGGCTTTTAAAAAAAAGATTCTTTTTCAACCATTTCCCATTTCTTTTTCATAAAACAATAACAGCCACCATTCTCCGCATTTAAGGAGAATAAGAAAGGAAAGTCCTGTTCACAAATTACAGTGTACATAACAATGAAAATTACTCAACATACATATAAAGAAATACCAAGAGTACATTGTGCATGGCTTGTATATGTGTTCACTGTAACTTGTCAACAGGGCTAAAGCAAAAAAGGTACAAGGAAAGAAAAAAGAGGAGGTTAGAGAAGATCATGGGCGAGAGGAACAATGAAGAACCAGGGGCCAAAATAAAAAAAGTGAGGTAATGCTGAAATAGACCCTACCTCACTCCCAAATTCTAGTCCCTTCTACCACTGCTACCCTCTTAATGATGGTAATAGTAGTCCCAATATTCAGCTCCAGTAAAAATGGAAGGATAGGGATGAGTTTTACCCACCAAGAATAAATGTCTGTGAAGTCCAAACTCAATGTCAAGGTACTGTCCCTTGATCTCTTGATAACCCCTTGATATATCATGCATATATCAAGGGGTTATCAAGATATCATATCAGGCTCAAAAGTAAAAAGACAAACTACGGTACTTGATGATAGATCACAATGGATAGCCGTATCTGAAGAAGTGAGCTGTGACTCATGAAAGCTCATACTCTGCCAGAAATTTTCTTAGTCTTTAAGGTGCTACTGGACTCTTGCTCTTTTAAACTACTTGGCATTAACTTTCCCAAGTGGTGAAGCTTGTTTTGAGCGTACCTTTACGAACAATGTGTTCTGAGGAATGGTGAAAACTCTGGCTTGCATCCACCAGTGTTTTTTTCTGTGGGCACAATGAGAAACCCGCCCAAAGAGTCCAACTGTATCACACCACCATTACCTGAGAAGGCCTTCTGGGCTGCCATGGTAGGGGGGAGATGAGAAAACTGCTCTCTGTGGATGAAAATCCTTGACCCCCATGGGGAACACACACACACACCCATTGTGGATTCCAGCCACTGGGTTTGATCGAACCTGCTTTTTTGCTTGTTAAAACTGAAGGACTGTCTCCTTCTAGATGTCTCTGTGTGCCCACTACAGTCATCAGGCAGCCATCTGTTGGCTACCCCACCATTTTGGCTAGCCCATCTGGCATCGACCAGAGCCCGGAGCCCCCTCCCCCGGAGATCTTCAGGTAGCACCATAAGGCTTGCCTGGTTGCCCAGGCTCCTGAGGGGGGTTAAATGGCAGGCTTCTTTTAAAGGGGGAGGGAGAGATTTGGGGTTCCCTCTTTTATTGTGGTTTTAGCTGGAAATATATTTTTTAATGTTATTGTAAGCTGCCTTGAACAGCAGGGAAAACAAATGTTTTAATAAATAGTTGGAAGAATCTCCTTTGATAACCCAAAAAGGCTGTGCTGGTGGGACCTGCATGGACAACATTCATATGAGGTGGGCTTGTAGCAAGGAGAATTCAGTGAGATTGAGCAAAAAAAAAAAAAGGTGGCTTGACTCAACCTGTTGATCTTATTCAGTCTATAACACTATAGACTAGCAAAGGCATGTTCACAAGAAAACTTCTCCAAGCAAGAATGACAGAAAAGGTATACAGAAGAAGAAGAGTTGGTTTTTATATGCCGACTTTCTCTACCACTTAAGGAAGAATCAAACCGGCTTACAATCACCTTCCCTTCCCCTCCCCACAACAGACACCCTGTGAGGTAGGTGGGGCTGAGAAAGTGTGACTTGCCCAAGGTCACCCTGCTGGCTTCGGGTGTAGGAGTGGGGAAACCAACCCGGTTCTCCCAATTAGCCTCTGCTGCTCATGTGGAGGAGTAGGGAATCAAATCCGGTTCTCCAGATCAGAGTCCACCGCTCCAAACCCCCCACTCTTAACCACTACACCACACCGGCTCTCTTTACCTATTGTAAACCTTTACCTATTGTAAATTATTATAGAAACTCAGCCTACTGTCTTCCCCCCTCCCCTTGCCGTTCAAACATAATCTCCAAGCTACTGACAAGAAAGAGATATCAAGATAAACAGTGATCATGGGATTTTTAAAAAAATGGTTAGTAAAGGCTGCAGAACAGATTTTAATACCAGCTTGATGGGATAATCAGGGACATAATGAGTTTGTGCAGAAAGAAGCTGTAGTCTATGGTCCTCAAAATGCTCCACCATCAGTCGTACTAATCACATGGTTCCTGTGATGGTGGTAGAGGACCACTTTCAAGGTCTTGTGCTGTAAACCATTGGCTGAAAGGGCCTAATAAGAAGTCAAAAATGGCAAGCTAATTTTTTCTGGCAAGGCCGTAATAAAGTTGTTTGTTTTTTTGGCAAGCTAATTCCCTGACTACAAAGTGAATCTGTCTTTAGTTATCAGAGAACAAACACTAGGGGAAAGAAAGGAGGTGTCCAATTTGTCTTCCTCCTGTATTTTGCAGCAGTTAAGTCAATCAAAACCAACAATTAGCTGTCATTCAGACTATGCTGCATTTAATGAAATTGAAAATACACAACCTTACTGGGATTGTGCTTTTAGCTTAACGTATTTTTTTTTAAAAAAAGAATTTTAAGAGCCTAGCTTTGATGAAAACCGTATTGAATATACAACAAAATTGTCAATTAGGTCAATTGCTGTTTCCTAACAAAGCTCTTCAGCCCTTTATTTATTTTTATTTTATTTTTTAAAACTTATATCCCACTCTCTATCCCAGCACAGAGTGGTAAGCTGCAGTACTGCAGTCCAAGCTCACCTTTCCATCCTTCCGAGGTCGGTAAAACGAGTACCCAGCTTGCTGGGGTAAAGGGAAGATGACTGGGGAAGGCACTGGCAAACCACTCCGTAAACAAAGTCTGCCTAGAAAATGTCGGGATGTGACGTCACCCCATGGGTAAGTAATGACCCAGTGCTTGCACAGGGGACCTTGACCTTTTTTTATCCCAGCCAAGACTGGCTCAGAGCAGCTAACATCCATTAAAACATCATACTATAGTCAAGACAACATAATGTACAAAAAAAAATTTCTATTTAAAACCGATATTCTGGCATGGCCAGAAAGGGGCTATCAAATCGCACTCTGGCTAGTCAGCTACTTCCTTCCCCAAGACTCCAGGCCGTAGCAAGAAAGGGGGGAAATCCTAGAAAAAGTGACCCAACCATCAGATTTGAAAGTATTCCCGATTGACTGGGGGTTATTCCTCACCAGGGAACAAAATATGCGGGCTTTCCTTGTTGCCTTGGTCATGAATAGATCGACTTGTGGGGTGCCCAACATTTCAAAAACGAATCCAAGGTATTTGTCGTGGATAGACTATTCATGGTCGGTTTGGTAGTCTCTGCTCAACTTGTCCACTACAGTGTTTTGAACCCCTGCTCTGTGGATGGCTGTTAGGAAAATTCAGTTGTCCAGAGCCACAATAAATCACTGGAACTTAACCATCTCAAACTTCTCAGTTCTGTTATTCTGTTACAATCTACATTTCCAGTTATGAAGAATTGCTAACCTGACCTTTAAATCCCACAAAAAAAGACAAAACTACTTTAAAGTTATATTCTAAAAAGCCTCTCAAGTGCCACATATTTCTGACCATCTTATCAGTCACAATAAGTCTCTCCGTCACAGTCTCTAAGATGCTATTGAACTTGTATCTAACTGTTCTACTGCAGATTAACACCTTTGAAACTATCTTCATGGAAAAAGCTAGGCTCACCACACAAGACCAAAAAAAGCTAACTCTTGTTCTAATTTCACATCTGAACCTGCACACAGTTTCTATACAATTTCATTCAGCAAGACTGCAGCTTCTCTTCTCCTAAATTAAAATTCTAAACTACAAACATACGCTCTGGGGTTAGGCTGTTAAAACATGTGGCTCACCATAATCTTGTCGCTGTCGATGATAGTATTCAGTCGATGCGCGATCGTCAACACAGTACACTGGGCAAACTTCTCACGGATTGTCTTTTGAATCAGTTCGTCCGTTCTAAAATAAGCAGTACGCACAGACGTGAAAAAAGATTGCGTGCCAGAGAAAAAAGATTCAACTTGTGGGAAGTTTTCTCCCTCCACATTCACTGTCACAGAATTAAGGAAATAATAATCAGTATACATTGGTGGTCCCTGAGCTGGATAGCCCAGGCTAGCCCAATTTCATCAGATCTCGGAAGTTAAGCGGGCTCAGCCCTGGTCAATATTTGGATGGGAGAACTCCAAGGAATACCAGGATCACTACACAGAAACAGGCAAGGGGAAACCACCTCTGAACACCTCTTGCCTTGAAAACCCTACAGGGTTGCCATAAGTCAACTGAAAGCAAAAATAAATGAATAAAAATACTGTGGTAGTAAGGCACTGCCACCCTCAGTTTGCAAGATCTGAGCAAGGCTGTTAAGGATAGGACACTTTGCAGGACACTGATTCATAGGGTCGCCATGAGTCGGAAACGACTTGACGGCACTTAACACACACTTAACACACAAGGCACTGCCACTCCGCTCATATATTACAGAGCAACGAAGCAGAAATGAAAGCTTTCCCAAGCCTCATATTGACTTTTATACCAATAACAGAAGAAGAAGAAGAAGAAGAGGAAGAGGAAGAGGAAGAGGAAGAGGAAGAGGAAGAGGAAAAGGAAGAGTTGGTTTTTATATACCGTCTTTCTCTACCACTTAAGGGAGACTCAAACTGGCTTACAATCACCTTCCCTTCCCCTCCCCACAACAGACACCCTGTGAGGTAGGCGGGGCTGAGAGAGCTCTAACAGACCTGTGACTTGCCCAAGGTCACCCAGCTGGCTTCGTGCGTAGGAGTGGGGAAACAAATCCAGTTCACCAGATTAGCCTCCGCTGCTCATGTGGAAGAGTGAGGGAATCAAACCCGGTTCTCCAGATCAAACTCCACTGCTCCAAGCCACCGCTCTTAACCACTACACCCCGCTGGCAGGTGGCTTCAACGAGTCTTACCTTGGATCCACATTTGCTGTTGCTTCATCGATAATCAATATTTTATTCTTCTTGAGAATAGCCCGGGCCAGGCAAACCAGTTGTCTCTGGCCGACGCTAAAATTAGAGCCGGATTCTGCCAGTTGCGTTTCCAGTTTGTTGGGCAGCTCTTCCACAGCCTCCATTAGCTGGACCTGCAGACACGAGCCCGACGGTAAGAAACACCCTTCCGCAGCATGAACTCGGTTCTTAAGATTTCAAAATCTATTCAGGATTTACCTAACTATAAAATAACAGCATCTCATGTGCTTAGGATGGGATCCACCAATCTAAATCAATGTATGCAAAGATAAGGGAAACGGAATCATTCAGTATGCAGAAGCAGACTGTAACTTTTGTTTAAAAAATGTGTGGTAGAGTAATTAGATTATCAGATTAGGATCTACGGGACCGAGGCTCAGATTCCCCTCTCTCCACAGAAGCTTCCTTGGGCCAGTTACATTCTCTCAGCCTAACTTACTTAGGTCGCCTTCAAGTCAGAAGTGACTTGATGGCAACACACACACACACAACTTACTTCAGTGTGGCGGCATTATAAAGACAGAGTGGAGGAGAGGATATTTTATTTATTTATTTATTTTCAGATTTGTAGCCTGCCCTCCCCAGCAAGCCAGCTCAGGGCGGGTAACATCATTTAAAACATCACATACAATCGATAACTAATAAAATCACTAATAAAATCAGCAGTAAAGACTCTAAGACCCTGCAGCAAAGATGCCGCATAAATTACGAAACGAACTGTGAGCGCCATACAGGTGGGTCCCCTTCCAAGGATATTGTTTACCCATATTCAAAGGGGGAGGAAGGGGGCAGGGAGAATGATGTTATGAGTGTGCTTTGGGTTCCGATTGGGGAGAAAAGCAAGGGGTGAATGAATAAATAAACACAATTACCTCTTCCAAAGAATTCCATAGCTCCTCATCACTATATTCGTTGAATGGATCCAAGTTTTTTCTCATCGTTCCAGTGAACAAAACTGGCTCCTAAAACATAACAGAATATTGTTCAAAATGTTTTGCACCTTATTTGCTTTGGTAGCTCAGAGAATTTAAACTCACTTTTGGAGAGAGATTTTTTCACTTGCATGAAAGGCTGCTCAGGGCATAACTATGTGCTGCACACAAAGACACGTAACACAACAACAATAGCTACTTTTTCTATGCAAAATAGCTCTGGGAGGGGAGAAGCAACAGGGGTGTGCACATGAGCACAATTAACCTTGATAGTGTAAACCTCCACTCTATTCCTAAACTTTTTTCCAGTCTTTGCCAAGAATGGTGGGGAGCGTCGCCAGGAGAGAGTGGTGGACAGGAAGGGGCTAAACACCAGCGTGCCATTTCGTCACAATAAGTCTAACTCTTCAAAAACTGCCAAGATGTAGCAGCCGTGGTGGTTTTACTACACTCATGTGCATGTAAGGTGTAGCTCTGCCTTTACTGAGGCAAACAATAAAAACAGAATGGAAAAACGGTCAGAAAAGGGTTCTTCTTTCTCTAAAAAGGTACACCATCCTTCACTTATAGCCCTTGTGTCAAAACTTTAATAAGAAAAGCCTCGGTACTTATTTAAAACAATAAATGTTCAACAACTTGGACGTTCAAATAACACGAAAAATACAAGAATGAGAGAGAGAGAGAGAGAGAGAGAGAAATATCTGGTTGTTAATTATATAATGAAATCCTATGCAGAAATAACTCTTTACAACAAGATCAGTACAGAGTTATAGATCAGCATCCCTGACAAGTGTTTGTCCAGCCTCTGCTTAAAGACTGCCAGTGAGGGGGAGCTCACCATCTCCCTAGGATGGCGATTCCACTGATTTTACTGTACTGATTCCACTGTTTTTTTAAAGTTTAACAACTTTTACTATAAAAATATTTTTCCCTAATATCCAGCCGGTACATTTCCACTCATAATTTAAACCCATTATTGTGAGTCCTATCCTCTGCTGTCAACAGGACCAGCTCCCTGCCCTCCTCTAAGTAACAGCCCTTCAAATACTTAAAGAGAGCAATGTCTCCCCTCAACCTCCTCTTCTACAGACTAAACTTTCACAAATCCTTCAGCCTTTCCTCATAGGGCTTGGTCTCCAGGGGTATAACTATGCGCTAAACACAAAGATAACTGACAATGCACTTCTTATGCTGAATCAATAACTTATATGATAACTTTTTGAGCACACAAAGGAAGACAATGTATAGGACCAACAGAATGGAGAAATTAACAAATTCCTGTTGGAAAAAAAATTGTTAAACATATAGGGCTGGATGCTACCAGGTTTGCAACGGATGATGTGGGTCATTCCCATCGCACAGTCCCTTTTGACTGATTAAGGCTATCCTGGGGCTCAGGGAACAAAAATACACAAAAAATACACACTGAGGGAGGGGCTGCTGTAAGAAGCGGTGAATTAGCTAAGATTAGCCCACCTCCAACTTGCAGAAATAGAAACCTGGTAGGATCTAACCAAAAATGGGGTTGATGTTAATGATAAAACGAGGAAAGGCAACATGGTATAGTTTGATCTTGTCAGATCTCAGAAGCTAAGCAGAGTTAGCACTTGGATGGGAAACTACCCACAGGAAGACTATGCGGTGGAAGGCAATAGCAAACCAACCCGGCTTTGAAAGCCCCTTGCTGGGGTTGCTGTAAGTCAGTTGCAACTTTGACGGCACATACATACCTATTAATGATAAATGGACATCAAAGTTATATGTCAAAATGGGGAAAATACTGCATGGCGAAATGGTTAAGAGCAGCGGACTCTAATCTGGAGAACTGGGTTTGATTCCCCACTCCTCCACATGACGCCTGCTGGGTGACCTTGGGCCAGTCACAGTTCTCTCATAACTCTCACAGCCCACGAGGAGGCCGGCAATGGCAAACCACCTCCGAACGCTCTTGCCTTGAAAACCCTACAGTGTCACCACAAGTCAGCTGTGACTTGACGGCACACATACACAGCTATCAAAATGTGAATTTTCCTCTTCATTAGAGAATCACAATACTCATTAGTCTCTAAGGTGCTACTGGACTCTTGCCCTTTTTGACTACTGCAAACAGACTAACACGGCTACCCACTGTGAATACTCATTATGTTCAGTGCAATAGAAAAAATAATTGCAAGGTCTTCAAAAATTGTTATCACCCTGCGATGTTTATAAAATCTACAGCGCGAACAACAGAAACGGTTTGCTTTGTCATAATACTAAAAGGCAACCTTGTATAAATCAAAGCTTACTTTATAATGTGCTAATTGTCAACCACTGCTACTGCTATACTCCTGTTTAGGAGATACTGGAAGACTCCTAAAGAGATTTCCAAAAATGAATTGCTACTGAAGATACGAACTGAAACAACATTCAATCTCTTAGAAGATCTTTGTGTAAAATTACAAACTGTGAATCAAGCTTGGTGCCTAAGGAGGTATTATACAATATGCAGACTACAAACTTGATGTTAAACTCTTGCAGTTAACTTAACTACTATGTTTTGTTTAATATGTTTAATGCCTATATCATGTTATACTCTTCATTTAATTCTTAGGTTGTGTTACACAGAATTCAATACAATTATATTTAATAAAGGCATGATACTTCTTTGCTACACAGGTAGAAGTCAGCCTAATTCTGCGATTGTCAAGGAATCAATCCCCTTTCTATCAGTTGGATTAACCTAGACTCTTCCTTACTTGTAAGGAATCCTCCTGGCCCATACCTGTGAAGGCATGCATTTTCTTCATTTTAGAACACCCATCCTGATTAACAAAAATCTTGTGTACTGTGGTGAACCATTTTGGTTGGTCTTAATAAAGGGTATTCCATGGATTTATCGGGGAGGGGTTCCTTTGGACCAATTTAGCTACCTGGAAATTTGATGCATCGTAAAAGGTGAAGCTGGGTATGTTTAGCCTGAAGAGGGGATATGATAACCATCTTTAAGTACTTGAAGGGCTGTCATATAGAGGAGGGTGCCGAGTTGTTTTCTGTTGCTCCAGAAGGTCGGACCAGAACCAACTGGTTGAAATTAAATCAAAAGAGTTTCCGTCTAGACATTAGGAGGAATTTTCTAACAGTTAGAGCGGTTCCTCAGTGGAGCAGGCTTCCTCGGGAGGTGGTGAGCTCTCCTTCCCTGGAGGTTTAGATGCTCATCTGTCAGCAATGCTGATTCTATGACCTTAGGCAAGTCTTGAGAGGGAGGACACCTTGGCCATCTTCTGGGCATGAAGTATAGGTCACCAGGGGTGTGTGGGGAGGTAGTTTGAAATTTCATGCATTGTGCAGGGGGTTGGACTAGATGACCCTTGTGGTTCCTTCCAACTCTACGATTCTAAGATAGCTGCAAAGCAATAAAATTGGTGGCAACATAAACAAAAGCCAGGAATATCACTGGCACGAATATAGCCAACATTCAGTTAAAATTAACCACAGAATCAACATGATTCCTTTGATCCTGGCCATATTTACTCAAAGGTAAGGTCCACTGAGTTCAGTGAGACATCCCAACAAAAGGAATGACTAACCTACTCAGGATCAGGGCCAACAGCCATTACCGTAGACAAGAACTATGCGAATGTATCAGCTGTGAAACAAAGACACCACTTTCTCATGAGGTGATTCACTGAAAAATGTCTGAACAACTGGAAGTTCTTGTGAACGGGTTGTAAGTGATCAGAAGTTCAGAAAGAAAAGGAAACAATTCATACTTTGGTTTCCTGCACATGGGCAAGCCAAAGCACTATCCTATTGTATTAGTAACCAGAGTTCTACAATTGTACAAGTTTTACCAGAAAAGGAGTTTGCTTGTTCAATGATTAATTCTGAAACAATTTCAGGTTCACTGTAGACATGATTACAACTCGTTTAGCTATTTTGATTTTAATAAGCTGGTATATCAAGCCGAGTTAAAAGTGCACACCCAAAGCTTTTAAGATAGAATATTTCCGACTGGTATGTGCCAAACCGTAAAAATATTTAAAATCAACTCAGACAGAACGTACAGTTTAATAAAGGTTTGTATTTTCTTTTCAAATTAAGATTTTCCTTCTAATAAAAATCCCAGTATAAATACAGTTACAAAACCTGTTGATCAGGAGTTCAGTAAAACATTAAAAAGATTTTTTTAAGTCCTAAAAAAGCCCATAATTTTTAACAATACAGATTATATTACATTATTGGATGCATTCTGAAATTATTAAGGTTATTTTCCATTTCAATCTATTTTTATAGGCTGGCAAAATGGGAAATTTGAATTCATAAAAACTTCATAACTGTTATAAAATTGTAACAGCACACATGTACTGCAACAGCAGATAAGGATAATTTTAATTACCATTTCTGACAAAGATTGTTGTATTAAAATTGCCTGTTCCATGAAGAGCAAGTTAATAAGCCAAACCAATAAATAACTGTAAATTATAGACAGGGAAACTGATGATAACTGCATCAAAAGAGAGAAATACAAGCTCCACGCAATTATATCCAAAGAACCCAATTAGGAGTTTAAGTAGCAATATTTCTACAAGCAGATGGGTAGCTCCAAATCCTGCCTGGAACTGACCACCAAGCCTGCGAGTAGAACATAAGAAAGGGCATGCTGGATCAGACCAAGGCCCATCAAGTCCAGCAGTCTGTTCACACAGAGGCCAACCAGGTGCCTCCAGGAAGCCCACAAACAAGACAACCACAGCAGCACCATCCTGCCTGTGTTCCACAGCACCTAAGATAATAGGCATGCTCCTCTGATCCTGGAGAGAATATAGTGAGGGGGAAAAGTATTTGATCCCCTGCTGAATTTGCCCGTTTGCCCTCTGATGAAGAAATGACCAGTCCATAATTTTAATGGTAGGTTTATTGTAGCTGTGAGAGACAGAATAACAACAGGAAAAACCCCAGAAACCCAGAAGACAAAAGTCAGAGATTGATGTGCATTATAATGAGTGAAATAAGTATTTTGTCCCTTTGCAAAAGATGACTTAGTACTTGGTGGCAAAACCCTTGTTGGCAATTACAGAGGTCAGACGTTTCTTGTAGGTGGCCACCAGGTTTGCACACGTCTCAGGAGGTATTTTGTCTCACTCCTCTTTGCAGATCCTCTCCAAGTCAGTAAGATTTCGAGGCTGATGTGTAGCTACTCGAACCTTCAGCTCCCTCCACAGATTTTTGATGGGATTAAGGTCTGGAGACCGGCTAGGCCACTCCAGGACCTTAATGTGCTTCTTCTTGAGCCACTGCTTTGTTGCCTTGGCCGTGTGTTTTGGGTCATTGTCATGCTGGAATGGTGTAGTCTCACCATAGATTTGTACAAGGGCAGTATGATAGCAGCAGTTTTATTCTCTATTCCTCATCTAATTTTGGCCAGCATGGAATTTGTCTTTTTCACAGCCAGACCCTTCCTCCATTAATGGAGTGCCATTGGCAGGGGCCCAAAACTGACATAGGAGCTGACATAAGAGCAAGATGTTGCTCCACATAAAATGGATGCCTCTCAGAGAAGTGTGGGAGTCATTTTGTGTGCATGTCATAGGCAGGAAGGAGTTGGCTGCTGTGCATTTTCCCATGGCCCAGAGAGTACCTGGCTGGACAATGGGGCTGACTAATCCCCACTGGCAGCAGGAAAAGAGGAAGACCCAACAAGAGATGGATTGACTCAATAAAGGAAGCCACAGTCTTCAATTTGCAAGATCTGAGCAAGGCTGTCAAAGATAGGACATTTTGGAGGACTTTCATTCATAGGGTCGCCATGAGTCGGAAGCGACTTGACGGCACTTAACACACACACAATCCCCACTGTCACACCTTAAAGTTATTCAATCACCGCCCTGAGCAGACCATTAGTTACACTATCTACACTCACCCTGGCAATCACTCAATATGCAGGAGAATACTCCAAGCATTCTGTTGTCCTGAAAGCTCATCAAGGATTCATACCTGCAACTATCAGTTATCAAATAATATGCAAAAGAATCATCTACGTATTCTTGTACTTCCTGAAGAAGCATCGAGCCTCTCTTTCTCTTTTGTCTGGACTCCAGAAAAGCAATCATTCTTTGTCCCTGGATTACCTGCCAGTTACCTCATACCGTCTCAGGACCCATTTCAAGTACAAATATTGGTCCTTTGGCTAGTCATAATGTGTGTGTGCGCTTTGGATAAGACCATACAACCCCTACTTACGTGTAGGGTCGCTGCCTTCTTTACTTCCAGAAACGCTGTCTGTTTCTCCCTCTACAATGTTGCTTTCATCGGACGTCACTCTCCTAAACTCGTAATTATCACCCATTCCCTAGGTCTATCTCCCACTCCTCCAACCTATTTTTCCATAGCTCTTGTATGAATTGTGTGTGTGTGTGTTTATTTCGGTGCTTGAGATTATTATTTTGTAACAAAACGACATTTTATTTGAGCAATCGCTTCTTTATAGAGAGTTTTCCACAGGACTTATCCTGGCATAAAGGTAAAGGTCCCCTGTGCGAAGCACTGGGTCATTCCTGACCCATGGGGTGACATCACATCCCGACGTTTTAGGCAGACTTTTTTTGCGGGGTGGTTTGCCAGTGCCTTCCCCAGTCATCTTCCCTTTACCCCCAGCAAGCTGGGTCCTCATTTGACCGACCTCAGAAGAATGGAAGGCTGAATCAACCTTGAGCCGGGTACCTGAAATCGACTTCCGTCGGGATATAACTCAGGTCATGAGCAGAGCTTTTGACTGCAGTACTGCAGCTTACCACTCTGCGCCACGGGGCTCCTTATCCTGGTATACACAGGTTAAAAGACCCCCAAGTTACCCACCTCTTGCTAAAAGCGCAGTCTCCAACGCTAATTCCCCCAATAAAACAGGAGACCATCTATTTCAGGTAACAAGCCCAGAAGCAGATTAATCTATGGTTCATTTGGGGCAGTCTGCCAAACCTGCAGACACCCACCTTCCTCTTTCTAGCACACTAGAATCATAGAGCTGGAAAGGGGCCATACAGGTCATCTCGTCCAACTCTCTGCTCAATGAAGGATCAGTCTAAGCCAAGGGTGGGGAACGTCAGGCCCGGGGGCCGTATAAGGCCCGCAAAATCATTTGTTCTGGCCCTTCATGGGTCCTGGCAGATCTCTAGCTCAGAAGGATGCTGCTCTGCCTGAATCTCTTGGGCCCAGCTGGGGACAGCAGAGCTCAAAAGCGAGTCGCTCTATGTGGCAGACACTTGGAGCCATCTCTGGTCGTGCCTCTTGGCTAAATGTTTGACCAAATATAGCAGGCTAATTTTTACGTTGATAATTTTGTATGGCCCGCGAATGATGTTATAAATATCCAAATGGCTCTTGGCAGAAAAATGGTTCCTCACCCCCATTCCTGGCAAGTGTTCGTCCAGACACTGCCTAAAGACTACCAGCGAGAGGGAGCTCACCATCTCCCTAGGCAGCTGATTTCCCTGCTGAACTTTACTGTAAAACATTTCTTCCTAATGTCCAGCTGGTACCTTTCCGCCCACGATTCATACCCATTATTGCACGTCCTATCCTCTGCTGCCAACGGGAACAGCTGCCTGCCCTCCTCTAAGTAAAAGCCTTTCAAATACTTAAAGAGAGCAATCCTGTCCCCCCTCAACCTCCTCTTCTCCAGACTGAACGTTCCTAACTCCCTTAGCCTTTCCTTATAGGGCTTGGTCTCCAGGCCCCTGATCATCCCCGTCACTCTTCTCTGCACCCTCCTGTTCCTGAACTCATCACTATGGCCCGGAAACATTAAGCTTGCACTGGGCTAAGATGCAGAACCAGCTGCTTTCAACAAATGCAGCCTGTTAGCAAAAGAAGTTCCTCTTCACATGGTTCATATCTTCACCAACCTTCAAAGTCCAAAACACAAGCCTCCAGATAGTGGGAAACAAACCCTCTTTTCACCTGCACAAGTAATCTTACCTGCTAGCCTTCAGACACTTGAACTCCCCTCAGGGATTTTTGACTAAAAGCTTACTTACAATGGAAACTCTTTTTTTAAAAAAATTCCATCCAGCAAATCATATACCTGTACCAGAAAACTAGTGCATCAATAATGCACACAACAATAAATGTATCCAAGGATGGAAGGCAGAATTAGCTCGGCGAGAACCATGCTGCCTCTTAAAATGTGCATTTTCCTGAGCGAAGAATCCATCTTCTACAATCCTACCTGGGGGGGGGGGGAAGAGCCTGGAAAAGGGCTTTCAAAACCCTGAAGCCATTGAATGAACAGATCGCCGTCCATTTCCACGAGAAAAGAACATTGTGCGAAAACAAAAGCGGAAGAATTTAAGTCCATGTAAAGTCCCTCTTTAGACACAAAAAGGTCACCAACTTCACTCAGTAGCACTACTGTGCATTAATGAAGACTTCAGTGTTCAGAAACAAAAACGGAGGGCGCATTAGGCTGCAATCCAATTGTATTTCTTTGCTAGTAATAGCATACCTACCTCTTTCTTTGCCTTCTTTTCTTCTAACAGAGGGGGAAAGGAGGATTATCCAAAGAGGGTCTCTTTTTTAGAGAACCATTCCCCTTAATAAACTTTTTATCACGCTAGTTTTAAAAAATACAATGGGGGGGGGGAATCCCACACCCCGCGCAAACGTAATTACTGCAGCCCCCTCCACAGAGCATACCCTGTAACCTGAAGATAAATAGGCAGTGTGTATTTCCACACATCAGGAAAATCAGACCAACATCCGAGTTTCCCAGGGCTGAGCTGTATTGCAAAAAGCAGCGAGCACAAGAAACAGAAAGACAGGCAGATTTCCCCCCCCCCCCAAACTTTTCTAGGGAGAACACGGCTACTGACCCATCATGAGAGCCAGCGTGGTGTAGTGGTTAGGAGTGGTGGTTTGGAGCGGTAGACTCTGATCTGGAGAACCAGGTTTGATTCCCCACTCCTCCACATGAGTGGTGGACTCTAATCTGGTGAATTGGGTTGGTTTCCCCACTCCTACACATGAAGCCAGCTGGGTGACTTTGGACTAGTCACGGCTCTCTCAGCCCCACCTACCTCACAGAGTGTCTGTTGTGGGTTGGGCAGGGAAGGTGATTGTAAGCCAGTTTGATTCTCCCTTAAGTGATAGAGAAAGTCGTCGTATAAAAACGTCGTCGTCGTCTTCGTCTTCTTCTCCTTCTCCTTCTCCTTCTCCACCACCACAAACCAGGCTATTTACCCTGGAAGGTTTTTGGGTTGATGCTTTTAGGGACAGGCACATCCCCAAATCAAAATAACATGATTGGATTTCAAAGACAGTGTTATGAAGCATGCAGAAAAACACCCAAACTAGAACCTTGCTCTCCCCAGCTATTGTTTTTCCCCCATAACCCACCACTCCTCTAGTCCTGAGGTTTACAAGATAAAGTCATTTCCCCCTAAGTTCACTACTTCCTTGGTTCCCGCCTCCATATCTTTCCCCCAGTTCCCTTCTCTTCAGAGCCAATTCCTATTCTGCTTTCCCCATTCCTCTACCTATTAGTGGTGGGAAGTGCCGTCAAGTCACAGCTGACATATGGGGATCCTGTAGGGCTTTCAAGGTAAGAGAGGTTCAGAGGTGGTTTTCCATTGCTTGCCTCCTTGTGGGCTGAGAGAGTTTTGAGAGAACCGTGACTGGCTCAAGGTCACCCAGCAGGCTTCATGTGGAGGAGCAGGGAATCGAACCCAGTTCTCCAGATTAGCGCCTGCTGCTCTTAACCAGTACACCACGCTAACTCTCCCTTCTGCCTAGTAACAGTGCCCAACTCTCTCCCTAATCTTGTGCCTGATTTTAAAAACAAAGTATGGGGCCTGGAAATTCACATTTCAGCCCTGGAGTCCCTCTTCGCTACTGAACTTTGCTTGAGCATCCGGTATTGAGGGAGAGGACTGCAGACACTCAGAACGACATTATTTGTTCCTGATTTGGGCCTTGACACTGAATAGAGGGTCTGGGGCTGATGGGCCAAGGAACTTTGACCCAAACAAAAACATGAGCTAACAGTCAAAAGTGTACGCCAACCGGGGCAAATACACACCAGAGTAGTCATCGGCAGATGAGCACGTCCTCTGATAACTGTCACATGCAAAAAAGCCGTCACCAATTAAATTCCACTGAAAGAGCTTACATATCACCTTACCTCATCGCCTCAAAACACAATGCTTTTCAACAGAGGCAGTTCACAAAGAGACCCGAGTATGGAACGAGCGCTTTAGTTTTCTCTTCTGAATGGCAAATGCATGTTTCTAAATTACCACTTAATATATCAAAATGCACAAAAAACAGTTAACTGGGAAAAGACTGAGCGCTCCTGCTGTTTCGTTGAGGAAGAGGCAATTTAAACATGTACACATCGTTCAACAGCAATATTGGGTCTTTGCATTTTGTACTCCGAAATGTTCCAGTGTACAGAATTGAATGGGGGGGGGGGGATTCAATGGAAGAATGGAAAATGGAAAACCTACTTTGATTATGTAGAACTATAATTTCTAACAGTAGCAATCAATTGTTAAGTTTAGTAGAGATTTAACAGTATAGTACGTTATTATAATCTTTATAACTAATCTATACATAGATGAAAAAAGCATAGTTTGGCAGTATTACAGAATAGAACCTGCAATAGGAGGTTGAAACGTAGCATAATTCTATAAGAGATAGTAGATTCGGACCAAACTGAGGCACACTTGATTTTATGTTAGATTTCGTGTGTATATATTGTGTTAAGTGTTTTTCTTTCTTTTTGTTTGTTATGCATATTTTTAAATGAAAATATTTTTTTAAAAAAGAAATGCATGCGGGGGGAGCACAAAAAAGAATAAGAAGGAACAGCCATAAGAGCCAGCATAGTATAGTGGACCAGGATTTAAGAGACTTGGCTTCAGAACCTACTCTACCATGAGTAGGTAGCTTTGCTCCTGTCATAAGAACATAAGAAAGGCCCTGCTGGATCAGACCAAGGCCCATCAAGTTTAGCAGTCTGTTCACACAGTGGCCAACCAGGTGCCTCTGGGAAGCCCACAACAAGACGACTGCAGCAGCACCATCCTGCCTGTGTTCCACAGCACCTAAGATAATAGGCATGCTCCTCTGATACTAGAGAGAATAGGTATGCAGCAAGACCAGTATCCATTTTAACTAATAGCCATGAATACCCCTTTCCTCCATGAATATGTCCACTCCCCTCTTAACTAATCCATTTTTACTAATAGCCATGAATACCCCTTTCCTCCATGAACATGTCCACTCCCCTCTTAAAGCCTTCCAAGTTGGCAGCCATCACCACATCCTGGGGCAGGGAGTTCCGCCATTTAACTATGCGTTGTGTGGAAAAAAACTTCCTTTTATCTGTTTTGAATCTGTCACCCTGTTTTGAATCTTGTCACTCACTCTCTCTCTCTCTCAGCCTCATCTACCTCACAGGGATGTAGAGAGAAGAATGTGGGGAAGACAGAACCACGTGACTCACCCTGAGCTCCTTGAAGAGTAGCACAGAAATTGATAGTGGATAGAATGTGTGAATCTCCTACCTCAGAAATTAGAATGCTAATGAATATTCCGTGACACTGCCTGTGCAATCCTATGCAGAGTTAATCCAGTCTAAACCCACTGAAAGGAATGGGCTTAGGTTGGCGTAACTCCCCTTAGGACTGCAGTGTGCAGCAGCTTGGAACCTGTTCTCTTACATCAAAACACAAACCATGTGAGCTCCTAAATCATCTTGTTCAGAAGAATTCAAAAAAGAGCTTTGCCAACACGATTAAAACCACCCAAATCGCAAAGGGATCAATCTCACACAAACGGCTTCCTCTGCAGGTAATGTTCTGGTAAAAACAATAAAACTAGTATAATGTAGGAATGGGTGTTTTTCTCAGTGCCTAGCTGGGGAAGGGGGCATCATAGTACAGCGTCTGCTCTAAGATATCGTGTTCGCTTGTTTACATGAGTTTGCTTGTGTTCCCCGCAGCCACACGGCAGTTGTGGGTAACTGCTTCTAACAAAAAAAGAGAGCCCAAATTATCTCAGAACAGCACCACAAGGGAAGGAAGGTTTCTAACCCCCCCCCCCCCGGAGTTTTCTCACATGAAAACCATGCAAGGGAGGGGTCATTTTGCCGATTTTGCAAGGTATCTGCAATGATAACTAGTGACCAAAGCCAATATAACGACCCTTTCAACAGAAATAATTTTACTTTATTTTGGATGATATTCAGAAAAATCAAGGATTAACATATACCAAAAGAAAGGGGGGGACATGGCAATATTAAGCATTTTTTAATACTATGGACGGAGTGCAGAATAACGATAAAGAGTGCATCGCAACACTAAGGTTTCGAGGGTCTGCTGGACCTCCCAAAACATACTGATAGGAAAAGTAGACTTTGTACCTGAGGTATGATGGAAATTTTCCTCCTCAATTCGTGTAGTCCCAGTTCCGACGTCAAAAGCTTATCAATCCAAATTCTTCCCTGGGGCTCAGCCAACCGGAAAAGAGCAGCTATTAGAGAGCTCTTTCCAGCTCCCGTTCTTCCCACAATTCCAACCTTATAAAAAACACACACACACACATGCACAACCAGCCAAGCCAGTTTTGATTAACAGAGCATTTTTCTGAAGCACCATTCATAATTATCTTGCACTGTACATTTTAAATTCTTGTTGGATAAGGTCTACGAGCCACACCAGTAGAAAGGCAAGGACACAAAACGCGCAGATCACTAAAAATTATTTGTAAACCATTCCAGATAATGTAACACCTGAGTGATATAGAGCCAACATCAGTTAGACGCAACCCATTTCCCATCCCAACATGAAATGGATAAAACAAAGCCCTTTCCAACAGGCATGCCACCTTTCCTCTCAATGCTTTTTTAACAAGGAAAGTGAGTACACGGTACACATTTTGTACTTTTTAAGACGAGATTAAGTCAAGACTACGTTTACTTACAACATGTATTAAGTCGTTTGTTTTGTTCAGATTCATACGGCACTTTGCTATAGTTATTTTGAAATCTGACACAAAACGCTATTGTTATTTGGAAACTTGGTATAAACTTGATTGTGCATGATATACACATAGCAAAAAGCTTGTTTAATTGGTAAGGCTGATTGGTCCATGCGCTTCACTTCACGGTGATTGTCCACAGTCACTACTTTTACCTTTCCCCTCAAGGCAAAACTAGAATCATAGACTCACAGAACCATAGAGTTGGAAGGGACCACCAGAGTCATCTAGTCCAACCTCCTGCACAATGCAAGAAATTCCAACTACCTCCCCCCCCCACACACCAAGTCCAGAAGATGGCCAGGACGCCCTCTCTCTCAGGATCTGCCTAAGGTCATAGAATCAGCATTGCTGACAGATGGCCATCTCTCTGTGCGTGTGTTAGGTGCCATCAAGTCACTTCCGACTCATGGCGACCCTATGAATGAAAGTCCTCCAAAATGTCCTATCTTTGACAGCCTTGCTCAGATCTTGCAAATTGAAGGCTGTGGCTTCCTTTATTGGGTCAATCCATCTCTTGTTGGGTCTTCCTCTTTTCCTGCTGCCCTCAACTTTTCCTAGCATGACTGTCTTTTCCAGTGACTCTTGTCGTCTCATGACGTGACCAAAATACAATAGCCTCAGTTTAGTCATTTTAGCTTCTAGGGTCAGTTCAGGCTTGATTTGATCTATAACCCACTGATTTGTTTTTTTGGGCAGTCCACGGAATCCGTAACACTCTCCTCCAACACCACATTTCAAAGGAATCTAGCCTCTTCTTAAAAACCTCCAGAGAAGGAGCGCTTCCCACCTCCCAAGGATGCCTGTTCCACTGAGGAACCACTCTAACTGTTAGAAAATTCTTCCTAATGTCTAGACGGAAACTCTTTTGATTCAATTTCAACCTGTTGGTTCTGGTCCGACTTTCTGAGGCAACAGAAAACAACTCGGCACCATCCTCTAAATGACAGTCATTGTCGCATCAATTTAAACCAAGCATAAATTTTAATCTCATTTCATATTTGTTTCTAATTTATTGTTGGTCATCGGGACCCTTTGGGGATGGGGTGTGCGACAAAACATTAACATTTTTTTTCTTCAAGATGAAAATATCACTTCCTTTACCCCATCTACCCTCCAAGCAAAGCTCTTGGGTAGACAACTAGTTTTTCTATTTAAAAATTGAGGAAAGCTCAGCTATTTTTTTGTCCAAGTTCCACTGCAATAGCACGGGGTCTGGCTCCCCCGCTGGGCACACCTAAACTAATTCCTTCACAGTGCCAAGCTACTAAAAAGTAAAATGCGTTTTTTATAATATGATTTGGGAGTTCTAGAGGTTGATAAACCATGTTACAGCAAACCAGCATGGTGTAGTGGTTAAGAGCGGTGGTTTGGAGCAGTGGACTCTAACCTGGAGAACCGGGTTGGTTTCCCCACTCCTCCACATGAAGCCAGCTGGGTGACCTTGGGCTAGTCACAGCTATCTTAGAGCTCTCTCAGCCCCACCTACCTCTCAGGGTGTCTGTTGTGGGGAGGGGAAGGGAAGGAGATTGTAAGCCGGTTTGATTCTCCCTTAAGTGGTAGAGAAAGTCGGCATATAAAAACCAACTCCTACCCCTCCTCCTCCAATACCAGTGAACGGGGGAAATAGTAACCTGAAAAAAATGCCCATCTGCAAAACTGAACTTTAAGTGACTATTCAGACCTTATTTTCTCCCACGACTAACGTGTGGTCAAGAGATTATTGAACATGCCTTGGTCCCCATGTGGAAGTAAACAGTCAAACCAGGATATCTCACGTTCCACTGATGGTGGGTACTCCTTGACAGTATGAGAAACCCCCTTTAACGATTGCTGTCTCTTTAAATTTTGCTGCACGAGATCAAAATAGTCACTTAAAATAATACATGAAAACAAAATTGTATTTTGTCCAGCTATGGCTTTAAATGGAAATTAATAGGAAGGGTAGGGAAGGACTAGGGCTTCAGAAAAAAAGTATTTCGTAGAGTGGCTTTTCTTTCCGAAGCATGGATGAGAATTTAAAAAACGCTAAGGAAACCAGGAAGAAAGGAGAAGAAAGCAAAACCATCTCTGCAGAGTTCTGCATAAGAACAAAGAAGTTCAAGTGTTTCCACTGATGTCATTGATGTACAGTAGGATATTAGCAACAAAAAAGGGCTTTATAAAACTGATACTTAAAATAAAAATGCAGCTGCTCTGCTCATTGTAAAAACCCTCTTCCTTCAGGCTGGCTTCCAATGGAAAAGGAACAAACTGAATGTGTCAGAAGATAGTTTCTCATTTTGGGCAAAGTGGCTGACAGTTAAAAGCAACAGGGAATTTAGGACGACACAACACGTCTCCCCCTCTCAACTTATTAGAGTATTTAGCCCTGCTATCTGTTCACATCTAGACTATGGTGGCCTTCTCGCTGCCTTCAAAATCCGTTCAGACACCTCTGTGAATGCAGAATGAACGCATGCAAAGCCAAATGCTGAAGCTGGAGGGTGAGAGATTCAAAACAGATAAAAGGAAGTATTTCTTGACACAACGCATAGTTAAACTGTGGAACTCCCTACCCCAGGAGGTGGTGATGGCTGCCGACTTGGAAAGCTTTAAGAGGGGAGTGGGCATGTACGTGAAGGAGAGAGTATTCACGGCTACTAGTCAAAATGAATACTAGTCATGATGCATACCTGTTCTCTCCAGGATCAGAGAAGCATGCCTGTTATATTAGGTGCTTTGGAACAGAGGTAGGAAAATGCTGCTGCAGTTGTCTTGCTTGTGGGCTTCCTAGAGGCACCTGGTTGGCCACTGTGTGAACAGACCGCTGGACTTGATAGGCCTTGGTACGATCCAGCAGGGCTTTTCTTACATTCTTATGACAGGAACAGTTCTTGCAAGCTCTGCAAGAGCTTTAGTGGCTGCAGATGTGTTTTCGAAAATCATTCAAAAGGGTGCCCTTAAAGCCCTCGATGGACTGAGACTTGGGGGCTGAGCTGGGTGAGATAACTGGGTATGTGAACCACTACACCACACTGGCTCCCTACCTTACCTTAATTTCTTAACCCAATAATATTTGGTTTTAAAGCCACTCAACTCTGTAAATGCAGTGTCGGCAGTGTTGGGTGGAAGCTCCCCCCAGATACTAGTGTGGCCTCCCTAGAAGCTTAGGGGGCAAGGGGCTGGAGGGTACAATACTGGCCCCTCCCTCTTTCCCTGGGTCAACATGAGCACGAAGCAGAAGGGGGGGGGGAGGAGAATATCCCAGCCTCTTTTTCTGCATATGCAGAATAGCAATATGGGTGAGAAATAAGCAGATCTCATATTGCGTGTGTGTAAAGTGTCGTCAAGTCACAACTGACTTATGGCGACCCTTTATGGGGTTTTCAAGGCAAGAGACTAACAGAGGTGGTTTGCCAGTGCCTTCCTCTGTATAACAACCCTGGACTTCCTTGGTGGTCTCCCATCCAAATACTAACCAGGGCTGACCTTGCTTAGCTTCTGAGATCTGACAAGATCAGGCTAGCCCGGGGACATCCAGGTCAGGGCAGATCTCATGTTAGGTTTTTATAAAAACATACCACTTCATAGTCCAACATGGCCTCTGGAGAACCTTGACAACAAAAAGAATATTTTCCTCTATCTTTGCAAGATTGGTAGGGTTGCCAGATCCCTCTTAGCCACTGGCGGGAGGTTTTTGGGCGGAGCCTGAAGAGGGGGGGTTGGGGAGGGACTTCAATGCCATAGAGTCCCATTACCAAAGCGGCTATTTCTCCAGGTGAACTGATCTCTATTGGCTGGAGATCAGTTGTAAGAGCAGGAGATCTCCAGCTAGTACCTGGAGGTCGGCAACCATGGGGCAGGTTTCTTAGCAGAGGCAGGTAAGTGTGGAATGCAATCCATACAACTTAATACCTGAGTAAAAATGAAAGGGGGGAAAAAGATACCTATATCAAGATTTAGAAAGCACTTCAGGGTGCACAGCCCTAATTTATGATGGCGAAGCCAACAGCACCATCACTCCAGCAAAAATCAACAGGGAACCAAGAAAACCAAAAGGTGAGCAGCGCTGAGCTACCGTCTACGCGACATCTTCTCTCCCCCTCTCGTGTTTCATCTTTTATTTTGTTTGTTTCTTTCCGTGAAATGTAAATCTTCTTATCCACTATTAGAAAGGCTTATTACCACTGCAAGAGAGCTGCCCCAAAGGCAAGGGGGAGCAGGAAAAAGATAAACAGACACACTGCATAAAAACCCTCAAGAGCTCCAGCTCCCATCTTTTCCATGCGAAGCCCCCTCAACTACGGTAAAGCCCAGATGATTATTCCCCCACCCCTCAGGGAAAAAAAAAACATTCTCTTTCAGAATTTAATTAGGCACTAAGGTGGATGAGAAAGCATTTTAGGATCATGCAAACTCTTACTATGTATGGGTGTGAAAGCTGGACAATGAAGAAAGCTGATAGGAAGAAAGTAGATTCCTTCAAAATGTGGTGTTGGAGGAGAGTGTTATGGATTCCGTGAAATGCCAAAAAAACCAATCCGTGGGTTATAGATCAAGTTAAGCCTGAACTGACCTTAGAAGCTAAAATGACTAAACTGAGGCTATCGTACTTTGGTCACATTATGAGAAGACAAGAGTCACTGGAAAAGGCAATCATGCTAGTTTAAGGCAGCAGGAAAAGAGGACGACTCAGCAAGAGATGAATTGACTTTATAAAGGAAGCTACTGCTCTCAGTTTGCAAGACCCGGGCAAGGCTGTTAAAGATAAGACGTTTTGGAGGACATTGATTCATAGGGTTGCCAAGAGTTGGAAGCAACTTGACGGCACTTAGCACACACATGTAATCATGGAAAGTACCCAGTGGGGCACATACATTAATCTACAATCTAAGAAAGGGTATCCTACCCCGTCCCCAAAAATCCCTACCAGATGCTTGTTCAACTTCTTCATGGGAACCCATAAGCATGCGTAGGAATACATAAGCTCTCCTGACATCCTATCAGATTGCTGAACTACTCTTAGGTGGTTCTACCCTTAAGAAGAGGAAGGTAGGGAATGTCTCTTTGCCAGATGAAACCTGGACAGAGCTTCTATACCTTCTCTCTCTTTACCCTGGAGATGAGCCAAAGGGCTCTTGAGCTCCATGTCCCCCCTGCCTGTGGCCCTGAGAGAGCTGAACTAGTAGGGTTGCCAACCTCCAGGTAGTAGCTGGAGATCTCATGCTATTACAACTGATCTCCAGCCAATAGAGATCAGTTCACCTGGAGAAAACGGCCACTTTGGCCATTGGACTCTATGGCACTGAAGTCCCTCCCCTCCCCAAACCCTGTCCTTCTCAGGCTCCGCCCCCAAAACCTCCCGCCGGTGGTGAAGAGGGACCTGGCAACCCTATGAATTAGTGAAACCAGCACCACCCCAGACGCACCTGACTGTATATGCCTTTGTGTGTCTAAGTTGTCATTTTTTGCATTGCTTTGTAAACCTGCTTCAAGTCCACATGTGCAAGAAAGCAGGGTATAAATGCTTCAAAATATAACTTCTAAAAATAAGCCTGTCCTGACTGGGATGGCCCAGGCTAGCCCGATCTCATCAGATCTTGGAAGCTGAGCAAGGTCAGCCCTGGTTGCTACTTGGATGGGAGACCACCAAGGAAGTCCAGGGTTGCCACGCAGAGGCAGAAAATGGCTAAACCATCTCTGAACATCTCTTGCCTTGAAAACCCCATGAGGGGTCACCATAAGTCAGCTGCAACTTGATGGCACATACATTCTGCTCAACATTATTGAGTGGTCCTTGTCTGTACCCAGCAAAGACACACACCAAAATACATTATCTACTCAGGCATCTGTTTTTTATATATATATATAGAGAGAGAGAGAGAGAAATATGGAGACATTTTTCACTTAAAATAATGAGATTTGGATCCAGTATGGAGACATTTTTCACTTAAAATAATGAGATTTGGATCCAGCGAGGACGAGGTTGCTACTGCCCGAGCACAGGTTTTCTTCAGCTTCTCCTTTCTGATAGTAGGTCCCCCATGCCCTAGTTTGGACACCTCCAGAATATTTTCTCACATGTCAAGAGAAGCTTCTTTCAGATTGCAAAACTGCCCCTCCACCCATGCATGGATGTTTTGGACGTGCACACAGGGGTTTTGGTTCCAAGCCAAAGCCTGTACACAACATCCATTCACCTACACACTTCTGTCTCATGATGCTTTTATATCTAAATATAACTACATCTAAAGAGTTAAACATTAGGAAGAACTTTCTGACAGTTAGAGCGGTTCCCCAGTGGGACAGGCTTCCTTGGGAGGAGGTGGGCTCTCCTTCTTTGGAGGTTTTTAAGCAGAGGCTAGATGGCCATCTGTCAACAATGCTGATGCTGAAAATTAAGGTAGATCATGAGAGGGAGGGCAGGAAGGGTTGTGTCAGTGTATGGCTCTCGTGGCCCTTTCTTACATGCCCAAGGTAATGCCGACTGTCATTTTGGGGTCAGGAAGCAATTTTCCTCTGGGGCAGATTGGCCAGGGATCCTGGAGGGTTTTTTTGGGGGGAGGGGGCATGTTTTGGGGGTCACTGGGGGTGTGGCGGGAGGTAGTTGTGTATTTCCTGCATTATGCAGGGGGTTGGACTAGATGACCCTGGTAGTCCCTTCCAACTCTAAGATTCTATATAGCCAAGACATGAAGAAAATTAGATTATGTTATTGTGGAGATCTATTTTAGCTCTATTACCATACAAGTATGTTGGCCAAATGCATACCTTCTCTTTGGACTTGATTAAAGCAGAAAAATGTCTCAGCACCAAAGGTCCATCTAAGCTGTAAGTGAAGCTCACATTTTCAAATGCTATAACACCGTCTGTCGGCCATTCAGGAGGTGGGTGCTTGCTGGACTCCCAGGGTGCTTCCTTCTCAAGTTCTGTGTATTCCATTACTCTTTCTACTGAAATCATCTGGGGGAAAAGAGCAATGTAACTTTAATTCAGGTATATTTACTAACATCAGCACCAGGTCAAACAAAAGCTGACAGAGAACATTATTCTAGTACCCAAGATTAGACCTTGAAATACACGATCTCTTTTTCAACTGGAATGATTTGTCTCATCTGGAATGATACGTCTCTCCAGAACCTTCTTCACCACTGCACCTGGTGGTGGTGGAAAGTGCTATCAATTCACAGCCAACGTATGGCAACCCCATAGGGTTTTCAAAGAAAGAGAGGTTCAGAGGTGGTTTGCCATTGCCTTCCTCTGTGTAGCGACCGTGAGCTTCTTTGGTGGTCCTCCCATCCAAATACGAATCAGGGCTGACCTTGCTTAGCGTCCAAGATCGAATGAGATCGGGCTATACCATGCTGCCTTTCCTCCCTACAAAGTGGACTATAAATAACGCAAATAAATAAATAAGGGGAAACTGCCAAATAAGTCACATCGTAAGGTTGTCAACAATACATTCGCCTGTAAAAGGCGAAAGATTTATACTATCTGAAGAGAAACCAGAGCATTAGCATATACAACTGTAACTATATAATAATAATAATAAATTATTGTAATTCATATATCCTATAAGAAAGTATGAGATAATGCTTAGATTCCCCTCTCCTTTTAAGGCTTGTTTATATTTTATATCTTAGACCTATAAATAATTTAAAATACTTAAGAAGGTATAGAAGGATACAGAATAGCTCCAAATAATAGTTGATAAATGTCTTAGAGGTATGTAAAATGTGTGTATGTTGTGTGATTTGAAAATAAAAATTTACTTTAAAAAAAAACAACCACCCCCCCACCAATACTTTAGCCAGCAAGATGTGCAGAGTTATGCGGGTGCATGTGTGTGCAGTTTCTTTCTTGGTCATGCTAGGATACTAACCTGGCATGCTCTGTTCTCACATGAAGGGAATGCTATAACTCAAAGACAAGCATAAGAATGCTGCGGGAAAACGGGGGTTAGTGGAGGAGAGAGACCCGAGACCGTTAGTCAAGAAAACAGTTTTACTGCAGCTGTGGCTCAGCCCGCATTAACAAGCACAAAGACTGAGCCCCGACTGTACTGGGGCAACAACTTTTATCCTAGTTCCAAGTTAAGACATGGCACTTCAACATTCGGTGCCTGCATAGCTTATCTGGTAGTTTCACAGAGTCAGGAGCACAGGCTTCACCCAGTTCCCTTATCGTTCACCATGACTTTTCCCCTACTGTCTCAACACATGAAGCTGTCCTATACTGAATCAGACCTTTCTCCTGCTGTCTCAAGAATGTAAGAACACCACTGCTGGATCAGACCAGTGGTCCATCTAGTCCAGCATCCTGTCTTGCACAGCGGCCAACCAGGTCCTCTGGAGGTCCAACAACAGGGCATAGAGAAGAACCATGGCTGAGGGTAGGAGAAGCATCAAAAATCTGCACACAGGAAGAGTATCCCTTATCCGGACATCCCATATCCAGACTGATCCGAAAACCAGACCCTTCAAGCCGGAGTGCAGGCAGATCTGTGCTGCCCGCTTTCAATGTTTCCTCTCGCCTGAAAAAAAATTAAATACAGTGTCCACGGCATCGTAGGTGAAGACTGAAAGTCTGCCGTTGTAAGTTTGTTTGTTGTTGCTCTTGTTTAACAGCTGATGCAGATATGCTGGTGAGATGGTGACCCCTGTGCTTTCTGAGGGTTTCGTGTACACAAAATTATTAAAAAATATTATTTGAAATTACATTCAGGCTATGCGTATAAAGTGTATATAAAACAAAATTGAATTTGGGTCCCACCCCTCCAAGATATCTTATTATGCATAGGCAAAAATTCCAAAAACATTCCAGTATATGGAAAGATCCGAAATACGGACCTCTTCTGGTCCCAAGCAGTCCGGATAAGGGATACTTAACATGCACAGAGATCTGTATTTTCTTCTGTCCACTGAAGAACCCCCTCAGCTCATCTGCCCTGGATTGTGAAATGCAACCACTCAGAGTCCACAGCAGAAGCGTCTGAGACATGGCCAGACGTGCTGGAGGGAGGGGGGAAAGACTGCTTTGCACTATTCTCACAGGGGCTTCTGACCTGCCCTAACCACTGCTACACACTTCTCCCACATTGCCATTTTAAGTCAGCAGGCTGAGGAGATCAGAGCAGTAACAGAGCCAGTGTGATGTAGTGGTCAAGAGAGGTGCTTTGGAGCGGTGGAATCTGATCTGGAGATCCGGGTTTGATTCCCCGCTCCTCCACATGAGTGGCACAGACTAATCTGGTGAACTGGATTTGTTTCCCCACTCCTACACATGAAGCCAGTTGGGTGACCTTGGGCTAGTTACACTCTCTCAGCCTCACCTACCTCACAGGGTATCTGTTGTGGAGAAGGGAAGGGAAGGTGATTGTAAGCCGGTTTGAGTCTGCCTTAAGTGGTAGAGAAAGTTGGCATACAAAAACCAACTCTTCTTCTTGTTCTAATACTTCTTAGCATAAACCCTCTTTCCTCTGTGAGTCTCCCCACCTCTCTGGATGCTCCCGATTTCTCTCAGAGAGACAGGTAGCTGTCATGACGAGGAGAGAAGGGGCTACGGGAAACAGCCTCTGATGTGGGAACAAAACCTGAGTTCAGAGACTGGCCGTCGTGATGTGTGGGGGCCATGTCCCCCCCCCCCAGTTTAACAGTGTCACCAACTTCGACATCTATTTTCCCTCTGCGGTGATAAATAGCCCCCATTCTTGTTGAGTTCTGACAGGAGTAAATAAATAGCAGCCTGACATATTGATGAGCAGTTTGCTGGTAAGTAAATAACGTGCATTAGTGTAGTCTCGGTATGGACAGGATCTGGCGGTGTAGATTGTCCCATTTTACAGATATGCACAAAGATCAGCTGATTGTTTCTAACACTACCTGAATGATGATTATGCACATTTAAGTTTCCATCAGGCTGAAGAAAAATTATCGTTGGACAAAGACCTTTAAGCAAGTAATGGCATTTCTCTACAATGCCCAAGGAACGTTTGACGGGCTACCTGGACTGTTTTCAGACTGTAGCACAAAAGAGCGAAAAAGCTTCAAAAAGGAACAAATGAGTAACGTTACCAAGTTTTCGATTTCGGCACTCTGTCGAACTCCCCACTGGAACATACCCATGAGGGTGATTGCGTAGGACAGAGCTAGGCCGACCTGTCCGGCATCTAGAGCTACAGGACAAGAAACAAGGCACATTTTTCAAAACGTGTACAACTTTAGAATGATCTTACTATTTAGTAACATGGTTTTGTATGACACTGTGGATGGCCTTCGGCCACAATCAACTTTATCATCATCATCATTAGTAAAGTACTTTATGCAAAACTGAACATACGGAGCTTTAAAAAGTATTCAGTACAACTTATTTGGGGTATTTACTATGACCTCAGCAAGATGAAGATGACACCCAGCGTACAGTATTGGACATTTATATTTGGGGAACCTCAGTGATATCTGGCCTCCCCAAATCAGATAAACACAAAACTCCCCAAAGCTTGAGAAAAAAACAGGTGACCATTCCAGAGGGGTTGCCGTGTTAGTCTGTTGCAGCAATCAATCAATCAATCAATTGGAATCTAGTAACGCTTCAAAGACTAACAATTCCAGCACAAAATGTTGTGAGTCAGACCTCATATGAAACCTCAGCAACTGAGGGCTGTAAAAACTCTGATTTCCATTGACTGAAAAGAGATCTTCTGAGCAACTGGCCAGTTGCTGAGGTGCTATGGAACGTTGACAAACATTCCCACTTCGCATGCTTAGAAATCAGTCACAAAACAAGCCCTAGGGGTCAGATAGGACTGAATGCTGTTTCTATGAAAGGGTTCAGAGAACAAGGAAATAGGCAGCATTATGGATGTGTTGGCTGACTGTGTGTATGAGGGCCAAACAAGAGCATGTGTGTATAAATACATGAGCACTAGATGAGAACGAAGAACATGCAGGCACCTGAACATGACAGAACAAAGGGGAATATACATACACACCTCGGCAAAAAAGGTGAATTTGTGAGGGTCTCCACATAGCACTGAAGCTTTAATTTGAACACAACACTTTTTGAACAAGTAGGCCCTGCCATGATGTCTGGCTAGCAAGCAGACAAGAAGACTCCTGCGTCACAAACCGTTGGGTTAGAACACGTTCCTGAACACTTTTGCTGACTGGAGTTCCGACTCTGTGCCTAAGCCTCACACTTCATAGTACTAGGGATCATACCACCTTATTTTGTACCTCCTTCCTCCCCAGCCTCAGGCAAACCCAACTTTTAAAGAATTAATCTGCTGAGGATACAAAAGGCTAGGTTAGGTTTAGATGCACTTGAAAGTATTTAGTTTGACAGATGGAGCAGGTATGAGAGAGGCCTGGAGCCTTACGGAGAAACTTGAAGTCTACTTGTTTATCCGTAGTCAAAGTGCTAGGTACCTTGGCCTCAGAGCAAGATCGGTATCTAAAAACAAAGCATTTCTCTCAGTTGCTACCTTTTAACAATTAGAGGGAAATGAGAACACAAAAGGAGAAGTATACAACACTAACGTCTCCTCAGGATGTATACTCACTCTGCGCAAGCAGCAAACAGCCGAAGGCAACCACCACAACAAAGATGGCACAAATGGCATCCAAGCGCATAGCAAACCATCTAGAGGTAGTCAAAAATAAGAACCAAGACTCTAAAAAGAAAAAAAGAAAGTTTTTTTTTAACAAACAAGAAGTGTGGCCAAGCTCAGCAAAAACTTTTATAATATTTTTTTTTATTTTCTCACACTATATATTACACAATAAACTAACATAACATACAATATCTCATTCACAACACAAAATAATACAACACAACCACTTACAATGCACTACGATACACCCTTCTATATTTCACCAGGGTGCACTTGAAACGTTGGATTTCTTTATGAATTCAGCAAATGTGAACAATCTACTATATTGTTCATCACTATCAACCTTATTAAGGAGCCCCATGGCACAGAGTGGTAAGCTGTAGTACTGCAGTCCAAGCTCTGCTCACGACCTGCGTTCAATCCCAACGGAAGTCAGTTTCAGGTAGCCGGCTCAAGGTTGACTCAGCCTTCCATCCTTCCGAGGCCAGTAAAATTAGTACCCAGCTTGCTGGGGGTAAAGGGAAGACGACTGGGGAAGGCACTGGCAAACTACCCAGTAAACATAATCTGCCTAGTAAACGTCGGGATGTGATGTCACCCCATGGGTCAGTAATGACCCGGTGCTTGCACAGGTGACTACCTTTACCTAACAGCCTTATTATAATGACATTACAATCATAGTATCTATGCTATACCTTTATTTAATATCTCCCCCCTACCCCATCCATCTATAATTATTGCCATCTTATATTTTTCCCGGGGGTAATTAATGACCTTGCTCAAATATTACAATGTCTACACATAGCCATCCTCTCTAGTAACTAAATTATGTAATACTAGATCCTAGAAAAAAGAATATCCAGTTTTCTTACTGTTTAAACAAGCCTTACATAACATATAGATAATACTATCAGTTCCTATTTTTAAAAAAATCATCATTGGATCTTTTGTTCACCAGATTTGTCAATTTTGCCATTGCTGCATATTCAGCAAAATCTTTGAGGCCAATTCAGGAAGTTCAGGCAGAAATCCCAATTGTTGAGGCAGCCAGAACACCAAAAGACTCTACTGCATGACCCAGTACTGATAGAGAATTCCACTTGCCCTTCCCAATATAATACCTAAAGGAACTTTAATAAAAGTTATAATTTAGTGGAATGTATCAAGCTAGTTATGGATGTTGGACAGGAGGCCTTTCCCCCATCCCACCATTGCTGGAGAAAAGGCAAGCTGATCCTTGCTCCCTGACATGCTAATTATCCGTGAGCAGGGAGGTAATCACATACCCCTTCCCACCACGGGTAGAGCATTCAAGCGTATATGTCTACCCCAGAATCTTGAAGCAACACAGTTCCAGAGAAACTTTGCTGCCCGGTCTAAACCGACGGGAATTAGAAGCAAAATGTCTGCTTCAGTTCTTTGCAAACCTGTGTGCAGGTCTTGATGGGCATCGAACAACTCTTGGAATCTTTGCTCCGCTTTAAAAGCTCGAATGGTCCAAAGTCCCTGGAGAGATGACGACAGGTGGGAGAATACAGGGCTTCGAGCTGCAACACAGGGATTAAACGAATACTGTAACCCATCACACTGTTCATTCTTACAGCTGGACTCTAAATTTATCTGAATAAATGCATACTATTTACTATCCGATTTTTCAAACAGGAAAAGGCAGTTTCTTTCCAAGGTTTCTTATAGAAGATGGAGACGGAGGAGATGGTTTTTATATGATGACTTTCTTTACCACTTAAGGAAGAATCAAACTGGCTTACAATCACCTTACTTTCCCCTCCCCACAACAGACACCCTGTGAGGTAGGTGGGGCTGAGAGAGCTCTAAGAGAACTAGGTTTGATTCCCCACTCCTCCACATGAGCACCGGAGGCTAATCTGGTGAGCTGGATTTGTTTCCCCACTCCTACTCATGAAGC
The DNA here is from genome assembly GCF_029931775.1 of Euleptes europaea. Lineage (NCBI taxonomy): Eukaryota > Metazoa > Chordata > Lepidosauria > Squamata > Sphaerodactylidae > Euleptes > Euleptes europaea. The sequence continues at coordinate 12,526,322 of NC_079327.1, read as the reverse complement.
CTGCTAGCTGACCTTGGGCTAGTCACGGTTCTCTCAGTCCCTCCTATCTCACAGGGTGTCTGTTGTGGGTAGGGGAAGGGAAGGTGATTGTAAGCCAGTTTGATTCTTCCTTAAGTGGCAGAGAAAGTTGGCATATAAAAACCAACTCTTCTTTAGGGCTGTTGATTCGGTTCGGCCCGAACTGAAAATCAGCCGAATATCCCCTGATTCGGTGGTTTTTAGTTCGGGAGGAACCGAACTCAAAACTGGCGGGCAACCGGGGGGGCCGAATTCAGCGAGTTCGGGAGTTTGCGAATAAATTCGGCCGTCAGTAAGCAGCATAACCGTCAGTAAGCAGCATTCTCCTCCCCCGGCCAATCGGTGGCCAAGCTGGTCTTCTTCTGGCCAATCAGTCAGGATTGAGTACTGGAGGAATCAGCTGATGTGCGGCCCGGCCAGGGAGAGAGAGAGAGCGAGCGAAATCCTTGTGTGTGTGTGGGGGGGGGTGCTTGTGCACATTTGCTCCTTTCTGTGGCTGCAGGGGGCGTATTTTTGGGGGTACAGACACAAAACTTTCAGTGGAGCTTCAGATGAAGCTTCTTAAGATACCCCCCATGTTTTGTAAACATTGGGTCATGGGGTCCCGAGATATGGGCTCCCCCCCTTTTTCTTTCCATGGCTGCAGGGGGCGCATTTTTTGGGGTACAGACCCCAAACCTTTAGTGGAGCTTCAGATGAAGCTTCTTAAGATACCCCCCAAGTTTTGTAAACATTGGGTCAGGGGGTCTCGAGATATGGGCTCTCCCCCTTTTCCCTCCCCCCCTTTTTCCATTTATGTGGCTGCAGGGGGTGCTTTTTTGGGGATATAGCCCCCAAACTTTTAGCATAGCTTCAGACAGTTATTCTTAAGATACCACCCAAGTTTTGTAAAGATGGGTTCAGTGGGGGCAGAAATATCGCCTCCCCCCTTTTCTCTTTCCATGGCTGCAGGGGGCGCATTTTTGGGGGTGCAGATCCCAAACTTTGAGCGGAGTTTCAGACCAGTGTTCTTAAGATTCCCCCCAAGTTTTGTGAACATTGGGTCAGGGGGTCCCGAGATATGGGCTTTCCCCTTTCCCCTATTGGGATGAATGGATCAGCCGATCCTGTGTGCATCTCCAGAACAAAACGTCCCGTGCCTAATTGGAATCATCTTGGATTACAAATCCTCCCCAGCCCCTCCTGATGGAACAGAAGACAGCCACAGTAAGACCCCTTTGGGGGCTTTAATCTATAATTTTTCTCCTGTGTATGTGTGTGTGTGGGGGGGGGAAGCAGAGTCTGTGTGTGTGTGGGGAGGGAGCAGTTTCTGTGGGTGGGGGGGAAGCCAAAGGGGGCTGTCGTCGGTTCTGCCTGGGGTGTGTGTTCCCCCTCGAGTCTCTCGCTCCCTGGTTTGAGGGGGGAGGTTTCAGTTGTGTGTCTTCTGGTTTTTCCCTGTTGCAAAGGTGTTGTTTTACAAGGTTGAGTTGCTTTGCAAACTGTTGTCGGGGCTGGGGCGTGGGCGGCAAGCTCTGCTGAGAGATGCACATTAAGGGTGGGGGACCCCTTTCAGGGCCCATATCTCAGCCCCCTCGACCCAATCTTTACAAAACTTGGGGAGTCTTTCAATAAACGTCCTTTGAAGCTCTGCTGAAAGTTTGGGACCTCTAACCCCAAAAATGCCCCCCCAGAGCCGCGGAAAGGCGCGATTGTGTTTTTAATGGCTTTATTTGGCCGAATTTTTTTTCCAAACTTTGAATTCCCGCCGAATTGAACGGATCCAAAGTGGGGGAGTTCGGACTTCGGCATATCCCGAATCTAAACGGGCCGAATCCGGCCAAATCCGAACTATACCGAATTTTTAAAAATTCAACAGCCCTACTCTTCTTCATAGTAAATTTCTGGTAATGGAAGGGGAGCAATTCTTCACTAATTCTTCTCTCCCATTGCAGACATCTGACTCCTCGGCCCTATTCTGTTCCTGGGGTCCCGTCTTCCTGGAGCACTATTTCAGAAACCATTTTGGGCTACAGTGAGGGGTAGTGGAAGAAGTCCCATTCTGCTGATGGAATTTCTTTAAGAGAGATTTACCATGGGATCCAAGTCACAGGCTACTCCAAATCTCATTAAGCCTACTCTACTGGGAGTAAGAGTAGGGTAAAAGGGGATCTAACAGATGCTAAAACAAGAATAAATAAGACAAATTTGAAAATCAGCATTAAGACATTTGAACAAAAGGAAGGAAAACAAATGCTGCTCCTGAATAATCAGCAATATTTTAACATCCCATGTTATTAAATCAATATATCTCATTATGAATACTGCCCTAGAAAGAGGATCAAAAATCCAGACACCAGGGCCACGTACAGATAGGGGGATTTTTCTGCAAACCTAGAACGCCAAGGTTTGCAGAAAAAACCCTAAACGTAATAAAAACAATTGTATGGGGATGACATCCCCCCCCCCAATGGAGAATGCTGATTGAGATCTTGTGAATGCTCACATGATCACAGTCAGAGCTAAGGAGATGCCTAGCAACAATTGAGGCAGTAGAACCTGGGCCTAGACAACTCTAGTCTAACTGCAGCTCAGAGGAAAGAAGAAGTAGCAAACAGGGGGAGAAAAAGAGCAAAGGAGCGAAAGGAAGTGGCAAATAGAGGGAAAGAAAGAGCTCCTGACAAGGGGGGAACAGGGGAGAGAAAAAAAGAGCTGGGGAAAAGTAAAGACAGTGTGGAGAATGGGATATCCCTCCTCGGTGGGCTTTGCAGGTCCCCAAGTTGTTATACTCACATCTTAAAAGTCAAATAATATCAACATACATACTTGTGGACTCTAGACGTTTAATATCTCTTGAGGTATCCAAGAAATACCGACGAAGAAGGATGAAAAGAATTAGAAGTGGGACTAAAGGGATGAGAATCCACGGAATCACAACAACGGCCACTCCGACGACGCCACATATCTGAAACATAACCTGCAACAACAAAATCACACGGCAGCCCGATTAAGCCCAAAGTCTCATTTTTTTTTATTTTTTAAAAAGTGTAATTCTATTTTGGGGTTTTTTAAAGGACCAAAGAACTTATGAAAACCATTCATTTCAGTTCCTGTACCAATCCCAATACCATTCATTCCAGCGTCTATATGCTACGGGTTTTCTGGCTCACCCCCCCCCCCAATTTTCTAATCCTTTCTTTGCCGTTCACTTCCTTTTTGCACCTAGTGCAGAGCACTTCCTGATCTTAGGCCCCATCTGTGGTTTTCCTCGGCTGTACTTTCTCCATATCTTCAATACACACTGTGTCTCCAGGCTCTGGATTTCCGGCCACTGCCTATTTTGTCTCGCCTCCTTTAGCCTGTCTCTCGGCCAGACAGACATAAAGTGCTTTAGTGAAAGCTTTACTCACAGGCAGGCTCTGCTTTTATCAGATTCACACCTGAGGAAAATTACCAGAGAGACACTTAAGAGGGAAAAGATTACAAAATAAAGTGTTCTTTATTTTGGGATTTAGGGGTTCTGGTGATATTAAGCTACAACACTCGGCGGCGGCACTAGAGCTGCTGAAGAGGAAGCAATATATTATTGCTATAACAAAACCTTTGTGGGTGTGGAGTGTGTGTGTGTGTGGAGTGTCGTCAAGTCGCAGCTGACTTATGGCAACCCCTTTTGGGGTTTTCATGGCAAGAGGCTAACAGAGGTGGTTTGCCAGTGCCTTCCTCTGCACAGCAACCCTGGTATTCCTTGGTGGTCTCCCATCCAAATACTAACCAGGGCTGACCCTGCTTAGCTTCTGAGATCTGATGAGATCAGGCTAGCCTGGGCCATCCAGGTCAGGGCAACAAAACCCTTACCAGGATGCAAATTAGAAGGGAAAATTCTTCGGATGACTAAGGTGGAAGTCTGACTCCATCTTTGGAATGAATTTCAGATGAGTCTACACTATCTGATCACTATCATATTTACAACAGGGCGGATCCCTCTAACATTCATGCATTTTGGAAAACCAAACTTGCATGCAAATGAACTTTTAATGAAGTAATCTCCAAAGGCAGACATAGCTATGTATAAAAAGCAACTAAGCTCATTTTTTTTAAAGTAGAGGGACTTAATTGCCTATTTTCCCAACAGTTGGTTCTCCCATGCAGGTTGAATAGCATACTTAGAAAATGGAAGCAGTAGGAATCTCAAGAAGAGTTGGTTTTTATACCTTGCTTTTCTCTAAGGAGTCTCAAAGCAGCTTACAATGACCTTCCCTTCCCCTCCCCACAACATACACCTTGTGAGGTAGGTGGGGCTGAGAGAGTTCTGAGAGAACTGTGACTAGCCCAAGGTCACCCAGCTGGCTTTTTGTGTAGAAGAGTGAGGAAACAAACCCGGTTCACCAGATTAGAGTCCACCACTCTTAACCACTACATCACACTGAAGGACCATCTATATGCACACACACAAATTAAATATTACACATATACATATGCACACAAATATTTTCCCCATGACACTGAGTTTCTCCTAAAGCAGGAGTCCCCAATCTTGTTGAACCTATGAATATTTTTGGAATTCTTAGAACAGGTGACGGTTGCTACAATAAAATGGCTGCCATGAGGGACCAATCACAAAATGTTGGAAGGTTCAACAAAATGTTAACAGGTTCCAAGCCAAACATCCTCCTGTGATGGAGGCAGCTGGTTCAAAATGTGCTCACTTCTGAGATATCTCCTATTCTAGTGAAATGGAAGAAAACCAGGATTGACCCTTGGGTTCAGGTAAGAAGCAAGCGGGCCCCAAGAAACACATTAGTAGACGCCATGCTGCCTCAACTGTCCCTAGAAACCAAAATGACTACATTGAGGCTGTCGTACTTTGGTCACATTATGATAAGACAAGAGTCACTGGAAAAGTCAATAATGCTAGGGAAAGTTGAAGGAAGCATGAAAAGAAGAAAGCGCAACATGAGATGGATTGACTCTATAAAGGAAGCCACGGCCCTCAATTTGCAAGATCTGAGCAAGGCAGTTAAGGATGTTTTGGAGGGCATTAATTCATAGGGTCATCATGAGTTGGAAGCCTTGAGGGCAATTAACATACACGCACATACGCAGCTCATGAACAGCATGTTGAAGAACCCTGACCTAAAGTGAAACTCAAGGCAAATTTGGGATGTTCTGCCGGGTAAAACATGCCCTGGAGTTTCAAGGGAAGAAAGAGAATTGTAGTGACACCGAAGAACCAATTCTTTCTGTTTATTACCTGGTTGTCTAAAAAATATTCTTACTTGCTACAACCAATCAGGTGACTATCGTTGGGTCTACTCCAAGCACAAGTATTTGAATCTCTTTACTGTTCTCAAGGCTACCATTCATCATTTCCCGTTGAAGCCATGATTTTTTGCCCAGGAAGGATTTTTTTGTTATCAACACTACTTCATCTGCCAGAAGGTTTGCTGAAGAGCCAGTACATTGTTTGTAGATCTCATGAAAAGTGAAAGAGTTCTTAAATCCCACATAAAATGTACACAAATACCTAGAAGCACATTTTTAGGAGGGGGTTCTTTTTTTGGCCGCGATAAAGTCTCGTCCCTAGATTTGTTTAATTCATTATGCATATTTATGTAGTAAGACACAACATCAGTAAACACATCTCGGCAATTCAAATTATGTTTAAAGACTTCCCCCCCTGTTGAATCAAAAAGCGAAATCTTTTTTGCCAAACAGGAAAAACCTACTTTGTTTGTAAGCACGGTTAAGTCATATCTTTAGTATATCAATAGTTCAAGGCAATCTAGAAGATTTGCACTTATCACCATTTAGAACAGGATTGTTACACTCTATGACTGACAGGAGAATTAAAAGATTTGTACCAGAAGAGAAGGTGTTAGAAATGTTAATGACCTTGGTTGGTCTTTTCTTCTTCTCTCCCCCCCCTCCCCTGTAGCTATGTTACCAAAGTGGCAAGTTATTTTATAAAATGCTCTGAAAAGATAAATGCTCCAAGCAAAAGGAAATTTAGAATGCAGAAAAAGAAACATGGAACAAGTTAGGGTAGCACAGAATGTTTCCTTAAAGCCTGGATTAAATGCAGATATATGGAACAGGAGAGGGTTTCAATGAACACTTGAAGTTGCCTTCTACTGAGTCCAACCCTTTGTTGGCCGAGGTCAGGATTGTCTACTCTGACTTGGCTGCAGCTCTCCACCATTTCAGGTTGAGGTCTTTCACACCTCTTGCTACCTAAGCATTTTAACCTGAGATGCTAGGGATTGAACCTGGGACCTTCTGCCTGAAAATCAGATGGTCTGCCGTAGCCCCACAGCCCCTCCCCCCAAAAGCTAGGGGGAACATCTGAAATGGGACAGGAAGGAGAAAAGGAAATCTGAAGCAGCACAGAAGTCCTCAAATTTGGGGGAGAACTATGCAAGACAGAGGCACGCCCCGTGTCTCAGAAGGTTTCCAAAGACAACAAAAGGTACATGAAAACACTTCTCAGGAAAAAGAGAGGGAGTAATATAAAACAGTTTTGTTAATGCCAATAAAGGTTCTGTTTTCTGAAAAAAAATAAAACAGTTTTGTGTTTGTATAGCATTACTATTTTTCCAGTTGCAAATTAAAACCAGCACCACAGAAGTACCCGCATTAGTTGTACAGGATGAACCATGTTGGCAAGTTTTCCTCACGCATCCTTACAGAGAAGGTGGAAAAAGAAAAAGGAAAGAGGGAAAGGGTGGAAGAAACACTTGAGGATATCGTAAAATGGCAAAGTCATTGGGAAGCTAAGATAAGCTGGAATGCCTTCCAACACACTTTCCCTGACATTTCCACACAACAAAATATAAGGGTCAATGGTAGTGAAACAAACGGAGGCAGTTCTACTCCTTCGCACTTCTGAAAGCAAGTGACCCAAAGCTATTCTTGTCGTCTTAGGCCCTTTTTTGTTCTTAATATCCAGATGCAGCAGCCTTTTTTATTTCAAAGAAACGACTGTGGCCACCTCGCTCGCATTTTCCTTTTCTTCAGCATTTTCACTTCATAAAGCGGCAGTCAATGTGTTTTTGTGTGCGGTGAGAAGGGATTGACATTTCCAGTGGTGGTCTTGTCCACAGCCTACATTGGTGGCTCAAGTAGTCTCAGGATTAGGTCTTTGTGTGCGATGAAAGGATATGAAAAGTCACTTATTTAAACTCAGTCAAGCTGTTGATTTTGGGGAGGAAAAAAAGGGGGTTTTCAATTCAACTTGCTTCAATAAATCTCTGCCCTTTTTTCCCCCTCCAAGGGCAGCTGCAGATAGCACACAATGTTCCCTCAGAAACAAAGCAAAGTCTGAGGTGGGCTTTAAAAAACTCAACTTTTTTTTTTTAAAGAGGGGTGTGTGAAATAGAAATAAAAGTTCATGGGCAAATGGTTCCATGGTTTCAAATGTCCTACAAATTAACCTAATGAGCAGCTCTTTGGAGAAAACTGCAGCATAATCAGAATGTTTTGTAATTGCAAAACAAATGTTTTGTCATTAATGTTTGTAATTTTTAGTGCATCAATATCAAAAGAGAGAGGGAGGAGATTGTGGAGGAATGAGAGAAAATATGGAAGACTGAGATGAACCCAAGCAGAATATGAGCTAATATTTTTCAAAGTGGCTAACTAGAATCGCCAAGAGGGCCATTTTTAAACAGGCCACAATGCTTTCCAACCAGTTGAAACCTAGACTTCCAAAAGAACAAGGCTTCATACGCATAAAATAACAGATGATGCATGCCTCACATTTCTTTTTCGACTGGGATTAAATCCCACTGGGTTCAATGAGATTTAATTCAAAACGCAGACAGATTGCAGCTGAAATCTTGCGAAGTTTTACTCGTGTGTATGGCCCACTAAATACAGAGGGGTCTACTTCGAGGTGAGCATGCACAGAACCAGACCGTATGTGGCTTTCCGGTTTCAACTAATGAGGGCGCGCGGTAGGGAAGGGGGAAGAAACCACTTAAAGGAATAACTCTTTGCTCCCAAAAAGCTGCCTTTACTAATCATATTAATTACAACTGTGATACAAGCGGATTGACAATATGACCGGGGAACTTTTTAATTTCTCTTAAAATTCACACTCCAAGCTCTGACGGGCTTAAAAGCAACACTATGTTGTTGTTTTTCACAGAGGATTTTGGGTTTTTTGGGTTTTTTAATTCTCTCCGGCGCATTCCTTGAAGCATCCCAAGGCCCTGACAGGCCAAGTTTCTTTGTGCAGAACTGAAATATGCAACCGCTTGTCTCGCAAAAAAAAAAAAAGGCTGGGAGGCTTCTCGGTGTCCAAACGATAACTCGGAAAATGGACCACTTCTCCGAATGCAAATCCTCTCAAGAAAAGCTTCTCCGCACAAAGTGAGAGGAGAACCAGTTACGGCATTGTTTACCGAGTTTCACTTGATTCCTCCTGACAACCATTTGAACAATGACTGTTGGGAAATGTCCCTCAAAGAACCAGCAACAATGGGAGAGGCTCAGCGCTTTTATACTTGGTTAATACTGATTCCTTTCTCTCCCCCGCTCTCTTTTCTAAGAAGGAGAAAATATTTCTTCCTGAAGGGATTAGAGGACGTCTTATAAAAGACACCTGCAAACAAAACAAGTGACAAAGGATCTCTATCATATTCCATAACAGTTATCCTTTGTACAAAGCTGGGCTTCTCTGGACGTAAATAAACCAGAAGTCCTTCACAATTCAGCTGAACATACATCAACTAAATCAGTACTGTCAATATTCAACTGAGGTGAAGTAAGGGGAAGAGAGCTAAACAGAAGACGAGCCACACCGCATATCTAGAAATAAGGCATCTAAGAGAGTCTTATGCCCGACAAAATATCTGAGAAGCATGGACATGAAAGACAGATTCATATATTCCTGAACGAACCCTTCACATGGTAGTATACGATACGCTTTTACATTGCCAAGGGCTTGTACCCTACCCTTCTGGTTAGCAAGCCCAAATTTTTCATCTGGCCCAAGGGATCTACTGTTGGAGGATAGTTTCAGGTGGGTAGCCATGTTACTTGAATAAATTCAACTCCTTTTGCACCTTAAAAACCAATGCAATTTACCAGGATATTTGTTGGAGGAAGGGTTCAAATCTGGCTTCTCACAGAGGCAGGATACAACCCCAGGGATGCTGAACTAGGAAACTCATAATTCAAAGCCAGAACCCAGATTAAGCGACCTGATCTTTGCAACCTAAGAGCCCTCTTCAGTACGAGGAGGAGGAGGAGGAGGAGGAGAAGAGTTGGTTTTTATATGCCAACTTTCTCTACCACTTAAGGAAGAATCAAACCGGTTTACAATCACCTTCCCTTCCCCTCCCCGCAACAGACACCCTGAGAGGTAGGTGGGGCTGAGAGAGCTCTAAGAGAGCTGTGACTAGCCCAAGGTCACCCAGCTAGCTTCATGTGGAGGAGTGGGGAAACCAACCCGGTTCTCCAGATTAGAGTCCACTGCTCCAAACCACCGTGCTTAACCACTACACCACGCTTGATGTACACGCAGTAGGGACATCAAGTAGGGACATACTGCTTGTACATCAAGTACAAATCAAGTACTACAGATCCAGCCTGCTGTAACAAAAGTCACTTGGTCAAAAAGGGAACAAGTGTGCCTATTTCAGTAAGGGATACAACACTCAACAGCAGAAAGCCACTCTGAGAAAGTGTGTGCTCTGAGCTGCATGGTTACTTGCCATACGCACCTGCTTTTTAAGTCTAATGCAACAAATTAATAGGATATAAATCTTGTATAAGATGCCTGTAAGATACAAGTGTGGAACAGACAACTGTGCCTAATAAACATTCATGTTTCCAATGATACGAAGTGCCATGGCTTACCAAGGGCACCTTGCCACGCGGTACTGCAAAACGTGCATGAAGCAGTCAATGCAGCAGGCACAACTGACCAGGACAGTCTGCCAAGGTAGTTTGCAAGGTTGTTGTTGTTTTTTGTCCAGGGTAGATTTTCTTGTATTTTTAGTATGCCTGTAAGTTTAAAAGCTTAATATATTGTGTTTATGCTGGCCATTGGCCGTAACAAATAAACAACAACAACAACAACATATTGTGTTAGAAAGACAGAAACTTAAGAAGAGAGCTTATAAAGTAGATTTTTAAAAAACGGCTACTTTCCTAAAATCTGTTGAACTAGAGAACCCTTGAAAAGCGGGACAAGATGCAGTAGGAAACTTTGGGTTTCTTTTTTTCCCTTCTCCTATACGGCTGACAAGATTAGCCCTCCTTCTTTAAAGAAGAAAGGATACCACTCAATAGATTTCTGTTGTCGATGTTTTACTTTTAGGGGAAACGGAAAACACAGAATGTATTAACACTGAGTAAACATCGCTTTTTAAAACCGGCATTTAAGTCAAATGTTTTACCTGCTTTACCTCAGAATCTGATCTTGTATCAGACAAAGCACTGGTCAACGGCAGAAAAGCAAGAGATGCCACTATAAGTGTGACTGTAGCAGCCACGTTAAAAATGAACACACAGTGTTTATTTATTCAAATATTTATACATCACCTTTCCTGTTGGCTCAAGGTGGCAGTTCCCAAAGTAAGGACAGAAATAATATAGATAACAGAGCTAAGGATTCAAAAAGGTACGAGCTGGTTTCCCAGCTGATATGCAAGCAGTTGCCAAGGAAAATGGGTATTCCCCTTCATTCCCTTTCTTATCTGCAACAAAATTTAGAGACAAACTGCCACCACAAACCCAAAAGGTAGATGAATGCAACTCCATTCAAAGGCAGAAGAAGCGGCAATCAGATCATAGTGATGAGCTGGGTTTTGCTTGTAGTAATTAGTTGTATTTTCTGTGCTTTTGTTGTGCAGTTACTCTTTCAGCAAGTGTTATGTATCACTTTTATTTGGATGAACTTGTTAGCCATGTGATTATTGGTCCAAGTTAGCGGAATGCTCTTGTCTATCAATTCGCTGCAGCTGTGTGAACCATATGTCCCTTTCTGTCAGTGCTAAATGTTGCACCTATGTTGAGGGGCTGTGACTCAGGTGCAGAGCATCTGCTTAGCATGCAGAAGGTCCCAGGTTCAATCCCCGGCATTTCCAATTAAAGGGGCTAGGCAGGTAGGTGACGTGGAAGGTATGTGATGTGAAAGATGTGGAGAGCCACTGCCAGTCTGAGTAGACAATACTGACTTTGATGGACCAAGGGTCTGATTCAGTATAAGGCAGCTTCATGTGTTCATGGACACACTGAACATAGAAGAAGAAAAGTTCGTTTTTATATGCCGGCTTTCTCTACCAATTAAGGAAGAATCAAACTGGCTTACAATCACCTTCCCTTTCCCTCCCCACAACAGACACCCTGTGAGGTAGGTGGGGCTGAGAGAGTTCTGAGAGAACTGTGACTAGCCCAAGGTCACCCAGCTGGCTTTGTGTGGAGGAGTGGGGAAACCAATCCGGTTCACCAGACTAGCATCCACCGCTCGTGTGGAGGAGTGGGGAATCAAACCTGTTCACCAGATTAGAGTCCACCACTCCAAACCACCGCTCTTAACCACTACACCACGCTGGCTCTCAAATACCTATGGTATTTATTCTTTTCTCCACCTGTCTGTTGAGCCCAAAATGATGGACGCCCAAATGAAATTTTTAATCTTCTGTCTTTGTCATATACAGAGGAGCTCAATGTTCATTCTTGATTTAAGTGGTGACATGTTTGAGGAGCCCTGGCACAAGACCATACAACTCCCATTGTGAGGCCCCTACCCAAGCCACCAGTCCGATTCTGGGTTCCATTCCATGTGTTGATGCTTAGCTTCATGACTTGGGGTCTGCATATCTGAAGGACTGCCTCTCCCTGCATGTTCCCACATGGCACTCTGAGAGTCAGCGTGGTGTAGTGGTTAAGAGCGGTGGTTTGGAGCCGTGGACTCTAATCTGGAGAACCGGGTTTAATTCCCCACTCCTCCACATGAGCGGCGGAGGCTAATCTGGTGAACCAGAGGCTAATCTGGTGAACCCCATTCCTCCACATGAAGCCAGCTGGGTGACCTTGGGCTAGTCACACTCTCTCAGCCTCACCTCCCTCCCAGGGTGTCTGTTGAGGGGAGGAGAAGGGAAGGTTTGATTCTTCCTTTTTTTTGTCTGCAATATTTGCTTCCTTTATTTTTAATCATTTTATTAAATTTATTATCGGTCTGATTCTTCCTTAAGCGGGAGAGAAAGTCGGCATATAAACACCAACACTTCTTCCTTCTTCTACCTCTGGTTTTCTAAGGCGTGTTTTGCAATGGTCTGGGCATGGGCTTTTCCAGTGACTTCCCCATGTCTGTAGAACAGCCTCCTGGAAGAAGTTAAGGGAGCTCCTAATCTCCTGGGTAGCCAGCAAGGCTTCAAGACTGAATAATTCTGGACAGCTTTTGGGGGCAGGCTGAGCTTGTGCCAGAGCTGGCATCAGTGTCCCCAAGGTGGAGCAGCTGCCAGGGCCCATTGATGCCAACCTCCCCACTTATTTGTTGTAACAGCAAGATCAGTTGTTATAGCAGGAGATCTCCAGCTAGTACCTGGAGGTTGGTAACCCTAGGCTGTTCCCCCCTCCCCTTGTGAATAAGAATGGCATTTCAGATTCAAACTTCAGAAAGATTCTAGCAGTATCCCTGAGGGGAACAGAGTAAGCTTAAAGGATGCAGTGCATTGCACTTTGAGAAATGAATGTTAAAGACTAAGGGGAGCCTTATGAAGCGGAACTGATGAAGGACATCGAAACGGAGTAACTCGAGAGAACCGTCAGTGCACTCCCATGGAATGAGAAATTGAACTGTTTCTTTTGAATACACCTATGTACTCCTATGGAATGAAAAGTTGGACTGAATGGGACTACTAAGCAATTGAACCTGCATTTAGAGAGTATTATTTTGGATTTTGATGAGATTCTTTGATATGAACTGATCTATTGTATGTGATTTTGTAGGATTTACGTATGAGTATATAAGGCAAAATATCATTGTGGTCACTGCATGCCTATCTGTGTTAGGATTTCTCTGTAACTTGTTTGAACACAAAGGTGTCATATTGCTAAGTACCTGGAGGTTGACAATCCTAGGCTGCTCCTCCCCAGTGTGAATAAGATTCAAACTACAGAAAGATCCTAGCGCAACAGGAATCCTTACAGCCTATGGGGAACAATCCACATTTTGCTTCCTCTGCCGAGAAGACATTAACAAGCTAGTTCATTGCCACAGAATTACTTCCTTGCTACTTCTCCAACACTTTTGCACTTAAAACAGCTCCCTCTTTTTTTGTACTTATAACAACTTATTTCTTTTGTTCTCATTACAGCTATTATTCGCAGCCCTATTATTGCTAATCTCTTCTTTGTAAATAGCCACACCTGTTTTAATCCCCAACCGTGTGGTAAACATTGGCTTCTTTGAGGAAGTACACGCATAATTAGGTTAATCGGGTGCTATCTTTTCATGTGAGCTGATTGTTTCTTTACTGTGGATATATTTCATAACGCTGTGGCAAGCGTGCCAAATGGCCCAAAGGCAAAACTAGGCGCAACTTACCAAGCATGTAGCTACTACGTACAGAAACCTTGACATGATGGCGAGGGAGCCAACACCTCCCTGCCGCTGATTACTCATTCCTTTTTTCCCCTCTGCACTCTGACTACACCCTACTTAAACAATTTCTTTCATTAAAACCCAGCTGAAAGGCTAATAAAAATATCGACACAAACATTAAAAGAGTGACACACACACACACACACAAAGACCATAATTATACAACAAACAAAATTTTACAACAGTTTCTGCATTTACCTGTGTAAAGTCCAAAAATGTTAAGGGAAGTAAGTCGTCCAGGTGTCCAATATCTTTGGAGAAACGGTTTAGAATCCTTCCTATAAAACAGGATGAGAAAGAAATTGAAGGGTTTTTTTAAAAAATAAAAATAATAATGGGTATGTTTGGTTTGGCGGTTTAGTTTGATGATCTGAGTTTGAAACAGAAGCTATTTTCCATCCTCATTTTACTGCAAATTGGCTTGATGATCTAAATTAAATCAAAACAAAACAGCTGACACGCAGTGGAAACCAATTTATTGGCCGGCTATGAAGTCAGTAACTGTTACTCTACAAAAAGGACGGTTATGGAAAAAGTTCTTCTTTGCATATGCAAAAGAGTTGCGCTGAATTACTTCTCAAGCATACTGGGTTTCAAAATCATTCTCACTAATCCCTTATTGCCGACAAAAGTAATGGTGAGCAAAAGAGGACATTCCCTCCCACATCAGTACTTGACCAGACAAATGGAGCCAAGCCGGGCCTAGACTGAGCCATGAGCCTGGATAGAAGAATGCTGGTTACTCTGAGCATGCATTTCAACTAATTAGATTTCAAGGAAGGTTTCGACACAGTAAGTATGGTTACTGCACACCCAACTGACATTGCAAGTATTTCTGGAACCAGAGTTCTGCTACTGTTTGTCGGATGAAGCACGTCCTTTTTTAAGAAGAATGAACAGATCTCCTGACAGGGGTTGCCAATCTTTTTTTTTTTAACGAGAGCTAGTGTCGGACTAGGATCTGGGAAACCCAGGTTCAAATCCCAGCTCTGCCATGGAAACTTGCTGGATGACCTTGGGCCAGTCACACGCTCTCAGCTTTGACCCTGGCAAGTATTTGCCAGGTGCAACTTACCAAGCAGGTAGCTATTACATACAGAAACCCTGACATGGAATACCAGGGGTGTGATGCAGAAGAAGGCAATGGCAAACCACCTCTGAACATCTCTTGCCTTGCAAACCCTACGGGATCGCCATAAGTCGGCTGTGACTTGATGGTAGAAAACAAAACTTCTGAGTAATGAAAAATAGGCTGAGCTATTCTCCCCCCCAACCCCCAAGCAGCAAAGAAAAAATACTATGAAATAAAAGCTTATTTATTACCTTCTTGCTATCTTCTCCTGGGTCTTCAGGGGCAGTTATTGCCAACCGGCAGCACATGTACCACTGGTGGGATGCAGGGTTTTCATAAAAGTCACAAAGGCCATTTATGCATGGGAGGTTTTGCCTTGGATTTGCCACTCTCTAGATGCACATTTTCCCATCCAAATTCTCAAAGCTCTGCACGGGGGCTTATTGTTAAGTTTTGAGAATTCAGATAGGAAAAATGTGCATCTAGAGAGCGGCAAATCCAAGGCAAAACCTCCTATGCATAAATGGCCTAAGAATTTGCAAAGGAGTAGCTGTGCTAGTCTGTTGTAGCAAAATAAAAGAAAAAGTCCAGTGGCACTAACGTCTTTAAACATTTATTTCTATATGAGCTTTTGTGAGACACGCTCACTTCTTCCGGCAATGTCTACCTGACATGCTGTCTCCTGTGAACCCTACGTGTCACAGATGGTCCATCTGTGATAGGGCTGCCAACCTCCAGGTACTAACTGGAGATCTCCTGCTATTACAACTGATCTCCAGCCGATAGAGATCAGTTCCCCTGGAGAAAATGGCCTCTTTTGGCAATTGGACTCTATGGCATTGAAGCCCCTTCCCTCTCCAAACCACGCCCTCCTCAGGCTCCGCCCCAAAAACCTCCCACCAGTGGCTAAGAGGGACCTGGCAACCCTAATCTGTGGCCTACTGGTATGGTAGTAATGTATATGTCTATAAACATATACATGCCCTTCTCAGTGAAAAGCAGATTTTTTTTGTTTCTATCATGGTACAGGGTTGCCAGGCCCCTGCCAGGGGGCAGAGGGTCCCCCGCCCCAGTCCCCTCCTCCAGGTGTCAATCAGCTGGCTAGCAGGAGAGGACTTACTGGCAAGAAAACAAGACCTAGGCCAGTGTCACCAGCCATGCAGCAATGTCACTTCTGGAGTACACCAGAAGTGATGTCATAGCATCACAGGATGCTCTCGTATTTGGGCAAATAAATTATGGTAAAGATGACTTCTACCATGTTGACAGTGGTGTGATCACGTCACTTCCGGTGCCCACCAGAAGTGACATCACCGCCAATGCCAGCGTAGGCCACTCTTTACTGCCAGTAAATCCCTCAACCCTCCCACCCCCCACCAGTTGCGAGAGGGTACCTGGCAACCCTACTTGGGACCCAGGTTCTTTGTTGGGTGAGATGTAAGATATGAAAAGTTGAGAACCATTGTTCTAAGGGATACCCCTTTTTTCTCTGACTCAAACCGGCTTACAATTGCCTTCCTCTCCCCACAACAGACACCTTGTGAGACAGGTGGGGCTGAGAGAATTCGGAGAGAACTGTGACTAGCCCAAGGTCACCCAGCAGACTTCATGTGTGGGGAAACCAACCCGGTTCACCAGATTAGAGTCTGCCTCTCATGTGGACAAGTGGGGAATCCAAATCCGGTTCTCCAGATTAGAGTCCACTGCTCCTAACCACTACACCACGCTGTCTCTCCACGTTGGAGGGTACAGTAATGACTCCCCCAAGTGGCACGGTGGAGGGATGGCATCTGTAGCATCTCCTGGGCCTCCTCCCCACCCACCAACCTGCAGAAAGGCAGAGGTGACAGGGCTGCTATTGGCAATTTTGTCAACACTTAATCCAGCGCCCCAGCTGTGGCCAGGTCCATGGGCTCAGCTGTCTCCTAAATCCCCTTCCGACTCGCAGTAAGTGCACATATGCTGACAACATTCCTTTCTTTGGGAGGGGGGATTTAAACTCCCTCCAATGATTTAATTTTCTGCAGACAGAACCATGGTGATTCTTAGATATCCTGATACCCGCACTTTAAAGATGAACTGTAGAGCAAAAACGGTGAACGGGGGTCACGCCTATTTTTTATGAAGCAAAGAATCCACCAGCCTATTCTGCCTCCTCCTGGAATGTCGCTTCAATACCTCAAAGCTTTTGGGATGCACGTTTCTCATGACATTACAAGTATCAAGTGACTATGCACCATTAAGACTCGTACACAAAACAGCCAGCAGTTTACCTAGATCAAGTTGTAGTATGTGTGTACTGAACAAATGCTTGTAAAACTAATGAAGAATCACTATGTACTAGCTTCCCATACGTTCCAAAGTTCTCATATTGCTTGTTCAGTTTGCATTAGGTAAAAAATACAACAGTTAAAAGGCTCTGGAACTATGGCAAACTCATCTAGATGTATATTTGATTTCAATATCCATTGCATAGCCGTCTCTCGATCTTTGATCTCGTCCCATACCTATGCAACAGTTTCTGGCAATTATGTCAGATTGCTCCACAAAGACTTTCTAATCCTCCCTGGGTACATCTGCATACTGCAGGCAAGAACTTCAAAAACTCATAAAAGCTTAAGCACATCTAGGATCCATTCAGAAAAGTTGTGTAAGTGTGTAATAAGACCCACAAAGTATTGTGAAGGTTATTTCCTTTATGAGTGGAAAGAAGAAGAGTTGGTTTTTATATCCCGATTTTCTCTACTGAAAGGAGTCTCAAACTGGCTTACAATCACCTTCCCTGCCTCTCCCCACAACAGACACCTTGTGAGGCAGGTGGGGTTGAGAGAGTTCTGAGAGAACTGGGACTAGCCCAAGGTCACCCTGCAGGCTTCATGTGGAGGAGTGGGGAATCAAACCTAGTTCTCCAGATTCCACTGCTCCTAGCCACTACACCAAGATTAGAGTCCACCACTCATGTGGAGGAGGAGGGAATCAAATCAGGTTCTCCAGATTAGAGTCCACCACTCCTAACCACTACACCAAGAGGATAGGAAGTAGCCATATTAACTATACTGTTTATTTAAAAACAACCTCCAAGTGGGCCACTCTAAGTGGTGGGATAGCTAATGGATGCCTGCCTGAAGACCACAGTTGGTATACAGGGACGTATGGAAGGAGATAGTGCTTCAAATATGGGGGGTCCAAAAGCCCTTCAGACTTGGTACCCACAAATTTGAAGGACCATCTCCTTTAATATATCCCTGTGAACCAACTACAGACTTCAGGTAGCCATTTGCTGAGTATCCCACTATTTAGGGTAGCCTGTCTGGCATCAACCAGAGACTGGGCCTTTCCTACTGTGGTTCCTGCTCTGTGGGACGGGTTTCCCTGAAGTGGTGAGTGGAGCCCCGTCCTTGGAGATCTTCAGGAGGTACTACAAGGCCTGACTATTTGCCAGGGCTTTTGAGGGGGTTTGAATTGGTATGCATCTTTTAAGGGGGGAGGGAGAGATTTGGGTTTTGTTATTTTATGTTAGAGCCCCGTGGTGCAGAGTGGTAAGCTGCAGTACTGCAGTCCAAGCTCTGCTCACGACCTGAGTTCGATCCCAACGGAAGTTGGTTTCAGGTAGCCGGCTCAAGGTTGACTCAGCCTTCCATCCTTCCGAGGTCAGTAAAATGAGTACCAAGCTTGCTGAGGGTAAAGGGAAGACGCCTGGGGAAGGCACTGGCAAATCACCCCGTAAACAAAGTCTGCCCAGTAAACGTCGGGATGTGACGTCGCCCCATGGGTCAGGAATGACCCGGTGCTAGCACAGGGGACCTTTACCTTTTTTTAACCTTATTTTATGTTTGGTTTTTGCTGGAATTAAAAAAAAAATTATTATTGTACA
Organism: Euleptes europaea; assembly: GCF_029931775.1. Taxonomy (NCBI): domain Eukaryota; kingdom Metazoa; phylum Chordata; class Lepidosauria; order Squamata; family Sphaerodactylidae; genus Euleptes; species Euleptes europaea. The sequence continues at coordinate 12,507,767 of NC_079327.1, read as the reverse complement.
AGAGAGGGATTGACTCTATAAAGGAAGCCACGGCCCTCAATTTGCAAGACCTGAGCAAGGCTGTCAAAGATAGGACATTCTGGAGGACATTGATTCATAGGGTCGCCATGAGTCAGAAGCGACTTGATGGCATTTAATACACACATTATTGTAACCTGCCTTGAACCCTAAGGAAAGGTGAGGCATAAACGTTTTTAATAAATAAATAGATTAATAAAATTATATAAGGTACAAGTGGGAGCCCGCAAGAAATTTGAAGGAGCTATCTCATTTTCCCCACCTTTGATTCCTCCAATCTCCCCCTACTTTTCTCCATCTCTCACTCTTTCTCCCTTCCACCACCCCTTTTCTTACACTTCCCCCCATGCCTGTGACTTTCCTTTCTTTCTGCCCCCCACCCAATAGCTCATTCCCCCTCTACTCCCGCCCCCCCCCAGACCAGCACTCTCTGAGACACCCATCTGCTGTTCCCCCCACACTGCAGCAGTAGCAGCTCTCTGGTTGCCTGTCTGCTTCTTCCTCCCCCCCCCCCGCCAACAACAGCAGAGGCAGTGGTTCTCCCTGCCGCCTATATGCTTCTTTTCCCACCCCCCACATCAGCAGCAGTGGGGGCTATCCCAGCCACCCACCCACTTCCTCCCCCCTCACAGCAGCTGCCAGTGGGCCCCTCTCCAGTTTACCAACAGTTAAGTGCATTGTTTGCGCATGCGCAGACACAGCACTTCGTTTAATTTTGAGGGCATTTAAAAAAAAAACCAAATGATTTTTTTTTTTTACCTTTTCAGATTTTTCTGTTACCTTTTCAGATTTTTCTGAAAACCTAGGGGATCCTCCAAGTTTGCAGGAATTTCTGTTGTGGCCCCAATCTGCGGCTTTAGATATCCGCATATCTTACACTCTAGAGGCACCTTAGGTAAATTAAAGTATTTATATGATTTTATAGGGATATTTTTACTGATTTTACTGATTTAATGGGACAATTATATTTTGTAAGCCGCTCTGAGCCCAGTTTTGGCCGAGGAGAGCGGGGTAATAAGTAGAAATAAATAAATAAATGAATGAATGAATGAATGAATGAATGAATGAGTCGTGCTTGGGAAATAGATATATAGATGATATTTGATATTTTGTTAACTGAGTATTATTTATTTACTTCATTTATACCCCGCCTTTCTGCCCCAATAAAAACCCACAGTAGCTTACATTATTCTCCCTTCTTCCATTTTATCCTCATGACAACCCTGTGAGGTACGTTAAGCTGAGCGTGTGTGACTCGCCCAAAGTTACCCAGCAAGCTTACACAGCAGAAGGGGGATTCAAACCCGGGGTCTCCCAGAGTGCCAGTCCAGCACTCAACCAGTACATCACATAGACTCTCACACCTCACTGATATCCTTGTATACCCGGAGACATAATATGTGGTAAAGCTGTGGTAGCCAGCCAGAAAAAAAACTTGTTTCTATTGAACAGAGAGCAGCCCTTGAACCTTTGAGAAGACTTTTGAAAAAGGCTTTTGTTCTTTGGAAATTATATATTGACAATTTTCTGTTTTCCCTTCATTCGAGATACGCGTGCTTTATTTAGCCTTCAGCATCTGAGATAATACACTGCAAATACATTTTATGTTTCCCATATTTCTTACATACCTTGACTTTTTGGCCTCCCTCGAGAATAAACCATTTTCCTTATTTACAATACTTTGCCCTGTGTTAACTCGGAAGCTCTGGCCGAGACCTACGCAAGCCTCTAATTTCCAACATTTGCTTAAAACAATAGATTGTCATGTCAATTCCAGGAACTCATGCAAATGGATAAACTGGGTACTTTCCCACCCTAGTAGGTGAATGTCTAACAACATATGCTAAAGCAGATATTAAAAGGTGTCAGTATGAAAATAAGGTAAGCAATGCTTTTAATGTGTGAAAAGTCACTCCGAGACTGGGTCTGAGTATGAGAAACAGACTGACTCATCCAGGATTTTTCCCAGAAGTGGCATTTCCACTTTGCACTTCTGGCATGCTGGTTTGGGAGACGTCTCCAACCACCAAAGAATTTTCAAAGTTCTGAGATTCTGTATTAAAAGAAATGCAATTTCCACCATAGAATCATAGAATTACAGAGTTGGAAGGGACCACCAGGGTCATCAAATCCAACCCCCCTGCACAATGCAGGAAATTCACAACTACCTCCCCCTCCAACACACCCAATGACCCCTACTCCATGGCCAGAAGATGGCCAAGACGCCCTCCCTCTCATCGTCTGCTTAAGGTCATAGAATCAGCATTGCTGACAAATGGCCATCTAGCCTCTGCTTAAAAACCTCCAGGGAAGGACAGCTCACCACCTCCCGAGGAAGCCTGTTCCACTGAGGAACTGCTCTAACTGTTAGAAAATTCCTGCTAATGTCTAGACCTAAACTATTTTGATTTAATTTCAACCCGTTGGTTCTGGTCTCATCTTCTGGGGCAATAGAAAACAACTCAGCACCATCCTCTACATGACAACCCTTCAAGTGCTTGAAGATGGTTATCATATCCCCTCTCAGTCTTCTCCTCTTCAGGCTAAAGGTCTTCAACCTTTCCTCATAGGACTTGGTCTCCAGACCCCTCACCATCTTTGTTGCCCTCCTCTGGACACGTTCCAGCTTGTTTACATCCATCTTAAATTGTTATGCAGTTACACCAGCTGTTATGATTACATCCTAACCGTTTTCATCGTTGGCTCAACCTTATTTAACAGTGAGCTTCCACACAACTTGAGGTTATGATACACAGTGTGCAATGGGAGTGGGGGGGACCACAGAACTGTCGTTTTGCTTGGTGCATTTTGTAGATACCTGCTTCATTTCTGGGTGTGGCAAAAGCAGAGTGGTATTTTCTTTAAAGTAGCAACTGCATGGAGAGTCAGCGTGGTGTAGTGGTACAGAGCAGTGGTTTGGAGCGGTGGAGTCTGATCTGGAGAGCCAGGTTTGATTCCCCACTCTTCCACATGAGCGGCGGACGCTACTCTGGTGAACTGGATTTGTTTCCCCACTCCTACACGTGAAGCCAGCTGGGTGACCATAGGCTAGTCACACCCTCTCAGCCCCACCTACCTCACAGGGTGTTTGTTGTGGGGAGGGGAAGGGAAGGTGACTGTAAGCTGGTTTGATTCTTCTTTAAGTGGTAGAGAAAGACAGCATATAAAAACCAACTCCCATTCCTCCTCTTCTTAAATCTAACTAGAAAAACTTCTTGTTAACAGAAAGGAGGAAAGTGGGAAGTCAATTTCATTTTGTAACTTTGATATAGGGCCTAGGAGGGCTGGAGTAACGAAACAGTCACAAAACCATGTCACACCAAGTCTCAATTCAGAGAACATCTCCAGCTTTGTTTCCTGTTCTTCCACACGTTCCTGTCTTTTTTTTTTTAACTTAAATGCATGGTTTATTAGAACAAAGACCGTAAACAAATATTTTGCAGTGTCCATTACATGTAACACACAGGAACTGCTTAAGAGAAAAATCATTCCCTCATTTTATAAATACAAGTATCAAAACAATCCTAACTGTTTTCTGTGACACTACCAGCATTCAGCACCCACACCTTTGCAAAAAATTAACAAGTTGAGCAATTGTAGCTGCAGTACCCACTACTTTAAAACAATGTCACCTGCAGTTCTTTTACTAAAGCAAGATGGATAAAGCCTGTTGCTTTTTTCTTCTTGAGAAGTTCCCGTCTTGTGTGTCCCCGCCTTCCCCCCCCCCCCCCCGTGCAGGTTGTTTGAAGAGTTTTTGAAGAGGGATTTCTCCCGAACAGTTTACAGGCTTGTAACTCACTCTCCTCTCTATAAACTTTTCAGAGCTCGGAATAAATAAGGTTTACGAGATAAGCACAGCAGAAGCACCGTCTTGGCACTGTAACCCAAAACAAATAACACACGAAAAGTGTTGCACAAAGTAACATCTAAAGTTATGACAACTGCCAATGAGTGCCAGAATAATATAATTTCATTTCAGAGCCAAGTAAGTATCAGCCTGGCCAACAGCTACACTAATCATTCCGCAAGGAAGATTGTTTATATGCAATATTCACATTTTAAAATAACTACTTAGTTCTCATGGGTAATCAAGTCGCTAATCGACGCCAACAAACTGTAGCTTTGGTGCTTGTCTTATAATGTTCCATTAAGTAAATGCAGCATTCTAAAGAGCATTTTGTCAGAGCTTCTGGTAGGCAAAAAAAAAAGAGGATCTCTTTAAATCAATAAAAGTGTAGAAAGCACAGCTTTTTTCAGCCTAATGTAAAATAAATTTTGTTCAGTGTCAAGCCATTTCTTTTAATCAGCCTAACCCTAATTCGCATGTTAATTCTTGGATGACAAGGAGACGCATGCGATTTGGAAAGAATTGGTACACGAACATGATTAAAACGGCGAAGCAGAAGGGACTCCGGTGATACGCCGCACAGAAAACGGAGCTCTAGAGAAGGAAGACAGCGTACCAAATGGCGCCACTCAAAGATGCAAAGCCAACGTTTCATACACTCAGAGCAAATAATGAAAACTGCATGGCTGGGACCCAAAGAGCTCTTTGTGCATGCCCAAGGCATTTCAGTGCATACACAGAGAAGTCGCCAATTTCCCCTTCCCAATTGCAGCCCCTTGCGCTTCATCAAGTGCACCTCTGGAGGGTCCCCGTACAGTCTGGAGCAGCTTTCCAAGGGTATAGCCTGCTTGCTTCTTTCCAGAATGCAAGTGCTTCAATCCAACACCTACAGCAACGAAACTGTAAGCCTGTCAGCATCTAACATCAAAAGCTGAGAAGACCACCTGTTTTTTTTCCCTCTTTCATTTTTAAAAAATTAAGAGTTGAAGAAGAAGAGTTGGTTTTTATACCCCGATTTTCTCTGCCTTTAAGGAGTTTCAAAGAGGTTTACAATCGCCTTCCCTTCCCCTCCCCACAACAGGCACCTTGTGAGGTAGGTGGGGCTGAGAGAATACAGAGTGAACTGTGACTGGCCCAAGGTCACCCAGCAGGCTGCATGTGTAGGAGTAGGAAAACCAACCTGGTTCGCCAGAGTAGAGTTGGCCGCTCATGTGGAGGAGCGGGGAATCAAACCCGGTTCTCCAGATTACAGTTCACCCCTCCTAACCATTACACCACGCTGGCTCTCGTTCTGATGCTCTTGCGCAATATTTTGTGACATTTTGGTTGGCCCAAATAAAAAGGTATTACATGGAATTTTGTTCCTTATTCTGGATTTTGTGTGGGCCAAGTACGGCTATTTTCAACGGAAAAAGGCCTCATCCGCACGGATCCAGCTTAGAATCTTAGATTTCCTGTACGGTAGTGGAAAACATTTGAGGGTCTACTTTCTGAAGGAAGGGTTGGATAAAGATATGTCAAAAATGCTCAGAAGAAACTGCATGATCACAGAAGATTTTCAAATTGACTATATATGCATTTAATGATACAAGAATTCTAATTCGAACGAATACAAACGCCTTTATTGGCATTAAGGAATTCTAACTTTGCTTTCCAGCAGGTGACATACATATGAAACATACACATTTCAGTAACCGGACTTCCCTGCAATAAGCTCAGAAGGGGGCATATCTTGATCTCCATTTTCATTCTAGGGAAACGTGGCCCACATATATTTTACCATTCAAACTGCTATTTTTTAAGGGAAGTTCGTCGAAGGACAAATCTGTTAACAGCCATGCAAAAAGGCCAATTAACAAAATTTTGCTGGTTTTCTTCCCCTTTGCCAAGGTTGTAGCCACAAGCGCTTGGGAAATGGTGCCCCCAATACAGAAAAATTAAACTTCACGTGTCCTAGAATTATAGGAGATTTCCAAGTGCCTGCTTCCTTCTGGTGATGCACACTAAACTTCAGTGGGAACATACTCGCCCAAGCAGTTCTGTGAATGTTATTACATTAAATAACTTAATCAGAACACACACTGTACTTAAGATTTCTTCTGAAGTAATTAAATAACTATCCAATGCCAATTAATCATAGTTAAATAAGGGTCTGCCAGAAAAGTGCTATGTACACATTTGGGACTGTGTAACAGTCAAATACTTGGCAGTATCTAAGTTAAACAATGACTCATTAAACCTCCCTCACTACACAATGGTGAGGGCAAACTTGAACCGAAAGCATCGAAACTCTTTTGTTCTCCATGAAAGAGACATCAAACCTCAGTGTGTGATATCCTTTTTCTTAACAAACTCTGTAAACCGCTTTAATTGCATGAAATCAGAATGTACTAAGGTGGCCTGATAGCCACTTCTGCTTATGCAGGTGTTTGTTGACACTCCGGAGTGGATGTTCAAATCTTTCCTTCCAAATAATGGAAGCACTTGACAATTTACCCCACCTCTTTTTTCTTTTCTTTTTTTTAAAGAAAAGAAAGAAAAATTATTCATACTTCATCAGGAAAGACGGGCTCGGTGAGGAGGGGCTGTGGCTCAGTGGTAGAGCATCTGCTTGGCATGCAGAAGGCCCCAGGTTCAATCCCCGGCATCTCCAGTTCAAGGGACTAGGCAGGTAGGTGATGTGAAAGACCCCTGACTGAGACCCTGGAGAGCAGCTGCCAGTCTGAGTAGACAATACTGACTTTGATGGACCAAGGGTCTGATTCAGTATAAGGCAGCTTCATGTGTTCAACAAAATACAACGGAAATCAACACTTAAATCTCAAGCACCGAAGGATCTGAAGACTGGGAACATCATTCTTAGCAAGACCAAATTCAGATAGGCTTGTCTCATGTTGTGAAAGTACACTTGATTTTAACTGTAATGTTTGTGCTCGGCCCTGACCTGGATGGCCCAGGCTAGCATGTCGGATCTCAGAAGCTAAGCAGGGTCTACCCTGGTTAGTACATGGATGGGAGACCACTAAAGAAGTCCAGGGTCGCTACATAGAGGCAGGCAATGGCAAACCACGTCTGAATGTCTCTTGCCTAGAAAAAAGCCCTGTGTGTCATAAGTCAGCTGCAACTTCACCCCACATTTGTGCTCAAGATGTTACCCCTGTTATCATGTTGCATTCAAATGGACTGTGCAATAGATTCCAATATCCCTTTGCCTTCAACATTGTGAAAAACAACATGAGCCATCAACAAAGAGCTGGAAAATCTAAGAAACAGAAGTCTTCAATAGCCTTCTTCCGACATTACCTTACTGGCATGGGACCTGATGTCATGTCTACCCTCTCCATTAGAAGCCCAACTTCTTGTGTTGGTCCAGTATGACAACATTGGAATATTTAGGCTGCATCCCATTTTAGATAACAGTGGGGTGTCTGGCAATGAACTCGGTTCTAGGTGCCTCTGAGGGGGGTGTGGAGGGGGGGAGTTTCATTGAACATTGTGGGATCCATTCTGTGTGTGAAGGGCTAGATCATGCCCACTGGTTTTACACGGCGTACACAAAATAAAACACAATTGTGTACCCAAACTTGAAATTCATTATGGAAGCCGGCACAGGGTGGTCGCCTCCTTATAACTGATAATGTTTGAAGAGGATAACTGTTACCTCTGTGCCTGTCAGACTATGGCAGCAACTGCTTCAACAAAACATTCTCATTGCAACTATAAGCATTTTCCTGTTTATCAAAGCACTGACAAAAAAGTGAATTTGCCCATATCAAATGCTGACAGAAAACACACCCCGCGGCAACACTAGTGAAGTTCAATGCAGCACAATCGGTAAATCATCAAAACCATTAAAATTGGGTTATAAGCTCTAAAAGGAACCATGTTTCTGAAAAAAAAATCTTTCTAGAGAAAAAAAGGGGAGAAATGTATATATCTTGAATTGTTGACAATTACTGATCTCTTCCAGGTTCCGTTCCATGTTCTTCCAAAGAAATGTTTATATATGCCTCTTATCTTTTAAAAAAATATGTCATTAACACTGCCTGTCCATGTATACTGCTATGCAGTTATTACTGGCTTCGCTACAGGGATCCTCTAAATACAAACAAGGAAAAATATGCCCAGTTTTTCACACGCACCCAATAGCCCCCGGAGGATTGAAATTGACAAGACCATAATAGCTTTCCCCAACTTTTACAAACATGCACCACAGTGCTGAGCAGAAGTGCGCTCAGATAATACCCATTTTCTAACATTGCCGCATGCAAGAGACCTAGGCGTGTTGTTTATAAACTAAATTAATTTACTATTTCAACAAGACTCTCAGGCACACAGATAGGCAGCAAAAAGCTCAGAAAGAAGAATAAAGCATCTGGGTTTTTGTTTTGTCTTTTTAATTGCAAAAAGACTGGCCGATGTTGGTCCAGTAGAGGTGTAATGCTTTCTATCTTCCACATTTGGTCTGGAGGATCAGGAGCTTTTATATAGTTCATTCTATCATTGCATATAACCTTTGTATCTAGTTGATGTAAGTAGGTTGCTGTAAGTAGGTTCCTATTATATAATTTCTCCATCGTTTAATGTGTCAGGCTAATACTTCTGCTTTGTTTCACCACTGTTTCTGGTTGGTTCCAGATTTCTCCAAGTCAAATTCTATTGCACTGTCCATTGGATGACCCGTTCTGTTTGATTCTACTGAGCTATTCTGGGTAATCCACCTTGAGCCCCCAGCAAGAAAGACAGGCTATAAATAACATAAATAAATAAATAAATAAATAGGTTTCTAAAATTTCCTTTCCCTTAACCTACTGTGGTATTAAATACGATGGAACTTTATGTCTGCTTTGGCAGTGATGATGGTTAGTGCTCAGGGCCCACGGGGAGGGGCCATGGCTCAGCGGTACAACATCTGCTTGGCATGCAGAAGGTCCCAGGTTCAATCCCCGGCATCTCCAGTTAAAGGGACTAGGCAAGTAGGTGATGTGAAAGATCTCTGCCTGAGACCCTAGAGCTGCCGCCGGTCTGAGTAGACAATACTGACTTTGATGGACCAAGGGTCTGATTCAGTATAAGGCCGCTTCATGTGTTCATGACCATCCTTGGTGTTTCACAGAGAGCCAGTGTGGTGTAATGGTTAAGAAAGGTGGACTCTAATCTGGAGAACTGGGTTCAATTCTGCACCCCTCCACAGGAAGCCTGCTGGGTGACCTTGGGATAGTTCTCCCAGAACTCTCTCAGCCCAAGCAGAGGCAGACCACGGCAAGCCACCTCTGGAGTCTCTTGCCTTGAAGACCCCACATGGTCGTCATAAGTCAGCTGTGACTTGACGGGAGTCACACACACACACTGCTGAACCATAGTTAATGCTACAGGCAAGAGAGGGAGGAATGTACAAACAGGAAGAAAGGAGTATATGAGTCTACGTTACAACTACATGGGGCCTATGTGTCTTCCATATACGTAAAACAAGGTTGGTCTTCTGGTTAAAAAAGAAGAAGCAAGATACAGTTCTCAAAGCTGAACAGTGATACTTCATCAGAAGAGGAAACAACTTCCTAAACTGATTCTTGTAGGTTATCCGGGCTGTGTAACCGTGGTCTTGGTATTTTCTTTCCTGACGTTTCGCCAGCAGCTGTGGCAGGCATCTTCAGAGGAGTAACGCTGAAGGACAGTGTCTTTCACTGTCTTACACAGCCCGGATAACCTACAAGAATCAATGAACTCTGACCGTGAAAGCCTTCGACAACTTCCTAAACTGGTTGTGTGGGTTATCATTTCTAGTTCAACCTTCCAAATAAAGCATCCTCAGCTAGACATTGCCTATGGAGAGCATCCCGATTAGGCATGAACAAGAGAATCTTTACTCAACGGTATTATAACAAAAAGTACACAGGGAATTTTAGTTTCACAGCAACACCGCAGAGTCAGTTGGGCTGACAGAACAGCCCCATACACATGACCCTTAAGCACATTCAGTGTGCGCTGGCCCGCCCTCCCCGCAACATCCAAATGATCCATGGCTCATGAGTAATGCATCTAGGCAAACAGGTTCCCTCTCCAATACTGGGAATATTAACAAAACCAGCATTCCCAATCACAGAACAGTATCCACAGCCAGTGTGGTGCAGTGGTTAACAATGGTGGTTTGCAGTGGTGGACTCTGATCTGGAGAACCAGATTTGATTCCCCACTCCTCTACATGAGCGGCAGACGCTAATCTGGTGAACAGGGTTGGTTTCCCCACTCCTACACACCATCTGGGTGACCTTGGGCTAGTCACATTCTCTCAGCCCCACCTACCGCTCTCTCAGCCCCATCTACTTCACAGGGTGTCTGTTGTGGGGAGGGGAAAGGGAAGGTGATTGTGAGCCGGTATGATTCTTCCTTAAGTGGCAGAGAAAGTTGGCATATAAAAACCAAAATGGCTTTTCAAACACACACAAACAGACACAAATCAGTTACAACTATGCCTATCTATAAGTAACGGCCAGGTGGCTTCAAGGATCCACTCCAAAAATCTTTGTTTAAGCACAGAAATATATTGCATTATTATTTCCAGAGAGAGAAGGGGGTGGGAGAATAGAAAGCAAACAGCTGTGAAGTTGGGAATAAGAGCTATTGAAAATGGGATAAACGTGTGTGTGCGCGTGCACACATGCATGCCTATATATGCAAGTATCTCTATGTGTGTTTGTGTATTTCGGGGGAGGGAGGAGAAGGGAGAGGAAGAGACTGACTGTCTGGTACACCTTTGCAGCTCTCTTACAAAGCTGACAGCCCCAGGCGCCGAAACACTGTTTTGCTTCATCATCAATCTACTGTAGTTTTGTCATTATGAGATTTAATATTCTTCAGTGACCTACCTGGGAGAACATTTTTGTTATCTTTTATAAAGCCCTTTGCTGTCTTTTGATTTATATTCCAATCATTTCCTAAATCGTTTTTGGTTTTCTTCCCCAGTCAACAAACAATTGGAATAATTAATACCAATTGGCCCCTGGCTCACAAAGCAAGCTTCGCTTGCTAATCTGAGCACAAAGGGCTTTCTGACGTATAAAGAGATCTATTCGTATTTTGTGAAAGCAGCTTAATCATCTTTCTATTGGCTTTTAAAAAAATGCTTTTAAAATCTTGTCCCTCTTGCTAGTCTTAGCAGTACTGGTATTCGAGCCTCACATTATATTCGCTACCAAATTATCACAATATTTGTATATCAGTCCTTGGAATGGGCGATGCTCTAAGGTTTGTGGTTGGCTGATCGTGGATTGTAATCAATGAAACGAACAAATTAGAGGTTTGGTCAAAGACCTGCTAATTCGCCTTCTTGAAGTGAAATACGCTAACACCAGTGCCTAAAATATAAATGCCAAATCCAATGACCACTTCCAAGTTAACCCAGCATTTCAGACACTCGGTGAACAGGCAGCTGTTCCTGTTGGCAGCAGAGGATAGGACTTGCAATAATGGGTTTAAATTGAGCTGGACTCTGATCTGGAAAACTGGGTTTGATTCCCCACTCCTCCACATGAGTGGTGGATGCTAATCTGGTGAACTGGATTTGTTTCCCCACTCCTACACATGAAGCCAGCTGGGTGACCTTGGGCTAGTCACAGCTCTCTTAGAGCTCTCTCAGCCTCACCTACCTCACAGGGTGTCTGCTGTCGGGAGGGGAAGGGAAGGTGATTGTGAACCGGTTTGATTCTTCCTTAAGTGGTAGAGAAAGTCGGCATATAAAAACCAACTCTTCTTCTTCTTCTAAATGGGCAGGTAGACCGAGTCCTCTCAAACTCTCAACTACCTACTGCAACAGGAGGTAAGAATCAACAGCCCCTGAGTACAAGGGGAAAGCGGGGGTTGTTAGTGAACAACAAGGGCTTCACTTCACAACGGCAGTGAAGTTATCCGCATGTCAACAGAAAGCCGCACTGTACCATTGCCCTAATCCCAAATAAATGCTGGCAGCAATTAAAAAGAAAGAAGGGGAAGATCCCTAATGTTTTCAAAACCAATAAGCATCAGGCGCAAATTCCAGATGTGTGTTTCCCACTTAAAAACATGCTGAGGATACAGTGACTGACTAACTATACCCTCATACTTCATCTCCTCTGCTCCGCATAGACAGACCCGACTCAAAGATCACTTTTTTAGGTTTAAAAACAGATACAGGAGTGACTCAAAAAGGACATCTGTCATTCTGAGTTTAAACTGGATTTAAATCCCATTGATGAAGGATGACTCACCTCAGAGGTCTAAATTAGATCATCTGCTACAAGAAGTAATCGTACAGAAAAAGAGCGTGAGGGCTGCCTTTAGGAAAAAAACAACTTTTGCTCCTAGTGGTAGACGCTTCAACTTTAAAAGGATCCGATACTAAGCTCTTTGTCATGGCTCCCCACACCAAAATGAAATCAAACAATTGTAACTATGTCTTTGGTAGTACCCAAATTTTGCTTCAGCAAACCATGCAAAAGACAGCAAGACCCTTTGAATCCAAATATTTTTTATAAGCCAATTGAGGATCAAAGGCTTTAAAGAAACCAAGACTTATTTTATTCGCAAACTCTTCAGCCAAGAACTCACACTCCATAACATTCAGCAATTAAAGGAGAGGGAGGAGGGAGAAACTGTTCCTAACTACAGAAGAGGCTAGGAAATAAGTCAACAGAATGAGCTCTGTCAACAATATTTGTCAATATCAGACTTTAGATAAGGTTCAGCCACAAGTCTTTGGATCTCTGAATGGCTGTTTAGTTCCTTACTCCTTATTAGTACAGATAAACTGCAGAGAGAGAATAAAATAAGCTCAACACCTATGCCCAGCTTCTCTGTCGCACAACCCCAACTGCACAACCCCCTATGATTATCTAATGGCAGGTTAGCACTAGAAAGCCAATATCCTTCATCTGGCTATCTATGCTTAGCCCGACATGCATACATTCCAAGGCATATAGTTGTCTTCTAGGAGTGTGGAGATAGCACAGATCCTTCCATAAGCTGTCTTTCGTAAACCCACAACATTTAAAGTTACACAGTGCAATCATATGCAGAGTTTCTCCAAGTTGAAACCCACTGAAATCAATAGACAGGGACTGGAGTAACCCTGAATAGGACTGCCCTTACAGATTTCAGGATGTAAATGACAGTAATAATGACGGAGCTTCAAAAAATCTTTAAAAACAGGGAATAACTTTAGCAAACCCACATAAGCATACAGAAGAGAATTGCAGGAGACTCGCGAGGAGGAAGAGAAGGAGAAGGAGAAAAAGAAGAAGAGTTGGTTTTTATATGCTGACTTTCTTTATCACTTAAGGAAGAATCAAACTGGCCTACAATCGCCTTCCCTTCCCCACAACAGACACCCTGTGAGGTAGGTGGGGTTGAGAGAGTGTGACTTGCCCAAGGTCACCCAGCTGGCTTCGTGTGTAGGTGTAGGGAAACCAATCCAGTTCACCAAATTAGCCTCTGCTGCAGGAGTGGGGGAATCAAACCCAGTTCTCCAGATCAGAGTCCACAGCTCCAAACTACCGCTCTTAACCACTACACTACGCTGGCTAGCTTAGATTCCTTCAGAGATCCATTTTGTTCTTACACTTCATTGAATTTGCTGGTTAAGCGTGGAAGGAAGTCCATTCTCTCTGCTCAGAATCAACGAGGACACTGATTGTTTCCCTCATTACATTTCCTGCTACAGTAAATAAAAAATTCCTTTCATTCATAACTGAATGTTCCAGACTGTTCAGAGTCAATGACTGAACATTGTGCTAGAGACAAAACCAAAAGGAATTGTGTTTGGAGACATATAGACTTAAATATTTGTTTTCCATCAACATTTTGCTTTTAGGTTACACGTGGATACAATTTCACAGCTTGTCTTGGTCAATGCGGGGAAAGAAGCACACAGCAGACTTGCTCCCATCTTATTTAGCACAATGCGTTAGTCAGCAACAGAATCTGTGGAAAGCATAAGAGAGAGTTCCCCAACAATGAATCTCAAAAGTCCCCCCACCCCACCCCAGCAATCAAAGATCTTGTGCTAGCAGGGAGCAGAATCTAAGACACGTTGGACTGAGCCTTTCACAAACAGATCTATTTCTAGAAATTCCCACAGTCTGAACACAGGTAGACAGTATTTGTCCAACTTTGTACCCACACCTGGTTTCCCAGAGGAAACTTACTCAAACAATCTGCTAAACCATTTTTCCACACCGGCCATATGAATTACTTGAATCACATACCTGTGGTGAATACACCATTTCCCCAAACCTGTCCCCTGCACACAACTGGAGAATTCGCACCCCTGGTTTGTTTAACTAACACATTATAGTGACATTGGCCTTTTATGCAGGGACATTTCCCTGCGGTCACCCCTGTGGACTGCTTCAGGGCTTCCTTGTGATAATGCATGCCTTTTCTGCCCGTCAGAGGTCACTTAGCTCTCCCTGCACGTTTTGCCTGCGTTTTCCAGATTCTGGCTACAATGGTATCTGGAAAACTTGGGCAAAACGTGCAGGGGGAGCGAGGCAACCTCTGACGGGCGTAAGAGGCATACATAATCACAAGGAAGCCCTGAAGCAGTCCGCGGGGGTGACCGTGGGGAGACGTCGCTGCATAAAAGGCCATTGTCTATGGCCACCTGTATTATTCTCCTTTGCACCATTCTCCCAAAAGACTTTAGGGTATTTCTCACATCTCATTCCAATAACGTTTAGATGGAGTAATTCTTGCACCCAAGACCAAACCCCGCTCACTCAGTTTGCCCTCTACAGTGAGCTCCCCAACGTTCTCAGGAAGTATCTATCGTAACAGTGATTTGCGGGCGCACGTTCAGATTTTAATCTTCATTTTGGAAAACCAGTCGACTTAATGGAAACACTTGTCTCATCCTTCACTCTTCTCATTTGCAGAATATGTGGTTTGGCTTCTAAGTCTGAGAAATTTCTTCTCCAAAAAAAAAAAAAAAAAAAAAGAAAAAGTCTTTCCCAGATTCCTCTGAGCATGAAAACGTTCCCCAACTGTTACATAATCTGCCAGGTGCTCGCAATCTGGCAGAAGCCTAATTAATTCATCCAGATGCTATAGTGCAGATTACCCAGGATCATCTGGGAGAGAACATTCTGCGCACTGCAAAACAACTACAGACTATTAATGAAATAACTTTTGATTGTAAGGGTCTTTGGTGTATTCCAGCTAGCAGCTGGTCAAGTCACTGTATCCAAGAAGCTGTTCTCTCATTTATACAGTGCTAAACTTTTCTCAGTTTCTGGCTAACAGAAAAAATAAAGCTGCAACGGCAGGCTCATCAAATGCTTGGCTTATGCAGGACAGTTCAAGGCAGCCAGCATGGTGTAGTGGTTAAGAGTGGTGGTTTGGAGCGGTGGACTCTGATCTGGAGAACCGGGTTTGATTCCCCACTCCTCCACAGGAGCGGCAGAGGCTAATCTGATGAACTGGATTTGTTTCCCCGCTCCTACACATGAAGCCAGTGGATGACCTTGGGCTAGTCACACTCTCTCAGCCCCACCTACCTCACAGGGTGTCTGTTGTGGGGAGGGGAAGGGGATTGTAAGCCGGTTTGATTCTTCCTGAAGTGGTAGAGAAACTCGGCATATAAAAACCAACTCTTCTTCTTCTTACCTGAAAGAAGGTGATGACATATATTCGACATACGTACTCTAAAAATTCCAAAATTCAAATTCCTCAAAGATAAATGAGAAATTTTAATAAAATCCTGTCACTTAGCAAGTCTTAGCTTGCACGCTCCAATTCCATGTAAGAAATCTGGTTTCGGAGCCCCAACATAAATGGTCATGAAAGAGAGAAATTCAACTTTATGGGAAACCCTGCTTTTCAGATTTGAAAAGACTAGTCATAACCCAAAGAAAAACATGCCCGGTTCCTAGCACATCATGGGCTTTCCCTTGAAGCATACCATCTACCAGCGAGGCTTGTGATACAGTCCAAGTGGGGAAAGGAGACCTAATCTCCACAGCATATGTAGGGGGTCTGCTATGTTCATTAAATGGCTTGCTGAATTATCACCACATCAAGAAAGGCCATATAGAAAAGGAAGGATGCTTCATTATGATGAAGACGAAGAAGAAGTGCACTGCCACTCTCTCAACCACAGCTAGGAGGAGGAGGAGGAAGAGGAGTTGGTTTTTATATGCCGACTTTCTCCACCACTTAAGGAAGAATCAAACTGGCTTCCCTTCCCTTCCCCACAACAGAAACCCTGCGAGGTAGGTGGGGCTGAGAGTGTGCGACTGGCCCAAGGTCACCCAGCTGGCTTCATGTGCAGGAGTAGGGAAACAAATCCAGTTCAAACCCGGTTCTCCAGATCAGAGTCCACCTCTCCAAACCACCGCTCTTAACCACTACACCACGCTGGCTCAATGCTTTGCCATGCCTCTTTTGCCCACTTCCTTCATGCCTGTCTCACTAACTAAAAATTTCCTCTAGAAAAACCATTTTCTGCCCATGGTGGGTGAGTGAGGCGGGGAGAGGAGAAATAGCTTACAAAACAGTTAGTTATTTCTTGATTAGCACTGAGCTGTGCACAACCAAGATTTTTTTTTGTCACTAATAAAGCCTTGTTCTGTCGCTAATGAAGCCTTGGTTAATTTCATTTCCAGGAGCCCCGTGGAGCAGAGTGGTAAGCTGCAGTACTGCAGTCAAAAGCTCTGCTCACGACCTGAGTTCGATCCCAACGGAAGCTGGTTTCAGGTAGCTGGCTCAAGGTTGACTCAGCCTTCCATCCTTCCGAGGTCGGTAAAATGAGTACCTAGCTTGCTTGGGGTAAAGGGAAGAGGACTGGGGACGGCACTGGCAAACCACCCCGTAAACAAAGTCTGCCTAGGAAACGTCGGGATGTGACGTCACCCCATGGGTCAGGAATGACCTGGTGCTTGCACAGGGGACCTTTACTTTTCATTTCATTTCCAATTCCTCCTTTTGCAGCTGCACTCCCACCCAAACTAATATACCTAGGTATTCTCAACAGCTTTGGTCAATTTCACTTCCCTTCCTAGTCTGGTGGCTAAGCTCCCTTCCAAACTAATACAGTGAGTACTTTCCCAGTGTATAGAAAATGAAATTGACCAAAGCTGTCACAGCAGCCGAAACCCCTTTGTCCATTTCATTCTCCATTAACTGGGTGAGCACTACCTATATTAGTTTGGATGGGAGCCCAGCTGGAGACTTGCAACCCGCAAATGAAAATGACCAAGGCTTTCTTAGCTGCAGAGATGCCCACTTTTGGGAAATACAGAACCAAAGGGGGGAGGGGGAGAGAAGAAAAGGAACATAAGACAAAATCAGACCAAGGCCCATCAAGTCCAACAGTCTGTTCACACAGTGGCCAACCGGGTGCCTCTAGGAAGCCCACAAGCAAGACGACTGCAGCAGCATCCTGCCTGTGTTCCACAGAACAAGTTCCTGGTTGTGGAGGACAAGGGAAGTAGAATGCCAAAAGACACCTACTGGCAGGTACAAAAACAACACAATCAACCTAACTTAGCAGCTTTTAAAAGAGTTGTCCTGCAAGGATCCAGGACGAGGTAATTCAGCATGCGTGATCAGCGGCTACCTGGCCAGCCAGAATTCCAAATGCTGCCACAGTGAAAATACAAAACTGCTCACAGCAACTGCCCAGTTCGAACTGCAAACAAATCTTCGGGACTCGAATGGAGCAAACGAAAAGAGAGGGGGGGTGCATTTCGAATCGAGTTTAAACATCAGCCGAATTTTCTTCAAAGTGTGCAGCATCCCTTTATACAACCAAGCGACGGTAGAATTCCACAAGTGGTATGCCATATTCCCTTTCCTTTAAAGGCCGCAGTCAAACGGCAGCATCTGCTGCCTGGGAAAGCACTTTCAGAATTCAATCTGCCTGCAATCAAGGCTTAACACTCGTCCCATTGTGTCCTTTTCTTTTCACCGGAATTCGCGGATAGGCTGTATTCTAATGAAGTCACATTCCCTTTGGCACCCTACCTTCGTTACCAGATCAGCAGCGTAACTATTGCTTAAGCTTTCCGCAAAGAGTCTGGGAAGAACAAGCGCTTAGGGTAGAAAAACCAACTTGCCTATCATGCCGTTTTCTCCACTGGGCTGGGAAGGGTCAGCAGAGACAGATAAACAGCTGCAAAGGGAAACTTTTACCACTAACAGGAGAACATCTGTTAACCATTCCTTTCCATTTTACATCTTCTAAACATCTTATACCACATCTGTTTTAGCACCCAATCCCCTCAAGCATCCAGCTGGACACATGGTACAGTCCTCAAGGGATTATACCACCTCTATCTATATCCATAGAGTTTCAGATCTGAATGTACTTTCCTCCCTGTTAAAATCTCCCCGCAACAGCAAAACCGGTAAGGAAGAAAACCTCTCTAGCTCTCCTCTGCTGTACCAGCTTAGCACGTCCACTGACAATGGGATGCGGGAACACATTCAAACACATTTAAAGATGTAGTGCAGCCTTCTTCCTGAAATGGTTATTTTTATGTGCTTTTATATAACAGCAATAATATTTGGTGTTTGCCTCTTTGAGCAAGTTTCAGGCAGAATTATACATTATAAAGGAGACAGGGCTGCCGCCTTATGCTGCATTTTTGCATTTCTAGTTCAACTTGTCCCATGTCTTGGTGCCAGGACACGGGTTGCTGACAAAAAATTGAAAACTCGACACAGAGATGCCATTTTTTGTGACAGTCCCATGTCCTTTGCAACGCTCAAGTCCAGCCTTCGATAAGCGATCTTTTTTTCGTTCTCTGGAATAAAGATTAATGTGACTGTGCCCACAGATAATAAAGGCACACAAATATTTTGTGTAATGTGTACCAAACTAAGACTACTCCTACAGCAATCAGCTATATAAAAGGTTGCTAACAGAATCTCAAGGGGTATAATCAAATCGGGTGCATGTGTAAGGAAGGCTATTTAAACTTGTAACAAAAGCTATTATGATATTATTAGCCATAAAAGAGCAACTCCCATAAAAATAATTCAACACCACACCCTGATTAAGTCTTTAAGCACACAGAACCTCTATGAAAAAACATTTAAGGTTGTTTTTCCCTTTAAATATGTGGCAGCGAAACAGGTTGAACTGCCACACCTCCGACTTCAGACCACTAACCGTTCCACGTAAATACCCAAGAATAATATTTAGAGTGTTATGTGGCTGTCCAGGATCTTTATGATTGATGCAGTCTATTGTGTTCTTCTATCCTGAAAAGGGATCGCTTTTGTTGGAACTTCTGTTGCTTGAGGGAGGAATAAAACAAGCATTTTGTAATGCTTTGTAAATTTTTTTGGCAACAGAAAGAAACCTATAATAAACAGATTCTCCTGAATATAAGCCAATTGAGGAGTATGCTTTTTTTAAAAAAGAAATTAATATGAAGCAAAAAAGAAAGCCTAAGCTACCGATACATTTATTCAAAAAACAAACTCAGCAGGAGCACGGAAGCTGTCAAAGCTCCGCCGGGTTAATTCATACCTCTTTGCACTCGTTTTGTTCCCGTGTTCTTTGAGAAACCAAAATATTGCAAGTTTCCAAAAAAAAAGAATAGCTCAGCAATTCCCTCTAAACAGACATTACACTCAAAACTTATGGCACGGTGCCAGACTGTTTATGCCGGTGATGAATGACACAACCAGCAAAATATTTTAACATGAAGCTTTGCCTTCCAACTAGCCTGTCAAAAAATACTACCTGCTATAAAAATCAAAGGCCTTCAGACTAGTATTTCTTGTTTAAACATGCTACCAGTTCAGCAGAAATCACTTGTGTGAACAAGAATAGATTAATGAACGCTACCGAGAGCCGTCTCGCCATTCAGCTGATAGAACTGTAATTTAAAACCGCTCGGCGATCAGCGTACTAATTTTCGGCACACCAAAATAGCGCATTTGTTCAATACGCAATAGGCTTGAGACAACTGGTCTCTGAGACTGCCGCTGCTTCACTCTCCCCCCCTCCCTTTTCTTACACAAACATGCACACTTTCACAAACGCTTCGGTCACAAACGCAGCGGCAGAAGTTCCCAACGATAATGCCACTATGCTTTGATCAATACTGTTTTTTTGGTACATCCTATGAAGGCGACAACTTAAACATTTTATTCCCAAGTAATAGTTTTTTAAAAAAGGCAACAGCTTATGTATTCAATCACAACAACTCCCTATGCATACATTTGTTCTCCCTATCTGTGTTGGGTGAACATGCGAAGCTGCCTTATGATGACGCAAACTACCAGTCCACCACAATACCATCTACAATAACTTGGAAGGGCTCTTCACGCACTCGAGAAAAGATCTTGCCCTGATAGCCAAGATCCTTTTTAACAAGACAGGCCAGAGATTGGAACTGGGACATATTATGTACTAAGCTGATGCTTTACAGTCTCCCTCTGTCCCCCTCATCTGTTGTCAAACTGGCACCCAGTTTCTTGATGCACTTCCCCATCAAAATAATAGAGAATGGCTATTATATAAGCCAGGGGTGTCAAACGTGAGGCCCGGGGGCCGGATTTGGCCCCCTTGAGAGCTATCTGGCCACGAGCCAGCCGAGGCAGCCACACCTCCCCCCAGCCCCGAGATATCAACGATCAAAGAGTGTCGAATAAAAGAAAAGACTGTACGAGTGTTATTGTGTTCAGCAATTTTTTTTATTTTAATGTAAAAAATAAAGCAAAAAATAATATCATTAATTGGCTTTGCCTGTGTCTTCTATAAAGTTTGTATCTCCGATACCTGGCATTCAATTTTATGGTACAAATGGCCTAGCCCAACAAAGTGACATTTATGTCATATCCAGCCCTCGTAACAGATATGTTTGATACCCCTGATGTAAGTTTTTCTGGATCTACTTTCTTTCTCCAACACTACAGCATACAGTACTCCGTGTAGACAAGGTACCAACTAGGTTCACACCCCAATGCGGTGGTCTCTAGCCCATAAACTCCAACCAGTAGCACAATCCTGAACTATTTCTACATTCATACCCGGCAACATCTGTGTTTCAGAAACTGAGCTTCCACTCTCCGCCAACACCAACAGAGAAGCACAAACATGACAATAAAAATAAACAACTCTCAACTTAATCTTACATATATTTATTTGGAAGCAGGTTCCACTGAGCTCATTAGGATTTACTCCCACATTCGTGTTCTCAGAATTGCAGCCTTAACGTGTTAGTCAACAGAAAACACTATGTTACCCCCCCACCCACCCGACATAAATCTTTGGGTAGGCTGAGGCTAATATGTCGCAAACCCGTTTTTTACCTGCATGCAATAAAAGGACATAAACTGCATTTCTTTGTAACTCAATAAGCAGTTTGAAGAATTAATCGTTCTCAAACACTGCCGCTAAAAATAGTCACAAGAAACGGACTGCCGCTTCCAGTGAATTTGGTGTAAAAGCTAAAAGCAGAATAAAATAGATCATGCTGCCCTCTTGTGCTAGATTTAGAGAAAGCCAAAATTTAAAAGAGGGGGATCTTTATTCATAAAAGTGAGAAGATGGGGGGGGGCATCTTGTTACTACAACCAATAATTTGACATGTCCTTAACTGGATCCATTAAGTAGTGCATGGAAAACTCACGGAGGGGGCTTGCCAGGATATATACATAGTGCAGTTGCAGTACCCTGATACTAAACCTCCGAACATCTGGGGAAGACATTATTTCATTTGCCCAGCTAACCTTTGTCACTGGAGGGCACGCGCAAGGAATCACCAGTGAAATCCGCTTGTCACCTTGAAAGCAGAGAGGCTGAGAAGGCAGGTAGACTGCCTTAACATTGGTGTGCTCAGTGCAAACTAAACTAAAATGATGGGGGTCTGCAGGTTGTAGCTTGGGTTAGCAGCTGGTCCTAATTTGTTGTCAACACTGACCCCTCCCCACCATGACTTCCACACATGCACAAGAAGAATCACACATTTAGCAGCAGCAGGCACAAATATCTCATGTCTCACTCACTGGTTTTGCTGCTCCGAGGCAGGGTGTATGTGAAGAGGGAGAACTCCCCACAGCACAGGAGACGGGAGAAGGCAGTTCCATGTAGCCCTCAGTTCTCTTCCTTCTCCATAGCTCACAGTGAACACATGAAGCTGCCTTCTACTGAATCAGACCCTTGGCCCGTCAAAGTCAGTATTGTCTACTCAGACCGGCAGCAGCTCTCCAGGGTCTCAGGAAGAGATCTTTCACATCACCTGCCTGCCTAGTCCCTTTAACTGGAGGTGCCGGGGATGGAACCTGGGACGTTCTGCATGCCAAACAGATGCTCAACCACTGAACCACAGCCCCTCCCCATAAATACTACCCACCTTTATTCAAGCATGACTATTTGCAAATCAGAGCTCACTTCTTCAGATACAAGGGGAAGAAAGAAAAGCATTTCCCTCCTTTTCATACAAAATTACAGAAGGGGAGGCGGAAAGCAGGAGTTGAGCAGAGAGAGGCCAAGCATACGGGGAGGGAAAAAAGTATTTGATCCCCTGCTAAATTTGCCCGTTTGCCCTCTGATGAAGAAATGACCAGTCCATAATTTTAATGGTAGGTCTATTGTAGCTGTGAGAGACAGAATAACAACAGGAAAAACCCCAGAAACCCAGAAGACAAAAGTCAGAGATTGATGTGCATTATAATGAGTGAAATAAGTATTTGATCCCTTTGCAAAAGATGACTTAGTACTTGGTGGCAAAACCCTTGTTGGCAATTACAGAGGTCAAGCGTTTCTTGTAGGTGGCCACCAGGTTTGCACACATCTCAGGAGGTATTTTGTCCCACTCCTCTTTGCAGATCGTCTCCAAGTCAGTAAGATTTCGAGGCTGATGTGTAGCTACTCGAACCTTCAGCTCCCTCCACAGATTTTCGATGGGATTAAGGTCTGGAGACTGGCTAGGCCACTCCAGGACCTTAATGTGCTTCTTCTTGAGCCACTGCTTTGTTGCCTTGGCCGTGTGTTTTGGGTCATTGACATGCTGGAATACCCACCCTCGACCCCTTTTCAATGCCCTGACTGAGGGAAGGAGGTGCTCACCCAAGAGTGGACGATACATGGTCCCGTCCATCGTCCCTTCGATGCGGTGAAGGTGTCCTGTCCCCTTAGCAGAAAAACACCCCCAAAGCATAATATGTCCCCCTCCATGTTTGATGGTGGGGATGGTGTTCTTGGGGTCGTAGACAGCATTCCTCCTCCTCCAAACACGGCGAGTTGAGTTGATGCCAAAGAGCTCTATTTTGGTCTCATCTGACCACAACACTTTCACCCAGTTCTCCTCTGGGTCACTGCAGACGGGCCTGTACATGTGCTGTCTTGAGCAAGGGGACCTTGCGGGCTCTGCAAGATCTCAGTCCTTCACAGCGTAGTGTGTTACCAACTGTTTTCATGGTGATTCTGGTCCCGGCTGCCCTGAGATCATTGACAAGTTCCCCCCGTGTAGTTCTGGGCTGCTTCATCACCGTTCTCATGATCATTGCAACTCCACGAGATGAGATCTTGCATGGAGCCCCAGACCGAGGGAGGTTGACAGTTAGGGTTAGGGTTAGGGTTGTCACCTTCTCACCAAGCTGCTTGGCAATAGTCTTGTAGCCCAGTCCAGCCTTGTGCAGGTCTACAATCTTGTCCCTGACATCCTTGGACAGCTTTTTGGTCTTGGTCATGGTGGCTAGTTTGGAATCTGATGGATTGATTGCTTCTGTCGACAGCAGAACCCTAACCCTAACCTGGCTGGTTGATAGGGGATCAAATACTTATTTCACTCATTATAATGACTGGTCATTTCTTCGTCAGAGGGCAAATGGGCAAATTCAGCAGGGGATCAAATACTTTTTTCCCTCACTGTAACTAATCAGGGGCCATTCCCTGTGTGCTGCCTTGACCCACTTGGGTCCGTTAACAGACGGCGGAAGAGGTCAGAGGTTGTGGCCACTCTCTCATGCGAACATACACAGGAGTGCAGTAGAGCAGGGTAAACAAACAATTAAGTGGTGTAAGGGACTTCACTCACATGCTCTGCAAATTGCGGATGGGATCTGTGTGCCTCTGGGCATCCTGGCACACTGAAGAGCCACAAGGCATTTGGTCCTGGTGAGCAGATTTGTGGAAGTCTGGCCTTCAACCCCGACAGCCACTGTTTCTCATTCTGCCTTGCGATGGGTCCTTAAACCCATTGCGGGGTCCCCAACCTTTTTGAGCCTGCAGGCACGTTTCAAATTCTGACAGTGAAAATCCTTGTGCTTTGGTGTCACTTGCGGCCAAAACAACATTTTTAAAAATCTGCACAATCTAATCTCCTAATGGTCAATCAGAAACTTTGCTTGGCAGAAGTCTCACCTGGTCCCATCCACCTCCCCAGAGCCAGTGTGGTGTGGTGGTTAAGAGCGGTGGAGTCTAATCCAGAGAACCGGGTTTGATTCCCCACTCCTCCACATGAGCAGCGGATGCTAATCTGGTGAACTGGGTTGGTTTCCCCACTCCTACACACGAAGCCAGCTGAATGACAGTGGGCTAGTCACAGCTTTCTCCGAACTCTCTCAGCCCCACCTACCTCACAGGGTGTCTGTTGTGGGGAGAGGAAGATGATTGCAAGCCAGTTTGATTCTCCCTTAAGTAGTACAGAAAGTCAGCATATAAAACCAACTCTTCTAGTTTTTTATTCCAGCTTGTTGTACTAATTATATACACAGGATTATGATCCAGATTTAATGAATCAATGAAGTGAAGTCCCCTGTTTGAAATCTGTTCACGCACACCCTAAGGACTCCATGCTTGTGTTGAAAGCAGAATAATTCTTGGGGTTTTTTCTTCTTTTACTTCCTTTCTTTACTTACATACATAGGAGTCTAGTGGTAGCTGCTGACCAGCCTTGCAATTCAAAGTTAAACAAAAAATGCTCAAGCGAAACCACATTGTAACTCAGGGAGCAAATCTTTGGCTTCCCTTTAAGTGTGTGATGGCTCGCAGTTTAAGACTTTGTTACGAAAACAGTAATTAAGAAGAAGGAGTCAGCAAAAGCCTGTGCTGAAATACATCTCTTTCAGATAACTGCGGGCTTCTTGGTTTCGTCGGCACAAATTTAACATGGCTACTGGCTATCCCACCCGAACCCGTTAGTTTAGGCCCAGTTTGTATACATTCAGTTGGCTCAAATCGTGAGTTTTTTAATCGCACAGAATGGTCAACGTGGACAATCCTTTACAGAGCACAAGGAGGCAACTCCCTGCCCCAAGGGGCTTACAATCTAAAATCTGAGACAAGGAAGACGACAAAGAGAAGGGGGAGAAGATGGAGGTGGGGAAAAGATGGGAAGAATGTGTGCTCATTCCAGTAATATCTATGTTGGCTTAGTTAGTTCCTGCACAGGAAGGGAACTAAAGGGTTGTGTGAAAGTTTTCAAGTTTTTCCTGGGCTGTGTCTCTTCCGGAAAATATCCTCACACACATAAAACATTTTGTACCCCAGCTGAAAGAAGATGAGGAAAAAGCAATTCTTCACCTCATTTAGGAAGGTGTTCCAGAGCCTTGAGCCAAAAGCAGAACGGGCCCTGTTCTTCACAACTACCTGATGTCCTCACCACTGGGAGTAGGGCCCGATCTGCCGAACTGAGGGTTGCCAACTGGTGTGGAGAAAAATGTCCTGTCCCTTTGTGTCAAGTTGCTTCCGACTCATGGCGACCCTATGAATCAATGTCCTCCAAAATGTCCTATCTTTGACAGCCTTGCCTTTTGGATGCACACCTTAACATGGTGAGGGGGTTTGAGTGTCAGGGAAGCTGAGAGCAATACCATAATTCTCTGTCAAGAGACTAAACTCCTAGCAGAGTCACTCAAGATGGATTGGACTCAGCTGAGACACCAGGGAAACAAATCCAGTTCACCAGATTAGCCTCCGCCGCTCATGTGGAAGAGTGGGGAATCAAACCCGGTTCTCCGAATCAGAGTCCACCGCTCCAAACCACCGCTCTTAACCACTACACCATGCTGGCTCTTCTTACAAATAAGAAATCTGATTTTTGCTATTGTGACATTCGGTACAACTATGAACAGAATGTTAAGCCTTATTCTTCAGTGGACTTACAAGGCTGTAACTGCTTGACGCTACACTATAATGTTCGCATTCTGGGAATAACTTAGAAGGGCATGGGGGGTGGGGATATATTCCCCAACTTTTTCTCAGAGATGAGGCAAAAAAATTAAGAATATGACCATACTCTCCACAAGCTGTAAACTGAAAGGGCTATTTCTGCATTTCCCATCAAGTACAACTAAAGGCATTTGCTGGAACCCGAGGAAAACGCATGTTCTCAGTGGGAGCATAAGTAAGTCAAAGAGATGCTTTTCAAACCCATGCTAAGCTTAACATTAAACAGATCTTTAAGACTGGAGTGGACATGCTCATTAAGGCTAGAAATATTTAGATTCCTGTTAGCAAATCAGGTAATCAAATCATCAGCACAACAGAAAACCTTTCATGCAGTACCAGCACGATGGGTTTTCTCTATATGTGCTCAGTTTCAGATCTGCCATTCCAAAACCCAGAAAAGAGAAAATTAAAATGTCCTCACTCAGCCTCTTCCTTCTACGATAAATTCCATTTCTCCCCCCAGTACGACTTCAGATGAGTTAGCAGCACAAGATGTTTCAAGAATCACAAATCAGCTTATATTAACCAGGCCCCCTCACACACCATCTAAAGGAAGATTTCTTTCGATCAGCTAAGAAGCTGTAAGAAGAGAAAGTCATTATACTTTTATCGTATAATGTAAATGAGCCACATTCGTACCTGTTATATATGAACGACTCCAACTTACCAATAGGGTTTCTGTCAAAAAACAGCACCGGAGCTTTCAAAATGGACACGAACATTTTGTTGTGCAATGTCTGAGCGGCATTAACCAAAACGTGAAACATGAGTAGACACCTCAATACGCTGAACAGTATGGTGGCCACAGTCAAACCTGAGTATAAAGAGAGGGAAATGTAATCTTAAGCAGGAATTTCAGATGAGTGTCAAATGAGTTCTGGATTCAATCATGTACAAGCTGAGGGAGGAAAGGGAGAGAAGATGGGACTAGGGACATTCCTCTCCTGACACAAACCTTCCCTTCCTGTTTACTACAAGCTCTTGAGGTCTTTGCTAGGCCAATCTCCCATCTAGGTTTGTCTTCATTAACTGACTCTCACAATCCTGAGGGCCTACACTCACACATACACAAACGCGTATGCGGACCGATACAGACACAGGCCCTCCCTCGGTACATATGAGGACTCATATATATACACACAAACTAGCATTTTTCAACATACCTAGGAAGTCTCCAAAATATGCAAAGAAACAACGTTGCCTGTACGTGGACCTCTTTTACTGGCTTCACAGCCAAGTCCTTTTCATGAACCACATTATTAAACCAAACAAGATGGCTAATGGAGAGCCAGCGTGGTATAGTGGTTAAGGGCAGTGGTTGGGAGCGGTGGACTCCAATCTGGAGAACCGGGTTTGATTCCCCACTCCTCCACATGAGTGGCGGATGCTAATCTGGTGAACCGGGTTGGTCTCTCCACCCCTACACTCGAAGCCAGCTGGGTGACCTTGGACTAGTCACAGCTCTCTTAGAGCTCTCTCAGCCCCACCGACCTCACAGGGTGTCTGTTGTGGGGAGGAAGGGAAGGCGATTGTAAGCCGGTTTGATTCTTCCTTAAGAGGTAGAGAAAGTCGGCATATAAAAACCAACTCTACTTCTAATAGCTGAGAAACACGGGGAGGTGGGAATGGCAGCAGGATGAACAACTTCAAAATTTTCCCTAAATCCCACCCTCCTCCAGGATTCAACCAGCTCTCGGGGAATTGTGTAGGCCCATTTCTCCCTCCCCCTTTGCTTCTCGTCCCGCTTAAGTTATTCTCAACAGCCCTCACCATTCCAAGGACAAAGAACATGCCATGTTGTGTGTGTGAGCATGTTTTTTTTAAAAATTACAAACAAATATGGTTTCTGCATACCCAGAGGGTCCCCTGAATATGCAGAAACCCATGCCTTGGTTTTCCTCCTTTTGTGATCAGTACAAGCTGTCCACTTTACTATAAAGTTAAGATCACCAATGAGTGATGAAACTTTTGCAAGATCACATAATTATGGCATTTTTTTCCCAAAATGGGAGAAGCACAAATCATCTAGAGCCAGGATTTCAAACCATGGACAAAACATAGATTCTGTTTAAGCTTATCAGAGATTTCTAAATGAGAAATGGTCCACAAATGGTGGACAAACTTCGCTGAAAGACCACTACTGATTGTCCAGTTCCCCATGACATACAAATGCAGTGGCCTTGAGAAGTGGTGTTGGCTTACTCTCCAGGAACTGGGATTCTTTTTCTGGATTTAAATTGTGATTCAGAATCCTCTGTGGTGTGTGTTAAGTGACGTCAAGTCGCTTCTGACTCATGGCGACCTTATGAATCAGTGTCCTCCAAAACATCCTATCTTTGACAGCCTTGCTCAGGTCTTGCAAACTGAGGGACGCGGCTTCCTTTATAGAGTCAATCCATCTCATGTTGGGTCTTCCTCTTTTCCTGCTGCCTTCAACTTTTCCTAGCATGATTGTCTTTTCCAGTGACTCCTGCCTTCTCATAATGTGACTAAAGTACGACAGCCCCAGTTTAGTCATTTT
Organism: Euleptes europaea; assembly: GCF_029931775.1. Classification (NCBI taxonomy): domain Eukaryota; kingdom Metazoa; phylum Chordata; class Lepidosauria; order Squamata; family Sphaerodactylidae; genus Euleptes; species Euleptes europaea. The sequence goes on along the minus strand of NC_079327.1, from coordinate 12,479,219 downwards.
AGCTTCTAAGGTTAGTTCAGGCTTGATTTCATGTATAACCCACTGATTTGTTTTTTGGGGGCGGTCCACAGTATCCGTAACACTCTCCTCCAACACCACATTTCAAAGGAATCAACTTTCTTCCTGTCAGCTCTCTTCATTGTCCAGCTTTCACACCCATACATAGTAACAGGGAATATGATGGCATGAATTAACTTGATCTTGGTTTCCATCCTAGCTTCCAGGAAATAAAACTCAAGTTTACCTGAGCACCTGCCTTTGTACATCACAGGGAACTGGAGTTTGCTTAAAATCAGGAATCTTTAAACAAGGTCCACATGAGAAGTGTGTTCACACACACCTCGGCATAAGCGGAGTTTCTTGTGTCATGTGAACCCAGGCTATGTCTACACCACCCCATTTTTCATACTTCCCATTTTTCCCATCCACTCTTCTAATCCATTAAAATAGCTCTTGAGACAAGTGCTAAGCTTTGTATACTCTGCATCTCTCTCAGCTTTTACGCTTGTAATTGGTTAATTTGATAGCTCTTGAGAACAAAATATGTCTATGTTGCCTTTTTAAGGGCTGGTCTATTTACATTAACAAAACTGAAACGAAGCACGGCAAAAATGAGGATCAGTTTCTAATCCTCCTGCCCATCCATAAAACGACGGGAGATTTAGCTAAAACACTCCATTTTAGAAAGACAATAGCCACGCGTTTACAGCAAACGGCTTTTTGAATGCTCAGTTTCAGATCTGCCATTCCAAAACCCAGAAAAGGGAAAATTAAAACGTCCTCACTCAGCCTCTTCCTTCTACGATAAATTCCATTTCTCCCCCCATTACATCCAATTAACTTAGTCAGGAGACAAGCCGGAGTCTTGCTAATCTTTAAAAGGTGATTCTAAATCACTGTAGGGAAAGAAAACCTTCCAGCCTATCGCTATTTAATAAAGTTCAAAATGGGCAGGGGGCGGGGAGGCTCATAATGCAGGAAGCCTCAACACCTTTACAAATTGGGGCTTGGGTCCTGCCTTGCCTAGGCCTCCCTGTCGTCCTCCCCCCGCAAACACTTCCAGACCTTTGTGAAAGGCTGGAGGAGCAAATGGGAACCACCAGTACAGAAGATTCACTAAACACAGGATGCTTCCCCTCTCCCTTTCAATCTTTCTCTGCCAGATATCATGGGAACTTGAAATCGTCTTAGCCTCCCAATGCAATCTAGAACGCTACTAAGTACTCCCCTCGCCCAGTGGTTACTCCTGCTGCTAGGGTTGCCAGATCACTCTTTGACACTGGAGGGAGGTTTTGGGGGTGGAGCCTGAGGAGGGCGGGGTTTGGGGAGGGACTTCAATGCCATAGAGTCCGATTGCCACAGTGGCCATTTTCTCCAGGTGAACTGATCTCTATCGCCTGGAGATTAGTTGTAATAGCAGGAGAACTCCAGCTAGTACCTGGAGGTTGGCAACCCTACCTGCTGCCTTTGCAAAGGTTAGGCTTACTGCTTGGGACGGCTACAACTTGTATCCCATTTGGGAACGTGGAAACTGTAAATCTGCCTGTGCAACCTTGTTTCAATGGATATCCTGATGTTGGGATAAGCTAAAAAATACACATGGTTGAACTTTATCCCTAAAAGGGTGGTGCTTAAAAGTCTAAGAAAATTTTTTGGAAGCTACAGAAGCTTACATTGAAATGAGTACATTTTGACACCAATATATAAATGGGACTGAGGAAGAATTGAAACTATCGTATCCCTTTCTACCCTTCTTCATTTGAAGACATCGACCTCGGATTGATTGTTACTGTACCAGGACTGTGAAATGCTTTGTTATATATATGCAACTGGTTTGTTAGCACGTTGTTATATACCCAGGACTGAGAAATACTTTGTTGTATATAAGCAATTGGCTTGGTAGCACATTGTTACATTCAATATACTATTGTCATTACACATTGTTATCAGCCTGTTTCTGTACTAATTTTCTAACCTTAGGTAATGGTGCAGAGGTGTTGATTTTTGATTGCTTAGTACCTGGAGGTTGGCAACCCTACCTGCTGCCTTTGCAAAGGTTAGGTTTACTGCTTGGGAAGGGGGCATATTTGTGATGGGGGGGCAGGGAGGGAGAAGAGAGTAACCAGAGGAATTCACCCATCATGACTATTTACTTAGCGAGGCCTTGCAAGCCTTGAAACAATTATGAAAATGTTTTTACCTGCATATATTCCTAAATAACAGTTGAGATCAAGGGTTCTCGTCTCATTCATTCGAATGTTGCCCTCTGTAGTAATGTTCAACTTTTCTTGTTGATTTGCCCTATATAAATTGGATGAAGGGGGGAAATTTTTTTAACAGGTCTGCACAAGAGCTGCTCTGAACCATTTAAACCTGTACCTATTTCTTAACAGCACCCAGTCCAACCCTCTGTTTGCCCCCCCCCCAAAAAAAACCCTGGCATTCTTGGGGTAACAGCTCTTAACATGGAGGCTCTATCATTCCTCTGAATATGTCTTTTCTCCTTTTAATAGCCAGTGATCCTTACTGTATGATGATCCCCAAATCATTTAAGTATGGAAGGCCATTTAAAGTCACAAACTATAAGAATGGAAGGGACCAAGAATCATTCATACCCCACAATTCCAACAGTTCAAGACCAGCCAAACAACCATCAAAATCACAAATTTTTAGGTTGTTTCTCAAATGAAGAAACAAAAAAAAAAAGCAATTCTTATAATTACAGCCATAGAAGGGTTTTATAGCAACTACCAGATTCTGCCTTAGGCTGTGTCAGCCCACTAAACAATGTGAAATTCCACTGTTTGGAGGTGAATTTCATGCTCAGATTTCAATTTTAATCAGAGGAAATGACAGGTATTGACAATTTCATGCTTTAATTATTATTCTCCACCTTTACACATGTAAGATCACTACAAAGATGTACCTTCTCTTCAGTTTCGTATTATTATTTCTGTTGTTTTTGCCTATCAAGAGGTTATTGTTTTCTTCTACTGTATGATCATACAGACATGGTCCTTATTTTTCATTCAATCTGAAGAGCACATCAGAAGAAGAAGAGTTGGTTTTTATAAGCCGACTTTCTCTACCACTTAAGGGAGAATCAAACCAGCTTACAATCACCTTCCCTGCCCTCTCCACAACAGACACCCAGTGAGGTAGGTGAGGCTGAGAGAGCCCTGAGAGCTGTGACTTGCCCAAGGTCACCCAGCTGGCTTCATGTCTATAAGTGGGGGGACAAATCCAGTTCACCAGATTAGCCTCCGCCGCTCATGTGTAGGACTGGGGAATCAAACCCGGTTCATCAGATCAGAGCCCACCACTCCAAACCACCACTCTTAACCACTACACCATGCTGGCTCTCAGGATATAGAGATTGTACCCAGAATCTCATTGAATTATCTTGTACCTATGGTATCCTGTATGTTTCAATCTGCATGTTCATATAAACAGTGGATCCGTGTAACTCTACTGCAAATAGATCTACTGTAAATTTACACTTCCGTCCCCAAGTTATATATTCCAGATAACTTTCACTTGATAATCCCTGCCTTTGGTATGTTCTGGATAGTCCTGGCTCTGCCCTAGACTGCTTTCTGGAAAACCTCTTCCTTCTCTTATGGAGAATAAAACCCAGCTCACAATTTACTTCCAGACTTACCTCAGGTGACTGCCCAATGGCAGTAACACCAACTAGTAACACCCTACCACGCTCTCAGCTCCTGTTTTGAGGCAATTGGTACAGCAAAAGTATTGACCATATGTGTGTGTGCAAATCACTCACTCGCTATATGTGTAGTGGTGTAGTGGTTAAGAGCGGTGGAGAGCCGGGTTGGTTTCCCCACTCCTCCACATGAAGCCTGCTGGGTGACCCCGGGCTAGTCACAGTCCTGTCCAAACTCTCTTAGCCCCACCTAGCCCACAAGGTGTCTGTTGTGGGGAGAGGAAGGGAAGGAGATTGTAAGACACTTTGAGAATCCTTAAAGGGAGAGAAAGGCAGGGTATAAAAACCAACTTCTTCCCATAGCACAGCAGTGCTTTTTTACCTCATGAGAGGCAGCGTGGTGTGGTTAAGAGTGGTGGACTCTAATCTGGAGAACTGGGCTTGATTTCCCACTCCTCCACAAGAGTGGAGGACTCTAATCTGGTGAACCAGGTTGGTTTCCCCACTACTACACATGAAGCCAGCTGGGGCACCTTGGGCTAGTCACAGTTCCCTCAGAACTCTCTCAGCCCCACCTACCTCAGGGATCTGTGTTGGGACCGGAGCTTTTCAACCTGTTCATCAATGACCTGGAGTTGGGGCTAAACAGTGAAGTAGCCAAGTTTGCAGATGACACCAAATTATTTAGGGTGGTTAAAACAAAATCGGACTGTGAAGAGCTCCAGAAGGATCTCTGCATACTGGAAGAATGGGCATTAAAATGGCAAATGAGATTCAATGTGAATAAGTGTAAAGTGATGCATATTGGGACAAAAAATCCCAACTTCACATATACACTGATGGGATCTGTGCTGGCAGCAACAGACCAAGAAAGGGATCTTGGGGTGGTAGGGGATAGCTCAATGAAGATGTCAACCCAGTGTGCGGCTGCTGTAAAAAAGGCAAATTCCATGCTGGCCATAATTAGACGAGGAACAGAGAATAAAACTGCTGATATCATACTGCCCTTGTACAAATCTATGGTGAGACCACACTTGTAATACTGTGTACAGTTCTGGTCACCACACCTAAAATACGATATTACAGAGCTTGAGAAGGTGCAGAAAAGAGCAACCAAAATGATTAGGGGGCTACAGCAACTGTCCTATGGGGAGTGGTTAAGACGCTTAGGGCTGTTTAGCTTGGAAAGAAGGCGGCTGAGGGGAGACATGATAGAGGTCTATAAAATTATGCATGGTTTGGAGAGAGTGGACAGGGAGAAGTATTTCTCCCTCTCCCTTAATACTAGAACGCGAGGTCATCTGCTGAAGCTGGAGGGTGAGAGATTCAAAACAGATAAAAGGAAGTATTTTTTCACACAACGCATAGTTAAATTGTGGAACTCCCTGCCCCACGATGTGGTGATGGCTGCCAGCTTGGAGGGCTTTAAGAGGGGAGTGGACATATTCATGGAGGATAGGGGTATTCATGGCTGTTAGTTAGAATGGATACTAGTCATGCTGCATACCTATTCTCTCTAGTATCAGAGGAGCATGCCTATTATTTTGGGGGCAGTGGAACACAGGCAGGATGGTGCTGCTGCAGTCGTCCTGTTTGTGGCTTCCTAGATTGCCACACTGGGGTGATTTCTTTACACAGGTAGCTTGCCTGGATGATGCTACAAATACTACCCAAGAAATAAATGCATCCTTCATCCATATTTCCAATTGGGTTCTGGCCCCAGTGCCTTTTAAAAATAATGCTGCTTTTGGTGGTCCATTTTAATGCTGTTACATAAAACTGTGGCTTGTTTATTGGGGAAATGCCATTTTTCAGCCCAACAAAATGTCACCTTCAACCCCTTTAATAACCATTCAGTCATCTCAAAGGCCCCTTCCTATTTCCCATCTCAACCATAACAACTTTTCAACTCTACACTTAAAAATCCCTTTTTTACATTTATTGAATAAAAAGATTTTTGGGGAGGGGAGAGAAATAACCTACCAGTAAGATAGCCACCAATCCTGAAGCACATAGGCAACCTTGATGAAAGAAATTTAAATAAATATATCAGAGAAAAAGGCTGGGGAAAAGTACAAGACAACTAGATTTTCTCATCTGGATCCGAGTCCAGTACTGCCTTAGAGACGACAAGATTTTCCGGTTATAAGCTTTCGAGAGTCAACGCTCCCTTTGCCAGACTCTCAAAAGCTTATAGGCCTTATATGCGACCACTGCTGCCAGAATTTTATATGCAACTTCCTGGGAATCCAGTACCACCCCAGACACTACTTTGATGTCCAAATCAACACATTTGATGAAAATGAATTCAACAGATGACTTTAACATTCCATGGCAGCCATCATACAATCATTATTTAAATGCCCCAAACCTTTTGTTCTTTAGTTGTGTAAATATGAAGATTGTTAAATCAGTAAATTAGCATCAGAAACCTGTAATCTCAGCTTAATTGATGAAGAAATGTGCACGTATTATATTGAAGCAGCCATTATATGATCATTACTCACATGCTCCAAACTTTGTTTTTTTAGTGTGTAAATATGAAGATTGCTACATCAGTAATCAGTATTAGTAACCTGTAGTCTTAGCTCAATTGATGAAGAAATGTGTATGTATTATATTGAAGCTCGGACACAGATATGGATAAACCTTTTTTTACTTCCCCTTTCTTCCCTTTTTCTTCTATCTGTACCCCATTATATAGACAGATAGACAGAGACAGATATGTTCTACTGCAGACCATTACGGCTATCATCTGAAACTAGATTTTCTCAAGTATTCTTTATGTCTTCTGGGAAAGTATCATTTTTTTTAAAAGGCCCACTATTCTGTACTGACTTCAAGTATCTGGAGGAGGCTTACTTACATTCTCCTGAGAATTGAATGCTACACTGGTGGCACTGCTTCCATTTCAGCTTCAAAAATTTTCACACATTTTTGTTTCATCTGGTTGTTGCCTTATTTCTGATTTCAATGTTAATAGGAAACATTTCTAGCTCCCCCCTCCCCAAAATTGTTTCCCATCCAGTCTGGATGAGATTTTCAGGGATTGAACACCTCACTGGAGGAATCTTTCCTGGCAAGATTCAGGAAGGCAGGAGAAAGCATTTCCGTTCTCGTGAGCAATTAAAAATCAAAACAAGTCCCTGGAATGAAAGATCTCTTTCGATGACGGATTTAATGCTTCCTATATGTCAGTATCGTATCTCCCCACATCTCCTGATTCCTTCTCCTCCTCCCTCATACCAGCCATAAGAGATCAGCTTTACTTTGATGAATGATTGAAAGCTTCCTGTTTACACAAGAATCCCCTTAGGGGTGCAGATGCCTCCCCAAATGCCACAGTAATTGGATAAATAATTTTCTACATGCTCTAGCAACCCAATTTTGGAGGGGATGGACAAATTCTATTTTTAAATTGCCTTTAGAAACTGGGATCCCTTCTTTTGTTTTGACAAAGAGGATCCCATACATAAAGAATATGCAGCCTAACAAAGTGATGTTTTCCACTGACATCAATAGAAATGAAAACAAACTGGATTCATTTGTTTGGAGTCCCACCATTTTAGTTTCAAAACAACTAGAAACATAATGGGCCGGAACACTGCTTCCTTTTTCATTCATTTGGAAATAATATGCACATTCCCAAAACCAGTCTTCTAACCTGCCCAGTTGCTTGCAATCCATTCCAACACCATTGGGTGCTTTCACACATCCCAAATAAAGCACTTTCAATACACTTTGCAGATGGATTTTACTGTGTGAAAAGGCAAAATCCACTTGCAAACGATTGTTAAAGTGTCAAAGGCTTTCATGGTCAGAGTTCATCAGTTCTTGTAGGTTATCCGGGCTGTATGACCATGGTCTTGGTATGTTCTTTCCTGATGTTTCACCAGCAGCTGTGACTGAGAGACACTGTCCTTCAGTGTTACTCCTCTGAAGATGCCTGCCACAGCTGCTGGCGAAACGTCAGGAAAGAAAATACATAGACCATGGTCACAAAGCCCGGATAACCTACAAGAACCGATTGTTAAAGTGCACTGAAAGTGGATTTATTCAGTATGCGTGAAAGCGCCCCATAAGATTCGCCACCAAAATAACAGCCAGGAAAGCTTCAAAAAGCAGTTTCGTTCTAGATACAGGTGGCTAAGCACCACTAGAGATGGAAAGGCAGGTCAACAAATATTTCGGTAGCTTAGACGAGGCTGTAAGATGTAGCTCCTCCTACAGATGATGTGAGAAGAGGAATTGTGCCCACTCACCTCACTGCAGGGCAAACCTGCAGACAAGCATCTTGTCTTTCCATGAAATACTTGCATTGGGCCTGCGCCTACCTCCCGGTATGAAGTGTATAACCTGTAGGGTTGCCTCTTTTGCTGACCTATGGAAAGCCCCGAAGGCCACTGAAAAGTCTGGAGCTGCCCCTGTGCAAACACTGTGGCCAGACGTGGGACAGTCTGATAAGTAGGTATGCTCCACTCTCCCATAAGTCTACCCTTCTGGCCCCATCACTAATATCCCACACATTCAGGGTTCTAACAGAGAAAATTCTACGTTGAAGTCTAACTTTTGAGGTGGAGTAGAGGCAGAGAGCATTTTACAAGGGATTACATGAGATGTAATCCAAGAAAGGAGCCCCGTGGTGCAGAGTGGTAAAGCTGCAGTACTGCAGTCAAAAACTCTGCTCACAACCTGAGTTCGATCCCGATGGAAGTCGGGTTCAGGTAGCCGGCTCAAGGTTGACTCAGCCTTCCATCCTTCCAAGGTCGGTAAAATGAGTACCCAGCTTGCTGGGGGTAAAGTGTAGATGACTGGGGAAGGCAATGCCAAACCACCCCGTAAACACAGTCTGCCTAGTAAACGTCGGGATGTGACATCACCACATGGGTCAGGAATGACCCGGTGCTTGCACAGGGGACTACCTTTACCTTTAATCCAAGAAAACTGAAGTCAATACAAGATGGCTTACATTAAACCATGTTTACTTGAATGTGGTTGAATTGACTCCCAATAAAGTTAACAGGACCAAACAAGCCTCCAGCCAGTTTGCCATCTACACCTTTTAATCCAAAGGAGGGGGGGAAACTTAACACATTTGAAAATTGTTTTGCAAAAAAAAAAAAGTCAGATGTGTTGACATCCTGTCAAAGCATACCTCGATAATGCTTTTATTCATGATGCCAAATAACTTACCTGTGCCAAAACACTGAGAAATAAAAGTATTAAAATTACAAAGTAGTTTGCCCCAGCAGCAAAATATTTCTTATAAATATTCAAGCTGATTTTTCCTTCTGAACGGTTCTCTTCTGGCAACATGGTTAGCACAGGTTCCATCTGAAGAGCAAAGAATGGAATAAGAAAGTCAGCAATAAATTGTAACAGAGATCCTGCAAAAACATTTACTGTATTTCTATAGAACATCTCTAAAACTAGTATTTCTTAAAAGGCACATCTAAGAAACTGGTATGAAGAACAAGAGAATGAAGCACAGTCTATTAAATTCTTACTAGAAACATTATAAATGACTTTGAAATGCATATCTCAATTTTCATTTTTGTGGGCAGTCAGAAATAAATTAGCAACTAACTTCTCCCAAACCAAAATGATTTAATACATTCAGATACACTTATAAAACAAGGTTCTGACATACTGATATTGGGACTGTCAACCAAAACATTTCAGCTCATTAACCATTTTAACAAATCTATTATTTCATATTATAAGAGCTTAACACAAATAGCTTTTTGAAATACCGTAGAAAGTGTTAACAGCTTACATTTTAACGAGCACAGGCTTTTACACATGATGTGAAGGAAAAACTATTATTAATACTTCCTTTTGCATTCTTTATTAAAATTCACCTTGTCCTAAATGATCTAGCAATTTCAGTTTGCAACCCCTAGCAATACTTTAACAATATAAAATAGCTTCTAGAAGAATTATTGCACAATAACACTAATAATGGATGTACTCAAATCTATCTAATTCTGAATAGGGCCACAGAACGCGGACCAAAAAATCCACATATTGAGGCTATGTACAGATGGGAGGATTTTTCTTACAGGCTTGGGGGAAATCTGAGGTTTGCAGAAAAATATGAGTAAAAAACAACAACAGAGAATGCTGACTGAGATCTCATGAAATTTCATGAAGTCACCAGTCAGCACTGTGGGGATGCTAATAAATAAGGGACACCTGACAGGACAGAAGGTTCGGGGAAAGCTACAGCAGCAGCTGGGAGAAAAGACAACGTGGGAAGGGGAGCATACTGGAGAAAAGGCTGTGGAGAGATGGGGAGAGATGGGGAAGGAAAACAAGGCTGGGTGGTGGCAAAAGGCAACAAAGACAGAGAAGGTGGCAGCAAGTGTGGGAAGGCACATAGGATATTCCAACCCCATAAGTCTACCAGGTGCCCAGCTTGTCCTTTCTGATCTTTTGACACTCAAAATTCACAGTAAAAATACATTTAAATAAATTATATATCTGATGTACTCACCGAGAGCGGTTCTGCACCCCCTTCTTTCTGTGACTGCACAGAAGATTCCATTGACCACACAGATGATTGTGAAAACGTACGGATTCTGGATAACCTATGACTGGGGGTTCCGGGAACTGGTTGCAGTTCATCATCTTCAGGTTTTTTCAAAAGCGAAGCAAAATCTATTCCAGATTTCAGGAAGTCTGAATACGTCCCCTTCCCTACCTCCTTGCCCTAGAAATGAAATATGCAATAATCTTACTAAAGTGGCCATTTTCAGCATGAAACCTAGCTGCAAAAGCAAATCAGATGTATTGCAATTGCTGGCCTTCTGTCCAATCTAACAGTGCTCTCTGTCAAAACCAAACAGAACACAATACAGGGAACGCAATATTTTGGGAGATGCAATAAATTATCTTACTTTTCATACCTACACATACAGAGCACTTCTTTACCATTTAAGGTAACAGTCAGAAAGCAATATAGCAACCCAGAATAGTATTTAGTTGTACAGTAACATATATACCCTCAGTGGCTCAAGTTGAAACGATTAGATAATTGACCCATATGTAATAAAAAGTAGAAATAGAGAGTGCTGCAAAAATAGAAGGGGAGATAAATACAATCAAGAATAGTTATAATAAATATTGTATAATTTTTAAGTGGAGTAGGGGAAGTAGTGGGAATAGCTAGGACTGCAATTATAACAAAAGCAGATATAATGGCTATGATTACAGAACTGTACATTAAGGCAGATTAACTTTTTTTTAATGATATAAAATGCAAATCTTTGAAAAGGCTATTATTTACCGGAACCCTGAAAAGGGTGAAAAAAGACTGCGTGACTGTGTATGTCTGTTATCGTTTTGTTTGTTTTACAAAATACATAATAAAACATGTTTAAAAAAAAGAAAAGAAAGCAATATAGCAACCTGTTCAGAATAAGAGGAGATGTATGGGTTGTCCTCTTTTTAAAAACGGGTAGGAAGATATTTTTGTGAACAAGAGGTCAGGATTAAAGCCCTTCTCCTTCACTCACACACACAAAATCAGCTAGAGAGACAGAGTGCCTGTTTGCTGTAACTGAGTTAAAACATTTTTGTTTTCTTATTTTAACTCTGTTGAAAGGGCTTCAATTTGTTGTGAGACAGAGATACACGATGAGATGCAAAAGATATTAAAACTTATGTTTGAGATGAATCCGAAAAATACGCTACTAAATAACTTACTAAGTAATATTCCAAAAATATCTAGCAAATTACTCAAGGAGATGGTGATGACAGCAACAGTAACATTTGCAGCAAAATAGAAAGCAGAGAAATACCCAGATCTGAGTGAACAGATAAGTAAATTAACTGAATATGCGATTATGGCACATTCCTCCAAAAACTCTATGGAAACCATAGAGTTGGGGGGGGGGAGCTACAGCATCCCCGTTGCGATGCCGGCCCTTCCGTGGTAAACCCAGAAGTGCTGTAATTGCGCCACGTGCAGGACACCTCCCTCGCTCAGCTGGCCTGCTTCTGCCCGCCAACCAACTGAGGGGCTGCAAGCAGCCCCGTTAGTTGGTAGGCAATTGCCCGCCATAACCGGGCAGTTGGCATCCCTAGACCACCACTGTAACCTGGGACCCAATTTTTATACCAATTTTATATTGGCTTTATGACTGTGGTATTATGTGGCAAGAGCCCTGTGGCGCAGAGTGGTAAGCTGCAGTACTGCAGTCCAAGCTCTGCTCACGACCTGAGTTCTATCCCAACGGAAGTTGGTTTCAGGTAGCCGGCTCAAGGTTGACTCAGCCTTCCATCCTTCCGAGCTCGGTAAAATGAGGACCCAGTTTGCTGGGGGTAAAGGGAAGATGACTGGGGAAGGCACTGGCAAACCACCCCGTCAACAAAGTCTGCCTAGTAAACGTCGGGATGTGACGTCACCCCCATGGGTCAGGAATGACCCAGTGCTTGCACAGGGGACCTTTACCTTTTTATTATGTGGCACTTGAATAAATACTACTTTAGGGAAGAAATAAAGCAAGAATGCATTCTAGCCGTGATAGTTCAGCTGACTCTGTATTTCCAAAGCAGGTCTTTGGGCTGAATAAAGCCGTTTTCCCTTTACAACCCTTCACCGTTACAGTTTTGGAACAAACGTAACCATCCAAACACTGCCAACTTTCCAAAAACAAACTTATCACCACCTACCTCCTTTAAAATTAGGATCTGGCTTGCAGCCTGGAGATATTGTAACTGGTGGGTCACTAAAACAGACACCTTTTTACGCAAGGCCTGGCAAATACACCTGCACAAAAAGAAAGAGATGAAGTGAAACTCCCACTTCCTAAACATTTGTAGATTTTATCCCAAAAAAAATGAGAAGCAAGGGCCTCTGGGGTTAAATACAAACAGAGATTCAGAACGCTCATATTTCAGTGCCTAATACTAAAAACAAAGAAGGAACAAGAACTGAAATTTAAGGCTAATCTTCTCCAGATTCAAAAGAACACGGATTCTACCAGATTTCACACCTCGTCCTTTTGCTTTGTCCAGAAAAGAACCAAGGGAAAGGAAGGCCGTCCAAATCCACCTCTTTTCTTCAACATAATAAAGAGGAAATTCCCATGAGATGCTTAATTCCTTACAATTGAGAGAAAAGGGAAAGGGGGCTTCTTATATGAAATGGTGGGTAAAAATTGTTGTTTACCACAGAAATAGCACACAATGCTTGAGAGGAATCAAAAGTGAATCATCATGCCTTTAGGCTCAGTTGGACTACAAAGAGAGAAGAAACTCCATATTCCCTTAGCGTTTTGAACCATCAAGCAACAAAATTCTAGGCAGAAATCACAAATGCATATCTATATGCCTACATGAAAGTGTATTTTTCACCAAGCACATGACTAGACTGGAGCAATGGAGCAAGTTCGCCTTTAGGCAGAAAAGAAAACGGCTGCTCCAGTCTGCGCAACACCAACGGAGAAGGAAACCTCCCTAATGTGGGGTCAACAAGTGTTGGGAGGCAACCTTTTCTTTCTCCTCAACTATGGCCTTTTATGCATGGCTGTTTCTCTCGCAGTCACCCCTCCGACGACTTTGGGGCTTAGTTTTTATTATGCATGCCGTTTCCAACCGTCAGAGGTCTCCTCGCTTTCGCCCGCGTTTTGAGGGACCTGTTTTATCTCAAATTTGAAAACGCAGAAAAAATGCAGGGAAACGCAGGGGGAGAGCGAGGCGACCTCTGACGGTCGGAAACAGCATGCATAATCAAAAACAAAGACCCGAAGTCGTGGGAGGGGTGACCGCGAGGGAAACAGCCATGCATAAAAGGCTGATGTGAAGTTTTTTCCTTTCACAGAACTCCACCGGGGGGGATGAAGGGAAGAGAGAGCAAGAGGAACACAGCTGGGAGCCAACAAGCATCCCTTCCAAAACTGATCCAGTTTCATGGAAAGTGATCAATTAAGAAAAAATAATGTCAATTCGCCATTTTCACAGCATAAATAATAGTAGTCAGTCACAAAGCCACACGCTTTCGCCACCACACGGATCATTTACAGGCAGCGCATGCTACAAACTGTTAACAGAATCAGGCTCAAATTTAAGACGTCTTGAACTGGACACCTGACTAGCTTGCAATGCTGTTCAGACAGACACGTGTGAACCTGGAGTTCAGGGCCAGAAGCTCTTGAACAGAGCTGCCATGTTCTAATTTAGGGCCTGCTGTAGAAAATTTTGAGCGACATCATATACATGCTATCTATCTACCTACCCATCTATCTAGTACATTTTTTAATCATACATTTCCTCTAAGGAGCTCAGAGTGACATACATTGGTCTCCCAGCATGGTGTAGTGGTTAAGAGCTGTGGTTTGGAACGGTGGACTCAGATCTGGAGAACCAGGTTTGATTCCCTGCTCCTCCACATGAGCGGCGGATGCTAATCTGGTGAACCGGGTTGGTTTCCCCACCCCTACACATAAAAGCCAGCTGGGTGACCTTGGGCTAGTCACAGTTCTCTCAGAATGCTCTCAGCCCCACCTACCTCACAAGGTGTCTGCTGCGGGGAGAGGAAGGGAAGGAGATAGTTTGGTTCTCCTTAAAGGTAGAGAAAATTGTCATATAAAAACCAACCTTTCTTCGTCCACCATTCTCCTCTCCTCCATTTTATCCTCACAACAACCTACCTTATGAGATAGGTTAGGCTGAGAGTGTGTGACTGGCCCAAGATCACCCAGCAAGCTTCCATGGTACGAGTCGGTATTCGAACCTGGGTCTTCCAGATACTAGTCTGACAGTCTTAACCACTACACCACATTGAAAGTACATATGAAGCCACCCCACTTCACCCTTGAAGTGGTTTTCCTTCTGGTTCCCTAAGCCAAGAAAGAGATAGTTAATGCTATGACAGAAAAGCAGACAACAGGGCTGACTCAGTACCTGCCCTGACAGCATCCCTGATCTTGTTCAGGTATACTACTAAGCAAGGTGGATAAAACATGCAAAAACAAAACAAAAACCATGAAGAAAAATAAGGGTTTTGAAAAGAAAAATCAAATCAGAAACCTGCTTGCCCTGTAATGTGTAAATCCATCCTAAGCTGGTGGTAACGCACCACAATAACCACCCTGAGCATACAGCTAGACTTGGCAGTGATTGTGTAAGTGGCTTTTTTATCATATTGTGCCATTTGCAACTATTACAAAAAGGGGGAGGGAGAACACGCACTGGTTGAAATTAAAAGCTGCAAAAATGCACAATAGGGAAAGGTGGCCTTTAAGCCTTTCAAATTGCCTTTTGAAACTAAATAATGCGCCCGTGGTTCTTCAGCACTGTTCTTTCGACACGGCCCGTGCTAAAAGTTTAATGCCCTATACAATATTTAAAACAAACCCTGGAAACGCGCGCAAGAGCTACATTATCTAATTGCAAAGGCAAAACTGAAAAGCTTGAAAGGGGAGACCACTGCGCCGTAAAAAAGCCACTTACCCATCCTTCCTTGTCTTGCCTATTCTGGGTAGGGTGACTCCGTGGCGGTTCGTGCAGCAGTAGCAGCTTAGCACGTAGAACAGGCTGCATTTATTTCTCGGTTGGAAAAGTCAGCTGGATTTGCCTTCAGCAGACCTGAAAAGGACAGGCTATTTTTAATGGCATACTGCGGTGCACGGCCATCAATTACCCGGATGCTCCATTCAGACTTACAGAGGATGCCTTTTTTTGCAAAAACGCATCCCTGCTAATTAAAAGACAACAAACAAGGGTTTTAGGACAGGTGAGGGGACACTGAGATCACATTCATTCATTACTGATGCAGGGACAGGGCTGCCCCCTAACAGCATCCCATGACACACAGGTATAATTCGGATGATCTGGTAACCTAGGCAGCACGTATCATGCGGGTACGAATCACACTAACATCCCCTTCCATCATGGCTGTTGACGCTGATGTACAAAGTCCCCTCGTGACCTCGGGAACCCACATCAACAGATCCTCCAAATATGTTACTGATGTGGAAGAATGGTTTTGCTAAAGCAATCAGGCTACAGAGGCAAGGTATGAAACAAGACTGCAGGCTGTTCTTTTGGTTTCATCATCTCATGTTTACTTGCTGTTCAATGAAGGTTTTCTAACTGAGAAGCGTGTGTGTGTAAAGTGCCGTCAAGTGTGGGTGTGTGTTAAGTGCCATCAAGTCTCTTCCGACTCATGGCGACCCTATGATCAAAGTCCTCCAAACCGTCCTATCTTTGACAGCCTTGCTCAGATCTTGCAAATTGAGGGCTGTGGCTTCCTTTATTGAGTCAGTTAAGTGCCGTCAAGTAGCAGCCGACTTATGGCGACCCCATAGGGTTTTCAAGGCAAGAGACGTTCGGAGGTGGTTTGCCATTGCCTGCCTCCATGTCATGCCCCTGGTATTCCTTGGAATCTCCCATCCAAGTACTTGCCAGGGTCACAGCTCAGTGTGGTCACCCAGCAAGCTTCCATGGCAGAGTGGGGGATTCGAACCTGGGTTTCCTAGATCCTAGGCCAACACCTTAACCACTATACAATGCTGGCTCTCGCTACTGAGAAGGGGAGGGAGTAAAGACAGATCTAGGTTTGGGGTTTTTTTAGAGCAGGAACAGCAGTGCTCGCCACATTGTGATTCTGAAGCTGCATCACATAGTTTTTCAGAGATTGGAATTGGACGAAGTATCTCGGAGTGGCCTTTTGAAAGTACAACTGGGGAACTCACAATACAAGGTTGTAAATTGTTTCTGATTTGCTCCTCAAGTACCCCTTAATTCAGCCTGCAGGGAGAGGCATGAATAATGGAGTTGACGAGAAGGAAGTTAAACACAATCCTTTCCCACTTGTTCTGGACCACTGCTCTCCCTTACTCCCCTCACTACACATCTTCCTTTTCCCCCTTCTCTCCCTCTCCCACCTTTCCCTTCCCTTTAATTCTGCCTCCTTCTTCCCCCTCCACTTTAACATACACAAGATATCCCCTGATTCTCCCCACCACCACTCACCATCCCATATCTTTCCTCCCCACGCCCAAGCATAGCCCCTGGACTACCCTTTTCCTGATTCTTTCATCATTCCACACTGTTCTTTTTCTACCTCCAATCACACCATTATCCTTTCCTCCACAGCATTCCCATTTCCCCTTCTACCAGAGCTTTCCTCTGGTGTAGCGGTTAAGAGCAGTGGATTCTAATCTGGAGAACCGGGTTGGTTTCCCCACTCCTACACATGAAGCATGGTGAGTGACCTTGGGCTAGTCACAGTTCTCTCCGAAATCTCTCAGCCCCACCTACCTCACAAGGTGTCTGTTGTGGGAAGGGAAGGAGATTGTAAGCCACTTTGAGACTACTTAAAGGTAGAGAAAAGTGAGGTATAAAAACCAACTCTTCTTCTTCTTCAATATTGGATACGTACTAATGGGAGAGAAATCTTACCTCCCCCACTGACCCCTACTTCTCAAACCCTTACTTGCCCATTCAACTTACCTACTGCCCCTGCTGCCCCCTCCTTCCCAACACTCTTGCTTCCACCTCCTTGCCCCCAACCCTCCCACCACTGCTTTCTCCCCTTCCCCATGACCATTCTTGTTGCATGGGGTTGCTAGGCAATTCCATAATGCCAACTGTGACCTCATGAGATATTGAATGACTTTTTTTTAAAGTTCTCCATTCTAGAATTTTCCCACAAAACCAGGTTTACTAAAGTTTGCTGAAAATGGACCTTCCCTTTCTGTAACTGGCCCCATTTACAAACTAGGCAGGAAATAAACATTTTGCCACCAATTCTGAAAAATGTTTAGCTTCATTTTTCGTTGTTGTTTTTTTTACTTTATTTTACTAAAGTTTGATGAAGTTTATAAATTGCTGCGCAGAATTTGGCGACCTCACTAATTTGTTGGGGAATTTCATCCAAGAGGAGCTTCCTAATGTAATTTTAAACAATATTTTGAATAATTTTGTGTACATTGAACCATCAGAAAGCAAAGGTGTCACTATCTCACCAGAATACTTCTATCAGCTGTTAAACAACAGCAACAACAAACAAACAAACAATGGTAGGCTTTCAGTCTCCACCTACGATTCAGTGTACACTGTATTTTATTTTTTTAGGCGAGAGGAAACATTGAAAGCAGGCAGCATGGATCTGCCTGCATGCCTGATCGAAGGGTCCGGTTTTCGGATCAGTCCGAATATGGGATGTCCGGATAAGGGATACTCTACCTGTATAACCATACAATATTCCTGAAAATTCTATAATTCTTCAAAATGTTTTGTGTGAATATAGTTGATTAGAAATGTTACGATAATGCAAATATGCGAAATGATTTTCTGTTGTAATACATTATAAGCTACATAAAAAACTCTCTTCAGCTATTGTTTTATTCATATGCAGATGCATGCAGATTTAATCAACTCATTAAATCAGTTAAACTCTACACGATCAATCAGCTAAGGTTACTTCAACTGGATGACAGCCCACTAACTTTCAAGATATTATTATGCAGAAATTATCTGCTTGCCATTGGCTCTGAAGCTCCTCAGCATCTAAACATTTAAATAAACTATGTAATTTTTATATTTGAAATCTCTGCATGACCAAACTTGGACAAATTTTTCTAATTCAATTATAAATGATCTATCCCTGTTACTGAATTCTGTATTGCAGAAACAGAAGTTCCAAATGGTAAATATTTGGGGTGAAGCTATGCATAATACAGGTTGAGTATCCCCCATCCAGATATCCACTATCTAACTGACCCGAAGATCAGACTTTCTGAGCTATCACGCAGGCACTCAGCAGCACACAAATTTGCTTTCTGATGGTTCAATGTGCACAAAATTATTTAAAATATTGTTTAAAATTACATTCAGGCTATGTGTATAGAGAGTATACAAAACATAAATGAATTTCGTGTTTAGACTTGGGTCCCATCCCCAAGATACCTCATTGTGTCTATACAAATATTCCAAAATACGGAAAGATCCGAAATACGGACCACTTCTGGTCCCAAGCAGTCTAGATAAGGGATACTCAACCTGTACTGGGGATCTATGTTCACAACCACAGAGAGCTGCAGAAAAGAAGCCATAGGAGTCCCTATGATAGGAAGGTAGGTAGATAGATAAACAGACAGATAGAAAACATAAATGAATTTTGTGTTTAGACTTGGGTCCCATCCCCAAGATTTCTCATTGTGTATATACAAATATCCCAAAATACAGAAAGATCCGAAATACAGACCACTTCTTGTCCCAAGCAATCCGGTTAAGGGATACTCAACCTGTACTGGGGATCTATGTTCACAACCACAGAGAGCTGCAAAAAAGAAACCATACGAGTCCCACTAGGATCGGGGCCATGAGAGTAGGAATGGGTGGGTGGGGGGCTCCCCAGTTTCATTTCACCCATTCGACACGCCCAGACAAGCACATCCAAGGAAGTGAGCTGTGACTCACAAAAAGCTAATATTGAAACAAATGTTAGATTTTCAAGGAAGGGTCATGGCTGCCTGGCATGCAGAAGGTCCCAGGTTTAACCCCCAGCATCTCCAGTTAAAAGGATTAAGTAGTAGGTGATGTGAAAGGCCTCTGCCTAAGGCCTTTGGAGAGCCATTTCCACTCTGAGTAGACAATACTGACTTTGATGGACCAAGGGTCAGATTCAGTATAAGGCAGCCCCATGAGATCACATGTGAAGGTGCCAGCAAATTTTTCTTTTATCAGACAAGTGGAGTACCATCCTAAGCAGAGTTACCCCCTTCACAATGGTCTCATTAGTACGTAACTCCGCTTAAGATTGTGTTGGAAAAAAACGGAAGATGCCAAAGGCTGAACATAAAAGCTGTTTTCCAATGGCAACCAATTCAGAAAGATAAAAATGTAAAGAGGCCTAGAAAGTTACGTACTTTTCAAACAAATGCCTGCTAACTTCTGCATCCACTGCGCTCAATGGATCATCCAGGAGGTAGATGTCTGCATCCTGATACACTGCTCTAAAAGCACAAGAAGTATCAGTTGAATCTTTGCCCCAAACACGTGTTTATTTATGAAGGATTTCCCACCACTTTTGCCTAAAGCCTTCTACTGCACAGAGGATAACTATCTTCATTCAAAACCACAAAGGAGCACAAAACAGAGAGAGACCCTTTGAACCCTCTCCCACGGCTCTTTCCCAGCACTCCAAAGAAACTCGAGCCACTACCCAGCTTAGAAGAAGATGAAGTGTTGGTTTTTATATGCCGACTTTCTCTACCATTCCGAAAGAAACAAACAGGCTTAAAAACCAGCTTCCCCTCCCCACAACAGACTCCCTATGAGGTAGGTGGGGCTGACAGAACTCTAAGAGAACTGTGACTAGCCCAAGGTCACCCAGCTGGCTTCATGTGGACGAGAGGGGAAACCAACCCAGTTCACCAGATTAGCATCCGCCACTCATGTGGAGGAGTGGGGAATCAAATCCGGTTCTCCAGATCAGTGTCCACCACTCTTAACCACTACACCACGCTGGAAGGGCACATCCCCAAGACGGGCCCCCAATTTGAAAGCTATGAATGGCACAGAGCCCATGTTACTTGTAACATTATTTTTTAGCTCATAAGATCTGCCAGAAGAGAAAAAGAAGGCTTGCTTTGTACACAGAAGCCTTTACCTACCCTTCTGTTGTTTATTTCTATTGTCAGGTTTCGTGGATTATAAGCCATTTTGGGTCTCCATTGGGAGGGAAAGTGGGATGTATAAATGTGCACCAGTCTAATGAGGCATTTTCACTGTCTTGCCAGATCAATGACTGACATTCTCTATAATGCAGCTTAAAACACTGTAAGTCAGGGTGCAAGCTGATGTCGTATTTTCAGTATTTCCCTACTGGAAAAAAAGTGCTAGTGATCTGCTATGAATAACAGCTGTAGCTATTGTGGTCCTATCCGATATTCTAGAAAAAAAAGTTCCCTCCAAACTGCCTGTTAAGTTACGCACACCAAAAGTTCATTTGCAGGCTTGGGTGAACTTGAGAATGTCTTGATAAAGTCTTACCTGGCCAGACTGATTCTGGCTTTCTGCCCTCCACTCAATGTAGCTCCCCGATCTCCT
The DNA here is from genome assembly GCF_029931775.1 of Euleptes europaea. Lineage (NCBI taxonomy): Eukaryota > Metazoa > Chordata > Lepidosauria > Squamata > Sphaerodactylidae > Euleptes > Euleptes europaea. Next base: position 12,458,491 of record NC_079327.1, on the reverse strand, counting down.
ATCACTGTTAGGTCACCATCCGGCATGAGTTCCAGATCCTATTTAAAAAGATTATTTTCCTGTATGACAATTATTTTACTCAATTTGCATAATTAGTTGATAATTCCAAGAGAAACAGAACCACTGATGGCTCATCCTACATCTTTACAAGTTGACTTCCAAAATGGCAGCTACTTAATGGCTTGAGAAAGGAGAAGAATGGGCCCCAAAAAAACCACATGGAAAGAAACCCTTTACAAGGAATGTAATGTCTGGGAGAATGATGAGGGGATACAGCCCAACACAGAGTGAGTTTATATTTTTAGGACCACTGAAACGGACCAGCTTAAGCAATCCTAGACCAGGGGTCCCAAATCTTCTTGAGTCTGTGGGCATCTGAAATTCTGACAGGGTGGTGGGCACAACCACAAAATGGCTGACATGGGAGGTGAAGCCAACCACAAAATTACCGCCCCACAAGACAGAGCCAACCACACAGAGAAAAGCCCAAGTGTAGGAGAAAAGAGTGGTAACTTTAAAAACACCATTTTCTCCTGTGATCAGGGCAGCATGAAAGTATGGTCTCACACGCATTATTTTCTTGGAGAGTTTCTTTTGTTCTGTTACAACAATAGCAGATAATCTTTGAAAGATGGCCCAAGCCACATATTATCACAAACTGAAATGTGACTAGTATTCATTGATATCACAGAGCAACATGAAGAATGTCGCTATTTACAGTAGGTACCTGCCCAATCATACGCTCACTGTGTGTATAAATGCCAAGTTGCTACCAAGATGAAACTTTTATATGTACTTTATACATGCACACTGGTACTATATATTTGTTGTATTGTTTTGTGCATGATGAAAATGAAGCTACTCTGATTGGCCTCGCTTATTTGAAAAGCTGTAATTTAAATGTTACTTATTTATAAACTATGTGGCCGATAACTCCTTTAAAACACACAAACACACACAGCCCTTACCTATAGTTCGCTCCAACCTACGACTAAAAAGCTAGTTTATCGCCCACAACAGGCTGTTACAATTTTTTTTCAGCTTCATGAAACAGCCTTCTTGTTTCGTTTTCAATACCATTAGCTTGCTTCAAGAGCTCTATCCATTTGAACGCACCTCCCAGATAAAACCAGGGGCTGTATAATGTTTCATGGCAGAGAGAGGAAGAAGAGGGCTTTTGTTGAGGTCACAGAGTTCATATACGAGAACCGTACCAATTCATTATGCTTATTGGATTCAGCCCTTGCATGGAATTAAATTCCACTGAAATCAACCATTGGCAGCAAGTCTTCTTTCCAGAAGACTCTACAGAGGACGTTTCTCCTGCACGGAGAAGGGCCCCATACACTACCATTTTGTGAAGTATGGTTCACATCTTATTCTTATTAGGGGAGGGGTCGTGGCTCAGTGGTAGAGCCTCTGCTTGGCATGCAGAAGCTCCCAGGTTCAATCCCCAGCATCTCCAGATAAAGGGACTAGGCAAGTAGGTGATCTGAAGGACCCTGGAGAGCCGCTGCCGGTCTGAGTAGACAATACTGACTCTGATGGGCCAAGGGTCTGATTCAGTATAAGGCAGCTTCATGTGTCCATGTGTTCAACCCATACAAAAGCAGCAAAATAAAGACACATTTACCGCTTACACGGAACCATTCTATATACAAGAAAAACATCCTCTGTTAAATGCCCCATGATCATAATCCCTGTATATTATAGCGGTTAAAATGTTGGACTAGAAATGGGAAGTCCCAGATTCAAATCCCTGGATGATCCTCAAGCCAATCATAATCGCTATGTTATAGTGGCCAGAATGTTTGACTAGAAATGGGGAGGCCCAGGTTCAAATCCCTGGATGACCTCAGGCCAATCATTCTCTTTCAACCTTACATACCTCACAGGGCTATCGAGAGGATAAAATGGAGGGGGGAGCGGAAACATGCATATCTGCCCTGAGCTCCTTGGAGAAAAAATGGGGCAAAACTACACAAAATAAATTAAGCGTTTTCAGGAGTTGGGTGTTTGGACACAATCTTATATTTGAAAAGTAAGTGCCATTAGGATCAATAGCATTTGCATCCCAGTGGGTATGCTGAAGGTAGTTTTCCTGCTATTTACAGGAAGTGTTAAAGCAAAATGATTCCTTGAATACATTATGCTCAGTTTTACACACTGAAGCCGTTAAGTTTAAAAAACAGATTTTTCATGGCAAAATGTAGAATATATTCAAAAGGAAAAAAAACTTACTTTTTTAAGAGCACAGGCTCTTAGAACCTTTTCATATTTTTCTTTTTCATATGCTTTCCCAAACAAGATGTTATCTCGTACAGTACCGGAGAACACCCAAGGTTGTTGAGAAACATAGGCAATTTTTCCTCGAGCATCTATGAAACCTTTACTTGTGGCCAGCTCACCGAGGATGGCGCTTAAGACTGAAGACTGCAGAAGCGTTTGGGGGAAACAAAATCAGATTTTTAAAGCTGAAATATGCATTCGTGTCAAATCCTCTAATTCTTAAAATTGCATACAAAATGCCCCCATCTGTTAACCATGGTTAAAAAATTGGGAGTGGGTCGCAAGGATGAGTTCTTCTCTTCCCACTCACATACCCCCAACTTCTAGCATATTCCTGTCCTTTCTACCAGTTCTTCCCATAGTTAAGATTTGTTTTGGTAGGTTTTTAGCCTTGGTTAATTCTAACCATGGATGTCCTCTTAACCAGGGTATGCTAGCCAACTGGCTACAAATACTTACAGCCACCGTAGTTGTTCCAGTTTTTTAAAAACTGCTTTTAAAAATTTTTTATCCATGTTTAAAAAAATAATATTTACATTTCCAAAATAGAAATACAGACCACAAGATACAAACCAGGGCTTCTTAAACTTTTTCCACTCGTGACCCCTTTTCGCCCGAGAAATTTTTACACGACCCGGGGTATAATAGGTATATAAAATAGGTATACAAATCAAACATATAACTGATAATAAATCATAAAGAAATTTATTTTAAAACAATTCTTTGGTATACATATAACTTTACCATTTTACTAAATTTTACCAATTTTTTTGTGACCCCCATATTCAATTACTCGACCCCATATGGGGTCATGACCCACAGTTTAAGAAGCTTCGATACAAACCTCCACCCCTTCCCATAACTTGCAAACAGCTCAGGATTACAAGAAGGCATTCTTAACATTTTATGAGCGGCTTAGTTCTAATTCTCAACTCAGTAAAGAGCTGAAGTTATGACTTACTTTTCCTGCCCCCACCGGACCAACCACGACAAGTAATTCGCCCCGTCTGACAGAGAAGGAAATGTTCTGAAGGGTAGGCAATTCCAGAGTCTATCCATTTGTGAAGAAAAGCTGCATGTTAAATCTTACAAAGTATTAGAATTGAAGTCTGCCAATCCTGACTGCCTCCACTGAAATTAAATAGGATTCACTTCCAAGCAAACAGTATAAGGATCAGAATGAAAAGTTTCAGAACTGAGGACAGATACACTCTCAGCACAATTTCTGAAAAGTTTAATCTGGGCGGCATACCTTCACCCTACATTTTGTCATAACCTTTAGTGGCTTATCAACATCTGTGCCGTTTCAGAATCAACTTTGCCATTTTATAATATATACAGCCATAGAGAAGCCATGCACATCACGTCATTTAGGAAACCGAAGTCTAAAAACTAAAGGTGTGTGATCTTTTTATTAATTAAGGCCAAACACAATATTTTAAACACACACACACAGTGTGACTCTTTGTCCATTTTAGAAAACAAACTGGAGGGAGGGAGAACTGAGAAGGAAAGGTAACAGGCTGGATCCTACAAAGGATTTCTGCTGATGGAAGGGGGAAATTTTAATGGATTCCTCCCTCCCACTGTTCCCTCATGTTGTTTCTGGGATCCCCTGTCCCCAGGAGTAGCATTTCGGGGGACAATGTGGGCTGCCACAGGATGTGGGGAGGTCAGAAAGTCACATAGTGCTGACAGAAATCCTTCTGTCAGTGGATTTTCCCCCACAGGATAAGAACATAAGAAAAGCCCTGCTGGATCAGACCAAGGCCCATCAAGCCCAGCAGTCTGTTCACCCAGTGGCCAACCAGGTGCCTCTAGGAAGCCCCCAAACAAGACAACCACAGCACCATCCTGGCTGTGTTCCACCGCACCTAATAACATAGGTATGCTCCTCTGATCTTGGAGAGAATAGGTATGCATCATGACTAGCGTCCATTTTGACTAGTAGCCATGAATAGCCCTCTCCATAAACATGTCCACTCCCCTCTTAAAGCCTTCCAAGTTGGCAACCATAAGAACAGCCCTGCTGGATCAGACCAAGGCCCATCAAGTCCAGCAGTCTGTTCACACAGTGGCCAACCAGGTGCCAGCCAACTATTCTCACCCAAATTGAAAAACATAACTATTCTTCTCTAGCTTGTCCACCCGGAGACAATTCCTACTCACCACAGATAAGTGGCTCTTTTCCAGAAAACTAACTACAGAAAACAATCCTTTGGAAACTCTTGTTTGGTCCTTAAGTGTTTAAGGATGCAAATTGTAAATGTTCACCTCGCTTCTTCCAGATACCCTTTAACAGAACTTTTTTTCTCGCCAGATTATTTCCGCTGGTTATTAATCCTTAAATTTCGACGAGCTTTCCAATTGGCAAGGTGTAATGCCTTAGCCGAAATGCAAGGGAGGTAACAATAACATTATCGCAGAAGGACACAAATGCCCATTTCGTCCAGATCAAGACTCCCTAGCCCACACTGTTTTAGCATGTTCACAAAATAATACTGCACAAAAAAAAAATATTACTCCCTGGATAAAATAGCTAATGACACTTTCTGAGAAGCCAATACTGCATCTGTCATCAAGTAGATCGTGAATTGCGTGAGAGATGTGGCAACCTTTCTCTTTATAGTATCAAGAAAAAAATAATTTACATATCCCCCCCTTTATTTTTAAAGTGTGAAATGGTAGATGAATAGCCAATGGCTGATAAATCTAGAGAAAGGAAGGACACTCTTGTCTTCTTAAATCCTATTGTGGGACCTCTCCACAGGGTGGCAGCAACATCACATTTGATTAACATTTCCCAGTTCATATCACATAGAACTGGGAATGCCTGGCAGCCCGGACTCCACGCTCAACAGCTCAGGGCTGATCAGGACCTAAATACATTTTTAAAAACAAAACGCTGGTCGAAATCCTACACAGAGTTAAGTGCCCTCAAGTCTGTTGAATACAACAGGCTTAACCAGCACTTACTTCTGCAGATAAACGGCATCTACTATATTTAGAAACGGCACTTAGCAGCAAAATCATTCCACCATGTTCTTCCCTTGGTTTTCGTGGGGAGGGGAGTTCCATTTTTTTCTAATTTGCACTGTAACTGAACCAAGAAATGTGAGGTCAAATTGACCCAGAGAAGTACGAAAAAGTGATCTTCTGCAACTCCATACTTCGCATATTTCTCAACTTTAATTAGTTCAACAGCCCTGCAGTGTTGCATTACCCTGCCCCCACCACACCTAATCTTCGTTATATTGCTATGTATACCCTGACAGAGATAGGGGGTTATTTTTGTCCCCAACTGCAGAGAAAAAGGACATCAACATTAAGATAGATGGTGAAATTAACAACATTACATTTCCTTAGTTTTCTTATATTTTTCTCCCTGGTTTCTTCGCTACTGTTCTATTCCATTTCCTGGCAAAGGCGAATACTCAGAAAAGGACTGGCATGCCACTAGCTGCCAAGAAAACAAGGTTTTTTTATTTCCATGACTGCCTTTGGGATATATTCAACCCCCACGCTGAATTAGCAAAGCACATTTTTTTGATCATGCAACAGCTGCGTCAGTGAACTCACTCTTGCACTTGATCTAAAATAAATGCAACAAATCATTCATTTTGGCCATGTATAAGCTATTACACAAACCATCCCAATGGCTGGTATCAGTACTACTTCCGGTGTGACCACAGTCAAATAGTTGCAAGCATTTTCTCCTACCTGCTTTATGAGATAACTACCGCAACAGTCACACTGCTTCTACTTTCTACAGCACTCAGAACCAAATGGAGAAACCTCCATAATTAATCTCCACGTTTTAGGGATCCAGGAAATGGCCTGCAAGTACTTAACACTGTTGTATTGCTGAAATGAAGCAAACACGGACCTAGGATTGCTCATCCATCATCTCTGATTTTATTTTTTAAACGTTGCCGGCCTCAGCTCCAATATATCACTTTCAAGTACAACCCTAAAGTAACAAAGGGTAGCTCTAGGAATTGCCAAAATCTCTATGGTTTTAACATAGAGTTTCTGCCAATTCCTAGAGCTACCCATTGTCACTTCTGGGCTGTACCAGACATAGTGACATTGGTGATGTCGCCAACTTCCCCACCCCCCAACCCTCCCACTAGTTGCCAGGCTCAGCCAGGCAACCCTACATGGACCTGGTCAGCCTGACAGGTGGTAGGCTCCTAGGACTCCAGGTAAGAGAGTGTGATAAATGTAATTGACAGGATACTGAGGGTTGGTTAATGTAGTTAGGCCTTAGGCGCTTGCTTCCCAAGTAAAAGAATAACTCCTTTCTCTTCAGATCCAAACAACTGTATTCTTTAATACATAACACCAACTTGATAAAAATAGAAAACTGAATTCTTTAATACATGAATATGTGAAGCTGCCTTATACTGAATCAGACCCTTGGTCCATCGAAGTCAGTATTGTCTACTCAGACCGGCAGCAGCTCTCCAGGGTCTCAGGCATGGGTCTTTCACATCACCTACTTGCCTAGTCCCTTTAACTGGAGATGCCGGGGATTGAACCTGGGACCTTCTGCATGCCAAGCAGATGGTCTGCAACTGAGCCACAGCCTCTCACTGACTTGATAGCAATAGAAAAATGCAGAACTGGGTACAGGAGAACTGTCCTTGTTCTTATTCTATGTTAATCCAATCTTCTGAGACCTTTTCTGCCAGTGTCCTCATGGGGAGGGGAATCTCCTCTTCCCTGGACTTCAGTGTAGCAGCTCCCTTTGTGGACTGCCTTGAGACTTGCTGCTGGGGCCTAGCTCTCCCCATAGCTATTCAGCCCTCCCTGGTATACAGCATCCTCAGCTCTCAGACTCCTTCCACCTCCTGAGGGAATTCTCTGCTGCAGGTATCTGGATTTCAGCTCCGCCCTGTTTTCTCAAGTCCTTCAGAGCTCTTCCTCTGTCTGACCGCTTGCTGACTAAGCTTGTTCTACTTATAGTTTGAAGGGGGTTTGAAAACGCTAACAAAGGGTTGGCTCTTATCAAAGTTTGCTAAAAGGGCCAATAAGATTGCAGCGTTCTCCATTTTCCATTCCATTTATTTACTAGCTCCTTTGGCCAAAGGTCTTGAGCTTAGGTTGCAACGTTCTCCTTGCTGTCTGATTGGTCCAGGCTAAGGACCAATACATCAGCTCTATTTTCCTCCTTTTTCTCTAAATTTGCATGATTGCATGAATGAATATAAAGACCTTAAATTCATTCCAATACATATACTTTTCTGTTTACAACTATACATATATAAATATATACATGGTTTTTTTTTAAATTTCTTCACAGCAATAAACCTTTAAAAACAATTCTTCATCTTTACAAGGCATCTTTCAAACATTTAAATGCACTTTCCATGCATTACCTCAGAAATTCTCAACCACAAAAAAAGCTTAAACGCTACGCTAATATATTATATTTCCACAGGGAGTCATTTTTACCTACAAAAAAGTCAAATTTACTATCATTTCACAGGAGGAAGTGAAATTTTTTTGGGAAAACCATGAAAACCATGAAAAAGATCTAGTTGGCCTTAACCCTGACCAACAACAAGAACAAGAGGAGGGAAAGAAGTTGGCCTTGACACACGAACAAAAAAGACTGGATCCTAAAAATAACAGAAGTGTTGGAAAAACCAAAGCTCATAACAAGAATAAAGTTAAAAGGAAGCATGCAGTTCATGGGTGATAGAGAGATACGGAGGATCAATAAGAAATTGAATGATAAGTAGTGAATTTTGTTACTATTGATCTAATCTTTTTGCTTAAGGAATATTTTTGAAATTTTTTTTTTACTATATATTAAATTAATAATTAATATGTAACAACTGTAATGATTTAGACAATTCAGAATTAATTTAGTTTTAAGTTTGATGTATATTTTTGGATTAGAATTTCAATACAAAAGAGTACATAAATTTATAGCAAGGTGGAGGAAGTTGAGGGGGAAGTCATTTTATTAATGAATGAAACGCTTTTCAATGACGCTGTTAAATTTTTCTTTATTTTATATTTGAAATGAATGTGTTGCTGAAAAGTTACCTATCAGTACAAAATTGTGAAAATAAAAAAAATATTTTTTAAAAAAGAAATTCTCAACCACAAAAAAAACTTAAACACTACGCTAATATTATTATTCCCGTTTACTGAGAAAGGGGTAGAGTGCGAGGAACAGGGAGAGAGAAGCCCACCAAAAGTGAATTTGAGGTGAGATTTGAAAGTACATCCTATATTATGGCTACCTAATGAAAAGAAGCTTTACCTTGTTCCAGTAACAGGTCAAATCTTGCACATGCAGGAGGGCATTTTCGTCATCGGTTTTAAGTTGTGGACTAAGCTCAGAAATCTCGTCAAGGATCAAAAAGTTCTGGGGCAGGGGGGAACCAAAAAGACTTCTTAAGCATGAAACAGAAAGGTAAAAGTAAATCAATCAAAAACACTGTTTAACCTCGAACCTTTTTTGTTTGCTGTCAAGTCACAGGCGACTTATAGTGACCCTGTAGAGTTTTCGAGGCAAGGGACATTCAGAGGTGGTTTGCCATCGCCTGCCTCTGCATAGCAACCCTGGACTTCCCTGGTGGTCTCCCATCCACCTACTAACCAGGGCCGACCCTGCTTAGCTTCCGAGATCTGATGAGATTGGGATAGCAGGGGCCAACCAGGTCAGGGCAACCTCAAATTGACTAAAAATAAAAGATCCCCCATCTCTGCTACACACATACTCAAAGATGAGTTCCCAAAAGTAACTGTACCTAGGGGAGTGCCAAAGGTGCTGACAGGTACAGACCACAAGAAATAAGGGACCTACCCCCTTGACCCCAATCCAATACAGTAATATCCAAGTACCAACCCCCTCCCCTGACAAATCCTACCCCACAACAGCTTTAGCTAGAAAAATAAAACTGGAGAGGAAGAGGTGCAATTTTAATTTTAAAAAAATCTTTACTTTTATTTTTACAATAAAACTCTGCAATTAAAACATTACAGCTCTAAAATGAACAAGATTTACTTCCAAAAAAAGGGCAGGAAAAATTATACTTTCACACCAGCAGGTGTCATACAAAGCAGGGGTGCTTCCTCTTTCTCAGTGTCCTCATATGACAAATTGTGGCCCACTAACAGCCTACTGGGGCAGTTTCAAAGGGAAATTCAGTGACACCTAAAAGCAGGGGGGGGATGCAAAGCAACAGTTTGCCACTAAACCAGTTTACCCCACCCATCGTTCATATTTATCTCTCTCTGTAACAAAAGCCAATGTCAGGAATGCCTTTAAGAGGCAACCAAAACAATTTTCGCACTGGCCGTGGCTTTCTACCAGCAGGAACTACAACTCAACATAATAAGGAAAGAGGAAATTGAGGGCAGAGTGGGGAAGAGGTACCACCAGCTCAGAAATGTTGTCGGATGTATAAGGAACGGATGCAGTTCACAGGAAAGGTACTTCAGTGAAGGCACCAAGTATTATCCAGAAGTACACCTCCACAGAAGGCAAGCGCAACATTTAATGCCGGGGATTTTGAAAGCCGAGGGAGTCGTACAAATGCAAAACAGCGATACGGTCATCGACAGGAACTAACAGCAAGGTAGCTTTCTGCAGGAATTCCTTCCAAGAATTATATTCCTAGCCCTCCCTTCTTCCAAGGACTTCGTGCTTTCAGTCAGAATGTCTACAGCAAGGTGGGAAGTCAATCATTTCTCTCAACCCAGTCCTCGGGAAGGACAAGGGGATTCACTCCTCATGAGTAGAGGGATGGGTGGGGGTGGACTAAGAGGCAGCGAGAAGATATGTACAGTGAGGGAAAAAAGTATTTGATCCCCTGCTAAATTTGCCCGTTTGCCCTCTGACGAAGAAATGACCAGAAATGACCAGAAATGACCATAATTTTAATGGTAGGTTTATTGTAGCTGTGAGAGACAGAATAACAACAGGAAAAACCCCAGAAACCCAGAAGACAAAAGTCAGAAATTGATGTGCATTATAATGAGTGGCATTATAATGAGTGAAATAAGTATTTGATCCCCTATCAACCAGCCAGATTAGGGTTAGGGTTCTGCTGTCGACAGAAGCAATCAATCCATCAGATTCCAAACTAGCCACCATGACCAAGACCAAAGAGCTGTCCAAGGATGTCAGGGACAAGATTGTAGACCTGCACAAGGCTGGACTGGGCTACAAGACTATTGCCAAGCAGCTTGGTGAGAAGGTGACAACCCTAACCCTAACTGTCAACCTCCCTCGGTTTGGGGCTCCATGCAAGATCTCATCTCGTGGAGTTGCAATGATCATGAGAACGGTGATGAAGCAGCCCAGAACTACACGAAGGGAACTTGTCAATGATCTCAGGGCAGCTGGGACCATAGTCACCATGAAAACAGTTGGTAACACACTACGCCGTGAAGGACTGAGATCTTGCAGAGCCCACAAGGTCCCCTTGCTCAAGACAGAACATGTACAGGCCCGTCTGCAGTTTGCCAATGCACATCTGAATGACCCAGAGGAGAACTGGGTGAAAGTGTTGTGGTCAGATGAGACCAAAATCGAGCTCTTTGGCATCAACTCAACTCGCCGTGTTTGGAGGAGGAGGAATGCTGCCTACGACCCCAAGAACACCATCCCCACCGTCCAACATGGAGGGGGACATATTATGCTTTGGGGGTGTTTTTCTGCTAAGGGGACAGGACACCTTCACCGCATCGAAGGGACGATGGACGGGACCATGTATCGTCAAATCTTGGGTGAGCACCTCCTTCCCTCAGCCAGGGCATTGAAAAGGGGTCGAGGATGGGTATTCCAGCATGTCAATGACCCAAAACACACGGCCAAGGCAACAAAGCAGTGGCTCAAGAAGAAGCACATTAAGGTCCTGGAGTGGCCTAGCCAGTCTCCAGACCTTAATCCCATTGAAAATCTGTGGAGGGAGCTGAAGGTTCAAGTAGCCACACATCAGCCTCGAAATCTTACTGACTTGGAGACAATCTGCAAAGAGGAGTGGGACAGAATACCTCCTGAGATGTGTGCAAATCTGGTGGCCACCTACAAGAAACGTCTGACCTCTGTAATTGCCAACAAGGGTTTTGCCACCAAGTACTAAGTCATCTTTTGCAAAGGGATCAAATACTTATTTCACTCATTATAATGCACATCAATCTCTGACTTTTGTCTTGTGGGTTTCTGGGGGTTTTCCTGTTGTTATTGTGTCTCTCACAGCTACAATAGACCTACCATTAAAATTATGGACTGGTAATTTCTTCGTCAGAGGGCAAACGGACAAATTCAGCAGGGGATCAAATACTTTTTCCCCTCACTGTACCACTGGAAGGTATCCTGGGTCCAAATAAAGACACGAACAACACCAAGTGCCAGTGTGATGTAGTGATTAGAGTAACAGACCGGGAACTGTCTGACTCATCTTCAAACCCACACTCATTTATGAATCTCAGTCGGTCCCACTCTATCAGCCTAATCTCCTCACAGGAGAAAATGGCGGAGGGGAAAGCTTCTTGAAAGGGAAGGTTAAAAATATAACAGGTAGGGAAATCATCCTCTCATCTTATGCTCAAATGGCAGGTATTCAAGGAGCAAGAAACTTTCTGATTCTGGATGCAGTTGGACCAGGCTCAAAATCTGTGAAACTGACCTGCTACCACCCTTCCTAATGGCTTTCTAGCAAGGCCAGAGAAAACGTGTAGGCCTCTACACACAAATTTCTCTTCCTTTAATTCAAGTCCTAATGCATGATGTTGTAAATTGACAGGAAGTCGATTGACATTTGCCTTATTTTTAAAAAAAAAATAACTCGTAGTCCACAAAGGACTAACACGGGTACGCAGGGGGGAGGACAATAAACTTTTTGCAAGCCAAAAAAAATGTTTGTGTACTTGTTTGAAACCATGCAGTTAACAAGCACACCTGCACACATCCCGATTTCATGGCCAGCAATACCTTGATTCGTCGAATGCTGACCAGTGCTTCTGACACTTTCTCGATGGCCGCTGGGAAGAAGAGAGTGACCGTCAGCCTCACCGCACCGTACAGCGACACAGCAACAAAAACCCGACTTGCCGAGATAACGTTGCCAAGTAGTACGTAAGTCATGAAGGTCATAAACACCGTTATTTTGCTGGCGACGAAGAAAGAGGCCAAGTTCATTCCCCGAAGGTAAGAACTCTTAAGAACCATGGAAATCTCCTTCCTGGAATAAAAAAAAAAATGGAATACCATTTTAAATAATTTAACGTTTATTAGAAACACCTAGACTTGCATCCAGCTTGTAAAAGTCCCTGAAAAACACGAAAATTCTAAAGCACACCATCACCAATCGGATCCAGCCAGTTTTTCCAATAGTGAAAACAGATGGAGGGAATCTCCCATCTTCTCCTGCAGATTCAAAAATATGTTCCAAGACAATAGCCAGATTATGCCTCTGACAGCAAAATGAACATCCCGCTTCATTTTGTATTTTCTCAATTTGCAAAATGGGGGATAAATTGACTTCTTTTCATGGGACAATCATAATTTATAACGTGCTGCTTAAGTAGAACAAACAGCACTGCATAAATAGAAGGAAATGGGCAACGTGGACTTAATTCAGATAAAATAGTAGAAAGTTGCTCTACTCCCTCAAGAAAAATATTCTCAGATTCTTTTCCAGAGTCAAAGAAAAATGCCATTACCATCTTATATTCCAACACATATATTACTTTTAAAAAAATGGCAAGGTTATTTATGCATCCCTGTCTGTGGGATGAGGATTACCTTCTCATGCTATTCACTAGATCAGAAAACGATTTTTCCCAGGCGTACATCTTTATGATCCTCATCCCTGTTATGACCTCGTTCATGGTCCTGATCCTCACATCTGTGAAGGCTGCAGTCCTGCTCCTGTAATTTCAACATAAATCAAAAAGTTATAGCCTAAACCAGGGGCGTCTAAGGAATGTCTTCCTTAGCCTGGCCTGCCCAAATGAACATTTCAAAACGAAACGTCATGGTCTTTATTTTTATTTTATTTTTAATCCTGCAATCTAAGTAGGCTTTTTTTTTTCCTCTCAAATGCTACTGGGCTTTAGCACTCTTATATGTTTGAACCTACCAGCGTACCTACAGGACCGCCTCTCCTAGTACACCCCCTAGAGAGCTTTACACTCAACGAATAATAACTTACTGGTGGTTCCCGGCCCATAAAGTGTGCAGCTGTCCTCGACGAGGGCCTGGGCTTTTTTGGTCCTGGCCCTGGCCTGGTGGAACAGTCTCCCAAGTAACATCAGGGCCCTGCGGGACCTAAATGAGTTTTGCAGGGCCTGTGAAACAGAACTGTTTGGCCAGGCTACAACTGAGGGCAGCCAGAAGTCTATTACCATTGTTGCTGACCTCCCCCTTCTCCCTCCCAATTTAGCCTGGGGGTGTCCACTGCCAACTGGGTCTGCCTAGTAGCTATATACTGAACTTAATGCCATCTTATTTTATTGTAACATATGTAGTACAGAATTTTAAAGTATTTTTTAATCCATGTTTTAATTTGATGTTTTATGATTATGTTGTTACCGGCTCTGAGCCCGGCTTGCCGGGAATGAGGGTGGGATATAAATGCAATAAATAAATGCGTGGTGTAGTTGTTAAGAGCGGTGGTTTGGAGAGGTGGAGTCTGATCTGGAGAACCGGGTTTGATTCCCCACTCCTCCACATGAGAGGCGGAGGCTAATCTGGTGAACTGGATTTGTTTCCCCCGCTCCTCCACACGAAGCCAGCTGGCTGACCTTGGGCTAGTCACCGCTCTCTCAGCCCCACCCACCTCACGGGTTGTCTGTTGTGGGGAGGGGAAGGGAAAGTGATTGTAAGCCGGTTTGATTCTTCCTTAAGCGGTAGAGAAAGTCGGCATATAAAAACCAACTCTTCTTCTCCTAAATAAACTGTTATGAAGAGTCAGACATACAAGAAACAAAAGATTAAATCTGCAGATTTCTTCTAAGCTTTCACATCTTCAGAATGCTTAAAATCTTCAAGTCGCAAGCAGGAAGTCCACTGACCTCAGAGATGAGAACAGCCTCCCAAAGCAGGTCTGCAGAGGAAGCAGAATAATTAGGACGGCCATCCCCGCTAGGCAAGATGGGCCAATCTCGAGCCAAAGGAGGACAGTTACCGCAACGGCCTGTAGCGGCCCGGCCCATAAGAAATGCAGGAAAATCGTCACCTGTAAAAAGAGAAAGCAGCCCAATGAAATATGCAGTCGGAAAGAAAAGCCTGAGAGCAACAGACATGTCCTGGTAGTTTCAAGTTGATTCACTTTAGGGGAGGGGCTGTGGCTCAGTGGCAGAACTTCTGCTTGCAGAAGGTCCCTGGTTCAATCCCCAGCATCTCCAGTTAAAGGGACTAGGCAGGTAAGTGATGTGAAAGACCTTTCTCTGCCTGAGACCCTGGAGAGCCGCTGCCAGTCTGAGTAGACCATACTGACTTTGATGGACTAAGGGTCTGATTCAGTAGAAGGCAGCTTTATGTGTTCATTGACAGTCGTGGTGGAAGATTCACTTCACGTGACTGTCCCTGGGTTCAGTTGGGCTTGTGATGGCATGGAGACAGGCCCATTGCGAACTGGAAGCAGCAATTTAGCTGCAGCAACGTGCCCATACGCACATGGTCATCCAGCGCTGCATCTACACAACACTGGATATTGTGTGATCATAGCCCTATAAATGGATGTCGCGTGATCACTATTTGCAACGGGACTGGCTTGTCCACGCAGGTAGTCCAATTGCTAACGGTTACTACAGTGCACGATAGAATAACAGCCAATGAATCAAGGATGGAGCTCCAGGTAACACGAACTATCTGTAAAATGTAGACTCAAGGGACCTCATGGATAACTACAGAAAGAGTTGCTTGAGCTCCAGTTCCTAGTATGCGCGTGGACCCACAGTGAAGCAACAAACTCTCTCTTTAAAAAAAAAAACCTAACAGAACTAATAGGTGAGTGCAAAAATTACTGAAATGCAGCCCTCCCTGCTTTAAAAATCACAACAAACAGCAGTAGCCAGCTGATGGTTAACAACTGGTACAGGCAACACCACCAGCATTGAGAGGCAACTGGTTTTCCATACTTCAATAATTAAGTTTTTAAGTGGTGTAGAAATCCTGATGCAGCAAAATGACTCTGGTTCAAGAGGTGATATTACATGATACTTGAACATCAGGTCTAAAATTGTTCAGTGTTTTATCCCCACATTTTAGACAAACCAAAAAATATATATATCATATAAAAGGTAAAGGTCCCCTGTGCAAGCACCGGGTCATTCCTGACCCATGGGGTGACGTCACATCCCGACGTTTACTAGGCAGACTTTGTTTACAGGGTGGTTTGCCAGTGCCTTCCCCAGTCATTTTCCCTTTACCCCAAGCGAGTTGGGTACTCATTTTACCGACCTCAGAAGGATGGAAGGCTGAGTCAACCCTGAGCTACCTGAAACCAACTTCCGTCGGGATCGAACTCAGGTCGTGAGCAGAGCCTGGACTGCAGTACTACAGCTTACCACTCTGTGCCATGGGGCTCCTCCTACATCATACACAACACACAAAATGGTCTTTCAACATTCAGCTAACTCGAATTCTGTATTTAAAAACCCTTAAACTATATTATTTAAAAAACACAGTTCATCGCAGGTACCCCCTTGCCATTCATTACCTGCAGATGTGACTACCAGAATGCTCAGTGTGGGGAGAAGCCTTGAAGCCTTACAGAGTCTATTGCTGGTAGAGAAAGGAGAAGTCCAGTTGGGTTGTGGTGCCACGAACTAACTACAGTGGCATTATGGGCATCAAAGCGTTTGCTAGAACTGACCTACAACGCTGTAAAAGTGGGAAAGGCTGCGCCTTATCTATTTCTTATCTTTACATCCAGTCTATTAAAGTGGTCTCGCATTTCCTCTCGGTAAACAGTGCTTACCTGATCAAACTTGTTCACATCATTTGATAAGAGATTTACAATTTGACCAGTTGTCGTTTTGGTCATACCTGCGTTACTCAGACGAAGTGCCTAAAAAGAGAGACCAGACACACCAAGGTTTTACAGCTATAGTTACACTACCCACTTGTTTGGCTATCATGTTTTCCGATGTCGCTAGGTGCTATGAGCCCACAATGGGCTATGTGACAACAGTACTGAGTGTCGCCAATTGAAAGTGAAGACCACTTCTTGCCATCAATCATGTGGATGACCACAGCTAATCAGACAGATCACAATGGGTGATAGTCTGTCACTAGCAGTAGAAAAGAGCAGAAGTCCAATAGCACCTTAAAGTCTAACAAATTTCTGGCAGGGTATGAGCTTTCGTGAGGTATCTGAAGTATCTCTCACAGGTATCTGAAGAAGTGAGGTATGGCTCACGAAAGCTCATTCCCTGCCAGAAATTCTGTTAGTCTTTAAGGTGCTACTCCTACTCTTTTCTACAGCTAATCAGATTACTGATCACCCTCACTCAGCACAGCTCAACAGTCTCTTTTCAACACAACGCTCCAGCACACCCCAAAACTGAAAAAGAATACTGTTAAACTTTGCTGAAAACTCACTGAAAAGAGGGGGGAGAGAGAAAAGAAACTCAACCTAAAAGTAGAATGAAACCAAAGGGGTTGAGCTAAACACTATTAAAATATCAACAAATATACCTGTTTTGCCCTGACCTGGATGGCCCAGGCTAGCCTGATCTCGTCAGATCTCAGAAGCTAAGCAGGGTCAGCCCTGGTTAGTATTTGGATGGGAGACCACCAAGGAATACCAGGGTTGCTGTGCAGAGGAAGGCACTGGCAAACCACCTGTGTTAGTCTCTTGCCATGAAAACCCCAAAAGGGGTCGCCATAAGTCGGCTGCGACTTGACGGCACACACATACCTGTTTTATTATGATGATGCACAACTGTGTTAAAAACACAGGGCTTACAATGTAGGCTAACTGAAAACAATAAACTTTAACATACAACACAGTCACAGTTGATGTATATCTATACAATGACCAAACTAAGACCAGACGCCTTTCAGCCTTATCTAGCCCTTCCTCAGTGGTCATACATAAAATTATTATATAATACACATCCTGGCATCTCCATTAACGTAATACAATGTATTAAAAATGTGTTAAACCCTTTCATTATGTGTGGCTCTGTGTAGGAATGTTTATTCCATGTGTATTAAAACATGGCCGACAGCTCACACCTTGTGTATGATGTTAAACATCTCAGGATGAACTTATATTCAAACATGGCGGTCTGGACTGGCCTTGAACAGATATCGAGACGCGGGCATAGACTCCCCACAACACTTGCTATGCCGCTCTGTGAAATCATGTTGTCACAACTGTTAATTACTTTCTAATAGGGTTGCCAATTGCCCGGTGGTGGCGGGTAAACTACCGCCCATCCACCGGGCTGCCCGCCGGCTAGCTGAGGGCCAGCGTGCACACGCGCGCAGACGCAGCGCACACATCACTTTCGGTTTAACCCAAACGTGACGTGGACGCTCTAGCACCCTCGGCTAAAACTCTATGGAAACCATGGAGTTTTGGCCGGGATTGCTAGAGCGTCCCCGCTTGGGCACATCACGCGCATCGCGTGTTAAAGCCACAGTCCTGCGAAGCTCCCGCCAGTGGAGATGCGGGGCCTGGCAAGCCTATTTTCTAAGTATGTTGTTTGCAGGCACTGTAGACGTGAACCACAACCTTGCTGCACAACAAAGAAGAATCTTTCATCAAATTGAGGTCTCCTGCCATTACTGAAGCATTTCTAGGTGATGTTTTAGGCAAAGCTGAGGACTAGGTATCAGAGCAGTTTCTCTTCCTTCATGTCTAGTATGACTGCGCTCTTGGGGCTTTTTGGGAACAGAACCTACTGTGCACACCGGGCTGTGGCCCATTGTCTGAGTACTAGAAGCACAGCAGGACCCTTCCGCCATGGAACAGACTGTGCTCAAAAGATCCAGGCATTCCAGTCCAGATGTGCATACGGTTCATTCAGCCAGGATCCTGGTCTGTTGAGGTTTTCAATGGGCTGTTTCACAGGTGACAGCGAGCACTCTGTTATTGTTTTCCACGAGCACCTTGGGTTTGTTTCCATTTTTAACTGTTAGTGCATTTAAAGGTGGCATAAGAGGCTCGGGGGAAACTAAACCAAATCACGACAGAAAAAAGGACATGATACGAAAATCTCATCGGGTCTTTCCACGCTTTCTACCCGGCACACAAGTTTTTGCTGTGCAACCAAATAACTGGAGGAGCAATATTAGATGATATATTTAATGGATATACGATATAGCTCATATGGAATGGTAAACAGAGATTATTATCTGATTGAAGATTAAGTGAATAAGTAGAGATGACAAATATTATTGGTATAGTTAAGATTACGCAGAATATTGTTGAATAGGCAGTTGTTCCTTTCAGTTTTTATGATTATTATTTCTGAAAGTTAGTAATGATAAATTAAAAATGATGCCACCAGAAGGTAGATTATAATGTATGTATGGGAATGATTGAGTTTGTTATGTGTGGTTTTGTTTTTCGTGTGTGTGTTTTTTGCGGGGGGGGTTAAATTATATTTTTTTAAAAAGGTTTTTCCTCTGCAACCAACAGCATTTGTTGTACAGGCTACTTTATTAAATCCTCATCAGATCGAGTTATGATAGCTGGAACCGCAAATTAATACCTCTGAGAGGTGTTTATGCACAAGGAAGGGGTATGACTTATTACAGCGCAGCTCCTTGGGGATCATTTCCCAGGTATTCAAAGAGGGAGCAAGAAAAACAAATTCCGCTCTCCCAAGATGACCTGAGATTCTGCTGACTTCATCTTCTGCCCACACGCTGTGAGCCGTAAACCTGATCCGAACGGCTGCGGAATGAGCTCCGCGCACCCAGGGAATCTACAGCCGCAATCCCCAAACATGCAGTAAATCCCACTGGGTTCAGCGAGGCTGACTTCAGAGTAAACATGTTCATGATTGTGCTGCAAACTTCCCTTTGACTGTAGCCACCTCCAGTGAGGTTAGACAAGGCAACCACTTAAAGCAGTGGTGTCAAACGTAAGGCCCGCGGGCCGGATCCGGCCCCTTGAGAGCTCTGTGGACCAATCAAGGCAGCCATCCCCCCACCTCAATCTGGGCTGGCGAGGAATTGCCCAGTCTGACCAAGTGGCATTTATGCTATATCTGGCCCTCGTAATAATTGAATTTGACACCCCTGCCCTAAAGCTTAGGTAAATTTTCAGAAGCTTCAAGAACCAAGGAAGCATCCTCTCTCAGAGAGGATGGCTAACAATGAAAATCTGTCCTTCTTCAGGGCTCCTAACAGAACTAAAACCCTGAATCTTTGAGGAGGGAAACTGCTACTTGCTACATTAACCAAAAGGGAGACTGGAACCAAGAAATCAAAAGGAGACTGAGACTGGGAAGGGCAGCCATGAAGGAGCTAGAAAACATTCTTAAGTGTAAGGATGTGTCACTGGCAACCAAGATCAAGATAATTCATTCCAAAGTAATCCCCATTACTATGAACTGGTGTGAAAGTTGGATACTGAAGAAAGCTACACATGAAGCCAGCTGGGTGACCTTGGGCTAGTCACAGCTGTCTTAGAGCTCTCTCAGCCCCACCCACCTCACAGGGTGTCTGCTGTGGGGAGGGGAAGGGAAGGTGATTGTAAGCCGGTTTGAGTCTCCCTTAAGTGGTAGAGAAAGTCGGCATATAAAAACCAACTCTTCTTCTTCTAACTTGCATTTCTTGGAATTTATCCTTCATAGGTTCACTGGATTCGTGCAGAATATCACACGTATTCTGAGCACAATCCAAGACTCTTTTCAATGAACATCCAGATCTTTTAAGCAGCGTTTCCGATGCCAAGCTAACTATTTTGAGTGCTTGTTTTAAAGACAAAGAAGGCAGAGAGGCGAGCCAACATAAAACACCCAGTTTATTCACACAGCGAAAATGCGTTGCTTACCTTCCGATAAATCATATGGCACATAGCCACTCTCAGCTTCATGCCAGCACGTTGCACATGATAAAAATACAAGTGATGAGTTATGGCCAAAACCAAAGTACATGCAGATAAGGCCGCTGCGGAACCGTAAGCGTATTTCAAAGAATCTTTGCCGTCAACAAGGGGGTCGGATGAACCAGTCTTTTCAAAATAGCGGATAATATTCCCCAGAAATATTGGCTGAATTAATTTGAGCGTTTCCTAAAGAGAAAGAAGCAAGAGAAATGGTTCCAAGAAAACATTACAAGTAAAAAATTGTCTACTGCCTCATTTTACCTTGCTTCAAAAGCCGATTCAGTTTATAAGAGTTGGTTTTTATATGCCGACTTTCTCGACCACTTAAGGGAGACTCAAACCGGCTTACAATCACCTTCCCTTCCCCTCCCCACAACAGACACCCTGTGAGGTAGGTGGGGCTGAGAGAGCATGACTAGCCCAAGGTCACCCAGCTGCCTTCATGTGTAGGAGTGGGGGAAACCAACCCAGTTCACCAGATTAGCGTCCGCCGCTCATGTGGAGGAGTGGGGAATCAAACCCGGTTCTCCAGATCAGAGTCCACGGCTCCAAACCACCGCTCTTAACCACTACACCACGTTGGCTCTCTCAGTTATAGCGGTCTAGATACCAATTTGAGTTCCTAAAATAGATATAACATGAGCCCTGGAGTCTTCAGTTTTGATTTATGTTATAAAAGCAGGAAAACATTACACTGGGGTCCCCAACCGTTTTTGAGCCTGTGGGCACCTTTGGAATTCGGACATAGTATTGGGGGGGGGGGCAGCAGGGCCTTTCTTATGTTCTAACAAATATATTTCTGCAGTAACCTTTAATATATTGCCCCTATACCAACAGCCTGTGCCCAGTTCTGACATTGGTATTTGTCTGGTGATGCTCCTCTTATTATTACAAAGCAAACATCTAATGCTAACAGTAGCAGCTTCCCACCCCAGAGAGAGAGAGATTTATTATTAAGGCATTAGCCAGAAAAGATACAAACCTTGTCAATAAAACACATTACATGATAAAACAATCTCTTTGTAAAAAAAACCCAGATAAAATTACATGAATTAAAATTAACCTTATTAACACTAGTAACCTTTTCCAAGCGGATTTTAATTGCTGCAGAACAATATTGCAAATAAATAGAACAAGGCTCATAAATGTATGCATATACACATTTATATAAACACAAGGTTACAAATTACGAAAACTAATACTATAGTGTATGCTACCACCCATGTGACCGTTAGAACGACGCGATGTATTTATAAGAATTTTTTGTTGCGCACTATGGCTTATAATATTTCATCAATTAGAGTTAACAAGTAAGCAAAAATGTTCTATGCCAATGAGCCTTGTGCTATTTATTTGCATTAACTAACGTTATAGCATAGGTGTTTTTTTCCTTAGCAGAACAATATTGGGCTACCTGCAAATAACACTGAGGGTCTCCCTCCGCTTCCCACCCCAAACCTAAGGTCAGAGGTCACAGTGGAAGCTACAAGGGTTGTACTGCACAGGCAGGAAATAAGAAGGGGGGGAAATGGCTGGGAAAACAGTGACTGTAGGGTGGGGGGGCGACCTCTCCGCGAATTCTTGCTGGGAAAGCAATGACAGCACATCTACTTCGGCCTGTTACCTCAATCAGGGTGAAAAATCCCAGAACCAAGTAAGACTTCCAGTAGCAAAGTATGATTGCTTTTGTTAAGTGTGGGGTTCTTGCTTCCTTTTTCGCTTTCTGCACTTCTTTATCCCAGTACCTGTGAGAAAGAAAAAAAGAAGGGGCAAAACGGTAAACCAGGGGGTGGGAGAGACAGTCAGGAAGAGCACCAAAACCCAAAATACAAACGAACCATCCACAGATCGACTGCTTTGAATGATCAGCTGCACAGGAGAATATTTCTGCTCTGGCTTCACAGACTTTGCACTACAAGGTCAGGCTCTTTTAATCATTTTTTAGCTGTTCTTTCCTCTTAAATCGCTACATGACAATCACACACAAGCATTCGGGATTTCTGTAAAAAATAGCATGTGCCCACATTTCCCTCTGTCGGGTACCTCAGCTCACACTTCTATCAGCCCATGTATGGCCAGCAGTAACAACATGACATCACCAACAAGTATTATCTGAAGAAGTGAGCTGTGGCTCACAAAAGCTCATACCCTGCCAGAAATTTTGTTAGTCTTTAAGGTGCCACTGGACTCTTGCTCTTTTCTATTACTGAAGAAGTGAGCTGTGGTTCACGAAATCTCGTGCCCTGCCAGAAATGTTGTTAGTCTTTAAGGTGCTACTGGACTCTTGCACTTTTCTATTACTGAAGAAGTGAGCTGTGGCTCACGAAAGCTCATAACCCTGCCAGAAATTTTAGTCTTTAAGGTGCTACTGGACTCTTGTACTTTCCTATTACTGAAGAAGTGAGCTGTGGCTCACGAAATCTCGTGCCCTGCCAGAAATGTTGTTAGTCTTTAAGGTGCCACTGGACTCTTGCTCTTTTCTATTACTGAAGAAGTGAGCTGTGGCTCACGAAAGCTCATAACCCTGCCAGCAATGTTGTTAGTCTTTAAGGTGTTACTGGACTCTTGCTCTTTCCTATTACTGAAGAAGTGAGCTTTGGCTCACGAAACTCATACCCTGCCAGAAAGTTTAGTTAGTCTTTAAGGTGCTACTGGACTCTTGCTCTTTTTCTACTGCTACAGACAGACTAACACGGCTACCCATACTGGACAGAACGGATTTCCCCAAGACTGGTGAAATGGAACTATGCTCCTCTGTGACCCCCAATGAGGCAGGGGGTTGACTGTCCAACACCACACATTTTGTTTAAGGCACCGGTTCTCAACAAGGGGGGAATTTTAGGGTTCCAGGGCGGGGGAACTGGAACCACTATTCAGCAAAGTGTGATGTCCTGTAGATTATGTACAATCTGTAAAATTGTAATTTGTTTTTTTGAGTTAGACTATCTTGGGGAAAGGGGAATTATATTCTGAAGGATGGTGAACGGGGGCAACGGAGCAAAAAAGGTTGAGAACCACTGGAAGGCCTATTCTGTAGCTAGAAGCTTTCCCTCCCCCTTCTGTTTTGTCTTTTTCTATCGCAGTTCTGTATTTCGTTTTTGTATCCTAAGCTGTTTTGAGGAAGATATAAATGGATGTGTTGTTTTTCCACAACAAGAGGGCAGCAGGTCCCTTCCTAAGACACAAAACTGGGCTCGACAGAACTGTTTTCCAAAATAAATCACTGCCTGCCAAGCCACGGGTTCAAATGCCTCCTGGCACACACACACAAAAGTCCCAATCATGAGTACCATGTTCCTACGATAGCCTCTGGCGCTATCGTACTGGAATCCCTGTCTGTCTTATTTAAATATTGGTGTTTAAACTGGCCGTTATCATATTTTCCGATTTTCCATTAGTCGCTTGGGTCCCTCCAGGGAGAAAAGGGGGCACAGAAATGCCCAAGTAAATAAATATAAAGGCTACCAAATAAAGATCAGCCTGGCCCCAACCATACACAATAATGCAGAAATTAGTTTGACAATACAGGTTGAGTATCCCATATCCGGACATCCAAAACACAGAAAGATCCAAAATATGGACATTTTAAGTCGACATGTAGACATTACTCAAAGGCCCGCAGCAGGGCGACAAACTGTTTTCTGAAGTTCAATGTACACAAAATTAGTTAAAATATTGTTTAAAATTACATCCAGGCTATGTGTATAAAGTGTATATAAAACATAAATGAATTTCGTGTTTATACTTGGGTCTCATCCCCACAGGGGAGGGGCTGTGGCTCAGTGGTAGAGCATCTGCTTGGCACACAGAAGGTCCCAGGTTCAATCCCCGGCATCTCCAGTTAAAGGGACTAGGCAAGTAGGTGATGTGAAAGACCTCTGCCTGAGACCCTGGAGAGCTGCTGCAGGTCTGAGTAGACAATACTGACTTCGATGGACTGAGGGTCTGGTTCAGTATAAGGCAGCTTCATGCATTCATGTATAAGATATCTCATTATCTATATGCAAATATTCCACAATACAGAAAGATCAGAAATACGGACCACTTCTGGTCCCAAGCATTCCGGATAAGGGATACTCAATCTGTATCCCTTCTTTATTTTCTCTCTCCCATTCCATGTTTTTTTCTGTGACTCTTGATTTGACACGAGCTGCATCCCAAAAGACAGGGTATAAAATAAAACGCACAGGGATTCATTGAATCTGGGGAGGGATGGCTTTGCAGTGACTCCATAAAAATACTTATACTTAACTGAATGCAATCTGATCAAGAAGTCTGGTCCCTTATATCTTTGCTTCGTTAATTGTGCCATCCTGTGCAGAGTTACTCCAGCCTAAGCCCATTTATTTCAACAGGCTCAGACTGGGATTAACGCCACACAGGATCTCTCTGCAATGCAGGGAAAGTCGATCTTCATCTACTTACCATTGCAACCCTTCCCCAAGCTCCTTCGAGGAATCTTCAGGAAGCACTTTATACATGTCATCTTCGTCTAGCCTCCGTTTATGGCCAAGGACAAACAAAGGATTTAGCCACCTGTTCAAACAACAGAAGAACATTTCAGTCATTCTGTTAGAAGGACGCCTAGCTGTATCATTCCAGCTGTATCTGAAGAAGTGAGCTGTGGCTCACGAAAGCTCCTAACCCTGCCAGAAATTTTGTTAGTC
The DNA here is from genome assembly GCF_029931775.1 of Euleptes europaea. Lineage (NCBI taxonomy): Eukaryota > Metazoa > Chordata > Lepidosauria > Squamata > Sphaerodactylidae > Euleptes > Euleptes europaea. The sequence goes on along the minus strand of NC_079327.1, from coordinate 12,433,494 downwards.
TTTAAGGCGCTACTGGACTCTTGTTCTTTTCTATGCACACCGAGGGGCATACACTGCAGGGTTATGTATTCTCGCCCATCCCACAGTGCCAGCTCCACAAACTCGCCCACGGCCAACAATAAAATTCTGATAATGAAAAAACAAAAACTACACAAGAGAAACTGTACTTACAAGCCAGGACTGAGCAGGAGAAACACTGCAAGGAGTTTCTCCAAACTGCTAGAGCAGGGTGTCGGACTCAATCTTTACGAGGGCCGGATATGACATAAATGTCACTGGGCCGGGTCGGGCCTCGCCAGCCCGATTGAGAGTGGGAGATGGGGTGGCTGGCTCACGGGCCAGATAAGAGCTCTTAAGGGGTCGGATCTGGCCCTCGGGCCTGCTGTTTGACACCCCTGGGGATTTAGCAGAATGCCAAATCCAGAGGAGATTCAGGTGCTGTTGAATCCCAATGTGAGACCTTCTGCCAGGTAGCAATAACCTCATTTTAAACAGCCAAACAGCAAATTGAAGGGAGATTCTCGGGCTTTTTCATCCCTCATTGCACTTCCTCACTTTTATATTGTTGTCTGTGGCAAATGGAATAGGATCAGACCATGCAACAGCCCACCTACACATCTGTCCTTATCCTCCTATTAACGCAAGACCCAATACTAGCCAGCACAGTTTCTGCCACGCTACGTTTCTATTACCTTCTACAGCTGCTCAACAACTAATATCCTATCCTCTTTTACTCTTAAATGATATGAATTCTTTCCCTCCTTATCCTTTTACTTCACTTGAAGGACATACCATTAGGGAGCCAGCATGGTGTAGTTGTTAGGAGTGGTGGACTCTAATCTGGAGAACCAGGTCTGATTCCCCATTCCTCCACATGAGCAGCAGACTCTAATCTGAAGAACCGGGTTTGTTTCCCTGCCCCTACGCATGAAGCCTGCTGGGTGACTTTGGGCCAGTCACAGTTCTCTGAACTCTCTCAGCCCCACCTTCCCCACAAGGTGTCTGTTGCGGGGAGAGGAAGAGAAGGATATTATAAGCCGGTTTGATTCTCCCTTAAGTGGTAGAGCAAGTCGGCATATAAAAAGCAACTCTTCTTCTTCTTTATAGCTGGCGGAGCAATTAGGAACATATACTGGGACATTTCCAGTTCACAACCCACTTCAGCTGTGTACTTAAACTTGGCCTTAGAAATGCCATTATTCTTTCAGCCTCAATTCCCCCATCTGCAAAACGGGATGGTACTGACCTGCCTTACAGGCTTGTCACAAAAATTACTGAAAGGCTATACGAGAAGCACTTTGGATACACAAAAACCAATATAAAACAGTTGTCCACTTATGTTTTTACTACATCCATTGCCACATCCGAGAGCCAACGTGGTGTAGTGGTTAAGAGAGGCGTACTCTAATCTGGAGAACCGGGTTTGATTCCCCACTCCTCCACATGACCGGCAGATGCTAATCTGGTGAACCGGGTTGGTTTCCCCACTCCTCCACGTGAAGCCTACTGGGTGACCTGGGGCTAATCACAGCTCTCTCTGACCTCTCTCAGCCCCACCTACCTCACAAGGTGTCTGTTGTGAGGAAAGGAAGGAGGCTGTAAGCCGGGTTGATTCTCCTTAAAAGGCAAAGAAAGTCAGCGTATAAAAACCAACAAGATCTTCTTCTTAGTTCTTCCACATAACCCAAGGCTCTAAGATCTGTTTACAAACCAGTAAGGTTCAAAGTTATGTGTGTTTTTTTTTACCCCTACTTCAAAAAAAAAAAAAATCCTTATGTCCAGCATCCATCCCATAACAAAATAAGAGTTTTGAATTTCACACTGAACAAGGGCTGGGATGTTCACCCTTGAAAAACAAACAATCCCTTATACTGGTATTTCTAGTTACCAGCATGCCTTGTTCCTTTCGTCACACCAATCTGCAGCAAGGCGAGGGCAAGCCGAGGGCAGGGATATTAACTGCTCACGCCACCAAAATTGTTTTCGGTTCTTCAAGAAGCCTCTCTGACCCACGGACTGCCCTACGGACTTTCGATCACCCTGCAAGCTCCGCCAACCACCCGAAGTCTTGCATCGCTTTTTAATTAGTGACGCTTTAATGCTCGCTCCAGCTGAAATCTTGAGGAAAAGGACACTCCAAGCACTCCCGTCCTCAACAGGGCCAGCCTTCCCACTCGGCCAAGGGTCCCCGACCTTTTTGAATCTGCAGGCCCCTTTGCAATTTTTGAGAGGAGGTGTTCAGAGCCAGCGTGGTGCGATGTGTTAAGAGCAATGGTTTGGAGAGGTGGACGGCCGACTTTCTCTACCACTTAAGGCAGAATCAAACGGGCTTACAATCCCCTTCCCCTCAGCAGACACCTTGTGGGGTAGGTGGGGCTGAGAGAGTGTGACTAGCCCAAGGTCACCCAGCTGGCTTCATGTGTAGGAGCGGGGAAACCAATCCAGTTCACCAGATTAGCCTCCGCCGCTCATGTGGAGGAGTGGGGAATCAAACCCGGTTCTCCGGATCAGACTCCACCGCTCCAAACCACCGCTCTTAACCACGACACCACACTGGCTCTCTAAAGAAAGTCAGTAAAACTATCGATGGTTCTGCAAAAAACGAACAAGGTGGATTTGGTTCCTGTAGACCTCACTTGTTGACAATTGAAACACAAAACACTAAAGGAAAGCAGACGAACCAGACGTACCGCCATGAGGCTCATGTTGCCTGGACACCTAGAGGCTCAACCAGCCTTGGAAATTATTTTTGGACGCTGCGAATCCCTTGAGCTATACAAACAATTCAAAAGATAAACTGCGGAAATGCTAGGCTGTTAGACCGACTACCAGGACTTCCACCTATAAACATGGAACTCTACAGCATCATTTGTTTAGTTGTTTGGAAACACTGGTTAACTATAGAGGCGCGCACAGTAAAATGTTGGCTCAGTGGTCTTCAACCTTTGCAGACATGGGACCAACTTTTAACCCCCAGTCAGCAGCCTGGGACCAATGGAACCACAAGCATGTGACATGAGCCACATGAGCAGAAAAGGAACCAGTTATAACCCTCCATATCCAGAGGCAATAAACCTCTGAATGCCGGTGGTAGGACGCAACATCAAGAGAAGACGCTGGCCCCCAGGCTCTGGTGGAGAGCCAGCATGGTGTAGTGGTTAGGAGCGGTGGACTCTAATCTGGAGAACCGGCTTTGATTCCCCACTCCTCCACACGAGCGGCGGACTCTACTCTGGTGAACCGGGTTGGTTTCCTCACTCCTACACATGAAGCCTGCTGGGTGACCTTGGGCTAGTCACAGTGCTCATCCCTCTCAGCCTCATCTACCTCACAACGTGTCTGTTATGGGGAGAGGAAGGGCAGGGGATTGCAAGATGGTTTGATTCTCCTTAAAAGGTAGAGAAAATCGGCATATAAAACCCAACTCTTCTTCTAGTAAACCATTCTGGGGGCATTTGGTTGGCCGCCGTGCGAAACAGGAGACAGGATGAGATGGACCACTGTTTTGTCTAATTATTCTCATGGCCTCACCAGTCAAGGCCAGGACCTCAGGCAAACCAAGAGAGCTGAACACCAGGAGCAGTACCTTTGCTTTCTTGCTTTCGCAGCTGCACCTGCATTTTTCTAGCCTCATAACCAATGCATGGACCACTTCCTTTGGGTGCAGCTCCACGATCTCTTATCGATAAACATTAACACTGAACTGGATGTTTTGAAGATTTATAAATCAGCATAAATAAACCAAAAAGAACATGTCTCTCCTCCAAGGGGGGAAACACAGGAAAGGCAAGATCAAGAAGGCAGGCAAGGAATGTGAGCCAGTACCATTACACTGAACATACTGTTCAATCCTCTACATGTTTACTCGGAACTAAACCTCCTCCAACTTAATAAGACTTACTCCTGGATTGCAGCCTTAGTGATCAGGAGTTGGAATATATATATATAGGGAGACACTACCTGTCACTATGCTAGCTGGCTGGCTGGCTGGATAGATGGATAGATGGATAGAGAGAATATCCTATATATATATAGGAGATAGATAGACAATATCCTATATATATATATAGGAGACAGACAGACAGACTGTCTGCCTGTCACACATATAATATGTTAAGATTTTAGATTTGTCTGCAAATCTGGAGCAGTTCTCAGGTTTATAAAAAGATCTATCTTCCCTGTCCACGGCACTAATCTCCATATTTAAGTATCCTTGGATGGGGCCATATTAAGAATTAGCTACATTGATAATTGTTGACTAGTATTAATTTGGAATGATATTTTGGAAGTCATCCTCAAAGAGTAGTAAAACATGTCCTGACGGTTACTAGGGTGAGTTTCTTAGAATCTCATGGGGTGGTTAGAGGGAATAATGGAGGAGGAGAGGGTGGTCAAAGGTTTCCCCCTAACAAAGGGCCCACATAACCTCCATATGCAAAGGATGTGTAGGTCAGAACACCACTTGCTTGTGATTTATAGCAGGGGCAGTTGTGCTCTTTGTGTGATGGTTGTTGGTTTCTCAAAAACATCTGGTTGGCCACTGTAAAAAAAAAAAACAGAATGCTGAACTAGACAGGTGCCAAGGGTCATAGTTTGCCTTCCAATCTCCATGGCCTTTCCTACCTCACCCGCCGAAGCCGCAAGAATTTCAAAACTCAAACCCAAATCTTACGAGTAGACAAAACCCCGCAAAGCGTCTCTGCAAGTGGAGAAGCTAGGATTCAGAATTAATCTCAGTAAAGAGTGTATACAATTCTACAATACTTTGACCAGTGAGAGCCACGTGGTTATTCGTTGACATTTCAAATTTTACTGTAGGATATAAACTGTTTACAGGCTGCAAGCCAGTTAGAGCCCCATTACGCATTGGTGGGACCTTCTGCTAGGAAAACCACTGAAGAACAACAAACAAATTTAAGCTATTTCGCCTTTACACCAACAATCCAGCAAAGGAAACATGACGAATTTAATCAGGTTGAATCATACCCAAAGCAGCACTGCTTGGTTGATAAAACAAATCAGCAGGATCCATTTCCTACTCTCTCAGCAAATACATCAAAAGGCAACGTTGGTACCCCCAACTGGTTAGCCCTGATATGAGAAAACTAAAAACTCCGTCCAAACAAGATTTTGAGATTTACAGTATTAAATGTCCCCAGGGAACACTGAGCAACTGAGATTAGAGGACAATAGTGTACTATAACTGGAGGCTGGATTACCCCGACCTATTATGACCTATTAAAACGGCCCTGGACCAAGTCAGGCTGAGCAGCCCATGGAGAGGTAACCAGAGCTACTGGGGTTTGGCTATGTTTCCCCTGGTTACCAGCAGCCTCCCCTGACCAGGATGGCCCAGACGAGCCTGATCTCATCAGACCACAGAAACTAAGCACTGTAGGTCCTAGTACCACACTGCTACCTAGAAGTGTATCCCCCATCCAGTATGGGTACAGCTAATTTTTGTTACCCAAATACAGAGTTCTGCACTTACGCTTGTTGAATTGCATCCGCCCACTTTTCCAGTGCACTCAGATCTTGTTGGGAGTCGATCTCTATCTTCCGAGGTGTTCCCAATTAGGTGTCATCTGCAAATTTAATGAGTACCTCCACACCCTCATCCAGATCATTTATAAAAATACTGAAAAGTACAGGGCCTAGAACTGAGCCCTGCAGCACTCCGCTGGACACCTCCCACCGATCAGGTGAAATGCCATTGACAACTACTCTTTGGGTGCAGCTCTCCAACCAGTTCCCTAGCCACCTAACTATACTAGAGTCCAGTCCGTAGTCTTCCAGTTAATTCATCAGAACATCATGGGAAAGCCTATCAAAAGCTTTACTGAAATCTAGGTAAATAATTTTGACAACGTTCCCAGGATCCAGTAAGCCCATCACTCGATCAAAGAAGGAATCAGGGTTGGTCTGGCAGGATCTGTTAGGACAAATCCATGCTGACTTCCCCAGATCACCTTCAGGTGCTCACAGATTAACTCCTTTAAAATCTGCTCCAATATCTTCCCTGGGACAGAGGTCAGACTGACCGGCCTGCAGTTTCCTGGGTCATCCTGCCTCCCTTTTCCCTCCCTCCCTACAGCCTCATCCAGAAATGCATGCCCAAATGTTTGGTTTTTTCTAAAGGAGCCCTGGCAAAACCACATGTGGGTAAGAGAGATACACCCTTCAGAAATAAATCTGGACCTGTCAGTACAAAAAAACGCAACACAGACCAGGACGCAGCCAAATAGAGCTCTCTAATACCAGACTTCAGTGGTTACTAAACAGAAGAGACAGGTCCAGAATTATGGATCTAAATTATCGTCCAATCTCCTCTCCATTATATAGAAATCACAAGCTCCTTGTGCATACAACACTGCAGCAGGATCAGCCTCAGAGGACACGCCTGCCGGAGGAGACGGCGGTAGGAGCAACGCTATGGGTATTATGGGTACCACCATCAAATGTCTTCTTACAATCAAATGTCTTATCAGAGAAGTGGACCGGAAGAAGAGGAAGAAGAAGAAGAGTTGGTTTTTATATACCAACTTTCTCTGCCAGTTAAAGGAGAATCAAACCGGCTTACAATCACCTTCCCTTCCCCACAACGAACACCCTGTGAGGTAGGTGGGGCTGAGAGAGTGTGACTAGCCCAAGGTCACCCAGCTGGCTTCATGTGGAGGAGTGGGGAAACCAACCCGGTTCACCAGATTAGCATCCGCCGCTCATGTGGAGGAGTGGGGAATCAAACCCGGTTCTCCAGATCAGAGTCCACCGCTCCAAACCACCGCTCTTAACCACTACACCACGTTGGCTCTCCCTTTCAACTATCGCTCCTTCCATTCTGATTTGCACTAAAAGAGTATCCAGGGCACCTGTGATATTCAGTGCTTTGTACAGCATTTGTCTTCCATAGAGGCTCAATGTTGGACAGTGTAATCCTTTATGTTCACATGCACTGGGAGCCTGCCAACTGTGCGTATCGGGACTGGGGGGTCCCCACGATGCACTCAATGCATGCAACCGCTATGTGTATTGGGCAACATGTGGAATTTGTTGCCCAATTAACCAGCCCAATACCTTCCTCATGTTGCCCAATATACATGATGTAGCGTTTGCATTATCGGCTACATCTAAGAAGCTGCCCACTCCTAATATACACAGACGGAGAAGAAGAAGAGTTGGTTTTTATACCCCCTTCTTCTCTACCTTTAAGAAGCCTCAAAGCGGCTTACAATCTCCTTCCCCTCCCCACAACAGACACACTGTGAGGTAGGTGGAGCTGAGAGAGTTCTGAGAGAACTGTGACTAGCCCGAGATTGCCCAGCAGGCTTCATGTGGAGGATCAGGGAATCAAACCCAGTTCTCTAGATTAGAGTCCACTGCCCTTAACAACTACACCACGCTAGTTACCACAGTTGACAGGCTCCCAGTTTACACAAAGGTTAGGCCTGCAGAGGGTTTTTATGTACTCACTAGCATGGGACATCACATTCTTCACCCCCATGCTTGTCCTTGATGCCCTACCATGGTACGGTACAATTTGGGGTAGAAAGTGTACACAGCAGCTTTCCATCCTAAACCTCCTCACCACTGGCCAGGTGATGGAAAGGGCCGGGGAGGGGGGCGAGGAGGCTTGGAGCAGAAAGGATGCAGGACATGCTCCAAGTATCCTCTCCCCAGCCTTGCCTCACTACCATCAGTCAAGTGACCCCTGCCAGCCAACTCATGTGGGGCAGAGAATTCACACATATACAGTACGTTGTGCTCTACATCACACATGAACACATATGAAGCTACCTTATACTGAATCAGACCCTTGGTCCATCGAAGTCAGTATTGTGTACTCAGACCGGCAGCGGCTCTCCAGGGTCTCAGGCAGAGGTCTTTCACATCACCTACTTGCCTGGTCCCTTTAACTGGAGATGCCAGAGATTGAACCTAGGACCTTCTGCATGCCCAGCAGATGCTCTACCACTGAGCCACAGCCCCTCCCCACTGAGCGACAGCCCCTTCCCCCCCAAATAATAGCAGTGGCTCTCCAGGGTCTCAGGCGGAGGTCTTTCACATCCCCTACCCGCCTAGTCCCTTGAACTGGAGATGCCAGGGATTGAACCTTGGGACCCTTCTGCATGCCAAGCAGATGCTGTACCACTGAGCCAAGGCCCCTCCCCATCACGAACACATGAAGCTGCCTTAGCCTTATACTGAATCAGACCCTTGGTCCATCGAAGTCAGTATTGTGTACTCAGACCGGCAGCGGCTCTCCAGGGTCTCAGGCAGGGGTCTTTCACATCACCTACTTGCCTGGTCCCTTTAACTGGAGATGCCAGAGATTGAACCTAGGACCTTCTGCATGCCAAGCAGATGCTCTACCACTGAGCCACAGTCCCTCCCCTTGCGCCAGGTTGCCACATAATGCTGCAGGATCTCAATCAGCCTTTCCTTTTTGAGTTACAGTCTCTATGCAGGCAGAGGTATCACTTCCCCAATTGAGGGGAACTTTGGATCCACGCTCCGGGGCCAAGTTCAGAATTAACTGTGTGGCGGACCAAGAATTTGCCTCATGTCCGGACAGCTTCCTACGCTCAAAAATGAGTTTGTGACTTCTACAAACAACACCAAACCCTCTTTCCTAAACAGAAGAAAACCCTCAGGAGAAATGTTTTACTTCTGGTCAAACACTGTAAATAAGATGCAGTAGGTCACACGCCGTATTTGATACTGCAGAAAGTTAAGAGAACGATGTCACGAAAGAGCATCAATATTTACTTTTGGCCCCATGGAAAACCCATATTTTACTCGACGATTTCCCCAGCCTCGCTTCTGGACAGTTCTAAACACTGAATCCACAATACAGCATGATTTTTTTACTGGGTTGTGAGCCTCATTTTCAAGGAAGTGATCTCAGCGTAGGAGCAGGTAAACAGAAATTCCTTTATTTCACAATTGCTTCCGTTAGGCACATACCACAGTGTAAAGCAAAAAGCACGTAGGATGTATGGCCAGAGGTTCTGAATTGTGCTATACGGCTTCCAGCTAGTCTGGTGTAGTGGTTAAGAGCGGTGGTTTGGAGTGGAGGCCTCTAATCTGGAGAACCAGGTTTGATTCCCCACTCCTCCACATGAGCAGCAGAGGCTAATCTGGTGAACTGGATTTGTTTCCCCGCTCGAAGCCAGCTGGGTGACCTTGGGCAAGTCACAGCTCTCTTAGAGCTCTCTCAGCCCCACCTACCTCCCAGGGGTGTCTGTTGTGGGGAAGGGAAGGTGATTGCAAGCAGGCTTGAGTCACCCTTAAGTGGTGGAGAAAGTCAGCATTTAAAAACCAATTATTATTCTTCTAAAGTGTGCCACTGCCTTGCAATGGACTCATAGCAACTCTATGAAATTCCCTCCTCATGGGGTTTTCAGGGCAAAGAGATGAGCAGAGGCGGTTTGCCATTGTATCACAACTCTGGACTTCCTTGGTGACCCTGCTTAGCTTTCAAGCTCTGGAGAGATCAGGCTACTGTGGGCTATTAAGGCTACTACATAAAGGACTTTATTCAACTCCAAAGTAATATGCTTTATACCAGTTTATTTCAGTACATTTTAATCCTGTTTGTCCTCCAAGGAGGTCAGGGTGGCATGCAATGCTCTCCTTCTCCTCCTCTATTCTACCCTCACAACAACCATGTGAGGTAGGGCAGGCGGAGTGAAAGGTGTGTGTGACTGGCCCAAGGTAACCCAGCAAGTTTCGTGGCAGAGTGGGGATTCAACGCTGGGTATCCCAGATCCTAGGCCATCGCCTTAACCGCCACGCCAAGCTCAACCAACAAGCAGAAAACCTCCTTCAGATAATGCATGAATTCCAAAACTTGAGTTAAATCAAGAGATTTGAATTAGCCTCTTTGTCAATCCACAATAAACTAAGGTTTGTTTTTTTTCTAGACAGAAAACAGATTTACTAAGAGAGGGGAAAGGATAGCAAACTGGCCAGGACTGTGAAGCATCATTCGAGTACGACAAAAAACTTTTACTTAGAAATGGCCTACATAAATTCTAGGTGGTCCACTGTGAGAGGCCACCGGTTTACCTGAAGAAAAGTCAGTGGCGACTCAGAAAAGCTCATATCCAAGCAAATGCTGTTAGTCTTTAAAGTGTTACTCGACTTTTTGCTTTCTTTTAGTCCAGGTATGCCTTTGAGGTCATCAGTTTACATACACACTTCTCTCACTATCCACTGGCTCCTAACTAGAAGATCAGAGTTACTCTTCTTAACCACGCTTGACCCTGGTGGTCCTTTCCAACTCCGCTTCTATGTTTCTGTGACCTTCAGAGTACAGCCTGTTTTATAAATCCTGGAAAACATGCGGAACAACAAACATCACTTTGAAAACAAGCTTCCTAAAAATGGCAACACTCAAAACCCTTTGACTTCAGAATGGGGGTTACCGCACTTGTATTCCCAGCGATGTATTAAGAGTTTGAAAATGTTATAAAAAATACTGTTTGCACTTTCTATGTATTCCCACCAAGGTATTAAGAGTTTGAAAACGTTATAAAAAATACTGTTCGCACTTTGTTTGGCCCCTTTAGCTGTGAAGACATCTTCCAACCATTTATAAACCGTGGTCTCCAAAAACCCTTTTAAAGCGATGTTTTTTTATAACGTTTTCAAACTCTTAATACATCGCTGGGAATACAAAGTGCGGTAACCCCTATAGTCTTTCCTGAAGGACTGATTACTTAGAAGCAAGCACCATTGGCTTGGAGAAAAATCAGACGATCGGGGGTCAGAGCGGCATCGTCTGATTCAACCAATGCAGCATCCACACGTGGCTAGATGTTGTACTATAGCATTCTTCCCACCTGGTCTTTCCAGTGCGGACAAGACTGTACACATCAAAAGACTGATAGACCACAACATGCAACCATGTGAAAATGCAACCCAGGATAAATCTCCCACAACAAATCTTCCCACCTTTCCTTTTTATAAATCCTACAATAAAAGGGGTCCAGGCTCAGGACTCCTACTCCCCCTTTGGGGATCCTCATCAGGCTACCAGGAAATGGGCACTGTATGTTTACCCATAGATGCCCTTAACCCTCAGGCGCCTGGAATCTGATTAAAAAGTTGCACTCCACACATGCTCAGAAAGTTACACTTGTTAATCCTTCCAACACTAAATACATCAGAGATTGGGGGGGTACTCAAATAAAGCCCTGCTCAAGCATAGACTGGGCGAGGATTTGTTTGTTTCATTTGGGGAGGGGCTGAGAACAGAAGGCCCCAGGTTCAGTCCATGGCTACATTGTTCTACTAAGTATGCTTAGGATTGCAGCCATCGTTCAGCTGACTTGGATGGACCAAGAATCTGATTCAGTAGAAGGCAGCTTCATGTGTTCATTATGGGGAGGGACTGTGGCTCACTGGTAGAGCACCTGCTTGGCATGCAGATGGGTCCCAGGTTCAATCCCCAGCATCTCCAGTTAAAGGGACCAGGCAAGGAGGTGATGTGAAAGACCCTCTGCCTGAGACCCTGGAGAGCCACTGCTATTATTTGGGGGGGAAGGGGCTGTCACTCAGTGGTGGAGGGACTGTCGCTCAGTGGGGAGGGACTGTGGCTCACTGGCAGAGCCTCTGCTTGGCATTCAGAAGGTCCCAGGTTCAATCCCCGGCATCTCCAGTTAAAGGCACCAGATTGGTAGGTGATGTGAATAGACCTCTGCCTGAGACCCTGGAGAGCCATGGAGAGGGGTCTTGGCTCAGTGGTGGAGCCTCTGCTTGGCATGCAGAAGGTCCCAGGGTCAATCCCCGGCATCTCCAGTTAAAGGGACTAGGCAAGGAGGTGATGTGAAAGACCTCCGCCTGAGACCCTGGAGAGCCACTGCTATTATTTTGGGGGGAAGGGGCTGTCGCTCAGTGGGGAGGGACTGTGGCTCACTGGTAGAGCACCTGCTTGGCGTGCAGAAGGTCCCAGGTTCAATCCTTGGCTTCTCCAGTTAAAGGCACTAGGCGGGTAGGGGATGTGAAAGACCTCCGCCTAAGACCCTGGAGAGCCACTGCTATTACTTGGGGGGGAAGGGGCTGTCGCTCAGTGGGGAGGGACTGTGGCTCACTGGTAGAGCACCTGCTTGGCGTGCAGAAGGTCCCAGGTTCAATCCTTGGCTTCTCCAGTTAAAGGCACTAGGCGGGTAGGGGATGTGAAAGACCCTCCGCCTGAGACCCTGGAGAGCCGCCGCCGGTCCGCGTAGAGGATGCTGACTTGGACGGACCGAGGCTCTGGTCCAGCAGAAGGCAGCTCCACGTGTCCGAAGGTGGGGGGGGGGGCGCTGAGAAAGGCCCGGGCGGGGAGGGGCGGGGGAGGGGCGGGGAGCCCCCTACTCACCAGAAGAAGAGCCGGGAGCAGAATCCGGCGGCGCGGAGCGGGTTGGGCGGGCCGTGCGGGGCGGGCAGCGCCTCCATCGCCAGCCGGGCTGGGTCGGGTCGTGCAGCGGGCGGCTTCGCGCCGGGGGAAGCGGATCCGGCTCCTTCTTCCGGGAAACCCGACACCCGCCGGCCGGCCGGCCGAGTGGAGCCGCCGGAGCCGCTGCAGGCCGCCTCTAGAGGGGGCCCGGGAGGCGCCTCGCCGCCGCCGGGCGCTGCGGACGGAGGTTCGCGCCTCGGGGTCTGCCGCTCTCCAAGTGCGCCTTTTCCCCATCCGGATGCACGGGGGGGGGGGGCTGATGGTCGTGTGGAGCACTTGGCTGGGGGGGAAATGCGCATCCGGAGAGCGCCAAATCCAAGGCAAAAAAGAAGAAGAAGAAGAAAGGGGTCAAGGGATAAGAAAAAAGAAAAAAAAAGTATTGCAAAGTATTACAAAAAGTATTACAAAGAAGAAAGGGGTCAAGGGATAAGAAAAAAGAAAGTATTGCAAAGTATTACAAAAAGTATTACAAAGAAGAAAGGGGTCAAGGGATAAGAAAAAAAAAGTATTGCAAAGTATTACAAAAAGTATTACAAAGAAGAAAGGGGTCAAGGGATAAGAAAAAAGAAAGTATTGCAAAGTATTACAAAAAGTATTACAAAGAAGAAAGGGGTCAAGGGATAAGAAAAAAAAAGTATTACAAAGTATTACAAAAAGTATTACAAAGAAGAAAGGGGTCAAGGGATAAGAAAAAAGAAAAAAGAAAGTATTGCAAAGTATTACAAAGAAGAAAGGGGTCAAGGGATAAGAAAAAAGAAAAAAAGTATTGCAAAGTATTACAAAAAGTATTACAAAGAAAGGGGTCAAGGGATAAGAAAAAAGAAAAAAAGTATTGCAAAGTATTACAAAAAGTATTTCAAAGAAGAAAGGGGTCAAGGGATAAGAAAAAAGAAAGTATTGCAAAGTATTACAAAAAGTATTACAAAGAAGAAAGGGGTCAAGGGATAAGAAAAAAGAAAAAAGAAAGTATTGCAAAGTATTACAAAAAGTATTACAAAGAAGAAAGGGGTCAAGGGATAAGAAAAAAGAAAAAAGAAAGTATTGCAAAGTATTACAAAAAGTATTAAAAATTAGAAAGGGGTCAAGGGATAAGAAAAAAGAAAAAAGAAAGTATTGCAAAGTATTACAAAAAGTATTACAAAGAAGAAAGGGGTCAAGGGATAAGAAAAAAGGGGGAAAAAGTATTACAAAGTATTACAAGTATTACAAAAAGTATTACAAAGAAGAAAGGGGTCAAGGGATAAGAAAAAAGAAAGTATTACATCTTATTTGTAAATTGCAACCCTGTCTTAACCTACCCTATTATACCTAGGGTCAGATATAAAGTGTAAGTGTAGATTGTTGAGTTCTGAGAAGTCAGGTGGGGAAACTGTGCACCTACAGAGTGGCGAATCCAAGGCAAAAACCTCCCAGGCATTGATATAGCCATTCATGCCTGAGAGGTTTTGCCTCGGCTTTGCACATTTTCCCCATCCGAATTCTCCAAACTCCGCACAAGGGGCTGATCGTTGTTTTGAGCGCTTGGCTGGGGGAAAATGTGCATCCAGAGAGCAGCAGATCCAAGGCAAAAACCTCCCATTCATGCCTGGGAGGTTTTGCCTCGGCTTTGCCGCTCTCCAGATGCGCATTTTCCCCAGCCGCATTCTCAAAACTCTGCCCAGGGGCTGATTGTTGAGTTCTTTTTTAAAAAAAAATTATTTATTTTTAGGATACAAAAAGGAAAAGGGGTAAAGGGATAAGAAAAAAGAAAAAAAAGTATTACATCTTATTTGTCACTTGCAACCCTGTCTTAACATACCATATTATACCTAAAAGGTAAAGGTAAAGGTTCCCTGTGCAAGCACCAGGTCATTCCTGACCCATGGGTTGACGTCACATCCTGACGTTTCCAAGGCAGACTTAGTTTGTGGGGTGGTTTGCCATTGCCTTCCCCAGTCGTCTTCCCTTTACCCCCAGCAAGCTGGGTCCTCATTTCACCGACCTTGGAAGGATGGAAGGCTGAGTCAACCTTGAGCCGGCTACCTGAAACCAACTTCTGTCGGGATCGAACTCAGGTCCTGAGCAGAGCTTTGGACTGCAGTACTGCAGCTTAATATTCTGCGCCACGGGGCTCCTATATTATACCTAGGATCAGATATAAAGTTTATCATACTGTAGATTAAGTGTAGATTGTTGAGTTCTGAGAACTCAGATGGGGAAAATGTGCACCTACAGAGTGGCGAATCCAGGGCAAAACCTCCCAGTGCATAAATGACCGTAGAGTTTTGAGAGGGTTGCTCCGGTTTGAAATGCACTTTAATCCGGAGCATTCTGCCGGGTTTGTACAAAGAGGCGTAGGACAGCAACGGGAGTGCTCTCTGGATTCTCAAAACTCTGCATGGAAACTTATTTTTGCGGTTTTGAGAATTTGGCTGGAGGAAATGTGCATTTAGAAAGCGGCAAAGCCAAGGCGAAACCTCCCACGCGTTTTTGCCCTGAGCGCACGTTTCCCCTATCCAGATTCTCAAAACTCAACAGTAAGCCCCCATGCAGAGTTTTGAAGAATCTGGATGGGTTTCTGCAGCTTGAAGTGTGCTTTAATCCGGTGCATTCTGTGGGTTTGTGCAAAGGTGCGTAGGACAGCAACGGGAGTTTCTAGTCTGAAATGCACTTTAATCCGGTGCCATCTGCCGGGTTGGTGCAAAGGACAGCAACGGGAGTGCGGTAGCAACATTGCGCGGGCGTGAGCACGCAATCCTCTGGTAGCAAAGCGAAGCTACGCGCAGACTAGCGCGATCCTATGCAGAGTTGCTCCTGTCGCTGAAATGACTGCAAAGAATTGTGCCGCTAGTTTGGCCAACCCTGTTTGCACGGTGCAATAACACCCGCTTGATTTTATTCGTTTTGGGTTTGAATACGTAGAAGATCTGCAGATTAGGGCCCAGAGAGTGTGTGTGTGTGTACTTTTCAGGTCAAACAGACAGATAAAACGCCAACGGACACTACCAAGTACAAACTCGAGAGAGGAAAGTTGGCCACGTACATGAGTCAGCAGAATCATAAGATCCTCACTTGAGGTTAAAAATAGGCAACAGCAAACAGGGTAGCACAAGGACAGAAAGGACCCTTTGTGATCGAACCCCTTAAGGACGTGCATACGACTGGAAATGATGACATTCATCAGAGAACGTAAGTACAAAATATCCATGAATAGGGTTGCCAACCTCCAGGTGATGAAACAAAATATCCCTATACTGTACAGAAGCTCAACCAAAAACCAGTAAAGGGCTCAAATATTCATAACCAACTCAATATTGAAAATACAGTGCAAAATTTACTAACAATCATGAAAATAGACGAAGACAGTGAGTATCACATTGAACCAAAAATCTTATTTACAAAAGCTGTAATGAAGTACAATCCCACAAGCAGATAATACAACGTTCTTGTACAGGTAAGTCCAGAAATGATTAGGTGGATGTAATTCAACAGGTAAGTCTAGAAATATCCACTTGCTTAATTAGAAGAATAGAGGACAATCCTGGTTATTGCTGTTATTGTCATTGTCATTCTTGTATAGTTTTTAATTTTAGCGTTTGGCTGAAGAAGCCATATTTCGTGGTGAAAACATGATAATTAATCCGGAGACCGTTTCTAATCATTTATATGCCATATACATATATGTCTTAATCCTATGAGGATTCAATCTGTCTTCAGGTCAAGCCCACAGGGATGCCTTTGATGGAAAGATTATGCCTCTGATGGAAAGATTATATTCTTCTAATTAAGCAAGTGGATATTTCTAGACTTACCTGTTGAATTACATCCACCTAATCATTTCTGGACTTACCTGTACAAGAATGTTGTATTATCTGCTTGTGGGATTATACTTCGTTACAGCTTTTGTAAATAAGATTTTTGGTTCAATGTGATACTCACTGTCTTCATCTATTTTCCCTATTGTTAGTAAATTTTGGACGATATTTTCAATATTGAGTTGGTTTTGAATATTTGAGCCCTTTACTGGTTTTTGGTTGAACCTCCAGGTGATGGCTGGCGATCTCCTTTCACCTGGAGAAAGTGGCTGCTTTGGAAGGCGGACTCCATGGCATTGTACACCATTGAAGTCCCACCGCTCCCCAGACCCCACTCTCCTCAGGCTCCACCCCCAAAATCTGCAGGTATTTCCAAACCCGGAGCTGGCAACACTATCCATGAATGTGTCTGTGCATCTGTGAACTGCCCTCAAGTCGTAGCCAACGTGTGTGTGTGTTAGGTGGTGTCAAGTCGCTTCTGACTCATGGCGACCCTATGAATAAATGTCCTCCATTGTCTAATCTAGAAACTTCCCTTTCCAATAAAGCATTTGTTTCTTTGTGTGTGAACTGTTTTTCAAAGACGAGTGCCTCTGAGCATGTACGAAATGCATTCTGCCCCACTGTGCAGTTGCAGAAAAAGCCTGACTTTTAGCGGGAGTGGTTTCTGATGTGTGTGTGTTAAGTGCGGTCAAGTCTCTTCCGACTCATGGCACCCTATGAATCAACGTCCTCCAAAACAACTTCCTCCTATACTTAACAGATCTTGCAAACTGAGGGCTATGGCTTCCTTTATAGAGTCAATCCATCTCTTATTGGGTCTTCCTCTTTTCCTGCTGCCTTCAACTTTTCCTAGCATGATTGTCTTTTCCAGTGACTCTTGTCTTCTCATACTGTGACCAAAGTACATCAGCCTCCGTTTAGTCATTTTAGCTTCTAGGGTCAGTTCAGGCTTGATTTGATCTATAACCCACTGATTTGTTTGTTTGTTTGTTTTTGGCGGTCCACAGTATCCGTAACACTCTCCTCCAACACCACATTTCAAAGGAATCTACTTTCTTCCTGTACCTTTCTTCATTGTCCCATACATAGTAATTGGGAATACGATGGTATGAATTAACTTGATCTTGGTTGCCAGTGACTCATCCTTACACTTAAGAATCTTTTCTAGCTCCTTCATGGCTGCCCTTCCCAGTCTCCTTCTGATCTCCCTTTTGGTTGATGATGGAGCCAAGGAATAGAAAGTCTTCAACAATTTCAGTTTCCTCGTTGTCAACCGACATATAGTAGCAATATAAAATTGATCGATGCAAATCCCCTTAGGTGCACTTGTCATCTATCCAAATTGACCCCAGGATGCTGGCAGAGCATGTTTACTGATCCCAACCCCGGAAACGGGCAACGTGCTCCGCTGAATTGTCATGCCTGGATTGTTTTTCCAAATCTACGGCGGAGAGAGAGCCTGATAAAAAGGTTCGAGTTAAATGGTGCACATTAAGAAGCATCATTACCTTGATAAGAACTAATAGCCTTTCCCAACCCATCTGCCTTTAACTATTAATACACTGGGAGGGAGGCCTGGCTTCGCTTCTGCCTTTCCCCCCACTGACCAGGTGCAAATTTTGCAAGTACTTCTTGAGCAAGAGTGCCTGAGGAAATTGCTATCCACAACCAGCGTTGTTTGGAAAAAGACTAGCCCCACCCCTCAAATTTAGTCCTGTTATCTTAAAGACTTATCAAATTTATTGTAGCTGGAAATTTCATGAGCTAGAGCAGCGTTTCTCAACCTTTTTACCCTTGGGGAACCCTTGAAATAATATTCCTGTCTCAGGGAATCCCTACATATGATTAGCCTATTCATCACTATTTCTCGGCGAACCCCTTGCAATTTCTCAAGGACCCTAGAGTTCCGGGGAACCCTGGTTGAGAAACGCTGGGCTAGAGCATTCTTATGAGTAAGAATTTTTTAAAATATCATTGATCAAAATTGGAGAAGTCCTAAATCATGTAAATTTTCCAGGTTGGCACAAGTTTTTTCAAGCCTGTTTTGCTGCATTCAACATATTTAACCCAGCTGAGTTTTGCAAAATGAGGCTTTTTGCCTAAGGGAGAAGATCAGGTTTTGCCCATCTGGGGAAACTGATGTCTATCATATTTATTGCAGAGATGCAAATATGCTTATCCTTTGTATGGTGGCGGAAAGTGCCCTCAAGTTGCATGTTGCCTGCCTCTGTGTAGCAACCCTGGACACCCTCGACGGTTTCCCATCAAAGTACTAACCAGAGCCAACCTTGCTTAGCTTCCAAGATCTGATGAGAGCTGGCTACCCTGTACCATTGATGTCAGCCTTTGTGTAGGAACTTCTAAGGACTTGAATACCATTTCCTCAAAACCAATAACAATGCCAACCCCCCAAAAAAGCTTTTCTCCCTCTCTCATAATACTAGAACTTGGAGTCATCTGCTGAAGCTGGAGGGTGAGAGATTCAGAACAGATAAAGGAAGTATTTCTTTACACAATACATAGTTAAACGATGGAACTCCCTGCCCCAGGATGTGGTGATGGCTGCCAACTTGGA
The DNA here is from genome assembly GCF_029931775.1 of Euleptes europaea. Lineage (NCBI taxonomy): Eukaryota > Metazoa > Chordata > Lepidosauria > Squamata > Sphaerodactylidae > Euleptes > Euleptes europaea. The sequence continues at coordinate 12,414,680 of NC_079327.1, read as the reverse complement.
GAGCTTTAAGAGGGAAGAGGACATGTTCATGGAGGAGAGGGCTAAAATGAATACTAGTCATGATGCATACGTATTCTCTCCAGAATCAGAGGAGCACGCCTATTATATTATTAAGGATATTTGGGGTGGACTCCTAAAGGGGTGTACTTCTACTGTTCAGAAACTTGAGTAGTATCAAATGAGGTTATTTATAAACTACTTAATCCCTGAAATCCACCAGCAGCGATTCTGAGGTATGTCAAATTAGCAGTTTGCCTGATCAAAACATAAAAGAACTAGTATTTCTTCCCAGAAGCACATACCTTTGAAAATCTGAGATGGACAATTTCGCAACAGTTCAAGGACAATTATATCAGAGAGCAGAACACAAAGGAACAGAATGAATTTGGCAATGAATTACCTGAGGTAATTATTTGGGGCATAACAATGACATCTGAAAACATTAGCATCTTAAGGCATCTTTTCTTACCTTTATTATTAAGCTCATATGACCAAAGATCTTGAGCGTGAAGAATATATAAAAGATAAAACAACATTAAAACATGATAAAATCTTAAAGGACTTAAAACATGATGATGATTACAAATTTAAACAATAAAATAGATAATACCTCTAGTTAGCACATAAGAAAATAAGTAGTGTGTGTGAGTGTGTGTGTTAAGTGCTATCAAGTCGCTTCCGACTCATGGTGACCCTATGAATCAATGTCCTCCAGAATGTCCTGTCTTTGACAGCCTTGCTCAGATCTTGCAAATTGAGGGCCGTGGCTTCTTTTATTGAGTTGATCCATCTCTTGTTGGGTCTTCCTCTTTTCCTGCTGCCCTCAATTTTTCCTATCATGATTGTCTTCTCCAGTGACTCTTGTCTTCTCATAATGTGACCAAAATACGACAGCTTCAGTTTAGTCATTTTAGCTTCTAGGGTCAGTTCAGGCTTGATTTGATCTATAAATACATAGACCCATCCAATTCGTATATAATCAGCAATACAATCACTTTAATGTAACTTTCAAGAAACTACTATTGCCAGATATTTTGCAACAAATCTAGTTATTTCTGTGTCTGAGTCTGCTAGCAATCGTGATACCACCCATGGCTCAACAGAAAGCCGTTATCTAGAAGGCATCTTTTCTAGACTATCTACTGCAGTTTAGGATCAACAATCTCTTCTTAAAATCTGCCATTATACCACATTTTCGTCATTTTGTGCATGTAAAGAGTGATTGTTCTGATTTCTCTCACAATGGCGTGGTTTAAAAATGGTGTTGTTAGATGTGCTACAGGAAGGTTTAACACAAGAGCAGATATGTCTCCTTTTCTAGGAAGGTGATGTTTATCTAGTATCTCATTGCTTAAGATTCTATTTCATTGAAGTCTGTCTTTGCTATATCACTACATCTGCTGGCGCTGAATCCCACCGTTTAATTGCTCATTGACTAAAGAATCATTTCCTTTTAAGTACATAGAACGTTTACATTTTACATTAATAAATGACTTACGGATATGAGGTATCTCCCTCTGACCTTTAGGGCCAGCCAGAAGCAAACAGATCTATATAAAAGACCAATGAGCAAAAGAAAAGGACAAAACCCACAGAATGTGATTTTTCTGGATTTAATCTCAATTTCTGAACATTTGGAACCAGGAAACATAAGTACAGGGTTATGGAGTGCATATTCTGGAGTTTTACAAGAACAAAACGAAAGCACTAATCATTGCTGAAGGACGGGCATTGACCCCATACTCTGCATATAGCAGTACCTAAAGCTGTGTTTACATTACACATTGACATGTTCTAGGAATGAGAAACCTCAGGAAAGTAACTCACGCATACCTGACATGATCCATTTTTTTAATGGTAAAATAGTACTTACATGTGCTGCCTTTGAGGGAACATTGCCACAAATACTCACCTTAAAGAAACAGCAAGCATAAATAAACTCCCAGACTAATCGGAGGCAGCTAACAGAGAAATCCAAAATGGAGTTACACCCTTCTAAAGCCATAGACATCAATGGGCTGAGAAGGGCATAACTTTGTAAAGAATTGCACTGTAATCCATGTGTATCACCTGTGGGTTGTCATGTGCATGAGAGCAAAGCATAACAACCATATGCATACTATTTGGTTAGGGGGGGAAACCAGTTATAAGTATTTTATAATTTAGATTAACAGGACAGACTGTTTTCTCCCTCTGCAATCAAGTAACAATTATTGCTGAGTAAGTATACACATCTGTAAATAAGAGGGATTTTGTCATAAATACAGTAATCAGTCCTTTGAGAAAAAGCTGACAAGTAATCCATTGGTACAAAACAAAAACCCCAAACAGAAGCCACAAAATATTACATGGCTTTTTAAGACTCCCTTGAGAACCATAGCTGATTCAGCACACTTGTTTCCCATACGTTTTCCAAAGAGCTCCCCGTACCATCCATGAGGTTACCTTGATTTATTTTCAAACCGCCCTAAGAGATTGATTACACCGAGAGAGCTGTGGATCTGCTTACGACAGACAGGTGTTCCTCTGTGAACGAAACAGTAGTCGTTTCCCATGAGCAGCAATAGCTGGGGCTCACTCCACATAACAACATACATTTATTTATTTATTTATTTATTTATTTATTTATTTATTTATTTATTTATTATTTGCCGTTATGTCGCAGCTGACTTAATGATAGGGCTTTCAAGGCAAGAAACGTTCAGAGGTGGTTTGCCATTGCCTACCTCCACATCATGACACTGATATTCCTTGGAGGTCTCCCATCCAAACACTTGCCAGGGCCGGTCCTGCGTAGCTTCTGAGATCTGAGATTGAGCTAGCCTGTGGTTATACAGGTCAGGGCACACCTTTTTTGGAGGGGTAGGACCCCTGGTTGCCCAGTTTAGCCTGATTCCATCAGGTCAGAGAAGCAAAGCAGGGTCGGCCCTGGTCAGTATTTGGATGGGAAACATCTAAGGAAGTCCAGGGCAGCTACATAGATCCAGGTAATGGGAAACCACCTCTGAACTTCTCTTGCCTTGAAAGCCCTATAGGGTTGCCATAAGTCAGCCGCCGCTTGACGGCACTTTCCACCACCACGTGATTTTCACCATCTAAGAGAAAAGAAACCTTACAGGGCAAGGAATACTAATAAAACAGTGGCAGATGTTTGTTTGTTTGGTGTGTGTGTGTTCAAGGTACAGGAAAAAAATCTGTTTATTGCCAAACAGTAATTCTGTCACGCATTCATATTATCAGTTCCACAAACTAAGATTCAAGAGAGGCAGATATTTGATGTGCAGCATGAAGTTTTATAATGTATCTAGTAGACCAAGGATACCCAACATGGCTGCCATGGTCACCTTTCCTGGCACCTGCCAAGTGTTTTTAGAAAGTGGGTGGGGCCAGGTGATCTACTGCCCCGCAGGACTTCTGAAGGAGATCTGATAGACTATGCATTTTAAAGCCGTTTGGGTGACAGCTGCCACCACGGTGTTGGTTTTATTCCTTCTCGCTCTTCTTTCCCCGTGTATTTTTTTTTAATTGCTCCTTCTGTTCCCTGTACTTAGGCTTCCTCCGTGTGTATGTGTGTGTGTGTGTGGTTGGCTCTGAATCCCATGGTGGCCACTTTGTGGTTGGCTCCACCTCCCGTGGAAGCCATTTTATGGCTACATCCACCACCTTGTGTCAGAATAACAAAGGTGCCCACATACTCAAATAATTAGGGACCCCTGTAGTAAACTATGTGGGATATAACCTGGTTCCATTTGATATCTTTGGAGTTTGATGTCTTAGATATCTTTGGAGTTTGGGAGATGTTTGTATATTTATAATAAATATTTGTTGTATATTTATTTATATTATTTCTATAATAAAATCTTTAAATAACTATCTTAGGGCTTTTCTGCATGGTTTTTTAATTGGTTCTGGCCCCACACTACTTCGGTTCACCCCTGACTTCCGCATGTATTTTTGTGCGTCTAGTTTTCACTTCTTTTTGTTTGCTTGTTTCCTGTTTGTTTTTTCTGATTCTTTTGAGACCACTCCCCCCCCCCCCCGTCTTTTTCTGGAAGCCAATTTTTAGTTGAGTTTTCCCTGTACGTAACATTTCTGTCAGTTTTCTTGGTCCCACCCACCTCCAGCCTCCTTTTCAATGATCGGACCATCATCACCATCAAACTGTTCCCTTTCCCTGAAGACAAGTAATTTCTTTTCTTTTTAATTCAGAAGGCACTAACATATTGATTTATCGCTATACCACTGCAATGATAGGTAAAGCAGGTTCTCTGAATTCCCAGCTTGCTTTTATTTATTTATTTATTTTTTACAAAAAGTAAGTCTTTAGCTTCTTCTTTCGTGGAGATATACGGAGAAAGGGCGAAAACGCATGGTCGCTTTAGCCTCCTTTATTCCCTGTTTCAGCCAGGATTCAGCCAGGATCGAAAGCATGTTTGGCGAAACGCATGCGTTCGATCCTGGCTGAATCCTGGCTGAAACAGGGAATAAAGGAGGCTAAAGTGACCATGCGTTTTCGCCCAAAGGCATATCTCTGCAACAGAAGAGGCTAGAGACTTACTTTTTAAAAAAAAAATGAAAGCTGGGAATTCAGAGAACATGCTTATCTTATTGTTACAACAGTATATCAATGTAAGCATGCACAAAAAAATCAAAAGGGGAGGTGCTGTGAGAACACTGATGTCGACTACACCCTCTCTTGAAAATCCTGATTATGGAAGGCACATGTGGAAGAAAATAAATTGACTCCACGACTGTGAAAATGCAGAGGGAGGGCAGAAGTGTGAAAGAACCATGCCCAAACTGATTCCGGTGCCCGCCAAGAAAATCAGGAGCAGATCAAGCATGCGGAAAATCCGCTAGTCAAACCTTGGACTCCTCAGCAATTACAGGTGTTAATTAGTTTTAACAAAACTAGGGAGATTGCCAGTGACTGATATTCTGAGATTGGTCTCTGTACTCTCCTTGATCCCTTGTGAATTTTACATAATTACATCTCTCCCAATATTTCCTGCATTTCATGGCCCATTGATCTTATTGCTTAGAATATTTTCTTCACAACCTCATTTATAATTGTCTGTTTAGCGATACCCACTACAGCAGGGTGCTCAACGGGGTGCCCGTGGGGGCCATGGCACCCACCAACACCTTCTCTGGCAGCCAGCAAGTGTTTTTAGGAAGTGGGTGGGGCCAGGTAGGACTTTTGCTCAGCAAGGCTTCTGATTGACTAGTAAAGAGTTGATGGCTATACAGATTTTTTAAAATGTTGCTTTGACAGCAGCTGCCACCACAGCACAAGGATCTACACAAGTGGTTCCCAAACTGATGGTTCCCAAACCTTCTGGGCCACCGCCCCCTTGGTTCCACAAACTCAACCCCAGCGCCCCCTACCCTATCCTATAAAAAGCATTGTTCAAAACAGGGGTTTGTATGACTCACTAAAGAAGATTGGTTGTAATGGCCTTTGGCTATATACAATAAATCTGTACCTGTGCCTATTGTAAATAAGAGAACAACACAGTTGAAGGGGACCACCTCTAGTGTCCCCCTGCTGCCCTCTTGCCTCTTATTGCCACCCTAGGTAATGCAGCTGTCCCCCAGAGGGTGGTACTGCTAGGGTTGCCAGGTCCCTCTTTGCCACCGGTGGGAGATTTTTGGGGAGGAGCCTGAGGAGGGCGGGGTTTGGGGAGGGGAGGAACTTCAATTGCATAGAGTTCAATTGTCAAAGCGGCCATTTTTCTCCAGGTGAACTGATCTCTATCAGCTGGAGATCAGTTGAATTAGCAGGCGATCTCCTGCTACTACCTGGCAGTTGTTTAAGAACAACAGCATGTGGCTCAAGAATAATGAATACAAATTCAAATAGATATGGTACTGAGACCTTCATTCAAATAATACACAAGAAAGAAATATCAATCCAACCAAGGCAATATTCCAATAAGGATTCAACAGGAATTAAAATTCATTCCATGCAATGTCAGTATTCCAAATGTGCACACAGGCACAAAAAAGGTTGGGGGACCCCTGCCCTACAAACATCTCACCAAGTGGGCCTCAATCCACAAAAGTTTATCCTGGGATAAAATCTTATTTCACTTTAAGGTGCCACCAGCCACCTCTGAACGTCTCTTGCGTTGATGACTGCGGGGTCATCGTAAGTCGTTTGCACCTTCATGGCAAATTCCACTGACCACCAGATGCTTCTCCTCTGGAATCATTCCTACAGAAGGCAACCAATTTATGGCAACATACAAAATAAACATTCTGATTGTCACTTGCCACGAAACAGATGTAGAACTCTCCAGGAAAGGAACATCAATGGTCAACTTAAATTTTAGAAGTTGACCCATGTGGCGCTCTCATGAGAGAGTTTCAGAGAGACACTCGTCATGAGAGAACCACACGGTCAACCTCTCACATTTTTCTTATGATGTCCCCATGCCTGTCAATTAGGTTGTCAACATCTGTTTCATTTCATATAGTAATCTGGTTTCTTCTCATTTAAGAAACTTTGTGCTCCATCCCAGAGCTAGACATTCATACTAGGGATGCCAGTTCCAGGTTGGGAAAGACCTGGAGATTTCAGGGGTGGAGCCGGAGGAGGGCGGGGTTTGGAAAGGGGAGGGACTTCAATGCCGTAGAGTCCAATTGCCAAAGCGGCCATTTTCTCCAGGTGAACTGATCTCTATCGGCTGGACATCAGTTGTAATAGCAGGAGATCGCCAGCTACTCCCTGGAGGATGGCAACCCTAATACATACCCTTCTAAATTACAAGGGGCCTATATGTCCCTAATTTAGTATTAAGGTCTTTGAAGTTAGTGATATGAAAAATTATTACATAAACCTCAATGGATTTCTTATCTCCTTATGCTAAAAAAAATTTTTTACCTACCAAGCCAGTTTGTCTCCAACACCTCAGATTGCACCTTGATTAAAGAAGGTGCAAATCGGTTAACCCGTTAGGTTTTAACTTTGAAATCAATGACTGATTAACTTTCTCCTCCCACTTCTGAACTTTAAATGTGTTGATTAAGAGTTGTGATACTGACGGGGGGGGTCACTGGGCTGTTTTTCTTCTGGAGCACTTTTTCACTGTAAAAAAGTCACTTTCCTTTCTTTTTCCAACTGGCACACCTATCTTTTGTTCATGGTGTGGGGGAGAGCACATAAGATCAATTTTCAGTATAAAAACACAGAGGCAATGTGTTTCTTGCACTGCAGCCTCCAGAAAAAGAAATTTTTTTTTTTTAAAGCTCAAGAAAAAACAACATGCAGTTCATTAACATGAGTTTTGTGAACAACCAGGAAAATGGAATGTAGGAATATTGTGAAGTGTTTTGTTGGATCAGACCCAAGTTAATCTGACCCAGCATCTGAACAATTCTATTGGCCCTTTCCCTAGCTTCATAATTCTCTATGTGCTCTGCTTTTTAAAAATTGGAAGAGGAAGAGGAAGAGGAAGAAGAAGAAGAAGAAGAAGAAGAAGAAGAAGAAGAAGAAGAAGAAGAAGAAGAAGAAGAAGAAGAAGAAAGAGTTGGTTTTTATATGCCGACTTTCTCTACCACTTAAGGGAGATTCAAGCCGGCTTACAATCACCTTCCCTTCCCCTCCCCACAACAGACACCCCTGGGAGGTTGATGGGGCTGAGAGAGCTCTAAGAGAGCTGTAACTTGCCCCAGGTCACCCAGCTGGCTTCATGTGTAGGAGGGGAAACAAATCCAGTTCACCAGACTAGCCTCCGCCAGACCGCTGCTCATGGAGAGGAGTGGGGAATCAAACCCAGTTCTCCAGATCAGAGTCCACCGCTCCAAATCACTGCTCTTAATCACTACACCATTCTGGTTATCACTACACCATGCTGGCTCACTACAAAAGAAGTATACATTTATGCGGAAGCCACTTTCAATTATCCCATATGGAAGCTATTTCCATGAAGAGCGCCATTCGTGCACAGAGGATTTTTCTACCGCTGATCCACATGGTGAACCTCAGTTTGCCAAAGGCCCAAAGGGTAGGACAATGTGATAGCATCAGCCGCATTACACTCATACAGATAGGATCTCAATGGATTATCATCACTTGGTTGGGAAATACCTGGAGATTTTGAAGGTGGAGCCTGGGGAGGGCAGGGAGCGGGGAGGGGAGCCGGGAGGGACTTCCATAGGGTATAATGCCATAGAGTCCACCTTCCAAGGTGGCCATTTTCTCCAGGGGAATTGATCTCTGTAACCTGGAGACCACTTATAATTCCATGAGATCTCCAGGCCCCAGATTTTCAGTGGCAGAGAGTAAATGGAGGCAGACTGTCAGTCAATTCTTCTATACCCCGCTAAGTTCCCTCCCCTCCTCAAATCCCACCCTCCCCAGGGTCCAGGTATTGCCCAAGAGCTGGCAACCATAGGTTAGGCTGAGAGAGAATGAGCGGCCTGAGGTCAAAGAGCTTTGTGGCTAAGAACCTGAATCTCTTCTGTTCTTGTAACACACTAATCACTACACACCACTGGTCTCCTATCATATGCAGAGTTTTCAGATCATTTATCTCTCCGCTATGCTTCATCAGGGACACCCAAACAGTACTTTACAACCCTTACCACTCTAATAAGTTGGGTCAATAGTATTCCAGTTTTTAAAACTGAGAGTGAGGAAGGAAGGAAGGAAGGAAGGAAGGAAGGAAGGAAGGAAGGAAGGAAGGAAGGAAGGAAGGAAGGAAGGAGCACCCTGCTTTCCTGCACAAACCACCCAACGTGTCCAACCTGCCCTAATCCCATGGTTAATTTGGTGTGCAAGGCAAAAGATGAGCCGAGGTGGTTTGCCATTGCCTGCCTCTGCGTAGCAACCCTGGTCTTCCTCGGTGGTCTCCCATCCAAGTACTAACCACGGCTGATCCTCCTTAGCTTGGGCTAGTCTGCTGTAACTTCAATCAGTCCTATCTAAAAACAGAACAAGCTTCATGACTGCAGCTCTTTTAACGACAGAAAAATAATTCTGTGAAGTCTGGTGGCTGCAGGAACGCATCCCTGAACCACATCTGAAATTGCAGTTCCCCCTATTAAAGTGTATTCAAATTGGATTTTGCTGAAGTTGAATACCACCGTGCAACTTGGACTCTGCACTTATTTTCTAGTTATGAGATCTGTTGTGTTTCAGATTAACTAAAAATTAAGCATTAACTTCATAACAGATTGCCAAAAGAGAAATAGATGCATACGTCTAGGGTTGCAAATTTAAAAGATATGATGTTAGCATCAACTGTTACTGCTGATCGTTTCCTGTCAATATTGTTGATCCTTTCTCGCTACATAACTAGCAGGTGGACATCTTTGGGCGCCAGCCAAACATGACAGAAAACAAAATTTACACCTACTTTAACGTTTGGTAATGCTTGTTAACATGTAATTTGCTAATGTTGTACCAGGCAGCAAACAGCGCCTTCCCCTTTCCACAGTGACATAACAAGCCGCTGGAAGATTTAGAGGCACCAGAAGAACATGTTAGGGACACAGATCATAGCATCCGTCTTCTGTTTTTGTGGAATCGGAGCGATTATCGCAGCCATAGCCTCGAACGAATGGAGAGTGACCAGCCGAGCTTCGTCGGTGATAACAGCAACGTGGGTCTTTCAGGGTCTCTGGATGGATTGCGCGGGGAATGCGCTGGGGGCTTTCCATTGCCGGCCTCATCTCACTATCTTCAAAACAGAGGGTGAGTCGAAAGGACCCTTGTAGAAATCAGCTGAGAAGCCACATCTGAGTGTAGATCTTGTTAGCTAAGGAACAAAAGGCATCTTAGATCAGGGGTGTCAAACATACGGCCCGGGGGCCGGATCTAGCCCATTGAGAGCTCTTATCCGGCCCGCGAGGCAGCCAGCCCCCAACCCAATCTGGGCTGGCGAGCTCACTGCAGGCTCACCAGCTGGGGCAGCCATCCCCCCTGCTCCCGAGATGACAATTACCTAAGTCTCTTAAATAAAACACTACAAGAGTGTTATTGTTGTAAGCATAATGCTCTGATGTAATTCCTGCTGCCTCCCCACCCACTATTCCTGCTGCCTCCCCACCCATGAATATCACCCTGTTTTTGTCCAAATGTTTGTATAAGCATAATGCTCTGATGTAAGAATGGATGTTATACTGACTATGGTACCACCCATCGGGATGCCATCGTTGTGCTTGTTAACATATGCCAGCCATTTTCACAAGCGCCCAAATATGTATTAAGGTCGAAAATGGCAGTCAGCTAGAAACTATTTTGTTTCTAGCTAACTGCCATTTTTGACCTTAATACATATTTGGACGCTTGTGAAAATGGCTGGCATATGTTAACAAGCACAACGATGACATCCCGATGGGTGGTACCATAGTCAGGTACCTTCAAGTTCCTTGAAGGACAGAAAATTGATTTGCAGTTAAAGTTCTAGATTTGCCTCTGGAAAAGAGGATAGCACATCATTAGCACTGAGTTGTAGAGATACACATTGTAGTCGTGCCCATGGTAGAAGAAGAGGAGGAGGAGGTTGGTTTTTATAGGCCGATTTTCTCTACCTTTTAAGGAGAATCAAACCAGCTTACAATCCCCTTCCCTTCCTCTCCCCACAACAGACACCTTATGAGGTGGGGGGGGGGCTGAGAGAGTTCAGAGAGAACTGTGACTAGCCCGGTCACCCAGCAGGCTTCATGTGGAGGAGCAGGGAAACCAACCCGGTTCACCAGATGAGAGTCCGCCGCTCATTAAACTTGAATATTTTCTCTCAGACAAGAATCATTAAACAACACAGCTGGTTGCTCGATTTCGTACCCAAGTTTGTAATTTTAGAAAAAGTAAAAAGGGCCTTTTGGCATAAAGATTGAGAGTTTTAACGTTTCTGGGTAGGATTTAAATTTTTAGTATTTGTCAAGAAGAATTTCAAATTGTAAATTTGTTTATAGGTTATTTTTATCCTGCAGTTTGTGTTTGGTGTTTACCGTGTTTGTTGGCAGTTGCTACATGAGTTCAGTTGTATACTGACCTTATTCCTTTTGTTCTTTCCCTGTACCTGTTTTTGTGCTGGTCGTGGACCATAATAAAGTTTTAATGTAAATGAGTCTGCCGCTCATGTGGAGGGGGGGAATCAAACCCGGTTCTCCAAATTATAGAGTCCACCGCTCTTAACCACCACACCATGCTGGCTCTACACCACGCTGTGGTAGACACATCCAGATCATGAATCTGTATTTTTGCAAGGTTTTAATAGGGTTTGACTCAGGTAGCTGCACAGTGCCTTCCTAAGCCCAGACAATGGCACATTATTGACATTGGTAGATGCACTGCTGGAGGTAAGCAGTAGCCTAGGAGAAGCCAACCCAAATATAGCTCAACAATTTAAAAAGCTATGCTCATGTATAAAGATTGTTTTTTGAGAAGTTCGGGGGGGGCGGGTATCACGGGGGAGTAAAACATTAAGTGAAGTCTATGTATTATTTGGAATGAGAATGTTAAGATATAAAGGGCATATAAACTGTGCATGTTTCGAAAAAGAAACCATAAAAGTGAACAATGTACAGATTATAATTTACTCATAAAAGAGTGCAATAAACAGATTATAACATGAGGTAATCAGTAGTCTATACCTTTGCAACGGAGAGAAGATCCAAAGCCAGATATTCTTATTCTGAGAAGAATTGTTCCCAATATTTATAAATACATCTTCAATTTAGAAAGCAATTCTGCCTTTCTGGAGCTTGGGTGGCAAGGTTTTCCATAGCACTTACGCAGAGAGCTTCCTTGGATTGCCGCATTAGGATTTCTTTTGGGGGCTAAGTGATTTGTGGATGTAGCAGGCCATGTGTTTCTCTTCACTTAACCAACAATGGACCACCGGACCTTACTGCTCTTTATGAACAGAACAGCAAAAAAAGACCTATTCCTTCATAGAACCATAGTTGGAAGGTACCACCAGGGTCATCTAGTCCAACCCCCTGAACAATGCAGGAAATTCACAACTACATCCCCCACACACTCCCAGTGACCCCTACTCCATGCCCAGACGATGGCCAAGATGCCCTCCCTCTCACGAACTGCCTAAGGTCATAGAATCAGCATTGCTGACAGATGGCCATCTAGCCTCTGCTTAAAAACCTCCAGAGAAGGAGAGCTCACCACCTCCCGAGGAAGCCTGTTCCACCGAGGAACCGCTCTAACTGTCAGAAATGGACAGAAATGTCTTTTCATTTGACTTGAAATCTGAGGCTTGTATCCTATTTTTCTACAACAAATTTTTACAGTGGGCTTAAGAAGTGGTAAGAGAGGAAGCATGGCTCAGTTTAGACATTGCATGAACCCATGGTTTAAACAAACAAATGGAAGGAAAATCATGCCAGTGTGGGCAGGAACTTTGGAAAATGCACATCTTCCAGTTCAGATGGGCTATGGGGTTGCTGATATTTTTCATTTCCAGGGGCAGCCGTGTGCCCCCCCACACACACACACATCTACTTAGCAACTCTTACCATGTACAGCTTCTGTTGCCAAAAGTAGTTGACCAGGGATATTGGCCAGCAGAAGACCGTTCACGGTATCTACAGCCAAGCCAGGAACACTGAGATCCCACTTTTCATTGTGCTGGCATGGTGTTTGCCTTTGCCACCGTCATTTATGCACATGGTTGTCAACTCCGGGGTGGGATAGTCCTGGAGATTTGAGGAGTGGAGTCTGGTGAGGGTGGGGTTTGGAGAGGGGGGGGACCTCAGGGGGTTTAATGCCATAGCCTCCACCCTACAAAGCAGCCATTTTCTCCAAAGGAACCAATCTCTGCACCTGGAGGTTGGCAACCCTATAAACATGCACCCAAAGGTTTCAACTAAATGGTTTATGCCCATGAGTATTCTCTAGGCAGTTATTTTCTGAACCTTTTATTTTAAGACGTGGCATCTTATTATATATTAACAGATAATAGACAGAGTGATTGGGTTGGGTCATTCCTTTTGAGTTGGCACTGCGACACAAGCTATTCCTGGAAGATATCATTTGCAAAAGGGTAGATTTGCTCAGAGATGAGGAACTCTGATTCAGATTTCCAAAGGAAACGAGGGCTCGGGTATTTAATATTTCCTTTCCCAAATGGAGAGCTTCCAAAAGGCACAGTAGCTTGAAGATTAATGTCCACTGCTCTGTAGAAATGCGTATAAACAACTGGAACAACACAGTCAAGTTCTGTCTACCGATCACATTTTTCTCTCACCCTTCCTTCAAGGATCTCAGAATGGCAGACAGATTGTTCCCTTCCTCATTTTCTCCTCACAATTACAGGAGGTAGGCTAGACTAAGAGAAAGTGATCAGCCAGAGGTGGGCTTTCAAGCACCCTGCCCCTAAGCCATTTAGGGCCTTAAATGTATGAATTGTGCCTGGAAACAGACAAGCAGCCAGATCTTTCAGCAGTAGAGTGATATAATCACCGTATCCGTCCCCAGACAGCAGGCTGGCTATCGTGTTTCGGACCAGCTGAAGTTTCTAAACAGTTTTCAAGGGCAGCCCCATATGGGGTGGACTACAGTAATCTATCAGAGCATGGAGCACTGTGACCATATCATGCTTTCCAAGGAAGGGTCACAGCTGGAATTTCATCCAAAGCTGATAGAAGGCAGTAGGTAACATGTAGGAAGGTGGAACTCTGCTTAGATGCTCAGCAGGAACAAAGTTAAAATTTATTTATTTCCTTTCTTTTATACACAGCCTTTCTGCCCAATGGGAGGACCCAAAGAAGCTTACGTCATTCTCCTTCCATCTATTTTATCCTCACAATAAGGAGCCAGCGTGGTGTAGTGGTTAATAGGTTTAGAGCGGTGGACTCTGATCGGGAGAACCGGGTTTGATTTCCCACTCCTCCACATGAGCGGCGGAGGCTAATCTGGTGAACTGGGTTGGTTTCCCCAATCCTACACACGAAGCCAGCTGGGGGACCTTGGGCAAGTTACAGTTCTGTTAGAGCTCTCTCAGCCCCACCTACCTCACAGGGTGTCTGTTGTAGGGTGGGGAAGGGAAGGTGATCGTGAGCCGGTTTGATTCTGCCTTAAGTGGTAGAGAAAGTCGGCATATAAAAACCAACTCTTCTTCTTCTTCTTCTCCTTCTTCTCCTTCTTCTTCTTCTTCTCCTCCTCCCCCTCCTCCTCAATATACCTGTGAGGTAGAGTAAGCTGCGAATGTGTGACTGGGCCAGTCCAGATATTTCCCAACCTGGAGTTGGCAACCCTAACCTCAGCACAGTTCTTAAAGTAATCAAGCTGAGATTTACTGTGCACTGAGTGTCCCAAGCTAAACTCCATGATCCGATCACTTATTACAGAGCTAAGTCCCTTCGTAAACACATTCCAAACCTATTTGTAAAAATGTTTGGCGACCTTGTTTCAACTGGGAGAACAAAGTCATTAATAAAGTCGTTTTAAAGCTAATTTAACTCCACTGAAATCAGCATCGGTACGTTGGCACAAAACCAAGAAACGAAATGAATCAGAGATTCATAAAGTTTTTGCTTTCAGGTGCTTGGAACTAGCAAACCAGAAAGTTATTTTAACCACACTGAGATCTTTCTTTTCCTTCCAAAATGTTTGTTCCCTCATTACCTGCATTGGATTTAGGCAGGTAAAGTATGAATGTTGAAATTTAACTAGGCATATGTTCAACCTGGTGATTTTAAGAAGTGAAAACCTATTGGGTATTTGGGAGCAAGTGTGGTGTAAGTGGTCAGAGAGTCAGATTGGGATCTGGTTTAGATAGAGTAGCCTATTAGATTAACGCTACTTAGGAAAACTGGCCATATTCCGTAGTGAGTGTATCTTCTGAAGGACATAGACTGGATATATCAGTCGTCCGGTGACTATGGGGTCTGGCTGATTTGAAGAACTCCTAAAGCTAAAGCTGTCATACATTGGTTGACTGAAACAGTTGTCAATCAGGGTTGAAAGCGCTAAAGTACAGATGCGCAGTTGGGTAAACCCAAACCAAAAATATACCCCCAAAATATCATATTGGTATTTTGCAGGTATATTCGGCATTCCAAACATATCCGGAAACTTTTCAGAATACCGAAAAAAATGGTCCCCCAAATTTCCAGAAATATTTGGGATTAGCCAGGAAGATCCAGAGCCAGCAAAAGTTCCCAGGATTTTTTTCTCTCCCCCCCCCACATTTTGTTTGTTTTTTTGTTTTTCTTTGTTTCTGTGTCTCCTGGGGGAGGTTTCTATGAGCTTGCCAGGCTGCTTCCATCTATCTCAAGTCTGTTTGTCAGTTTCAATAGCTTTTTTCTCTCCTTTTGCCAGAGTTGCTTTGTGTGTGTGTCCCAACTGGGATCTGTTCTGCAGTGATTCTCCAGTTTGACATTACTTGTGTTGGGCTTGAACTGGGTTCTGCTAGGAATCTGTAATGCCCTTAGCTCTGTTGAGCTTGCAAAGGCCCCCCTCCCCCTGTCAGTTTCCACTAAAGGGATTCTCTAGTTTGACTTTGGTCCTATCAAGCTTACTCTGCCTGACTGCCACTGCATTCTGCCAGGCTTCTGCACACTGCCATTGGTTCTGCTAGGCTTTCAAAAGTGCCCCCCTACACACCTCGAGTTTCCACTGCAGAGATTCTCTGGTTTGATTTTGGTTCTGTTTGGCTTGGTACATTGGCTTGTGGTTCTGCTGGGATTACTCAGTTCTGCAATGGGTCTGTTGGGCTTGTTGTGTCGGTTCTTCCATGGGAGACATTTGACCAGTGATTGCTGCTTACAGGCATGGCTTTTGCCCTTGAAGCAGCTTTTTTTTGGGGGGGGGTCCCCCTCCGTAGGAAATAATAGAGAATGGCTGGGGGAACTCTGTTGGACCCTTTCCTACCCTTCACCTTGTGAACTTTAAGCCTCAGAGCGATTTCACCAATTGGATATATATAAATAGCTCTGTATAAATAGCTCTGTGGGCCACAAACCGACATTTCTTTTTTGTGAATAATGTCCTTATCACTCTTTCTCCAGAGAATGATACCTTATTACTTTCACAAGCATTTAGGTTCTAGCTAAGCGACAGCTTTTCCTAAACTTTCTGGCTACCTTAAAATCCTCTGTGTATGTGATTTTCATCTCCTTCTCTGATGAAGCTGGAATTTGCACTCAAAAATCCACAGACCTTACAGGAACAAGTTAGTATAAACAATTCCTGCAAATGTTCTTCATAGAAGACTGTCTGCCAAGAGACTATTGTTTTTCCTCTTGATCATTAAGAGGAGGGCAACAAAGATGGTGAGGGGTCTGGAGACCAAGTCCTATGAGGAAAGGCTGAAGGAGCTGGGTATGTTTAGCCTGAAGAGGAGAAGACTAAGAGGGGATATGATAACCATCTTCCAAGTACTTGAAGGGCAGTCATATAGAGGATGGCGCCGAGTTGTTTTCTGTTGTCCCAGAAGGTCGGACCAGAACCAACGGGTTGAAATTAAATCAAAAGAGTTTCCGTCTAGACATTAGGAAGAATTTTCTAACAGTTAAGGCAGTTCCTCAGTGGAACAGCTTCCTCGGGAGGTGGTAAGTACTCCTTCCCCGGAGGTTTTTAAACAGAGGCTAGATGGCCATCTGTCAGCAATGCTGATTCTATGACCTTAGGCAGATAGTGAGAGGGAGGACATCTTGGCCATCTTCTCGGCATGGAGTAGGGGTCACTGGGAGTGTAGGGGGGGAGGTGCATTGTCCAGAGGGTTGGACTTGATGCCAGGGATTGAACCTGGGACCTTCTGCATGCCTTGCAGATGCTCGACCACTGAGCCATAGCCTCCTCTTGTGGCTTTGCATACAGGAACTTTGCTGGCTTATGACCTAGATGCACAGCAAAGGCACAGCTATAGCAAGTATGGAATAGTGCAGTGATCCCCAATGTGATGTCCATGAGTGCCACAGTATGTGCCAATGACTTTCCTTCCACCCGCTTCCTTTTCCCCCAAAGCAAAGGGCCAGCCTTGGATTTCCTTCACCTCATTGGAGTAGGAGGTGCACCAGAAAAGCTCAGGAAGCTTCCTCCTTGTGTCTGCAGAAAAGTGGTGGTGGAAAGTGCTGTCAAGGGGAGGGGCTGTGGCTCAGTGGTAGAGCATCTGCTTGGCCCGCAGAAGGGTCCCAGGTTCAATCCCTGGCATCTCCAGTTAAAGGGACTAGGCAAGTAGGTGATGTGAAAGACCCCTGCCTGAGACCCTGGAGAGCCGCTGCCGGTCAGAGTAGACAGTATTGACTTTGATGGACCAAGGGTCTGATTCAGTATAAAGCACTTTCATGTGTTCAAGTCACAGCTGACTTATGGCGACCCTGTAGGGTCTTCAAGGTGAGAGACTTCAGAGGTGGTTTGCCATTGCCTATCTCCACGTCACGCCCCTGGTATTCCTTGGAAGTCTCCCATCCAAATACTTGCCAGGGTCGAGACTGAGAGCGTGTGACTGGCCCAAGGACACCCAGCAAGTTCCCATGGCAGAGTGGGGATTCGAACCTGGGTTTCCTAGTCTGACACCTTACCCAAACACCACACTGGCTCTCTCTGCAGAATACACACCCAGAAACAGTTGCCTTCAAGTTGCAGGATGCTCAGCTTAGAAGCTCCCAGCATTTTGTGATATGGCAGACTTGTCATGGTGCTGTAACACTGTAATGATCTATTGCAATGATGAACTAGTTCAGACCCTCCTGCCAGTGGTATTCAGAATTTTACTGCCTCTGAACATGAAGGTTCCCTTTAGTCACCATGGCTAGTAGCCACTGATAGACCTCTCCTCCATGGATCTGTCTGAACCCTTTTCAAAGCCATCTATGCCTGTGGCCATCACTATATCCTCTGGCAGTGAATTCCAGTGCATTTGCAGATGAGAATCAACAAGAGTCGTCAAGATGAGCTCCACCCCCCTTCCAGTGGACCAGTTCTCCCCCACAAAAGCTTCCATTTCCAGAGTACTGGGATCAGGAACTATGTTTTGACTGTCACATGAACACATGAAGCTGCCTTCTACTGAATCAGGCCCTTGGTCCATCAAAGTCAGTATTGTCTACTCAGACTGGCAGCGGCTCCCCAGGGTCTCAGGCAGGGGTCTTTCGCATCACCAACTTGCCCAGTCCCTTTCACTGGAGATGCCGGGGTCTGGAGATCAAGTCCTATAAGGAAAGGTTGAAGGAGCTGGGTATGTTTAGCCTGAAGAGGAGAAGACTGAGAAGGGATATGGTAACCATCTGCAAGTACTTGAAGCGCTGTCACATAGAGGAGGGTGCCGAGTTGTTTTCTGTTGCCCCAGAAGGTCGGACCAGAACCAGCGGGATGAAATTAAATCAAAAGAGTTTCCGTCTAGACATTAGGAAGAATTTTCTAACAGTTAAGGCGGTTCCTCAGTGGAACAGGCTTCCTCGGGAGGTGGTAAGTGCTCCTTCCCTGGAGGTTTTTAAACAGAGGCTAGATGACCGTCTGTCAGCAATGCTGATTCTATAACCTTAAGCAGATGATGAGAGGGAGGGCACCTTGGCCATCTTCTGGTCATGGAGTGGGGGTCACTGGGGGTGTGGGGGGAAGGTAGTGTAAATATCCTGCACTGTGCAGGTGGTTGGACTAGATGTGTTCCCTTCCAACTCAATGATTCTATGATTGAAACTGGGACCTTCTGCATGCCAAGCAGATGCTCTACTGCAGTGCTGAGCTATGGCCCTTCCCCAACAGGTAAGAAGAGGCTTTGATGAATGTGCCAACAGAGGTGTGTAGGAGGCAGCATGTTGCTAGAAAGGCCCTATGCAAATAAGATCCAGAAAGTTAGCAGGAGAGTGGGATGAAGGAAGCCCCAGAGCGTGTGCAAACAGCAAGTCACCTTTCCATTTCAACCAGTGATTCACTTCCCTGGCAGACAACTGGTGCAAAGGAAACGGAGGCAGTCCATTTGCCAAAAGGAAGTAAATTTACATGTCAGCTCCAGTGCTATTGTTCTTTTGCAGGGTTGGCTTTCCCTCCCTCCTCCTCCAGGCAATTATCTACGTAGCTTTGCAGTGCTTGTTTGCAATACTGTCTAACGTTCAAATAATCAACAGATACGGCAAACTGTCAAAGGAGTCAGTACTGTGGTTTGCAAACTAAAGAGGCAAATAATTAGGGCCAAACAATTCAAGGAAATAGAAAGGAGTTAAAAGAGGTGCTTAAGAACTTCTTGGATTCTTTATTTTCAGTGTCACACAACAATCGCCAGACCATTGTCAACCACAAGAGTGGACGCTGGTTGTCATTAGCGATGATGCCAACATCTTTAAGGAGGGGGGCAAACTCACCTCTCCCCACCATTATTTTATAAGTGAGTCTAAATTCCAATGACTTTCAAGTTCATTCATACACACATCCTTCCCATTTATCTCCTGGTATTAAAGTTCATTCATACACATGCCCAGCATTCAGTATAGCTCACCAGGGAGCCTAGGAAATACTATTCTCTAGGGTACCCAGATCCACACTGTGGGAGTCTGCTGCTCTAGCCGGCGTGGTGTAGTGGTTCAGAGCGGTGGTTTGGAGGGGTGGACTCTGATCTGGAGATCCAGGTTTGATTCCCCACTCCTCCACATGAGTAGCGGAGGCTAATCTGGTGAACTGGATTTGTTTCCCTGCTCCTACAGATGAATCCAGATGGGTGACTTTGGGCTAGTCCCAGTTCTCTCAGCCCCACATACCTCACAGGGTGTTGTGGGGAGGGGACGGTGATTGTAAGCTGGTTTGATTCTTCCTTAAGTGGTAGAAAAAGTCAGCATATAAAAACCAACTCTCCTCCTCCTCCTCCTCCTCCTTCTTCTTCTAGAAACTGTCCATCCCACAGCTCCTTGAGCATGGGACACAGCATGCCGGATGCAAGGAGTTATGGGACAAGAGGGAATGATGGGTAGACCTTTGCACTGCTGGTGGTCTGGGGGAGGAGAACTGGAAGCCAGAGTTCACGGATTGGGAGCTCACAGGAGAAACTGGCAGGGCTCATAGAGAGAGGGTTAGGGTGGGAGGCATTTGGATCCAGTTCCCAATGGCAGCAGTTGAACTGGCCACTGAAGAAAATGAGTTGTTTTCCAGATTTTGGCAGGGAACGCCTCAGTTTGGCAAGTCCATGATCAAATCAATGTCCTTTAAAATAGCAGAGGGGTTCCAATTCTGATTAGGACAAACAGCACAGTGGGAGGAGGGGGTCAATCGCCTTGTTTCATTTTCCAGGCATGAAATGACACTCAAGAAGGAGGGGCCATGGCTCAGTGGTAGAGCATCTGCTTGGCACGCTTGGAATGCATGCGGAAGGTCCCAGGTTCAATCCCCGGCATCTCCAGTTAAAGGGACTAGGCAAGTAGGTGGATGTTAGCTCCTCTACTGTAGCACAATATTCAGATACCACATAAAATATTCAGATACCACATAAAAGCTGAGTTGGGCTTGCTGCAGGGAAGGACAGCCCCTCTCTCCCTCCTCTGGGATACACTCAGCTGAACCAACCCCCTTTCCTTGCCTTTTCTATGGCCCAAACTATTAGACACAGAAACAGTCTAATCGTGTCTCCCGGCCTTTTGTCTCTTTGAGGCAACCGTAGGAAGGGGCAACTGGCTTGAATGAAACCCCAGGGCTATTTCCCCCGAGCTAAAGGACATCCCTGTCCAAACGTGCATTACCTTCTGGGGCAACAGAAAGCAACTCGGCACCATCCTCTATATGACAGCCTTTCAAATACTTGAAGAATTCAAATGAAAGCTGGCATGGGCAGGTGAAGTATTTCCAAAAATAATACACCACAGCCAATTACAAAGCAGCTTTTTCAGGGGCCAGGGACTCAAACGTGGTTTAGAAGCTCCTCATTTTCGCTGGGGGTGCATAATTGATCACAAGGTGCTCGTGGAATTTCTTTGGGGCAAAAAGCCCCTGTGCAAATGTTTTGAGAATTTGACTGCAAATACTGTGTAGTTAGACTGCAGCAGATGCAGTGGAAATAGACCCCGCATAAAAGGCCTGTAACTCATCAGTACACTCAGATTTCCCCACTGAGGCCAAAAACAATTCCCGGACCCATTTGAGTTCAGGGACGTGTAGGAGGCCGGACTAAAGCCCCCTCTCCCCTTCACCACAGTCCCAAATTTGGCCCCACATGTATGGGAATCGTTTCAACATGGAATTCCCAGCATATGTCTGACCAACAGAACCCAGAGCAAAATTTTCAATTGATGAGTTTAAACAGAGTTGGCAGCCTTTCTTTGATAAATATGTGTGACTTAATAATTATCCTCTAATGTCAGGGTTTACTGGCATTTTAATGACAAATCAGACAGCAGTTGTACATAAGATTACAGAAATCTATGTTAGTTCATGTTTAGTCTAGTACAGATGTATTAGATCTATGTACTGCTCTACTAGGTTGATAACTGCACACATCGTATATGAGAGACATATACAAACCAGTATTACAACTAGAACCATTCAGACCAGATGTTTGAGTAATTGGTAATAGATTTTACAACCTATACACATGCCTGGTTTGATTTGAACTGTTTGTATATGTATGTATGTATAAAACAGGAAAGGTTATTAAATGGACTGATTAAACAAGCTTGGGCACAGACAATATATGAACTGTAAAATCTGTTATTTTCCCTATCTGTTTTTCCCCCTTTCTTTTTTCTGTACCCTCATTTAAAAATGAATAAAAAATTATATTTAAAAAAAAAGAACCCAGAGCAAAATTTAAATCATGTCTGCCTCGGACAGCAAATATTTTGGACTGAGCCTGTTTGGAACAGGTCACGCTATCTGAGGCCCTTGCGGGATTTCTAAAGCCACAGAGAAGATAAAGTGTGGACATAACACAGCTTCCCCACACAAAATGATTAATGATAATCGCTTTCTGTCACTAGAAGGCTTTTTTGTTGGGTGCCGGATAGAAATGCTGGGCCAGGAAAGCCAAATAGTTATTTGGAGCATGTCTTATCTTCTGCGAAGAGAGATCCTTTGCATTTACTGCCCTCTAGTGGTTATCTACAAACTTTTCCCCTCTGCTTTTTATTTTTCCAAATGTTTCATTAATAATTGATCTTTTTTTCCAACTGCTTTGTTGAGCAATCCCTCTTCTCCGAGCTCCACACACACCCCCAAATCTCCAGGAGGGGGCAATCCTAGAAGCCAGATAATTTTTTCAGGTTTTTGTACTTTAATGAGTTAGCACCACCTAGGAGCAAAAGAAAACTGGCTCTTGCGTACGGCTGGGACTAAGCCCCTTATTATTTGTTTCCTGTTGAAGACAATTTCCTAAGCAATGAGGTCTACAGGACAAAGATCATTTGCTGCCTAAATCTAGCCTATAGAGATCAGTGGTCTCTTTAGTACAGCATAGTTAAATGGTGGAACTCCCTGCCCCACGATGTGGTGATGGCTACCAACTTGGAAGGCTTTAAGAGGGAGTGGACGTGTTCATGGAGGAGAGGGTTATCCATGGCTACTAGTTAAAATGAATACTAGCTATGATGCACACCTATTCTCTCCAGGATCAGAGGAGCATGCTGAATATATTAGGTGCTGTGGAACACAGGCAGGATGGTGCTGCTGCAGTCGCCTTGTTTGGAGGCTTCCTAGAGGCACCTGGTTGGCCACTGGGTGAACACACTAGTGCTGGACTTGATGGGCCTTGGTCTGATCCAGCATGGCTTTTCTTATGTTCTTATGTTATTTCTACAGTGGGCCCCCCAAATGTCCCTGCAAACCCTGCAAGCAGGGCACGGAAGCCAAGGCCTCCCCCACCCCCCACTAGTATTCAGAGGTTTGCTGCACGCTTACTATTCAGTAAATTGAGTTTTCTCATTACAGCTTCAGTCCAAGCAAATTCCCAAAGCTTCATGTCATTTCTGCAAGCCACGAAAAGATGCTCTTTTAAAATTGCCAGCAGGAGACAAAATTTGCACAAAGCTGCATTTGCCTATCTGTGCCAGAAATACTCCAGAAGCACAGACGAGCACTGAAGTTCATATCTTATCTCGTTGACTTAATCATAAGCGAAGAGTTTGATTATTTTGCAGTAGCAAAGGGACATTGCTCAGGCTGTCTGGAAAACAACTGACTTCTTTTAATGCCAGAAGATATTTGGGTAGGTCTTTACTTAGGAAAATCAACTGATCCCTCAGTGGTCTCTGTTTCACAGCAGTTAGGTTCAGTGGTATAAAAGGCAGATCAAAAGCAGATCATTCTTTAACAGGTGGGTTTTAAAATTAAGCTTTGGTTTGGTCAAGTAATTTAGCTTAAAAGGAAGTCAAACTCCAGGCATACTTTGAAGTTTCACAGATCAGATGCCAGCTGGGCACGGAGACAATGGCCATTTATGCATGGCTGTTTCCTCACTGTCACCCCTCTGACTACTTCTGGCTTTGCCTTGATTATGCATGCATTTTCCAACCATCAGAGATCGCCTCACTCTCTCCTCGCATTTCTGCACATTTTGCCCGCATTTTCTGAATTAGTGTTTAGAAGAAGAGTTGGTTTTTATATGCTGACTTTCTCTACCACTTAAGGCAGAATCAAACCGGCTTACAATCGCCTTCCCTTCCCCTCCCCACAAAAGACACCCTGTGAGGTAGGTGGGGCTGAGAGAGCTCTAAGAAAACTGTGATTAGCCCAGGCTGACCTAGCTGGCTTCATGTGGAGGAGTGGGGAAACCAACCCGGTTCACCAAATTAGGGTCTGCTGTTCATGTAGAGGAGTGGGGAATCAAACCCGGTTCTCCAGAGTCCACTGCTCCAAACCACCGCTCTTAACCACTACACCACGTTGGTTTAGCCAGCATCCAGAAAGCCCAGGCAAAAAGTTTGCCTAAGCAGTTTATCCTTCAACAGATTCCATCCGAAGTAGAATTTTCTTACATGCTTCCCAAAATGTAGCCAACAAAGGTGCCCTCTGCACCTACTTTGACAGGCCATTCCATATAGGACTGGACCTCCCACTGAGAAAGCCCACTGAGAATCTAGCTGCTTCCATATATAAAATCCTGAGAGTATGTAAAGTGCCTTCAAGTAACAGTTGATTTATGGCAATCCCATAGTGTTTCCAAAGCAAGAGATGAGCAGAGGTGGTTTGCCAGTGCCTTCCTCTGCATAGCAACCCCATTCTTCCTTGGTGGTCTCCCATCCAAGCACTAACCAGGGCCGACCCTGCTTAGCTTCCGAGATCTGACTAGCCTGAACCAGCCAGGTGAGGATAATCCTAAGAGAAGACCACACAAACAGAAGCCTATCTAAGGCCATCAACTGGTGTGTTGGAGTATAATAGGAGATGCTGTTCAACAAGTATGAGGGCCCAAAGCCAAGAAGGCCTCGGCTTTAAAGGTAATAATTCACGTCTGTCTCTGCAAGTTTAGATAATGGAATAAAAAGCCAAGCGTCATCCATCTATTGGAGACAACGCACTCTGAGGCTGCTAATGATCTTGGCCAAACAACACTGCGGATAAAATATTCCTTTGGGGTACCCCACACCACAGGTCCCAACTAGCCGATTGTGCATCCCCCATGGAAACTCTTGGCTTCCTACCAGCGAAAAGAGAACGAAAGCAATAGAGGGCTCTTCCTTTAACCCCCACACTTAGTGATGTTCATCCACCAAAATATCATGTTCAACTGTATCAAATGCCATGGATTGCTCTTATCGTGATTGCAGAAGCCTGCCAACCAAAGACAGTGACACTGTTTATGTCCTGAAACCTGGCCCGAATCCAGATTGAAATGGCTCGAGAGCAATTGCTCTGTCCAAAAACGCCTGCGGTCCAAAAATGCCCACTCGCCTACTCCTTCGTTCTTTCCATTAGCAGCCGCCGTTTGCATAGCTAACGCGCAGCTGTGATTCTGTATACTTTTTTGAGGGGATTCTTCAAGGCGGGGGCAGAGCAAACACAAAAGGTCGCGTTAAAGGGGCTCTTAAAAATGCAAAGCAGGTATGCACCGGCTTTGCAGGCACTTCCTGAATGACAGTTCAGCGTGAAAAACTCAAAACAAATATGCAAGGCACTTCAGCCTGATCGTGCTGCTAATTGCCAAGCATAAATGGCCTGAGAAATGCTTCTGCTCTGCTTTTTCCTCCTCTCCGTTGCAGTTCTCCAGCACTCCCTATGCGGGCCCCTGTTTTCCCACCTCTAGATGATCTCATGGCATACATGATCATCCAGTTTTGTTGGATTCTTTTACTAACTTCCAGCCCAACTTTCAAATGCACAAGAGGGACTTACATTTCATAAAAAAAAAAAAAACCATAATAAAACCGTAAAACCATTAAACCATAAAAATCAAAATGCTGTCTCAGTAATCACCACCTAACACAATCTGTGAATTTCGGTCAAAGCCATAACCAATAAAATGTTTCCAAAACCTCTGTGCAGCCCAGGTGCCCTTATTTCAAGGTCTTGACATTGAAAGGGCGAAAGAGAAGTTCCTTAATGTACTTCCTGAGCAAACTCATTCCATTACTTCTCCACATTAAACCTTTTCTTCTCCATTCAGCCCCCCTCTCAACTCCAACCGCCTGTCTAACATTTCTTCTTGGATGTCTCATCGCCATGTAAAACTTGGTATGTACACAATTGAGCTCCCTCCCCACCCACCCAAACATCCCCCTCCTTGTGTACATTCTGTTTCTCCTCTCTATCAACCAGGCACCCAACCGTGGAGACCCAGCATGGTGTCGTGGTTAAGAGCGGTGAACTCTAATCTGGTGAACTGGGTTGGTTTCCCCACTCCTATACAAGAAGCCTGCTGGGCGACCTTGGGCTAGTCACAGTTCTCGCAGAACTCTCTCAGCCCCACCTTCCTCACAAGGTGTCTGTGGTGGGGAGGGGAAGGGAAGGTGATTGTAAGCCACTTTGAGATTCCTTAAAGGTAGAGAAAAGCGAGGTATGAAAACCAACTCCTCGTCTTCTAAGCCACTTTGAGACGCCTTAAAAGGTAGAGAAAAGCGGGCTATAAAAACTTTTTTTTTTCATTTTTCTCTCTCTTTGGGTGCCCATATTCAATCTCCCTCAAAGTCACATCATTTCTCCATGAACTTGAAAAGCTGCTCCTTCCTTTCAATTCCTTCTGCTGATTCATACTCAGTCCTGATCATTTCCTGTCTTGACTACCACACCTCTTTCCACTCTGGCCTTCACCCATTGGACTTCTCGCCTTGATGCAGAACTTCTTGGCTGAAACTATATAATGGGCTCAACTGTCCAGACCATGTGTTTCCTGGTTGGTTTCCCCACTCCTCCACTTGAAGCCAGCTGGATGACCCTGGGCTAGTCACAGTTCTCTCAGCCCCACCTACCTCATAAGGTGTCTGCGGTGGGGAGGGGAAGGGAAGGAGACTGTAAGCCGGTTTGATTCTCCATAAAAAGTAGAGAAAGTTGACATATAAAAACCAACTCTTCTTAAATTCCTACATTCCTGTCTCATGCAGGATCATGCACGATCCATTTATCTATGAATCTGTAAGTTCTTCTCTTGAATTATTTCAACAGCAAAGGTAGGCAAAGTTCAGAGGTGGGGAGGGGCTGAGGCTCAGTGGTAGAGCATCTGCTTGGCATGCAGAAGGTCCCAGGTTCAATCCCCAGCATCTCCAGTTAAAGGGACTAGGCAAGTAGGTGATGTGCCTGAGACCCTGGAGAGCCGCTATCGGTCTGAGTAGGCAATACAGACTTTGATGGGCCAAGGGTCTGGTTCAGTATAAGGCAGCTTCATGTGTGTTCATGTGTTCTATCAGAAAGCTGAGAGGGAGAGGAAGTTGAACGGACTGCGCTTGGGGAACTGGTCACTGCTACCAAGGAGAAAGCTCCCACCCAAGCATCCTATTCAGCTAAGAAAGACTACCATGGAGAGTTACAGGCATTGTGGCATCAACAGCCAGTCAACCAATCCGTTCCCTGTTATCTGAATTCAATACAATCTCAGATGGTTATCAGTAAAAGACCATTATGGACTTGCAATGTCTGAATAAAGGTGATACTTTAATATCTAAGTTCCGGGTGATAAGCTATAATTGCCGCATATTTGGACTTGTCAAGTAAGTTTTATTACAAAGAGCCTGACCTAGGTGATCCGAAGATGGAAAAGTTAGCACTATGAAACATTCTTTCACTAGTGATCATGAAACAAGCAAGCTCTTTCCTTGTTGTTCAACTTTATGGCGCACTGACAGGACAGGAGGGATCTGAGATTTTAAAAAAGGTCTTTAATTTTACATAAAACGCAGCCATGGGTGGGCGGGGACCGGTTTGGATCAAGGCGTTTGCACTGGGGTTGGGAGAGGGAGAATAACACATAGGTTTAGCCTGAAGAGGAGAAGACTGAGAGGGGATATGATAATCATCTTCAAGTACTTGAAGGGCTGTCACATAGAGGAGGGTGCCAAGTTGTTTTCTGTTGCTCCAGAAGGTCGGACCAGAACCAACGGGTTGAAACTAAATCAAAAGAGTTTCCATCCAGACATTAGGGAAAAAATTCTAACAGAGTGGTTCCTCAGTGGAACAGGCTTCCCCGGGAGGTGGTGGGCTCTCCTTCCCTGGAGGTTTTTAAGCAGAGGCAAGATGGCCATCTGTCAGCTATGCTGATTCTATGACCTTAGGCAGATGATGAGAGGGAACGCACCTTGGCCATCTTCTGGGCATGGAGTAGGGGTCACTGGGGGTGTGGAGGGATAGTTGGAATTTCCTGCATTGTGTAGGGGGGTGGACTAGATGACCCTGGTGGTCCCTTCCAACTCTATGATTCTATTATCCTATTCTATGATTCTATGAATTCTTTGCCCTGTGCCATTTCTCAGAAAGCAGGGTGGATTTTGATTACCCCAATATGGAGGAACAATAGACAGTTGGCTGTCATCCCACCCCCCACAAGCACTTATACCAGCTTGTGATGAGGGCACAATTTCTATCTAGGAAACAGCATGAGCAAAACAAGCAGGATTCCTGTGGGATCTTAAAGGCTGAATAAAGAAAGCAGTGGTGTAGTGGGAAGAAAACTCATTCTATTAAACTGTACTGTCCCCTAAGCGTTTCACATACAGTTCTTCAGAGGAATCTATAAGAATGTAAATAAAACCAAGAAAAAAATAATAATTCATCATTAGAAAGCAGAATTAAGACGCTTAGTGAAAAGAGAGTAATCACTTAACATGTTAAAAGTGCATAAATGTATCCAGAATCACAAGTCCATGAACATGTTTCAGACATTATACAGGTGCTATAAAGTTACATAAACTGCGCATGGGTGGAAGCATAGGCCTTTTGTGCATGGCTGTTTCCCTCGCCATCACCCCTCTGCCAACTTCAAGTCTTTGTTTTGATTATGCATGCTGTTTCCAACCGTCAGAGGTCGCCTCGCTCTCCCCCTGCGTTTCCACGTTTTGCCTACATTTTCAAATTCGAGGTAAAACAGGTCTCTGGAAACGCAGGCAAAATGCGGGGAAAGGCAGGGGGAGAGCGAGGCGACCTCTGACGGGTGGAAACGGCATGCGTAATCACAACAAAAACCCAAAGTCATCAGAGTGGTGACCCCCGAGGGGGAAAGCCATGCATTAAAGGCCATAGATCTTAAAATAAAAATTATATAGATCATTCTACATTTTTCACAACTTACAAAAATGTAACTAACTTGTAAAACTGTATAACCAAAGAAGTACCCACAACACAGAGAGGCTACTATTCTAGATCTGTCAGCTAGAGTATTCCCATGTCAGGTTTTACAATTTGCTTTATTCCAAGGCCACTGCTTGTAACAGAAGAAGAAGAAGAGTTGGTTTTTATATGCCAACTTTCTCTGCCACTTAAGGGAGACTCAAACTTACAATCGCCTTCCCTTCCCCTCCCCACAACAGACACCCTGGGAGGTAGGTAGGGCTGAGAGAGTTCTGAGAGAACTGTGATTTGCCCAAGGTTACCCAGCTGGCTTCGTGTGTAGGAGCAGGGAAACAAATCCAGTTCACCAGATTAGTGTCCGCCGCTCATGTGGAGTGGGAAATCGAACCCGGTTCTCCAGATCAGAGTCCACCGCTCCAAACCACCGCTCTCAACCACTACACCCACGCTGGATGTTTGTTGCAAAGTAAGGGGGAAAACTGACCTTGGGAGACTCACGTGCCACCTGATCTTTAATCATATAATTGTCAGACTTAAGAAGAGCATATAGGGAAACTGGACTGTGTACGATATTCCTAGGTGTGGTAAGAAACTGATCATCTCATTCAAAAGAATACCTGATGTGAAAGATCAATGGGTGCACAGTGATAGGTATCAACCTGTTGATTTGTAACCAACCCTGCTGGGACCCAGTCAACCTATAGGACGCTTTCCTTGTGGAAACTACTCCTTTTGCAAGCTTACAGACAACATGAAAAATATTATTCATCTATGTGACAAGCAATACACTCTCAATAAGTTCATCACATGCAGTTCTGATCGGGTAGTGTATATTATTTCCAGAGCAATCGGGGAGGGGGGAATGTACCCGAAGATGGCCAGCAGAGGGTCCCGGTAGCGCTGCACTCCACCCAGGCGCCAGGATGGTAATGCTGCGGAGCCACATTGCTGCAAACTCTGTGCCAATGAGGAAAGGGGTTGACCCAGGGGCATGGCAGGTGTTAGTTGGTTCCCTAAGGCACCCCAGCTTGGGAATGC
The DNA here is from genome assembly GCF_029931775.1 of Euleptes europaea. Lineage (NCBI taxonomy): Eukaryota > Metazoa > Chordata > Lepidosauria > Squamata > Sphaerodactylidae > Euleptes > Euleptes europaea. The sequence continues at coordinate 12,385,042 of NC_079327.1, read as the reverse complement.
CCCTGCAAAACTGGTGGAAGCTTATGCCATACACTGGAAAAGTCCAAGCCAACCCCTCTTAGAGGTGCAGCCTCACCCAAAACCCCCAGCAGAGCACAGGATGCCAACTACAACCACAACCAATCACCTCCCTCCCCAGTGGCAGCCAAACCCCTTCCCCGCACAAAATCACAGCCCCCGCCCCCGGACTACATAAACCCCAGCCAGGATGTTTCATAGGCCATTTTTGCATGGTAATTAGCAGCGCGTTCCAGGCTGAATTGCCCCGCATGTTTTTTTGTTTGTTTGTTTGTTTTTTGTGAATTTTTGAACCGTCATTCCGGAAGTGACTGTGACTGCTTCGCATTACTAAAGAGCCCGTTTAACACGACCTTTGGTGTTTGCCTGGAAGAATCCACCTGAAGGAACAATGCAAAACAACAGAGGCACATTAGCTATGCATATGCCAGTGGCTATGCAAACAGGAACAAAGGAGCAGGCGAGTGGGGGGGAGTGGAACCTCTCCTTTTGCATCGGGACCATGAAAAGGCATTTTTAAAGTCGCATTTTAAAAAAGAGCTTTGAGCAAGCGTCACAATTGGCCACGCAAAAATGGCCATAGTTCAGTTGGGGAAGAAAAAAAAAGGGGAATAAAACCCAACCTAAAAAAAAACCTGACTGATTTGCTAGGTTGATACCTGCACACATAGTACATGAGAGACTTATACTAACCAGTATTACAACAAGAACCTATTATACCAGATGTTTGAGTAATTGTGAATAGAATTTACAACATATACACATGCCTGGTTGGGTTTGAACTGTTTGTATTTGTATTCTTTAATGTATTTCTGTAAATATGTGCAGGCTTAAGAAAGGGTTTTAATTAACCAGTGATGAAGGCCCCATAGGCCGAAACGCGTTTGGTATGTGGTTACAGTTATCAACCTCCAGATATGCCATTGTGCTATTTTAATGCTTTTAAATAATTTTAAATTTTACATAGCACTTCTAATAAATTATACTTTCAGTATTTATACATAGACTTATATATATTTTCTTTTCACCCAACCTTGGGTTCCCAACCATAGTTCAGTTGGAACAGCTCGACACCCCTGTTCTAGAGCATAGCCATGGTCCAACGGGCTTCACATTTTGGGGTGTTTTTACATCAAAACACTGATCAGTGGTGATCAGTGAAAAACTGCTATTGGGGAAAAAAGAGGCAGAGTGGATTTTTACATTGACAGCTCTGGTCCCTCATGGGTTAAATGAAATCCTTAAACTGTTATCGCTCATATGAGATAACACCTGAGTCAGACCATCAGGCTGCTGTCTCTGAAGCTCTGTTGCTGTGGGAACTTCTTTAGCTATACAGTTTTACAGGTTAGTTATATTTTTCTAACTTGTGAAAGTTTTAGAGTGATCTATATAATTCTTGTTTTAAGGTTTACGTTTCCACCCCTGTATATAGTCTGTGTACTTTTCCTTTATAGCTCCGGTATAATGTCTGAAATATGTTAATGGATTTGTGGTTCTGAATACATTTATGCACTTTTCACGTGCTCAGTGATTACCGTCTTTATACAGTATTTCTTAATTCTGCTTTTTAATGGTAGATAAAAAAAATTTCTTGGTTTTATTTACATTCTTATAGATCCCCCTGAAGACGTGTGTGTGAAACATGAATAATTTTTCTTCCCACTACCCCAATGATCTTTTTCCCCCCTTTGGTGTGGCCCTTTTCTACTGTACCTTAATAAAGACTAGGGCTGCCAGGTCCCTTTTTACCATTGGCAGGAGGTTTTCGGGGCAGAGCCTGAGGAGGGCGGGGTTTGGGGAGGGGAGGGACTTCAATGCCATAGAATCCAATTGCCAAAGCGGCCACTTTCTCCAGGTGAACTGATCTCTGTCGGCTGGAGATCAGTTGTAATAGCGAGAGATCTCCAGCTACTACCTGGAGGTTGGCAACCCTATTTTGAGTGCTCAGGACAAATTCATTATCAATAGGGCAAAGTTACTAAATGTGGCACTTGTGGGCACTGTGATTAGGGTTGCCAGGTCCCTCTTCGCCCCCAGCAGGAGGTTTGTGGGGCGGAGCCTGAAGAAAGCAGGGTTTGGGGAGGGGAGGGACTTCAATGCCATAGAGCCCAATTGCCAAAGCGGCCGTTTTCTCCAGGCGAACTGATCTCTATCGGCCTGGAGATCAGTTGTAATAGCAGGAGTTCTCTAGCTACTACCTGGAGGTTGTGCAACCCTAAGGAGAAAAACTCAGTACACAGCCACTAATATCACTGCATTCTACAAAACAAACAATCATAATAATATCCCATATGCCATATAAGACATGCAAAAGCCACCCCCTTATCCAAAAAGTTTATCCTTACCTGACTGCATAATAGCAGTTCAAACGATCCCCACAACATCGCCTACTTTCAAGTAAAAGGAATTGCTGCCGGCGTTTGGACTTTTCCGGGGGGTGCTCATCATTGTTAAAAAGGTTCTGATTAGTTATATTATGTAGTGAAGCTTCACGGTAAATCTTGACTATATTCAGAACTTATAACTTTGTTGTTGTATACGTGTTTATGATAAGCTAAGTGCAAGATAAAGAAAATATTTTGAGGGGAAAACTACACTTAAAGTGAGATTAGTGGCTGTGTACTGAGTTTTTCTCCTTAGGGTTGCACAAGTATAGATCAGTACACCTACTCGTAGGTTATCCGGGCTGTGTAACCGTGGTCTTGGTATTTTCTTTCCTTTTTGATACAGTGCAGTGGGCACGGCCACAAAACGGCAGGGTGCTTTGCAGGGGTGTGGCTGGGAGCGCGTGACGTGTCGACCTCGCTTCCGAGTTTAAGCGGAAGTGACGCAGACCCTTTAGCGCTCTCCGCCGAAATTCTATGGTTTCCATGGAGTTTCGGCGGAGATTGCTAGAGCGTCCACATCGCTTCCAGGTAAACGCGGAAGTGATGCAAGAGGTTTATTGGAATGGATAGTGCAATCCTTTGGTCTTGGTGTTGTTATTATTAACCTCTGTGGTGTTTTCTTGTATTCTATTAAATACTGTTTTTAACGGTCTTTGGTTAGATAATATATTATAACTGAAATCAGTGGTACTTACTTCCAGGTGAACATGTACAGGATTAGACTCAGATCTTACAATCAAATTAAGTATGTACACAAATGTTGGTAGAATGGTGGCCATAAGCCATATTCCTACAGAGCAATTCTGGCTAAGGGAAAACACGGGCAGATACCGCCTTCCTTATCTCACTGTAGCAACAGTGATGGGAGAAACCATGCCCAGCTGTGTTTTCCCTTTCATGCAACCCTTGATCTAGGCCCCCTCTCAGGGTGTGAACTTGGCAACCTCAAGAGCCATCAAATCTGACTATAGGAAACCAATTCTACATTTACAGGATCATAATGTAGGGTTGCAAACTTTATGTCGATGTCACGGAAAGCTCCATCTGCTGATTTCTTCACATCAAGCAGCTGCTGTCAAGTGCCAGATCTAAGGGAATGCCCTCATGATGCCATCTCTCAGGTTCTCTTGGGATAAACACATCACTCAAGGTCAAATTAATCTGCTTTATATTGAGTCAGACCACAGGTCCAACTAGCTCTGTGCTGTCTACTGATTGGTAGAATCATAGAATAGAGTAATAGAGTTGGAAGGTACCACCAGGGTCATCTAGTCCAGCCCCCTGCACAATGCAGGAAATTCACAACTACCGAGGAAGCCTGTTCCACTGAGGAACCGCTCTAATTGTTAGAAAATTCTACCTAATGTCTAGACAAACTGCTCTAACTGCTAGAAAATTCTTCCTAATGTCTAGTCGGAAATTCTTTTGATTCAATTTCAACCCGTTGGTTCTGGTCCAACCTTCTGGGGCAACAGAAAACAACTCGGCACCCTCCTCTATGTGACAGCTCTTCAAGTACTTGAAGATGGTTATCATATCTCCAGAGTCTTTGGCAGACAAAAGTCTTTCCTAAGATCCTTTAACTGGAGATACCAGGAGGTGAACCCGGGACGTTGTGCATGAAAAGCACTGAACCGTGGTCCCACCAGCGGATCCTGGTGTCCAGCTTGGCCTGGGGAGGGAGGGAGAAGAGGCTGAGAGGGAGAGAAGCAGATGAGCAATGCCCCAGGTTGGAACCTCACACCCTTCCCTCCATATAGGGCTGCCAACCTCCAGGTGGGGTCTGGAGATTTCTGGAATTACAGTTGGTCTCCAGACTATAGAGGTCAGTTCCCCTGGAGAAAAATGGCTGCTTTGGAGGGTGGACTCTGTAGTAATATACCTCGTTGAGGTTCTGCCCCTCCCTAAACTCTGCCCTCCCTAGGCTTCACCCCCAAAATCTCCAGGCATTTCCCAACCCAGAGTTGGCAACCCAACCTCCATGTGGACACGTCCTACTTCAGTAGGGTTGCCAGGTCCCTCTTCGCCACCGGCAGGAGGTTTTTGGGGAGGAGCCTGAGGAGGGCGGGGTTTGGGGAGGGACTTCAATGCCATAGAGTCCAATGGCCAAAGCGGCCATTTTCTCCCGGGGAACTGATCTCTATCGGCCAGAGGTCAGTTGTAATAGCGGGAGATCTCCAGCTACTATCTGGAGGTTGGCCACCCTATACTTCAACCTTCCAAAAGTGGGCACAATATTGATATCCAATAATATTAAAAGAGAGGGTCTTATGGCGGGATTCCGCAATATCAGTGCCGATGTGACATCCTGTTCTCTGTTCTCACACACTGAGTGGCAGCTGGTACTCTGTGCCAATGGTAGTTTAGCCAGGTGACTGATTCTATGTGTCCAGACTGCTGTTTAAGGCACAGTAGCAGGAGCAATTGAGAAAGAGACCAGGGGGGTGTTTCCATTTCAAAGTGAAAGGCTGGCGGGTTGCTTTTCCATGATGCTCGAGTTGGGTTGCCAGGTCCCTCTTTGCCACCAGTGGGAGGTTTTGGGGGCGGAACCTGAAGAGGGCAGGGTTTGGGGAGGGACTTCAATGCCATAGAGCCCAATGGCCAAAGCAGCCATTTTCTCCAGGTGAACTGATCTCTATCAGCTGGAGGTCAGTTGTAATAGCAGGAGGTCTTCTGCCACCACCTGGAGGTTGGCAACCCTATGCTCGAGAGATTCACCGGCCCCAGCTCTGTCTTTTGAGGCCGACCGGCTTAACAAGCTAAGTAGTTTTCTAATGCAACAAAGCACTGCCCAAAAATATTTAACGATACAAAACGCCACATGAAAGGGATAAAAGATGAGCTCGTGGAATGCGGCATGAATCACCATCCTGATAAGCACAGTAACAAAGGGTTTAAAATAATACTTTGCATGAGAACTCCACCCAGGATGCTCATTCAAGCATTCAAGCATTCAAGAAAGTTCGCATGCTCAGGTGTAACTCACACAAGAAACAGCCACAGTCCCTATGGGGAAAACTACGCATCCAATGCTTTCTGTCTGAAGCAAAAACACTTTGGGGAGGGGTATTTTAGCAAAGAGAACTGATAGGAGATTTAGGCCATTTATGTAGGGTCATTTTTGATGCTCGCTCAAAGCTCTTTTTTTTTTAAATGCGACCTTTAAAATGCCTATTCACGGTCCCGATGCAAAAGGAGAAATTCCACTCCCCCACTCACTTGCTCCTTCGTTCCTTCCATTAGCCAATCGCCGTTTGCATACCTACTGTGCTGCTGTCATTTTGCATGCTTCCTTGAGGGGATTCTTCGAGGCGGGGGCAGAGCAAACACAAAAGATTGCCTAAAGGGGCTCTTAAGAAATGCGAAGCAAGTATGCACCGGCTTTCGCAGTCACTTACTGAATGACGGTTCAGTGTGGAAAACTAAAAAAAAAAAACTGTGCGGGGCACTTCAGCCTGGAGCATGCTGCTAATTGCCAAGCATAAATGGCCTTAGTATTTTCCCAGTCCATTGCTAAAACTACCCTTCTCCACAGATACTTAGTATTTACTACTTCATGGATACCTGCAAGTTTTCCCTATCATGACGAAAGTGTGTGAATGTTTACATATTGAAACATTAGAAGCTGAAGGCAGGAGCTCAGTTTTAACAGAAAAAGAAGCCCACGGATTAGGAATCCAGAACTGTCTCCCAAATGGCAGTTTACCCCTCCCTCCCATGCTCATCTAAACTCCAATGCACAATGAAACTGACTTATACTGAGTTAGGCCAAGGCCCTTTGATCAGTTGACAGACTTGCAGTGCCATCTTATATGTGCTTACTCAGAAATAAGTCGAACACACATGTGAATCTGCCTTATACCGAATCAGACCGCCGACCCATCGAGGCCACTATTTCCTACTCAGTCTGTCAGCAGCTCTCCAAAGTCACAGGCAGAGGCCTTTCACATCACTTACAACCTGATCCTTTTAACTGGAAACACTAGGTATTGAACCTGGGACCTTCTGCTTGCCAAGCAGATGCTCTACCACTGAGCTATATTGCCTCCCAATGCCAGAAATTACCAGTTTAGGGAGAGAGACCATTGGAATACAGGTAAGGGGAAGAGTGCACTCTTCACTTGAGGGCCTTTTTTGCTGTCGAAATTGGACCCCCTGCCTCGCACCTCTGTCTACGAGATGAGTTAATTGTGTTTACACACACACAAAGTTGGATCCAGCTAGTTTTTTCACTCTAGGTGACCTACCCCCTCCTTCCTACAGCCCCTAGGGTTGCCAACCTCCAGGTGAGGGCTGGGGATTTCCTGGAATTATAACTGATCTCCAGACTACATAAATCACTTATTTATTTAAAGCATTTCTCTGGAAGAAAATGGCTGCTTTGGAAGGTGGGCTGCATGGCATTATACCCTACCAAGGCATTATACCCTCCCATTCCTAAACCCTGTTCTCCCAGGCTCCATCCTCAGATCTCCAGGTATTTCCAAACTTGAGGCTGGCAACCAAATTATTTTAGGTGCGGTGGAGCACAGGCAGGATGGTGCTGCTGCAGTCGTCTTGTTTGGGGGCTTCCTAGAGGCACCTGGTTGGCCACTGTGTGAACAGACTGCTGGACTTGATGGGCCTTGGTCTGATCCAGCATGGCCTTTCTTATGTTCTTACCGATCCCACATAGCTTTTCTCCATGCAGATCCCATGATTCCCAGCGTTGTCTTTTTGATGGCCAAAGGGAACCACCTCCTCTCTTTTTTAACCAACGGATAAGCTGGTTGGATCCAACCCAAAGTTCGGCAACTGCAGCATGGTTTTGAAAGCCACCCTGTGAGTTCACCGTTAAGAGGTCAGATCTGAACATGGGATTTTCGGCTCGACTTCTTAAACCACCTCACGACACCAGGTCTCAGTTACTCTGACCAGAATCACAACGTGTTCTTTTTATATATATATATATATATATATATATATATATATATATATATATATATATATATATATATATATATATATATATATAATTGGCCAAGAAGAAACACCAAGAATAATAGCTGTGTACTCTGACTGAAACGATATTCATCTGGTTCAGAATACCTGAGTGGTTGCTTAAAATAGCACCAGAAGAAAGGCTGAAAGGTAGCTTATTTTTTGTTCAGCACGAACAAGCTTCTAAACTGCACCTCCATTTAATGTGTAAATTACCCCTTCCCATAAGGCTATCCTATGGCAATTTTGATACTATTTCCTGCTTCTTGATCTTGTACCCACACAATAGGCTTTTAAATCTTTATTGTGAGCAAGCTTTGGCAGATCTTATCTGTCCTTTTTAATTCTCAGATTACCACTTCTGAGACTTTAACTCCCCAGTATCTACTGTCAATTTCACTATGGGTAAAGCCAAGCATTTAGTGCAAGGGACCATCATCAATAGGATTTTTTAAAAAAATAATCTTACAGCTCAGCGCTGGCAAATCGATGTCTGGGATTGGGTGTAGGGAATGATTTGTTAGCATGGCATGAGCTTCTTTCCTTTATCCCTTAGAAGCTCCTTGCTCCATTGATCTTGAGCAGCGTAAATCTAATGTTTGAGGGATATAAGGACTGAAATAAATCTCGCCACTGACAATGTAGCCTTGGGATCCTTGTCACTTAATAAAAAAGGGATTATGTCAGACACAGAGGCATTAGATTTATATGTTAAAAGGGGAGAGATATAACGTGATCGAAGTTCCTCATAAAAGCGGCATTCCAAGACGGCGTGAGCTAATGAATCAATAGAGCCAGAAGAGCAAGGACAGGTCCTGTCTGGATACGGTATATTCAAAATCCTGCCCTGCATAACCATAGAGGGGTTAGCATTCAGTCTAGCTAAACAGAAGGCTCTAGAGCAGGGGTGAAGGACATTTTTTCCGCCAAGGGCCATTTGGATATTTACACCATCATTCGCGGGCCATACAAAATTATCAACCTAAAAAATAGCTAACCAAGCCCCAAGCAGGCAGCTGAGTCTCTGCTGGTGCCTTTAGATCAGCTGGCAACTACCGTAATAATATGATCTTTCTTCTTCGCCTACTTGCCTGTGTCTGCCTTGTTTAGTTTTCCTGCTGTGGGCAGAAACCGCTGCCTGCTTTGTACAGCGCCTGGTTGACTTTAGTGTTTTAGAAATAATTGGAAATACATTAATAACAGGAGTCCTGGAAATGTTATCTCCTTTTCACGTGGGGCACGGGCTTATTGGAACAAGACACACCGTTAGCAGGAACAGGTCGAAGAAGGGAGTTCATTAGTGTGCACCCAAGCGGGGAGACGGAAAAAGGAACAACCTCCCAAGCAGGCAGCTGCGGGGCGGAAAGCTCAGCAGCTGCTCCTGCAGAGATCGGCAACCAAGCCTCCTGCACGCTGGAATGAAAACAGTGGCCGTCGAAGCCTGAAAGATGCATATCAAATAGGGTTGCCAACGCTGGGTTGGGAAAGATTTGGGGGTGATGTCTAGGGGAGGTGGCATTTGGGGGAGGAGTAGGACCCTCGGCAGGGTATAATGAACAGAGCCCACCCTTCCAAGCAGCCCAAGCAGCTGAACTGATCTGTGTAGTCTGGAGGTCAGTTGTCATTCCAGGAGATCTCCAGTTGGCAACCCTATCGAATATGAACCCAGCTCCCAGGTTCCTCTTACTTTCTTTATACACAGAAACCCAAATCCCACCATAGAATCATAGAGTTGGAAGGGACCACCAGGGTCATCTAGTCCAAACCCCTGCCCAATGCAGGAAATTCACAACTTCCTCCCCCACACACACACACCCAGCGACCCCTACTCCATGCCTCTCATGATCTGCCTAAGGTCATAGAATCAGCATTGCTGACAGATGGTCATCTAGTCTCTGCTTAAAAACCTCCAGGGAAGGAGAGCTCACCACCTCCCGAGGAAGCCTGTTCCACTGAGGAACTGCTCTAACTGTTAGTAAATTCTTCCTAATGTCTAGACGGAAACTCTTTTGATTTAATTTCAACCCGTTGGTTCTGGTCTGACCTTCTGGGGCAACAGAAAACAACTCGGCACCCTCCTCTATATGACAGCCCTTCAAGTACTTGAAGTACACACAGATCCAAGACTCCAGACAAATGTGATTAGTTACACAAGGGTTAACATTTCAGCCCTGCATTAATGATTATGTCTTTTTCTGGTGAACTGCGCCCCGCCTCCACACACATATCCCTCCATCCAGATTGTTTCGTTAAGGGGCAGGGAAGAGTTTGATGTAGCCCAACCATGAAACAGAAAAACCAACCCTGGACAACAGGCATGACGACCCTACTCTGTTTATACTGGCTAAAGAACAAACAATACTGCCGGACCGGTATTTAATTTGTGAAATGAGAAATGGTCGCTTGTGATTCTTTTTTCCCGGGAAAAGAAAGTTTGCTGTGATAGATAGTCTTTTAGCCTTGACAAACAAAACAGTTTCTGCAGAACTCCGGGTCCTGCAATCGGATTGATAAGCAACCCAATACGGTCTGGGACACGTCAATCAAGTAATCTCGTGGTGGAAAAGGTACTTTCTGTAGTGGAATCAGAGAAACACTCCTGCCTTTTATGCGTGGCTGTTTCCCTCGCCATCACCCCTCCGGCTTTGGGTCTTTGTTTTGATTGTGCATGCCGTTTTTGACCGTCAGCGGCCGCCTCGCTCTCCTCCTGAGCTTCCCCGCATTTTGCCGGCGTTTTCAAATTCAAGATAAAACAGGTCTCTGAAATCACGGGGGAAACGCAGGAAAATGTAGGGGGAGAGCGAGGAGGCCTCTGACAGTCGGAAACGGCATGTATAATCAAAACAAAAACCTGAAGTCATCGGAGGTGAGACAAACAGCCATGCATAAAAGGCCTCTGTGTTCCTTGGGAAATAAAATCGACACCATTAATTAAACTATTCCAATGGCTGTTTAATTTTTGTCGCTATCTTCTTTCAAGAGCCTTGTTAAGAACATAAGAAAGACCCTGCTGGATCAGACCAAGGCCCATCAAGTCCAGCAGTCTGTTCACACAGTGGCCAACCAGGTGCCTCTAGGAAACCCCCAAACAAGACGACTGCAGCAGCACCATCCTGCCTGTGTTCCACAGCACCTAATATAATGGGCATGCTCCTCTGATCCTGGAGAGAATAGGTATGCATCATGACTAGTACCCATTTTAACTAGTAGCCATGAACACCCCTCATTGGGAAATTTATTCATGTTAGAGACTAAATATAAGTCTAAGATAATATTTATTTCTGTTTGAGACTTGATGCAAGTCTTAAGAAAATTGATTATAAACAAAAAATTGTTGTTACTTGTCTTTATGGTTTTGACATTAAGTGAGCCAATTGCGCTGTGGGTTATTTAAGTCTATACTAGTTCAGCGCAGGTATTTGTTATTTATAGTACCTGGAGGTTGACAACCCTAGGTGTGACAAAGTAACAAAATGTTAATATAGTACAGATAGTTGTTGTTTTTTAATCCCAGCCAAGTGTAGACAAGAGGGGCTGTGGCTCAGTGGTAGAGCATCTGCTTGGCATGCAGAAGGTCCCAGGTTCAATCCCCGGCATCTCCAGTTAACGGGACTACGTGAGTAGATGGTGCGAAAGACCTCTCTGCCTGAGACCCTGGAGAGCCGCTGCCGGTCTGAGCAGCCAGTCCTGGCTTTGATGGACCCAGGGTCTGATTCAGTAGACGACAGCTTCATGTGTTCAAGAAGAGGAAGAAGAAGAAGAGGAGGAGGAGGAGGAAGAAGAAGAGGAAGACAGGTAGGTGATGTGAAAGACCTCTCTGCCAGAGACCCTGGAGAGCCACTGCCGGTCTGAGCAGACAATCCTGGCTTTGATGGACCCAGGGTCTGATTCAGTAGAAGGCAGCTTCATGTGTTCAAGGGTCCCCCCAACTTTATGGGGAGAGGCTGTGGCTCAGTGGTAGAGCATCCGCTTGGCATGCAGAAGGTCCTAGGTCCAATCCCTGGCATCTCCAGTTAAAGGGACCAGGCAAGGCGGTGATGTGAAAGACCCCTACCTGAGACCCTGGAGAGCCGCTGCCGGTCTGAGTAGAAAATACTGACTTTGATGGACCAAGGGTCTGATTCAGTATAAGGTGGCTTCATGTGCTCATGATGGGGAGGGGCTGTGGCTCAGTGGTGGAGCCTCTGCTTGGCATACAGAAGGTCCCAGGTTCAATCCCCGTCACCTCCAGTTAAAGGGACTAGGCAGGTAGGTGATGGGAAAGACCTCTGCCTGAGACCCTGGAGAGCCGCTGCCGGTCTGAGCAGACAGTACTGGCTTTGATGGGCCGAGGGTCTGATTCAGTAGACGGCAGCTTCATGTGTTCAAGAAGAGGAAGAGGAGGAGATGATGATGATGATAGGTAGGTGATGGGAAAGACCCCCGCCTGAGACCCTGGAGAGCCGCTGCCGGTCTGAGCAGACAATACTGGGTTTGATGGACCCAGGGTCTGATTCAGTAGAAAGCAGCTTCATGTGTTCAAGGGTCCCCCCAACTTTATGGGGAGAGGCTGTGGCTCAGTGGTAGAGCATCTGCTTGGCATGCAGAAGGTCCTAGGTCCAATCCCTGGCATCTCCAGTTAAAGGGACCAGGCAAGGCGGTGATGTGAAAGACCCCTACCTGAGACCCTGGAGAGCCGCTGCTGGTCTGAGTAGAAAATACTGACTTTGATGGACCCAGGGTCTGATTCAGTATAAGGTGGCTTCATGTGCTCATGATGGGGAGGGCTATGGCTCAGTTTGTAGAACATCTGCTTGGAATGCAGAAGGTCCCAGGTTCAATCCCCGTCACCTCCAGTTAAAGGGACTAGGCAGGTAGGTGATGTGAAAGACCCTCTGCCTGAGACCCTGGAGAGCCGCTGCCGGTCTGAGCAGACCATACTGACTTGGATGGACCCAGGATGATTTAGTCGAGGGCAGCTCCAGGTGTTCCAGACAGAGCCTGAGTGTGGGGCAGCTTGATGAGTCAGGGCCGCCCCCGGCCCCCGACGGCTGCCCTGCCCTCCCCGGGGGGAAACTGCCCCACAGACGGGGCGTGCGCGCTCCCTCCGCCTGCGGGGCCCGGGGCCGGGCCGCCTGGCCCCTCCCTCGCTCCCTCCCTGTGCCGCCGCCTCCTCCTCCCCGGGAGGATGCTCTGCTCTGCTCTGCTCTGCTCTGCTCTGCTCTGCTCTGCTCTGCTCGGGCCGCCCGTCCGTGGGTCGGTCGGTCGGGGCGCAGAGGCGGCGGAGGCGAGGCGGCGCGCTGCGCTCCCGCGCCATGGGCAGCGGCGGCGCCGAGCTGGCGGCCTTCCTGCTGGTCGTCGCGGGCTGGGTGCTGGTGTCGTCCACGCTGCCCACCGACTACTGGAAGGTGTCCAGCATCGACGGCACGGTCATCACCACGGCCACCTTCTGGGCCAACCTCTGGAAGACCTGCGTCACCGACTCCACCGGCGTCTCCAACTGCAAGGACTTCCCCTCCATGCTGGCGCTGGACGGTGGGACCCCTTTCCCCCCTTGCACGCGGTGGCTCTCCCCTCCCCGCCCCTCCACCCCCTAGGCTCTGCTGCCCGGGTGCCCCTGTGGCGGGACCGGGCAGCGGGGCTGGGCCCCGGCCCTGGGCTCCCTTACTCGGGGAGTAAGCCTGCCGAGCTCAGTAGGGCTTCTTTCCGAGTCAAGATGCATGAGGGTGATGGAGCTGCAAAGACTAGAACTTGGGTGCATGGGGGGGGGGGAGTTACAACAAGCTGAGCTGCTCATTCATCGGCCAGCTGAAATTTATACATATATATATTTATATATAAATTTATATATTAGAAATTATATATAGAAATTTTTATATATATAAAAAAAATTTATATATATATATATAAATTAAGAAAGGGCTAGGTGGAAAATTATTATTATTATAACCTACAGACCTCTGCCTGAGACCCTGGAGAGCCACTGCCAGTCTGAGTAGACAATACTGACTTTGATGGACCCAGGGTCTGATTCAGTAGAAGGCAGCTTCGTGTGTGTACATTGTGCCGGGGGTCGGACTAGATGACCCTGGTGGTCCCTTCCAACTCTATGAATCTATGATTCTATGGCATAAACACACCACACGTTTCATTTCCTTCCTCTCTGGCTTGATTCTGGCTGGGCTCGGGCTCTGTATATTGTGCCAAACCAGGGATGGTAATTGCCTTGATAGAGGGGTGCTCATAAAATTTGACATTTTATTCACAGGCATGGGCAAAAACGTGAAGCACTGGTAGATACAAAAAGAGCTGATTTTTGTTTGTTTGTTTCATTCTTCTCTGGATATTCCTAAAGAGAACAGTTTGGCCAGTCTTCACACTTTGCTAACTAACCAGAACTAGCGGACAAAATATTTGTTCCTAAAAAAGAGACGCTGATCTGGTTCCTGATAGCACTCGGTGAATAGGATACGCTGCTTGGGCACAGCAGTATACGGTAGTGCGCTTGGACCGGATTTCCTTTTTCTCAAAAGCTACCTTTAAAATATACCCAGCTGTCTCGCCTGTGGTCGCCCCTGGACTCCAAAGGCACGTTGGGAATTCATCTGCAACAGATTTAAGCTTTAAATGTGTCCCGTCCTGCTTGGATGAATAAACAAATAGAATTCACTCGAGCTTTTCTCTGTGCCTATGCAGGGAGAAGATCTGTAGCTGAACCAGACCTCCTTTGCAAATGTTCCCCAAATAAACCTGTTGAATTACTGTACCTGGTCATTCTCGAGCTCATTCATTAAGAAGTAGGTGCCTTTACCTTAACATGACGCAGCTGGGTGCCCTTGGTTTATCAAGGTCAGTCTTGTCCTCTCCCCCTGGCTCTCAGGGGTCTCAGACCCCTAATGTGTGTGTTTGTAAAGTGCCGTCAAGCCGCAGCTGACTTATGAAGACCCCGTAGGGTTTTCAAGGCAAGAGACGTTCAGAGGTAGTTTGGCGTTGCTTTCCTCTGCAGGGTGACCCTGGAATTCCAGGGCTAGCCCTGTTTAACTTCTGAGACCTGACGAGATCAGGCTAGCCTGGGCCATTCAGGTCAGGGCTACATCCCCTACTACCAAACCGTTCTTAACTGGAGATGCCAGGGGATTGAACCTGGGACCTTCTGCAGACAACGCGGATGCTCCACCACTGAGCCACAGCCCCTTGCTAGCCACAGGAAACTACCAGCTTCTCTCTTATTTTCTCTCCCGGTTTTCGAAAAAAGCTTTCAACACAATGCAGTGCTTCCCTATCAGCTTGAGCATTCTGCTGTGGTTTATACTGAACTAACAGTATGATCCTATGCATATTTTCCTGGAAGTAATCCCAAAGAGTTCAGTGGGATTTACTTACAGGTAAGCATGTACAGAATGACGTGCTTACTGGTAATAGGTCCTGTTGAATTAGGTAGGATTTGTGTGTGTGTGAAGTGCCGTCAAGTCACAGCCGAACTATGGCGACCCCTTTGGGGTTTTCATGGCAAGAGACTAACAGAGGTGGTTTGCCAGTGCCTTCCTCTGCACAGCGACCCTGGACTTCCTTGGAGGTCGCCCATCCAAATACTAACCAGGGCTGACCCTGCTTAGCTTCCGAAATCTGACGAGAGGGCTAGCCTGGGCCATCCAGTTCAGGGCAGGTAGGATTTGTGTGTGTGTGTTAAGTGCCATCATGTTGCTTCCGACTCATGGCGACTATGAATCAGTGTCCTCCAAAACGTCCTATTTTAAACAGCCTCGCTCAGGTCTTGCAAACAGGGTTGTGGCTTCCTTTATTGAGTCAATCCATCTCTTGTTGGGTAGGATTTACTTCCCAATAAATATGTGCAGTTATCCTGGGAATCAGTCTCTGCAGTCAAGGAGGAAGAACTGCACTTTTATTGGAGCTAAGAGGCAGGGTGGGGTGGGGCTGTGGCTCAGTGGTAAGAGCATCTATTTGGCATGCAAAAGGTCCCAGGTTCAATCCCCAGCATCTCCACTTAAAGGGACTAGGCAAGTAGGCGATATGAAATACCTCTGCCTGAGACTCTGGAGAGCTGCTGCCTGACTGAGTAGACAATACTGACTTTGATGGACCAAGGGTCTGATTCAGTAGAAGACAGTTTCATGTGTTCATGTGTTCAGGGATCGCAGCCTCTTCTACCTTCTGGGTCGTACGTGTCACACTGATAGAAATGTATAATATTCAATTGTGAAAACAGCTATTTGCATGCTTCCTATGAATCAAACCTTGCTCTTGATTTTAGCACAGTGTTTTGGAAGCGGGCCTGGCCTCCACGCTTGGCACAGTTGGGCATCTGTCAGGGCCCAGATGCTGGCAGGGGGCCCACCACTCCCGGAGCCAGGCCTGTCAGTGTGGGGCAGGCGGTTGCCAAGGCATGGTGCCAAGGAGGCACTATGGCCAGCCCCGCCTCTCTTTCCTGCCACCACCTCCTCCTGGCCCATCCAGCAGGGATCTCACCAGATCCCTCGCTGACCTGGACAGCTGATGGAGAGATGGCGGCAGCAGTGAAGAGGAGATTGGGCAGGCGGGGGCGGGGGCTATCACCCCCCTCCGTGTTCAGCCCCCTTGCCTGGGCTGCTTCCCTCTACCTTTTATCGTTGAGTAGGAAACGGAACATCATGAGCTGCAAGCGTTATGGGGGGGGGGCACAGTCTAGGATCCAGCCCCTGCTGCTTTAAGGAGGGCCACTAAGAATGTCTTAACATAAGAAAGGCCATGCTGGATCAGACCAAGGCCCATCAAGTCCAGCAGTCTTTTCACACGGTGGCCAACCAGGTGCCTCTGGGAAGCCCAAAAACAAGACCACTGCAGCAGCACCATCCTGCATGCATGTTCCTGCATGCTCCTCTAATCCTGGAGAGAATAGGTATGCATCTTGTTTGAAGCCCTAACTCCAATCTGGAGCCAACACTGGTCAGAAGTTAGCTGTTGTTTGAAAGAAGGCGTTATGTGTCAGGGGAAATTGTTTGAGAGCCAGTGTGGTGTAGTGGTTAAGAGTAGTAGTTTGGAGTGGTGGATTCTGATCTGGAGAACTGGGTTTGATTCCCAACTCCTCCACATGAGCGGCGGAGGCTAATCTGGTGAACGGGGTTTGTTTCCCCACTCCTCCAAACGAAGACAGCTGGGTGACCTTGGGCTAGTCACAGCTCTTTCAGCCTCACCTACCTCACAGGGAGTCTGTTGTGGGGAGGGGAAGGGAAGGTGATGGTAAGCCGGTTTGAGTCTCCCTTAAGTGGTAGAGAAAGTTGGCATCTAAAAACCAACTCTTCTTCTACTTTTTCTGTGCAAGGAATTTGGGGTGATTTTGCTTCTTAAAGACCATCTCCTGCTAGAAGAGTAGCCACCCGGTCAGTACATCAACTGCCTCAGCGCTAGGAGGGCTTTTATTTTAAGAAATGGGGATTCAGTTTTTCTAATGGCTTGGTTGTTGTTGTTTTTTGCCATCAAGTCACAGCTGACTTATCGCAACTCTGTAGTATTTTCAAGGCAAGAGATGTTCAGAGGTAGTTTGCCATCGCCTGCCTCTGCTTCACACTCCTGACATTCCTTGGAGGTCTCCCATCTGAATACTAGCCAGGGCTGACCCTGCTTAGCTTCTGAGATTTGACGAGATCAGGCTAGCCTGGGGCTATCCAGGTCAGGGCACTGGCTTGATAGAAAAGAGCAAATGGGATTGACATAAATCTTCGAAGTACCCGAGGGCAAGTGTCACGAAGATCAAAGTTTCTCCCGCCGAAGCACTAGTGTTGCCTAGAGAGGGAAATGGATGCAACGTTTTGAGTATCATCTGATCTCTTTGCGGGAGAGGAAAATTGATTGTTCAGTCATTCTCGTTTATGGTATTAAAGGATGCAATATGCTTTGAGTGGGAAAATATTTTTGAATTTGTGGAGGAAAAGAAACAGGCCGGTTGGCTGAAAGGAATAAAAAAACTACAACCAAGCTTGTTTATCGAAAGCACAATCTCAGCAAAGGTAGTGCTGTTAGTTAATCCACTTGCCGAACAACCAGGGTGGCGCGAACAATTCTTACCTCCTTCATTTTATCCTCATAACAGCCCTGTGAGGTAGGTTATGGAGAGAGTACGTGACTGGCCCAGGTCGCCCAGTTTGCTTCATGGCGGAGTGCTGTTTGAACATGGATCTTCCTGGTCTGAATCTAACGCTGTGACCACAGCATCACAGCACATGTTTAGCTCTGCTAAGAAAATCAGTGGGACTTAACAGGTGCTTCATTTTGGCTTAATTCTCCCTTAGTCCCCCCCACCAACAAAGAGTATTTAAAAATCAAAAACGTCATCTCAACATAGTATGTTGTTTCAAAAGCCCTTGTGTGTAGGCCAGAGGGAATAATAACTGCAGGGGCTAAAGCAAGGAAAATGGTTCCATTGAGACTGGAACTTGCAAAAATGCACACTTTTGTATTCCAGTGGTGTTCAAGGGCACTTCACCCCCCCCCCCATAAGATGGTACCAATGGTACCAAACAAAGCTGGGAAAAGATCACAGCAAAACAAGGGAAAACACAGAAGCAGAATGCATAGAGGAGAGGGTGGCATCGTGTGGATGCTCTTGAACTCAGCACTGCTGTGCGGATGCCTAGACAGAGCAAGACATCCTTGTGGAAACAGCCTCTGCGGGGAAGCCAGCTGTGCTTAACTTTCAAGAGAGCCAAGATTGGCGGTGGCTTCCAATGAACACATACAGGGTGCAAAAGACTTCTATTGAAGATGTAAAATGGCTATTAAAAATAATGTGTTGAAATTAGCAAAGGTGATGTTTCAGTCACCACACCTGAAAAAGGATATCGCAGAGCTTGAGAAGGTGCAACCAAAAGAGCAACCAAAATGATCAGGGGGCTAGAGCAAATACCCTATGAGGAAAGGTTAAAACTCTTAGGGCTGTTTAGCTTGGAAAGATGGCGGTTAAGGGGAAGCATGATAGAGGTCTATAAAATTATGCATAGTATGGAGAGAGTGGACCGGGAGAAGCTTTTCTCCCTCTCATAATACTAGAACGCGGGGTCATCTGCTGAAGATGGAGAGTGAGAGATTCGAAACAGATAGGAAGAATTTCTTCATACCATGCATAGTTAAATTGTGGAATTCCCTTCTCCAGGATATGGTGATGGCTGCCAACTTGGAAAGCTTTAAGAGAGGAGTGGACATGTTCATGGAGGAGAGGGGTATTCATGGCTACTAGTAAAAATGAATACTAGTCATGATGCATACCTATTCTCTCCAAGACCAGAGCCTCCTGCCTGTTATATTAGGTGCTGTGGAACACAGGCAGGACCTAATGCTGCTGCAGTCGTCTTGTTTGTGGGCTTCCTAGAGGCACCTGGTTGGCCACTGTGTGAACAGACTGCTGGACTTGATGGGCCTGGGCCTGATCTGGCATAGCCTTTCTTATGTTTTTATGTTCTTAAGTTTGCTGGTGACCTTGAGGCTTTCTTACCTACTGATGAGTGACAAGGAGTAATACATTCTGCAGGCTGCCGGCAACCCAACAACTTGACTTTCCAATCTTTTCCAGACCCTTTCTCTAGTGTTTTTGCCTCTGGCTCTGTGCTTTGCAACAGCTGCATTGGGGTAGTAGCTGGTGGGTCCTTTTCAAAAGGAATGGATACAGAAGTGGACTGTGGTTTAAGTCAACAGCATAATCTGAATCTTCCAAAACCTTGTGTACGTTGACCATGTTTAAAAGAGTGACGGGTGAAATTGACTGTGAAAATACAATATTTTATTTCTGACTACTTTTATGAAATGTCTATAAACATTAGTCAGCATCAAAATATTATCGAAGGCTTTTACAGTCAGAGTTCATTGGTTCTTGTAGGTTATCCGGGTTGTGTGACCGTGGTCTTGGTATTTTCTTTCCTGACTTTTCGCCAGCAGCTGTGGCAGGCATCTTCAGAGGAGTAACACTGAAGGACAGTGTCTCTCAGTGTCAAGTGTGTAGGACTTCCTACACACTTGACACTGAGAGACACTGTGTGTAGGACTTGTCAAGTGTGTAGGACTTCCTACACACTTGACACTGAGAGACACTGTGTGTAGGACTTGTCAAGTGTGTAGGACTTCCTACACACTTGACACTGAGAGACACTGTCCTTCAGTGTTACTCCTCTGAAGATGCCTGCCACAGCTGCTGGTGAAACATCAGGAAAGAAAATACCAAGACCACGGTCACATTAGTCAGCATCATTTTTATTTTTTAAAAAGCCTAAAACGGCAGGATTTTATGATTATATTGTGTTGATAGTTCATTCTTAGGAGGTAATTGTGCCGTTGTTACAGATATAAATCACGTTTGCCAACAGGACTTTCTTTGCGCCCTCATCCTTTGCTGTGTCATTCACCACATAAAATGACGCACAGTTAAGTTTTCTTCTCAAGCCCTGTTCTCACTTACAGAGGTGTCAGGTGGCAACTACAAACAGGGCTTTTTCAGTGGCGGCACCTCATCTTGAGGCTTGCCCAACACCTGCCTTGCTATCCTTTAGGCTCCAGGTCAAAACATTCCTCTTTTGAGAAGGGGAATCCTTCTTCTTTAGGGTCTGGTCCAAGGCCAAGGACTGTTGTATCAATAGCATTTAGACCCGGGGGGTGTCAAATGGTAATTCACGCTTGAGGTAAATGGTAGCAGCATCTCCGTACCTTCTTAAATGATAGTCACCAGAACAGAAGAAGGAGCAGGAGGAGGAGTGGGTTTTTATATGCTGACTTTCTCTACCACTTAAGGAAGAATCAAACCAACTTACAATCACCTTCCATTCCTTCTCCACAACAGACACCCTGTGAGGTGTCTTATAAGAAGATCTTATGACTCTTTTATATCCTTTTGCAGTTTTATAAGCATTTTCAAGAAGTCGGCCATTTATAATGATATATTTGTCCATCTTCTTACTGTCACTGCACAAAGTTGAATTTTGTTGGATTTCTGGTATTGGACGTATCTTTACCTTTCATTTAAGGCCCGGTTTGCTCCTATAGCTTTTCCCCAGGCATAAGCATGTTTTTGCTATCACGAGGGACTAAGGGATTCTGCTATTGTGAACTCATTTCTGAGCACGGAATGCAAAACATAAAGGCCTTCGTCTTGTCTTCAGGGTAAATTTATGAACTGAAATGGAAGCCATGGTCAGTGAAGCAGAGCGTTTTCTAAAACCTGAGCCCTGGGGGTGAGGAGGGAGCACCTGAAGAAGAAGAAGAAAGGCATTTCTCTTTCATCTTGATCAAGCGCAAAGGGCTTCTGAACCTTTCCCAGTCTTTTGGCAGAGGGTGTCAGCCGGTACAATTTTTCCCAGCCCTGAATGACAAGCTGGGGGTATATGCGGGGACCTCATGCAATATTAAGTTACCGCTTTGACCCTGGGTTTTTGGCCCCGTACATTTCCCAGTTCCTTGAGGCGCAGACAACAGTAGGTGGTGATGGTTCCCTCCAATGCTGTGAAAGGGTTCATCTTGGATTTGTGCAGATCAAGCTTGTGTTAAAAGTACAAGAGAAGAATAGGTCAGTTTTCCTGTTTCGCCCCTCTGATGCCTCAGATCTGGTACTGGTGAAAACGCAAAATTATAAACCACCTTCCCATCCTTAAGACTAACAAACAAAAAAGCTTGAAGTTCTTCTAAGCCCAACAGATAAGAAATCACCTAATTCTGTGTTCCTATTAATTGCATCATGTGCTCTTAGCATACATGATTGATAATATTGGAACTCCATAAAGAAGCATGTGACTTAACACGATTTCCATCAACAAATCAGTTGCAAAAATAATGGCAGTAGTTCGTTTATAAGAGATGATGGGACTGACGTTTGCTTACAATTCTCATTCTCTGATCTCATTCTCTCCAGAGTCATCCTTGTGTGAGTTAAGGTGCAATCCTAAATAGAGGATCAGATGAGCCTGCTTCTGTCTGCCAGCCAACTGAGGGGCGGTGAGCAGCCCCCTTAATTGGCAGGTAATTGCCTGTCCTAACCTGGTATCTGATAACCCTATGAATAACATACATTTTAAAAAGAAAAACAGACAAATAGGTTTCTACTGGAATGTTGCTGGGCCCGTACCATGTAATCAAATAATTTTAGATGCATCTAATAAGTAGTTCCCGTGGCGCAGAGTGGTAAGCCGCGATACTGCGGTAAAAAGTTCTGCTCACGACCAGAGTTCGATCCGACGGAAGTCGGTTTCAGGTAGCCGGCTTGAGGTTGACTCAGCCTTCCATCCTTCCGAGGTCGGTAAAATGAGGACCCAGCTTGCTGGGGGTAAAGGGAAGATGACTGGGGAAGGCACTGGCAAACCGCCACGTAAACACAGTCTGCCTAGTAAACGTCGGGATGTGACGTCACCCCATGGGTCAGGAATGAACCGGTGTTTGCACAGGGGACTACCTTTACCTTTTTAATAAGTAGTCTGGAGCAACCTAGAGATAGAGTTATTTCTCCTCAGAAGAAGAGCAAGGCTACTGTAGACATTCCCCCCCCCATTTGGTTATGCTTCTGAACCATGGTGGTATTTTGTTTCTGGGGGGTGCCATTGCTGAGGGTCAGTCTGGCCACCTCTTGACCCAGAGAGGGTCCATGTTTTATTTTCCTTTTACATTTGAAAATGATGTGGTTCTGCCCTGAGGCTCTTAAAGAATCAAAAAACGTCTTCAGGTTGGCAGGTATCCTTGTAATCTGATCTCTGATGCATCAGGCTGTGTTAGAGGTATTTTTTTTAAGCATCTGTCCGTTAGTCTCTCAAGGAAATGAGAGTGTTATCACGAGAACCATCTGTGTTCTCCGAGTCTTGCCATTTTCTCTTTAGATAGATTACTTGAGATAAGCATTTGGGGACCCTCCCCCAAAATAATGGAAGAACACGTTAGCTGCTAGGGTTTTTAAGAGGCTGCATCTTTATAGAACTTCAGAGGGCCCATTAAAATGTTTGCTGGGCTTTTGGCATTTACTTTTGTGACTTCTTGTAAAGAACTAACTGTCTACTCCCGGTAATTAGTGTGCATTGCCATTTTTATAGGAAGGGGAGAGGCTGATTTCGTTCTGATTTCGTTCTGTCTCACTGCAAGTTGCAGTACGTTGCTGTGGCTTTTTTAAATTGTATTTTATTTTTATATAAAGGGATACAGAAAAAAAGGAAAAAAGGGGGGGAAAGTGGAATTACAGAAATATCAGCATGTCTCTGTCCAAGCTTCAGTCTAATAATCCGTACTTGCCCCCATCTCTAATTGCAACTTTAACTTAAAGGTATCTAAACGTAGTCTGTACTTCATCTCATTGTTAAAATTCACTGTTAACATAAAGGATCATTAAAATCTAACTAATATAACTGTTATTAAGTATCATAGCAATTAAATAATCTAATACTACCTATAATAGTAAAATATATAAAACAGTACCTATATAAAAAGGTAAAGGTAAAGGTCCCCTGTGCAAGCATTCCTGACCCATGGGATGACATCTCATCCTGACGTTTACTAGGCAGACTATGTTTGCAGGGTAGTTTGCCGTTGCCTTCCCCAGTCATCTTCCCTTTACCCCCAGCAAGCTGGGTCCTCATTTTACCAACCTTGGAAGGATGGAAGGCTGAGTCAACCTTGAGCCTGCGACCTGAAACCGACTTCCGTCGGGATCAAACTCAGGCTGTGAGCAGAGCTTTGGACTGCAATACTGCAGCTTACCACTCTGCACCACAGGGCTCATATGATAGTAAAATATATAAAACAGTACCTATATATTTTGTGTTAATTGAACTGAAACTTCCAACTTCACATAGTAGTTATAGATTCAACCTTTTCGCTGCATATTCTGGAACAAAACGTTTGTTAGGAACGCGTATAGTTATCGTAGAATGGCTGCCACTTCAATTTGAAACCATCTATTGGCTTCCTATTGGCAAGGGAACTGTGGATTTTTGTTGTTGTTGTTGCACACCATTGCACGGCTTTCTTGTGAAATGAGGCACGTACATATTTTTTTTTAAAAAAAAAAACACACAACATTTTCATTTCAGAGTTCTATACTGAAAATGACCCATCCCTGAAATAAGATTGCCTTCGAATGTTATGAAAGGAGGTGGGTTGCAGTGGGAATGTTAAATCGACACAGCGGGGCGCAATCTTTTCGCATTTCTGTGAAGGATAGATTTCTGCCAAGGGCTGAGAAGTTTTTCTGTTCAAGAATGTTCCATGCATGACTTTATGATTCCATATGCTCTGATGGCAGCGTTGCAGAGAGCTGGTCCCAATTCTTTTTCCCCTTGTGTCTCCGCCTTTGGGACAGAAATCCAACCAATTTTACTTTTCCATGCATGGAGATGTAGAAGGAAAGTTGTACCCGGTAGAGCAGGGGTCCCCAATCTGTGCGGCCTGCGGGCACCTGTGGGATTCCCACACACGGTGGTGGGCGCAACTACATAACGGCTGCCAGAGGAGGCTGAGCCAACCACAAAATATTAGGGAGTGCAATCGTGCATAACCCTAATAGTAACTCTTCAACATTTCAGGCAGAAGCTCGGTTTAACGTGATGTCTTTCAAAATGAACATGTTGGTTAAAAATATTGAACATGTTGGTTAAAAATATTGAACATGTTGGTTAAAAATACTGAACTTGTTGGTTAAAAATATTCTTGCCTACACGCACAATAACACAGTGAAGATCCTTATGCCTCGGTGGCGGGTTTTGCTAAAGCAACTTCTGAAATGTCTACACAGCTGATCAGATCTCCAGTTGCCAATCAGGACAAAGAAGCTCATGCTGTCTACAGATCTAACTAACAAACAGAACTAAAGAGCAGGGACTCCACCCCATGAGTCCACCCTAAACCAACAAGACAAAACCCAGAGGGGGGAACAGACTCTTCCAATGTAACGTATGCACTAAATTCGCCACACAGCACGTGATGGTCTCAAGCAAAAAATGCCCAAAACTCCTTTCGTATGTCTGAGCCCTCGTATCATTCCCCAACAAATATGAGGACTTTAGAACATGAAGATTGGCCTCTGAAGGCTTTGACAATCCAGGGAAAAGAACAGACTGTTCAGAGGTTTCCATCCCCCTTCTCTACCTATTTGCATGAGGTAGATTACTTTTTTTTTAAACTTGTACTCCTTGTCCCGTGAGCATCTGTGCCACAGTGTTCTGGTATATTTGCCTTTTGACAAACTCGTAAGGCTAAAAAATTTTTTGGAAATTTGTGTTGGCTTGATCCTACCTCAACTAGGGTTGCCAATAAGGTTACCATCCTCCAGGTACTAGCTGGGGATCTCCTGCTATTACAACTGATCTCCAGCTGATAGAGAGCAGTTCACCTGGAGAAAATGGCTGCTTTGGCAATTGGACTCTATGGCACTGAAGTCCCTCCCCTCCCCAAACCCCGTCCTCTTCAGGCTCCACCCCAAAAACCTCCCACCAGTGGCGAAGAGGGACCTGGCAACCCTAACTCAAAACCTCAACTAGAGTTGCCAACAGGTTGCCAGCCTCCAGGTACTAGCTGGAGATCTCCTGCTATTACAACTGCTCTCCAGCCGATGGAGATCGGTTCACCTGGAGAAAATGGCGGCTTTGGCAGTTGGACTCTATGGCATTGAAATCCCTCCCCAAACCCTGCCCTCCTCAGGCTCTGCCCCAAAAACCTCCCGTCGGTGGCAAAGAGGGACCTGGCAACCCTAACCTCAACTCAGGCTTGGACTGGATGACCATTAGGCTAATGATTATTCCCACCAAGGTGAGATTCCGTGCTGGTTGAATGATCTGATTATGCCTTGCGCTCTCCGACAAAACTTGCGCTGACCTTTGACCAGTGTACAGCAGCCATTTTGGCTATTTAGCACATGCGAGTTATGTTGGTTGGGGTAAATGTTTACCCAGCTTTACCTAGGAGGTTTAGCTATAAATTAAACTTGAGAAGACCTGTGGGTAAATACCTTCATGCTTCAGCACCTTAATGCGTTAATTAGCTACTAACAGTGCCAATAAATTGGACCCGTCAGAAAAATAATGGCTTCCTTGGCCAGTTTTGATTGACAGGTGCTCCTAAAGAATGTACCCCAGAAAGACGGTACGGAGAAGATTAAAAAAAATTAATACCCATGTTTAGGAACATTACATCGAATCTACGTAACTGTGGTCCTAAGCCACACCCTACTCACTGCCTCGTCTGCTAGCCCACCAGGGGCTGGCATAGCTGGATTTTCCAATGCTTTCCTTGGATGGCAACGGTGAAGCAATTGCCAGGCATCTGGCAAGGGAGACTATCCAGTTCAGCGAGTCACAGGTGTTGTAAGCGTGCATATGATTTAACACTGGTTAACCTTGACTACATGGGTGAAAAGGCCCCAGCTCTCCTTAAAGGCTATTTCAACTTCTGATTAGGGTGCCTAAATCTATATCTGAAATGTGAGAGAATAACGGCAATGTTAATGCAGAAAGCCTTTTCCCCCCATGGTAATATAATAAGGAACTCACTTATAAGGACTCCAATCTGGAGAAACAGGTTTGATTCCCCACTCCTCCACATGAAGCCACCTGGGTGACCTTGGGCTAGTCACAGCTCTAAGAGAGCTCTCTCAGCCCCACCTACCTCACAGGGTGTCTGTTGTGGGAAGGTGTTTGTAAACCGATTTGATTCTCCTTAAAAGGCAGAGCAAGTCAGCATATAAAAACACCCTGTTCTTCTTCAGTTGCCTGAAGATCAGTTGTAATAGCTGGAGATTTCCGGCCATGACCTGGAGGCTAGCAACCCTAAGGTAAAGGTAAAGGTCCCCTGTGCAAGCACTGGGTCATTCCTGACCCATAGGGTGGCGTCACATCCCAACGTTTTCTAGGCAGACTTTGTTTTATGGGGTGGTTTGCCAGTGCCTTCCCCAGTGGCAACCCTACAAGGGGTTAAATCTTCCATTCCCACCCCCACCTATGAATTCATTCCTCTAGTGCCAGCATGGTGTGAGAGCCAGCGTGGTGTAGTGGTTAAGAGCAGTGGTTTGGAGTGGTGGACAGGAACAGGGCTAGTGCAAAAAGACTGGCAATCCTATGACACCAACGCTAGCGTGTTTTTAATTGTAATGTTACAGCATGGATGGGGGGCATTAAAATTGCCGTACCTTACTGTAGGGAGGTGATTAGGGTTGCCAGGTCTCTCTTCGCCACCAATGGGAGGTTTTGGGGGCGGAGCCTGAGGAGGGTGTGGTTTAGAGAGGGGAGGGACTTCAATGCCGTAGAGGTCAGGTGAGCTGATTTCTATCACCTGGAGATCAGTTGTAATAGCAGGAGATCTCCAGCCACCACCTGGAAGCTGGCAGCCCTAGAGGTGATGGATTCAAATATAATAACGGATTTTAATCTTCTCTTGGATATTCTTGCTTCTCTCAAAAATCTTAATTGAATTCTGTTTTCATTAAGTGTGTTTCCCCCCCCCCCATGGATGCATATACAGCCACCCCTACCCCCCCCATTCAGGTGCAGATAAATTTGCTGACAGATTTCTAGTCCCTTCCTCATTTGTTGCCTCCTAGAGAAGGTTTGTTTCACTTCATTGCTGATAAGTTGAACAAAAGGGGAGGGAGGAGACTATATAAGGTTCGTTTGAACTTAAAAGGCAGATGAAGTCACGAGGAATAATCCTGCCCTTTGGCGAGCCCTAATCTTCTGTCACAAAAGTGCATCTCTGGCTGTTACCGCACTAGGTATTCCCAGCGATGTATTAAGGGTTTGAAAATGTTATAAAAAATACTGTTTGCACTTTCGATGTATTCCCAGTGATGTTTTAAGAGTTTGAAACTGTTATAAAAAATACCGTCCGCACTTTGTTTGGCCCCTTTAGCTGTGAAGACGTCTTCCAACCATTTTTTAGCCGTGGCACCCAAAAACCCTTTTAAAGCGATGGGGGTTACCGCACTTTGTATTCCCAGCGATGTATTAAGAGTTTGAAAATGTTATAAAAAACAACGCTTTAAGAGGGTTTTTGGATACCACTGCTTATAAATGGTTGGAAGACGTCTTCACAGCTAAAGGGGCCAAACTAAGTGCGAACAGTATTTTTTATAACATTTTCAAACTCTTAATACATCGCTGGGAATACAAGTGTGGTAACAGCTGATGTTTTTTATAACATTTTCAAACTCTTAATACATCGCTTGGAATACAAGTGCGGTAACAGCCGATGTTTTTTATAACATTTTCAAACTCTTAATACATCGCTGGGAATACCTAGTGCGGTAACAGCCTCTCTCTTCCCTATAATACCGCTAAAGTTACCAGAAGGATTTGGCTGTAATTTGCTGCCAGGAGATGGAGCATGATAATTGTTTACCTTGTCCTTTTAAAGGGCCAGAACAGGATAAACTTCTTCCTCGCTCTGTTGCAGGATACACATTGAACACATGAAGCCGCCTTATACTGAATCAGACCCTTGGTCCATCAAAGTCAGTATTGTCTACTCAGACCGGCAGCAGCTCTCCAGGGTCTCAGGAAGAGGTCTTCCACATCACCTATTTGCCTAGTCCCCTTTAAATGGAGATGCTGGGGATTGAACCTGGGACCTTCTGCATGCCAGGCAGATGCTCCACCTCTGAGCGACAGCCCCTCCGAGCCTTTAGCATCGTGCATTAAGAAATGAAGTACAGCCTTTTGGATCATACCGGTGGCCCATCCAATCCAGCATCCTTTTCCATAGAGCAGCCAAACAGCTGCCCGACAGGGCCAGCAAATGACACAGAGGCCAAGGCCTTCCCCAGATGCGGCTGCTGTTCAGAGGTTTGCTACCACTACATGGGGAGATTTTGCTCTGGCACAGATTTACCCTAATGCACCAAGAGAGGGTGCAGGTAGCTTTACATTCCACAAACCTGTGGGAAACAAGGCATCTACAGCATCTCTTCCCTTCCCTTTCTCTGGTCCTCTCACCCATCTCCTCCTATCTGCAATTTGGGGCCCTGCTTGCACTGGGATGTGTGAGTGACAGGACCGAGGCTGCCTCGTCTCTTCCTGTGCTGAGGAATTTAAACCTGCATGCGTATTCCCCCAATTTGTAACTTAGTGGTACTACTCTGGATTCCACTTGTGTCTCCCACTGATCCTTCTGCACCTGGCATTCAGGGTCAGCTTGTCCCTGGCTGCATCCGCCAAAGAGGTGTTTTCCCAAAGATCCAATGACATAATGACAAATGACATAATCCTTAGGGTTGCCAACAGACCTGGTGAAAAATGCCCTGCCCTTGTGGAAATGGGCAGCTGAAGCTTTTCATGGCATGGGGGGCAAATAACATCACCTGGTAAATATCATCCTGTTAAGCCTGTGGTTTTTTTTATTTATTATTTTACTTATTTAGTTAGTTAAACTTATAACCCGCTCTATGCCAGGCTCAGAGAGGTTTGCATAATCTATCTATAAAACATACAATACAATAATAAAATCAAATAAAACAGTACGTTAAAACAGCCCTAAATGGATTAAAATCACAAATTCTAATTCCTAGTGGTACTTAGAATTGCAATATATGGCCACAGAGTGGCCTGTGAGTAGTTGTTATTTGGCAGCAGCAGGAAGGATAGGGAGGCAGGCATTTATAACACAACCGTAGCTGGCCTCAACTTGGTGGAACAGTTGTTTTACAGGCTCTGTGGAATTCCATAAGGTCCCACAGGGCCCTGGTCTCATCGGAAAGACTTTTCCACCTGGCTGGGGCCACCTGGACACTCCTTGGGCCAGAGACCACCAGTAAATTAGCGTTAGATGATCTTAGTCTTCCTTGGGAAACATACCAGGAGTGGTAGTCCCGCAGATAGGAGGGTCCCAGACCATGTAAGGCTTTAAAGTTCATATCCAGCACCTTAAACTAAGAATCAATGTCCTCCAAAATGTCCTATCTTTGACATCCCTGCTTAGATCTTGCAAATTGAGGGCTGTGGCTTGCTTTATTGAGTCAATCCATCTCTTGTTGGGTCTTCCTCTTGTCCTGCCGCCCTCAACTTTTCCTTAGACTAGACCTCACTTGTTCAGATGCATTACAAAATATTCCACCCAGATAATTTGATCAGTAGCTAAAGGAATCTGTCCCTTTCTAAGAAAAGCAGATTATCTGCAGAGGAAGATATCAGTTGGAAGTCTTTGACGTAAATAGCATATCTTTGTTTTTTTAACTGAGCAAAAGTTATCCATGGACATTGGAATATAGACGTAAATGGTTCTCCGTATCTTTGGATTAGCCTATTGTTTGGGGATGGTGTCTGCAAAAGGGTTAAACTTCAACCTTTCAAATTTATATAAAAAACCAATTGGATACAATAATTGTAGATGATTGCTTTATGATGCGTCATTCTTTTGCCTATGGATGTCAACAGTTATGACGCCCATTAGATGGGCAAGGTGAGAATCAAGGGTGAGGAAGAAGGAAATGGGTAGGGAGGCTATTGGCTGTGTAAAGACATTTTGACCAACTCATCTTTATTGCATTGATTCAGTTTTATAGTCGCAGCATTGGAAAGGAAGTGTTTTGCCCAGATTTCTAGCTAAGCAAACACAAGTTAGTCCTTTAAACTGATGGTTATTTTTCTGGAAGACCAAAATCACACGTGTATGGTAAACAGCGGTTTGTTTGGCTACTATTGTACATCAGTCTTCCTGGACATCCATCAATCGCTTCAGAAATCTGGATTACAAAAATGTATGAATTTGCAACCTTGGCAAACCTCACGAACTCGCTTCGGAAAATGCCGATTGAGGACTATAATCACAGTTGGCAACCATTCTTTGATATATTGAAGGAAGATATGAGTGAAGGAAGCATTATTGTAACATCATTAATATGTTGAGATTAATATACATTAGTAATCAGCGGGGTTAAATTAGAGTTATTTAGATATAGTTGAAATCTGTTCAGTTCTATAAGCTGCATACAGTATTTAGATTTGTATTTTTGATTAGGTTCTGTAACCCGATAAATAGGTTGGGCCAAGATATGATAGCTTTTGACAACGCTTATGGGCATGGACCAAGAATGTAATGTATTTTTCCTATATATCTACCCTTTCCCCCTTGTTTTTGTACCCCTCAAAAAAAGCAAATAAAAATTTAAAACAAAATCACTTCAGAAATCCAGTAGGAGTTCATTTAGAATTTTGTAAACTAGGTACTGTGTGCAGAATTCTGTTCTTGTCTCAACGTTATATTGGATTGGTTGAGAGCAGAAGGAAGACACAAACCAGAGAGGTTAATTTGTCAAAATTAGTGTATTAAAAAAAGGCAGTTGGTGCTGAAACATGGGGGAATAAACCATGTGAAGAAAGAGAAGATTAGAACAAGTTAACCAATACACTGAACATAAAACAAATGTGCGTGCTTGTATATGCAAATGTACATGTGAGTAAATTTACACATACCCATATATACACTTTGGTATAATGTTCAGTGTATTGGTCATTTCCTTATGGTCTTCTCTTTCTTTACATGGGATATCCAAATTGGTGAGATCTATAAACTGGAGAGCTGGAATGGGGCCAGACTGGAAGATCAACTTGGAGTATTTACTCAGAGGTACTTCTCCAGGGTTACCAGGTTTCATCGCCTTAAATTTCTCAGTGAAGTAGCAGCCAGGTCTTCATCCACCCATTCCACTCCAATTTTTTTTTGAAGAACGGGTGGGGGAAAGAGCCAGATTAAAAGAGAGAGGAATGAGTGAGAGAAACTGTAGCTGCTGAGAGTCCATCAGGAACTGAACATCACCCTCTGGCTACATTCTGGCAAGGCCTACTGAATTCTGTGGACTTACTCCCAAGAAAGAATTGTAGCCATGTGGAATTTTTGACAGGTCAGCCAGACACTGGTCCAATCTACATGTTATATCATCTAGGGCAGGAGAGTAAAATCCATGTTGAGGCCACGTATTCTTTTTCCCAGTCCTGCACAAAGTTCTCGAGTCCTTTATGATTAGCATTTAACCCAAGTATAGCATTACAGCTTCAGTGGTGCTAACCATAGGTAATGCTAGCCATGATCACCATCATAACCAGAATTTGAAACCCCACTTTAAACAAGAGCAAGCTTGGTTTGAACCAATGTTGACGTTAAGCAAGTCTTCTTTGGACTTTAGATTTGGGGTTACCCAACTTCATGTGCCAGAAGTACATACTACTCCACAATCCTCCCAAGAATTACAGCCGCCATTTTTTTTGAGGTGGGCACTGGGCGTATTTTCAGGATTCAAATATGCTTGAACGGAACAATTGAAAAGGGCTAATGCATCACGGTTAAGACTGATGAGGGAAGAAACATGCACGAGAGGGGGCCCGCAGCTCATGCCCAGGCTCCTAACCATAGATCCTAGAATACAAAGCTTTTGGAGACTGGTAACTAACGCCAGGTTTTACCTTTGTGTTGTGTAGGTTACATCCAAGCTTGCAGAGGACTGATGATTGCCGCCATCTGCCTCGGCTTTTTCGGCTCCATATTCGCGCTGGTCGGGATGAAATGCACCAAAGTCGGAGGCTCGGACCACACCAAAGCTAGAATTGCTTGTTTAGCGGGGGTGATTTTCATCCTTTGTGGTAAATATAAAATTGCAACACCCCCAACCCCTCGAGGGCATTGCTTTTCTCCAAGAGCACTTCCTCTCCCCCCCTTAAGGGTGTGTGTAGAAATAAACACATGAAAGAAAGTTTAACAACTCCCTTTATTGCTTTACCCCTAATCCTACCAGCCAAGAGGATGAGGTCTAAGTACATTCTGTACAAGTTTCAGCCGCTGAACAGTTCTCCATCTGGTACATTTCAGGGCTCAGCGCTATGACTGGTTGCTCCTTGTATGCAAACCGAATCACCGCCGAATTCTTTGACCCTATGTATGTTGCTCAAAAGTAAGTACTGCTGGGGAAATGTATGGGCTTTAAACTGTATCACGGTTTATCCCTTGGCCCATCAAGTGCTTGAATCATTAATAATAATAATAATAATAATAATAACAGTAATAATAATAACAATAACAATTATTTGTATCTCGCCCTCTGCTGGCAAGCCGGGCTTAGGGCGGCTGACATATAAAATACAACATAGTTACAGAAATGATAGGGGCTGTGGCTCAGTGGTAGAGCCTCTGCTTGGCATGCAGAAGGTCCCAGGTTCAATCCCCGGCATCTCCAGTTAAAGGGACAAGTCGGTGATGGGAAAGACCCCTGCCTGAGACCCTGGAGAGCCGCTGCCGGTCTGAGTAGACAATACTGACTTTGATGGACCAAGGGTCTGATTCAGTATAAGGCAGATTCATGTGTTCACGTGTACCATATAATTTAACAATCTAAAAACGGGTGTATGTGTAAAAATAAAAATATATATATTATTACAACCATCTAAAAGCAGAAGAACTAAATTAAAACCCGTTCCGATGGCGCCTAGCTTCTCCACATTTCAGGAGGATGTTATATTAAGGCGGTCATAAGAACATAAGAAAGGCCATGCTGGATCAAACCAAGGTCCATCAAGTCCAGCAGTCTGTTCACACAGTGGCCAACCAGGTGCCTCCAGGAACCAGGTGCTCATCATGTAGTGGTTAAGAGCATCAGACTCTAATCTGGAGAACAGGGTTTGATTCCCCGCTCCTCCACATGAAGCCAGCTGGGTGACCTTGGGCTAGTCACAGCTCTCTCAGCCCCACCTACCTCACAGGGTTGTGGGAAGGGGGAGGGAAGGTGCTTGTAAGCTGGTTTGATTCTTCCTTAAGTGGTAGAGAAAGTCAGCATATAAAAACCAACTCTTCTTCTTCTCTCCTTAGGATTGCACTGTAAATTATATATGTAAATAAGTGGATGACTAGATTTAACTAGTTTTGTTTGCTGCCTTTAATGCAAACTAAAGAGGAAAGGTGGGATTAAATATGTATAAGAAGGTGACCATACCAGACGAGTTTCAAAATCTTTAGTTTCACTAACTATGCTCTCATTCCTCTTTCCCATTGTATTTTTAAAAAATTTTCTCTTATCCCTGCCCTTGGGCTTCCTCTGCGTGGTTGGCTCCGATTCCTTTGGCAGCCGTTTTGTGGTTGCACCTACCACCCTGTATCAGAATTCCAAATGTGCCTGCAGGTGTAGTGAAATGTAATCTTAATTAAGGGATTGGAACAGGGGAGGAGCAACTAAACAGGAAGTTACAAGGAGACTGAGAGAGAAAGAGCAAGCAGGCACTAGGGAAGAACTGTTAACTTTTCTTTGTGTTATAGAAGTTCAATAAATACCTTGTCCCTGGCATTAATAAGACAGCAGGCTATGAAAGTTTGGGGACCCCTGCTACGATTGATGAAGAGCGAATGAAAGAAAAATATTCAGGATACGAATAGAAGTTTTCTTGTTCTCTTATGCAATATAGCACGTGCACCTTCTGCAGCTGTTTAGCGAAATACATGTAAATGTGTTGGATGGTTTTGTTCACCTTGGTCACAAAAAATAAAATAAAAAAACGTGAAATCCCATTTTGCTGATGCAACTCCTCACTAAGCGTGAATGTATCGCTTTCCTGCAGGTATGAATTAGGAGCGGCTTTGTTCATCGGATGGGCGGGAGCATCGCTTTGCATAATTGGCGGCAGTATATTCTGCTTCTCATTGGTTAAAGAGAATAAATCTCCAAGGTACGGAACACACCAGCTTTATTGAAATTAATGCATTAGCATATTTCTAATTATTAAATATGTTAAGAGGGTATGCTACACAGAACCAGTTTGCATATCTTTCTAAACCAACCTTACTGTTGAAGTTTAGGAATGGGGGCGTGTGGGGGGAAAGGGATTTGGAACCAACCAACCCCGACTCCTTTTAAGGAGCATACTTGTTGGATATTGCTTGTCTGTATAAGTTTTGGTGTAGTGTGAAATGCCGTATGGCGGAAGCTGATAGCAAAGCTATCATTTGCACTACGTGAATCCTTAAGTGTATCTTCCGTAAAGGGATGTGTGTTCGCTGTTATTACGAAAGATGAAATTCATGACTCAAGAATTGGGCTATGGTCTTTGATGCTCCTGGGCACTTTATGCTTTCATAAGAAGATGGATTTGGGGTTGCCAAATTGCAACGTTCAAGTCAAAAATAAAAAATAGTGTTGTCAAAAGCAACGTATGAACAAAAACAATAACACCAGGCTAAAGAATGGAACAATATGTAGTGAAATAGACAAGAAACATACAAAAAAACACACTACAATATATAACAATCTATATTATTATGTCTAAACACACATGAAGAGAAACATTACAGCCCAACCTCACGTGGAGGAGAACAGAACCAGAGAAGTCCAACGAGACGTGAAGAACACAAGTGGTCAGGTAAGTGTGGATACTGAACAATGATGCAAAATGGATTAAAAAGGTCCAAAGGAGATCAAAGAAGGAGACGGTCGTTCCGGATACAAATAAGCGCGATGATTTGAATCTAATATGGCAAGAGGCTTAAATGTCCTCTGAAAGAATAGAATACTACACAGAGACTCTTCTGAGATTGAATGACTGATGAAGCCTTTGGCAGAAACGGACTCCTAATTTGTATCCGGAACGACCATCTCCTTCTTTGATCTCCTTTTGACCTTTTTGATCCATTTTGGATCCTTGTTCAGCATCCACACTTACCTGACCACTTGTGTTCTTCACGTCTTGTTGGACTTCTCTGGTTCTGTTCGCCTCCACGTGAGGTTGGGCTGTAATGTTTCTCTTCCTGTGTGTTTAGACATAATAATATAGATTGTTATATATTGTAGAGGGTTTTTTTGTATGTTTCTTGTCTATTTCACTACATATTGTTCCATACTTTAACCTGGTGTTGTTGTTGTGGTTCATAAATTGCAACGTTCAGCAACAATGACGCTGCAGGAGGGATGGTTGCCACCTGCCCTTTTCTTTCCTAGGGCCCTCCTGATCACCTAAAAAACCAAATGACATTTGAGGGGAGGGGGAGAATTCTCATAAGTGACTGAAACTGGTTGTTGAAGACAATTAGAAAGCTGCCATCCTTTTAAATAAAAGTGTGAGACCCTCTCAGTCCAGGAGTAGAACTTTTAAAGCAATTCATGGCCTGGGTTCCACGGACCTGAAGGACCGCCTTTCTTGGTCTGAGCCTATGCAGCAGCTCATAGTGTAGAAGGTGAAGAAGAAGAGTTGGGTTTTGTATGCCGACTTGCTCTACCACTGAAGAATCAAACCGGCTTACAATCACCTTCCCTCCCCCTCCCCACAACAGACACCCTGTGAGGTAGGTGGGGCTGAGAGAGCTCTAACAGAGCTGTGACTAGCCCAGGGTCACCCAGCTGGCTTCATGTGTAGGAGTGGGGAAACCAACCCAGTTCACCAAATTAAAGTCTGCCGCTCATGTGGAGGAGTGGGAAATCAAATGCGGTTCTCCAGGTTAGAGTCCACCGCTCCAAACCATGACACCACTCTGGCTCTCTGCCATGGTTAAGAGTGGACTCTAATCTGGAGAACTGGGTTTGATTCCCCACCCCTCCACATGAAGCCTGCTGGGTGACCTTGGGCTAGTCACCGTTCTCCCAGAGCTCTCTCAGCCTCACCTACCTCACAAGTTGTTCATTGTGGGGAGGGGAAGGGAAGGTGATTGTAAGCTGGTGTGACTCCTTCAAGGTAGAGAAAAGTGGGTATAAAAACCAACTCTTCTTCTTCTCACAGCACAGCAGGGCTTCTAGTTGTTCTCACCCATGGCCCTACTCATTTGTGGGGGTTTTCGTGGCTGCTCCACTGTTGTGCAAGGGGGAATCAGGAGGTCTCTTGGAGTTTCAAGGCTCAGTTCCACCACCTGAAGGACAGAAAACTACAATGATTAGACCACCACCCTTCATTCCTTTGCCCTGTTATTAACTCAAGTCATTAACTCTTAGGTTTTGACCTTAAGCAGGGCTGCTGACTATTTGTCTTCCCTGCTTTGCTGACCTCAGGGCAACTTGACCTCTTCCACCACACGTGCCTCGGTCATGGGAATGCTCTCACAGGTCACTCCCAGGATCTTTTCAAGTTGTCTAGTCCAAGTCGGGTATTGGGTGTGATGAGAATCTGGAAGTGACTCGGACTATGGGGTCTGCATAAATTCCTTCCGGCACTTTTCAACCGTAGTAATGGAAATGACCTGGGAGAGCAGGGACTGAACATTTCAATATGAGGAGACCTGCAAGTATCCTCTTATTCCATCGTTTCACAAGAGTAATTCTTGCCTGGGAACTGGCAAACTGTAAATATGTAATTATGTTCCCCTGAAAGAATCATTGAGTTGGAAGGGACCACCAGGGTCATCTAATCCAACCCCCTGCACAATGCAGGAAATCCACAACTACCTCCCCCACACACACCCAGTGACCCCCTACTCCATGCCCAGAAGATGACCAAGGTTCCCTCCCTCTCATGAACTGCCTAAAGTCATGGAATCAGCATGGCTGACGGATGACCATCTAGCCTCTCCTTAAAAACCTCCAGGGAAGGAGAGCTCACCACCTCCCGAGGAAGCCTGTTCCACTGAGGAACCACTCTGTTAGAAAACCGGGATCCGAGTTGCAGTGGTTCCCCACACCCAGATCTGACCTGCTGCATTCAGGAAAACAATTCCCTAATTGTAGTACTAGCACTGTGCACAGCTTCACTCTCTACCTTCCCCTGTACAGGGGTTAAGAGCGGCGAAATCTAACCTGGAGGACCGGGTTTGATTCCCCACTCCTCCACATGAGCAGCCGACTCTAATTCTGGATAATTGGGTTTGTTTCCCCACTCCTCCACGTGAAGCCTGCTGGGTGACCTTGGGCCAGTCACCGTTTTCTCTGAACTCTGTCAGCCCCACCTACTTCACAAGGTGTCTGTGGTGGGGAGGGGAAGGCGATTGCAAACCACTCTGAGACGCCTTAAAGGTAGAGAAAACACAGGGTATCAAAACCAACTCTTCTTCTTATGGTAGACCATCTAGTTTAGGGAATGGGGTGGTGGTGGTGATAGAAAAGCTTGAGCCATGGCAGCTGTAATTTTTGCCAGTGCTGGGACTATAGGAGAGAAGAGGAAGAGTTGGTTTTTTATATGCCAACTTTCTCTACCAAAGGGAGATTCAAACCGGCTTACAATCACTTTTCCTTCCCCTCCCCACAACAGACACCCTGTGAGGTAGGTGGGGCTGAGAGAGCTCTAACAGAGTTGTAACTTGCCCAAGGTCACCTAGCTGGCTTTGTGTGTAGGAGTGGGGAAACAAATCCAGTTCACCAGATTAGCCTCCGCCGCTCATGTGGAGGAGTGGGGAATCAAACCCGGCTCTCCAGATTAGAGTCCACTGCTCCAAACCACTCTCTTAACCACTACACCACTCTGTCTACACCACCATCTAATACTGGGACATCAGCACAACAGTTAATAGGATCGGGCTGTTAAGATCACCCGATCCAGTAATTATAGTGTCTGGCATTGAACAGACAGAATTTCACAGAACTGGATTCTGTTGACCCGATTGGAGTACTTTGCTATAACTTTCAAAGATTTGTGAAGCAGACTTCAGCAGACTCCT
Source organism: Euleptes europaea (assembly GCF_029931775.1). Lineage (NCBI taxonomy): Eukaryota > Metazoa > Chordata > Lepidosauria > Squamata > Sphaerodactylidae > Euleptes > Euleptes europaea. The sequence continues at coordinate 12,347,129 of NC_079327.1, read as the reverse complement.
AACTGCGTAGAGTAAATAATCTTATGCTCGTAACATGTAAATAATTGGCCAGAGTTGACCTTTGCACATAGTTTCTTCAGATTCATGTCATAGCAGGCTGTCCGGCTCAGCCGAAGCTGTGAGAATTGCCCACGGTTTGTGGCTCGATTTGGGAATGTGCATCTTATCAAATTCAGTGGGGCCGTGCCCCTTATGGGAATTGGGTGCATACTGGGTTGAATATGACTTGGGAAGTTCCTGATCCAAATCTTATCTTGTAGCAGCCATGAAGTCACCAGGAGGCCATGGGCAAGTCATTCTTTCTCAAGCTCCCCCACCCCCTTATCTGTAATGTGGGGATGGTAACCCTGCCCTCCCAACTCTCTTGCGCCGACAGAGAGCGCGCCCGCAAAGTGCTCCGAACATTCAGCACAGTACAATCCTGTTCAGTTACCCTGGTCTAACCACACTGAAATCAGGGGGCTACAAAAACGAATTTTGCCATGCTTCTTGTGCTGACTCAACGGATAGGCAGACTTTGTTTACAGGGTGGTTTGCCAGTGCCTTCCCCAGTCCTCTTCCCTTTACCCCCAGCAAGCTGGGTACTTATGTTACTGACCTCGGAAGGATGGGAGGCTGAGTCAACCTTGAGCCAGCTACCTGAAACCGACTTCCGTTGGGATCGAACTCAGGTCGTGAGCAGTACTACAGCTTACCACCCTGCGCCACGGGACTCTTATAGCAGTGTATAGGGGTGTTTTTTTTAACCAATGAAAAAGCAGATATTATCCAATAAATACCTGCTTCTGAGAGTGCACTTTAAACTGAGTAGCTTTTTCACTGTTCAGGATGGGATACGCATACAACACAGCAGCCTCGGTGATATCTACTCGAACAAAGGTCTACAGCGGCTCAACGGGTTTGGCATCACCCAACGCCTCTCCAAAGCACTTTGACAAAAACGTCTATGTCTAACCCAATGGTTCCAAGAGTCCTATTTTTTATAAATCACGTTTGTTCATTCACAGAATAATTTTTTAGAAAGGTACTGGTGTCACTAGCACCTGGATCGAGAATTGTTTTATAAATGAACTTTTTGCCTACTTGTTGTAAATTTCCCTTATGCATTGTATTAAGATTTATACGGATGTCATGCATAAATTATATCTGTAAATCATTTGCTATTTTTTGCTGTAAAAAAACATTTACAAATAAAGTAAAGTCATATTGGCTGTGGCCAGTGACGTCGAAGGTTCTGTAGATTGGGATACTGCAAGAGATTTCAAAAAGTTGAGTTTTTAGTCTTGGGTGCCAATGTGTTTATAGTCCTTGGGATCCACTATGTCAAAACAATTCTGAAGTATAATTCCCAATGATTTACATTACACAATAAAAATCCTTATTAGATGCCACTGCTTCCTAAAACTTTCAGAGTTCCGTCACACAAAGCTACCATAAAATAATCCAAGCCTGTACAGAATCATAGAGTTGGAAGGGACCACAAGGGTCATCAAGGGTCATCTGCACAGTTCAGGAAAAGCACAACTACCTCCCCTCCACACCCCCAGTGACTCTCTACTCCATGCCCAGAAGATGGCAAAAAAAAAAAACTTTCCAGGATCCCTGGACAATCTGGCCTAGAGGAAAACTGCTTCCTGACCCCAAAGTGGTGATTGGCATTACCCTGGTCATGTAAGAAGGGCCCATGAGAGCCAAACGCTGGCGCAACCCTTCCTACCCTCCCTCTCATGAGCTGCCTAAGGTCATAGAAACACTACTGCTGACAGATGGCCATCTAGCCTCTGCTTAAAAACCTCCAGAGGAGAGCCCACCACCTCCCGAGGAAGCCTGTTCCACTGAGGAACCGCACTGTCAGGAAGTTCTTCCTATTGTTTAGCTGAAAACTTTGATTTAATTTCAACCCCTTGGTTCTGGTCTGACCTTTTGGGGCAACAGAAAACAACTCTGCACCATCCTTTATATGACAGCCCTTCTAGTACTTGAAGATGGTTATCATATCACCTCTTGTCTCCTCTCCAGACTAAACATACCCAGCTCCTTCAACCTTTCATCATAGGACTTGGACTCCAGTTACCTCAGAAGAGGGTCATGGCAGCTGGCCATTTGGGGAGTTGGGCACGGGAAGCACGCCCAGGCCCAGAATCTCCTCTCTCTTCCTCATAGAATCATAGGGTTGGAAGGGACCACCAGGGTCATCTAGTCCAACCCCCTGCACAATGCAGGAAATTCACAACTTCCGCCCTGCACCACACCGCCAGTGAACCCTACTCCATGCCCAGAAGATGGCCAAGATGCTCTCCCTCTCATCATCTGCTTAAGGTCATAGAATCAGCATTGCTGACAGATGGCCATCTAATCCTGCAACGGGTCTGAACACCAAGGAAGAGGCTGGATCAGTCGCCTGGGGAAGAGATAACCTGCAAGAAGGGGGAATAAAAGGGAGAATCCTCTTTCAAGTGGGGAAGGGTTGCTGGGACAGTGCAAATGCTAAGGAGGGAGCTGTGCCCAATGGAGACTAAGAGGAACCAGGTAGTACAACTCCCTCCCCCCTTCCTTCTGAAGCTGAAGGGACCCTTGGAGTAGAGTCACAGTCACAGCCTAAGGCAGAGCTCCTGGGGTGGAGCACTGGGCGCACGCCAGTCTTTGTGCTCTACGGAACCCCTGGCGAGTTCCTCTGCTCAAAGAAATGCACTTTCTGCCATCTCAGAAGAGCACAGATTTAGGGGCAGAAGATCAATTCTTGGTGTCTCCAATAAACAGGATCTCAGATCGCAGGGCCTGGGGAATACTTTTCTCTACCAAGACCCTTGGAAAGTGGTTGCCAAGCAGAGGAGACGATACCTAAATCTGACAGCCCAATGATTCCACTGAGCATTAGGCAGTTTCATATGTTCAAGTTTTGCCATTTTCTCTGGGTTTGTGAACAAAGTGATATTTGAATGAAAAGAAATGACTTTATTTAAAATGCTCACACTTTATATAAAGTTTAGTACAAAGTTTTTTGGGTGTTTTTTTTCAATTTTGTTTTTAATTACTTAAAATATCGGGTCAGGTAATACTGTTTTATTGACGAACGCTGCTTTCTTAAACTTGGGAGAACTAGCTAGAAGTGTTTAACTAGCCTTGCACATTCAGTCAGACAGAAATTGAAGACAGCAGAGGTTTGTAAACAAAAGTTCCTTGTTAACGCATATGAAAAGTTAACAGAAATCAGATTGTTATAGATAAGTTCTCATTCCAAAGACGGACTATCAGATATCTGAAGAGTCACTCCAGTCCGTGACAGTGACTAAGCTGCTTTTCAATGTACTTGTTGTATCTGCATCTTGAAGACCTGTTCATAAAAAAAAAAAATTACCAAATTAGGTGGGCTACACAGTGAAAATCAAAATATTTACAAGAGGGGGACCTACAAGGACACATGGGGAAGAAATCCTCCTCTCCTCATCTGACTAGCTCCCTCAACCACTTCCAGCATGGTGTAGTGGTTAACAGTGGTGGTTTGGAGCGGTGGACTCTGATCTGGAGAACCGGGTTTGATTCCCCACTCCTCCACATGAATGGCGGATGCTAATCTAGTGAACTGGATTTGTTTCCCCACTCCTCCACATGAAGCCAGCTGGGTGACCTTGGGCTAGTCACAACACAACCCAAGCCTTTATTGGCATATAAAAAGGAAGATCAAACATTTTGATAAAACCAAGTACAAATAAAATTGGATAAAACCATCCCAAATCAGCCATTAAGGAAAGCTGCACACCATTCACTATACCTCCTTGGGCTAGTCACAGCTTTCTTAGAGCTCTCTCAGCCCCACCTACCTCACAGGGTGTCTGTTGTGGGGTGGGGAAGGGAAGGTGATTGTAATCTGGTCTGATTCTCCCTTAAGTGGTAGAGAAAGTTGGCATATAAAAACCAGCTTCTTCCACATACTGGCCATTGCCAATTTTTGTGTGCCATTTTGGGTTGCTATAACTACTGTGACACCTGGGGACTGGTGCATCTTTGTGCCACACTGACCCCCCCTCTCGTCCCCCCCCCATCACTTCACCATGTGGACTGCCAAGAGGGCATCAGTGCTTCAGTGGTGATCTGATGTACTGATTCTCCAATTTTTAATAAAAATCTTGGCACACGACGCAAAACAATTTCTTGTCAACTAAAAGTTGCCATCATGCCAAAAGCTGCCAGCATCTGTTAAAAGGTTCCAGGGCAACAATTCCTTGAGCACAAACCCTCCCAATCGTATACAAAGAGAATACATGAAGCTGCCTTATACTGAATGAGACCCTTGGTCAGTCAAAGTCAGTACTGTCTACTCAGGCAGCATCTCTCTAGGGTCTCAGGCAGGGGTCTTTCATATCACCTACTTGTCTAGTCCCTTTAACTGGACTTGTCTAGTCCCTTTAACTGGAGATGCCGGGGACTGAACCTGGGACCTTTTGCATGCCAAACAGATGCTCTACCACTGAGCTATCTCTAATGGACGGAAAACTCGTGCATATTTCCAAGGAACAACTGAGACAGACCTGGGGCAAACGTGAGTGAAAGTACCCATGCATAAATGACCTGAAAGAGAGAAGCTGCTCTAGTTTAAGAACTTTACCAAGAACGTTTCCCATGGGAAATTTGCCTTTCGGAGGAGCACAGCACTGCCGTTTTTTTTCTAGCTGATTCAGGAAAGATATTGGTTAATATCTGCAGCCTCCACAGGTCAGACAAAACCCCGCCCTTGGTCCCACCATGCATTGCTCCGGAGCAAATGTTCTTCAACTCTCCCAGGCTATGCCGGGGGAAGGACCTGACTCAGCCCTGCCTGGGAACATCAGAGTTACTGAGTGGGGCTGGACACAACCGCTAATATCATACCTTCTGCCTTGGTTAATTTCCCCACAGGACGGACCACAGATACAGTGTTTGAATGATCCTTCTTAATGGCAGCTCCGTTTTTAACTTTCTCATCTTTCGCTGGCAAAGGGCTGTCCTCTTCCAGAGATGACAAATCCCAGTCGTCCTCGTCCTCATCCAAAACTCCTGTGAACTAAAAAAGGAAGGAAAGAAGTATTTTTTTAATCCATTTCCTGAAATGCTGGAGTTGTTCAGTTGTGTGTGGGTCCTTTCATAAGAACAAGGGCTACAGAGTACCAGAGGTCTGAAAAATGGAAGCACCCTCCACCAAAAAAGGCATACATATCGTTCAAAAATTACAAAGTGTAATGAAAAATACAAAGGATTGTTATTGCAGTTACAAAAGTATGAGATTGTGCCATGGTATGTCCACAGTTCAAAAATGGCAGCAAATAAGAACACTATCAGAAAATAAAATGTACAAGCCAAATACAGCAATGACAGCATTCTCATTCATATACAATACTCACACAGATCAACCTTTGGGTAGGAGACATAATGTTTGTCTTTTGAAGTTAATACTGCACCACATACCATGCAATTGCTTTTGTTTTTCTGGCTTCCCAATTAATCAGTGCAAGGTCGCTCATGACCGAGGAAAGATTCATACATCGAAACAGGAATTTAGCCGGTGTCCTGTCTGTAGCTGTGCGCCCTTCTCCCGCCTGTAAAATCGCCATTTTGAAGTTGTATATGATATCTGTATCGAATGCTGCCATTACTGTACGTGGCTTGTAAAAAAAATTTTTCTGATAGTGTTCTTCTTTGTTGCCATTTTTGAACTGCAGACAAACTATGGTACAATCTTATACCTTTGCAGCTGCCATAACAACCCTTTGTATTTTCCATTCCAATTCGTAATTTTTGGACTTTCTATATACACCCTTTTGGTATTTTTGATGCTTCCATAATTGAACACATATATGAACACCATGAAGCTGTCTTCTACTGAATCAGACCGGCAGTGGCTCTCCAGGGTCTCAGGCAGAGGTGTTTCACATCACCTACTTGCCTAGTCCCTTTAACTGGAGATGCCGGGCACTGAACCTGGGACCTTCTGCATGCCAAGCAGATGCTCTACCACTGAGCCAGGGCCCTTCCCCATAAATTATTTTCCCCATAAATTATTTTTCAGACCTCTGCTACTCTGTACCCTTTGTTCTTGTCATTCAGAGGTTTCCTTTCTCCTTTTTCGAGTCCTTTCATATTCAGAACCTGTCAACAGTCTAGTAAGCACTACCGTGAAATCACAGAAGTAAAATAAGCACAAAGATTTTGGGGGGTGGGTGGGGGGACAACGACACTGTTTTGGGTTTTCTCTGCTAAACAGAAGTGGTGGGGTGGGTGCACTGAAATATAAGTAGTGTGAATTGCTTTATGAAAAACACTGGCAATGCTAGCAGAACAAACCAGAAGAGGAAATAAGCCCATTCGGTCTCCCTAGCAATGAAGACTGTGCCCTCTACTGACAGAAGGCTATAATACACAGGTCTAGCTCAAAAACACATGCACACATGAAGCTGCCTTATACTGAATCCAGAGCCTCGGCCCATCAACGTCAGTATTGTCTACTCAGACCGGCAGCGGCTCTCCGGGGTCTCAGGCAGGGGTCTTTCACATCACCTCCTTGCCTAGTCCCTTTAAATGGAGATGCCGGGGATTGAACCTGGGACCTTCTGCATGCCAAGCAGATGCTCTGCCACTGAGCCATGGCCCCTCCCCGAAACAGAACCACTTACACTAAGGGCCAATTGAACACATGTATAATTATTTTGTTACTGTGTGTAATGCACATATTGGCCATCCACAGTAGCTAGTTGGGCCATTGTGTGATTGCTAGACTACATGGACCTTTGGTCTGACCCAGCAGGGCCCTTATGTTCTTACAATCTGGCCGAGTTAAATCTGCTTTACTTTCTATCAGTTTCAATAGGGGACAAGTGAGCTGCATGCTTTACTCTCCACTGAAATTGAAAAGGCCTGGAATGGTCCTTGCTTTGGCCACCTTGCTCCATATTCGGTGACAGCAGTATTAAGGAGATGAAGAAGAAGAAGAAGAGGAAGAAGAGGAGGAGGAAGAGTTGTTTTTTATTTGCCGACTTTCTCTGCCACTTAAGGGAGACTCAAACTGGCTTACCATCACCTTCCCTTCCCCTCCCCACAACAGACACCCTGTGAGTTAGGTGGGGCTGAGAGAGTGTGACTAGCCCAAGGTCACCCAGCTGCCTTCATGTGTCAGAGTGGGGAAACAAATCCAGTTCATCTGATTAGCCTCCGCCACTCATGTGAAGGAGTGGGGAATCAAACCCGGTTCTCCAGATCAGAGTCCACGGCTCCAAACCACCACTCTTAACCACTACAACTACAGGCTCTGTTTTTCCTGATATGCTTTAAATGCTGTTTGGCTGCAGCCCACTTTTTTTTTCTAATTTTTTAAAAGCTTGGCATTGTACACTGAACAAATACAGTCCATAAACATACCAGCAGACATAGACTAGTTTACAGAAAGCAATCAGTCTGCTTTGGAAAGGAGCCTCTTAAAGTAAAAAATTATCCGTCGGACTGCCACTCATCTGTAAGGGCGAGGGCTTCAAGAATAAGAAATATGCCTCACTAAAGAAGTGAGTCATTAACCGTAACTTCCAATACCTTTACTCCCTGAGTGTTCTTCTGCACAAACGTTGGGGCCACATTAATTCCTCCAGAGGACTGGCTTTCTTTTCCTTGGCACAAAGGAGTCTTTCCCACTGGTTCGGCCCCCCTCTGAGTCAGCGCACCTGTTTGGTTGTGGAAACGAGACATGACCGGCTTAACAACAAAAACAAAATGCGACAGCTGCCACAGTACACACGAGGTTGCGGTGATATAGTTTGGCGGCTGGTGTTGTAGATGGACGAGTATGATTTTAGAATAACACAAACTTCTCCTTTTGAAGTGGGAAATAAGTTCCTAGGTTACGCTCCAGGGAGAGAGCTGGCCTAAGAAGAAGCACCATCAACACACCAAAGTTCATTGGGATGCTCTGCTTGAGGACCCCCCAAAATCTCTAGCAAAGAGGAAAGCCCACCAGTGGTATTATAGGCCCAACATTGTGTGTGTGTGTGTGTGTGTGTGTGTGTGTGTGTGTGTGTGTGTGGAGGGGGGGCTCTCTTTAAATACGGGGGCATGCTGCTCTCTATTGGGGGTCAGGGAACCTATTTATTTGGAAGCAGCCAAGACAAACTATGGTCTGCACAAATCGTAGTTTGACTGGAAATGGGTATTCCACATTCTGACGAAACAATTTGATTTGCAGTTCTGGTTTCTGGGTAAAAACTATGGGTTGCTGAGAAAGAGAAATAGGGCAAGATGATTTGAATGCACAAGGAGGGGGAAAATAGAAGAGGGAACTTTTGAGCCTGCGGTGTGGTGCAGATGATCAGGAACGTTATGTCAGGATGTGATGAAAGTTTACTATAATCAGCAACCGTTCGGCACAGTCCCTGAGTACCATACAGGAAACTACAATGAAGCAAAGGTTGTTTATGCATGGGTACTTTCACACAAGTTCACCCCAGGTCTGACTCGGTTGTTCCTTGGAGTTATGCATGAGTTTTCCATCCATTAGAGATGACCTCGCTGCCACCCTCACAATGTCTCGGTCTTCCCGTTCCTCTGTTAACCCGACTCTTCCCTATCCCCTGAGCAAAGCCCAGGTGAAATCCCCATGCAGAAGGCAAAGTGCGGGGCACACAAGCTTAGTTTCGCTCACAGCCTATTACAAAGCAGCATGTCCAGAAGAAATGCTTCCTGCATTCCTCGGAGTTCTTTCTGAGCAGAAGAAAATCTTTTTAAAAGAGAGACCTGGATCTCCACCCCCCTTTCTTTCAGATTGCTCTGTTTTTTAAGTTGTTGTTGTTCGTAAAATGTTTTTTTAAACAGCAGTTGGGTTTGGGGGGATTTTCTCTCACAGTAAGCACTACAAAGTAAGCCAATTACAAAGCAGCATTTAAAGGGTTGGGGATTTGGTTTGAGCTTGGAGACTGCTGGTGCATAGATTCGCATCAGGAAGGTGTGGGTCCAGCCAGCAACGAACCTCAGGTAAAACTCCCATGCATAAATGACCTAAGTCTGGGGTGGGTGCAGACCCAGCAAAAACGAGCGAGCTGGGCTTCCCTAAGGTGCTGGGCCCTGCCTGCTCCTCTTGAAGGTTGCTGACAAACGTAATTTCCTCTACCTTGGGAAGGCTTCTGAGTCCCCTTGATTTCCTCCACCTTGTCTTCTTCCAGGGAGTTCGCGTCACTTGCTAACCTCACCAAGGCCTTCTTGTTCCTGCTTGCGGATGCTCGGTGCCGCGATAATTCTGGCGAGATGTAGGACTGCAAGATGTCGTCGTCCTCCGCTTCATCCTCTGAACTAAACGGCGAGGTTCTATGAGAAAAATCAATCTCCAGTTATATCAGGCTGTTCCTTCTTAACGAACGGCATCGCTGCAGCTAGACCTGGACTGAGCAAAACTCCTACCAAGCACCATAATCTCTACAATCCAAATGTCCTCCACTTTCTCCACTTAATCTCACCGAAGAAGGGAAAACGTCCCTGGTGAAGAGCATTTTGGCTATAACCCTAAATTTCCAAACAACTGATGAGCTTAAATCTTAGAACGAGAATTAGTTATGCAAAATGGTTTATGCCAATTCACATGTGTTCTGTGCAGTATTTAACTAGAGTACAGAATTTGGGGGACCAAGTTGCACACAGCCCTAACCATCAAAACCAAAGAAAGAAAGACTTACGTAATACTAAGGGACTTCTTGCAAATGTTATCCCCCAAAACACTCTTCTTGGCTCTGGGGGAAAAAAAAAAAGAAGCTATATGCACACTACTGTTTCCCAGAACAGTGTTAAAAATATTTATCTTTTTTATAATTTTACTTAAAATGCTTGAGCTGAACAATTTACAGTGCATTCCTAAGCAGAGCTATCACCTTCTAAGTTTACTGAAGTCAGTGGGTATAGAAGGGCATAAGTCAGCTTAGAACTGCACTGTAAGTTTTGGAAAAGACAAATGTTATCAATGTCCAAAGTAAATAAAACATGCAGTATACACGTTACTTCCAGGGAGAGATATCCTGCTTAAAAGAATGTGCTAAACTTCACCTGGACAAAGGCATGATCAAAGAAACAGATTTCCCGTTTCCTCACTTTTATACTGTATCAACTGAGAAGCCACTATACAACAGTAAAACCAACCTAACAGTATAAACCTGGCGGTAAGGTGCCTCTTACTTTGGTGTGGATGTGTTTTCTGCAACGATTGTTCTTTGTACATTCAGGCGATTGGCAAACGAGCGTTTTGCTGGTTTGGGTAACACTGTGGATAATGAACCTCCTATATGATAGCCCTTCTGCCTCACTGTAAGGAAATGCAAGTTCTGATCAGAATATGGGTACTCAAAAAGAAAGCAACAAACCACTGCTAGCAAGTAATATAAGGTCAAATTGTGTCCGCTTAAAAAAGAACAGCAATGTCAGTATCCTTTCTGCAAATCCACCATCAGTCCAATATAATCAGTCTAATATAAATGTTCTGCCCATAATAAATATGAGTGACCTTGCTTCCTTCTGCATTGGATAGAAATGTTTTGTATATTGTTCACAAGAAATCCCCCCCAAGCTTCTCCTAAATTTAGTAGAAGATTACATAGTGTACTGAAGACTGCAGCACCTAAACTAGGGTTGCCAGGTCCCCCCCTGGCCACGAACGAGGGATGGGGGGGCTAGGGTTGCCAGATCTAGGTTGGGAAACTCCTAGAGATATGGAGATAGAGCCTGGGGAGGACAGGGACTTCAGCGGGGTACAGTGTCACAGAGTTCACCTTCTGAAGCATCCATGTTCTCCAGGGGAACTGATCTCTGTAGTTTGGATATGAGCTGTAATTCCAGGGGATCCCCAGGTCCCACCTGGAGGCTGGCATCCCTAACCTAAATTCACTTCAGGCATTCCCTCAGTATTGTGCTATACCGATGAAGGTCATCAGCCAGTGAAGTTTTTGTGTATAAGAAAGGAGTTAGTGATATACAACAAAGCCAAGTTTAAAGCATAAGATTACTAGTAGATAAATTGGGGCGATTTACAGACAGAAACCGTGAGATTTACATCAAGCTGTCAAAACCTTTGACCACAGTTTACACATGTTATCTAATATCCAAGCTGAAGATCTTCCAGAGAAGACTGAGGCCTTTTATGCACGGCTGGTTCCCTCTGACGGCTTCAGGTCTTTGTGTTGATTATGCATGCCATTTCCGACCATCAGAGGTTGCCTTGGTCTCCCCCTGCGTTTCCATGCGTTTTGCCCACGTTTTCAAACTTGTGATAAAATAGGTCCCTGAAAATGTGGGCAAAATGTGCGGAAACGAGCGGAGACAGCGAGGCAACTTCTGACCGTCGGAAACGGCAGACATAATCAAAACAACGACCTGAAGTAGTTGGACGGGGAAACGGCAAGGGAAATGGCCATGCATAAAAGGCCTGAAACAATTTCGAAAGATGGAGCATGCCCATATCTAACTCTCTGCAGTCTGTGCTATGGGTAAAAAAAAAAAAAATTGATGCAAATCAAGAAACCCTGTGGCCTTAGCTGATTGCTCTTAAAACAGCATCAGTAACACAATTCTGCAACATTCCTTTTACGCTGCTCCATAATAAATCAGTCAAAAGGCAAACAGCTTTGTAAAAATTAACTAGTGTGAAGAGCTCACTGTTAGAAAATAAGTAGGCAAATTGTTTCCAGGAATAATTCACGTGGTGGTGTTGTCACCAAAATTTGAATCCAGTTAACAGGAAACAAACAAACAAAAAATACTTGTGAAGTTATACCTTCTGAAGAAAGATGAGGGCTGGAAAAAATCCGGCTGCAAGACGCCCGCTCCGCCACTCTGAAGCTGACTTGCCGTTCCAACTGTTCGCGAATGTGCTGAATGTTGGGAACTTCTTTCTTTCTCTCTTCTCGAGCAGATTCCACAGACATTAAGACTCTGGTCAAATGATCGCTGGGGATACCATGGACTCCCTGGGAGGGGAAATTTGCAGTCTAATTATACAGCAATCGTAGCACTTATTAAGATTTAAACACTCCTTTCTTCCGTGTTACGATGCAAGTAATTTCGCTTCCTTCTTCTAGACAAGCTAAAATGCAATATTTGTTTTTTCAGAATTATTCTTACACAACTGTAAGAATAAATAGTGTTAGTCTTTAAGGCGCTGCCCCTGGACTTCTGTATTGTTTAACCCCCCACAAGGTAATGCTTTCGTACAGTAGTTTGCTCCGACACTAGTTACCAGGGATGGGAGGTCACACCAAATGATTTTTCCCCCTAAACTAGTTCAATAACAATGAAGTATGTGAAGTTTTTTTAAACAAGCAAAACAGATATTATCACTACCGTTACCAGTTCATTACTGAATGCTTCTACTTGAAGCACACACTGCTTCAGCTCAAGTTAGGTGCTTTGACAAAATACTGATTTCAAGGGCAGAATGAAATGTATTCACAACTCAAATTAAGGGCGTTAACAAGTTCTTAGCTGGGTGCCCAATTGTGCCCGCCTTGGGTGGGCATTCTCCTGCCTTCATCTCTGAGTAGGCTGACCACATTTCCTTGAGACCAAAACGGGACATTGGGATGGCAAAAACGGAACAGGGATTATGTAATATTAGTGTAACCTGATTGGAGCACTTTTTCTATGAGAATTTACCCAGCCATGCCTGCATGCAGCATAAGAAATGTCAGAACTGAAGGAAACAAACGTTGGAAGTGTAGAGATGCAAAATGGGACAAAATTGACATTTTAATTAAAAAGACGGGACGGCCGGGAAATATGATAAAAATGGGACCGTCCCATTCTTTAGAAAGTCTTCAGCCCATAGCCATATACACTGCATGCGTTAACTGAATTTATAACTTCATTGTCTCATATTACCTACATGCCATAAAGGATAATTGCTTCATTTCCGATGATAGCTAGTTACAGTCCGAAGAAGGATATCGAAATGGGATAATAGCCAGCAGACCTGTCACTGTTGTGGTCCTCTGTTATATTATCAACACTTTTGCTTTCTGCTTTTGCTCATTATTTGTATACTGTAATATTGTTTGTATACGGTTTGCTCATTATTTGTATACTGTTTTGCAATTTATTTGAACCTTTGTTGTTACTACTGTTTTGTAAAATTTTGGAGTAGCTACAAGTTATTAGATAAACGCCTTGTAACTGCTGGTGCTTTCCACATTTTTTACCGTTTCAGATCAGGAATATCTAAATGCACACCCTTCATGCTCAAAGAAAAAAAAACCTGTCCTTTTTGGCCTCTTTACATGAAACGTAGCAATATTTTATATATTTTGACCTCGAAGGAAAACTATAACAAATATTATGATGTAAATATTGCAGGTCCTGACCTGGATGGACCAGGCTAGCGTGATCTTGTCGGATCTCAGAAGCTAAGTAGGATCTACCCTGGCAAGAATTTGCAATATTTTATATATTTTGACCTCGAAGGAAAACTATAACAAATATTATGATGTAAATATTGCAGGTCCTGACCTGGATGGGCCAGGCTAGCCTGATCTTGTCGGATCTCAGAAGCTAAGTAGGGTCTACCCTGGCAAGTATTTGGACAGGAGACCTCCAAGGAATACCATGGGCGTGATGCAGGGGTAGACAATGGCAAACCACCTCCCAATGTCTCTTGTCTTGAAAACCCTACGGGGTCACCATAAGTCAGCTGTGATTTGATGGCACAAAAAAAATATTGCACGGATCAGAAAGACACTAACCAGAGTTCAAATAACAAAGGGAAATGATAACACTGACAGCCCAGTGACGTGCGAGAGGCAGCTGTCTCAAAAGAATCCTAAGAAAGTAAAGGAACAGGGAAAAGTATCTGTCCCTCCATCTCTTAAAAGAATGTAAAGAGATCTTACTGATTTAATTCCCAAGGATTCCAACTTTTCCGTTAGGGTCTGCTCCAATATCGCTCTCAGCTCTTTTGTTAAAGAAGAGTTATTCTTCAAAGTGTTTATAATATGGTGTTTATTCTTCCCTATTTTGGACTCGCTTTTCTCAGTTTCTGAAACATAACAGGAATTGTTGTTGTTTTTTCAAACAGTAAGTTACAGCATCAATATACATTACGCTCACACTTCAAAGAGGCAAAACCAAAAACTATTATCCAAACACTGCATAAAAAAGGTTTGTAATGGTATCATAGGGACATTTGTAACTCTGCTTGGTTAATTTGCAACTTGGAAACAAAGCAAGTTTGTTACGTCCTCATATAAAGTTTGGTTTGACCGTGAGAGACTGAAATTCTAATCCTAGTTCAGTCATAAAAGTTGCTCCACATTCCTGTGCAAGTCTCAATTTCTCACTCTAATACATCTCACAGGTTTATTTGAGGATAAAGGACATGAATAATCACTTTGCAGATGGGAAAGAGCTGCAGAACGATAGTAAATTTCTATAATAATGCTCCAGATGTCTGAATGCAAAGAAGAGTGAGAGGGTTCAAATACGATGTAGAATAACTGCTTGGAGTTATATGAATAAGCTCAGTGCTCACCTACTATCCCCCTTCACATGTTTACTGATAACTAGAGGTTGCTAATTTAGTGGAAGCTTTAATTTGACATTACTTACATAACCATGGTTTGCATTTTCCCTCCAAATAAGACTGCAAACCCCAGTTTGAAGCTAGTTTAGAGGGCAAGCACAAACTGTAGTTGGTTGGTTTGCAAGAAGAGGTAACTAACTTAACTTTAGTGCACAAGATAAGAGAGATAGTGGAGAAACGTGTGAACTCAAGGCTGATTCATGTAGCACCATGTTATGCCTAAATTAACCCTCTACGTCCACTGTACTACTCCTCCATATTGGCTTCACTTTCCCTGGGAGAAGAGACACCATAAGAAAGCCAAGGAGTACGAAGGTAAGAATTACATTTGGAAAATATATGAATTTGTGCCGAAGCCTCATATCTAGAACAGCAGTAACAAACACGCTCTCAATGCAGAGTGAAGCCTAGTGGTGGTATCATCAGCTAACACAAAACCAAGGTCACTTTAAGTATAGATCTGCTCTCAAATAACATCCGAGGACATCTCTAAATCCACACACGTGACATGCTGGTCCTAAAAGCCTCCACTGCGAACAACCCGTAAGCTAGCATTTTCACATGCAACAATGTTAAACTATGAGCACTTGTAAGCTGCCATTTTCACAGGTGACATTCTACATGTTCTAACTATTTTATAAAAGCCACAGTTACAATCATACATACGGTTGCCAGGTCCCCCCTCTCCATCAGCGGGACGCTTTTGGGAGTGGGGCTGGGGTGATCGCACACACGTGGCCTCATGTGACGCGATTGCATCACTTTGGGGGGTAAACCCGGAAGTGACGTAATCGCGTCGTGGGCACGCGTGTGTGCGATGCTCGCTCCGCAGCAGCCTGGTGGATTGGCAGGCAATTGCCCGCTGAAACCGCCCACCTGGCAACCCTTTGCAAAATTTAATCCAGATCTAAACTTGCATTCTTAGCAGTCCAGAGAAAAGACAGATGGCAGGAGCTGAAGGTCAGCAAAGGACAAACTGCTTTTTTGGGGAGGCAGAAGAGATGGGTGGATTGTTGGAGCACCTGGCCCTATTGACAATTTCAGTCCGTGGCTGGAAGATGTTAATCCCCCACCCCCAACACTAGCCCTAATATTACCTTTTTCATCCTCTGGAAGCTCCTCTATGGGCTCCAGCATGTGCACCAAAAGGGCCTGTTCTAATAACGAGGAGAAAGGAAGAGCACAGACGGAAAGACAGACAGACAGGACAGAAGTAGGTCAAGATAAAGGTTCAGAGGGTGAAAGCTATACAGAAGAAGTAGCCAACATGGAGATGTCGCATTTGATGATTTTTTCTTCCAGCCCGTGAACATCAGAGTCCCCAGCAAATTGCAATTACTCATAATTCAGGATAACGGAAATTATAGCGATTACTCAGGTTAAGACAGGCCACAGTTAGGGTGGCCAGGTCCCTCTTTGCCACCGGCGGGAGGTTTTTGGGGCGGAGCCTGAGGAGGGTGGGGTTAGGGGGAGGGGAAAGACTTCAATGCCATGGAGTCCAGTTGCCAAAGCGGCCATTTTCTCCAGGGGAACTGATCTCTATCAGCTGGAGATCAGTTGTAACAGCTTGTACCTGGAGGCTGGCAACTCTATCCACAGTACGAGAGGATGTGATGTATTTACAATCACATTCACCTGCAGTTGGGTCACCTCCTTCAGGTTAAGCGGTTATCCATCTGCAAGCAAAGCAGTGGATGTTTGGGACTGGTGTAAGGAGGTCACAGAACCCAACCTGGCTGATCAGATGACACTTTTCCCCACAGCCTCCGTGTGCATAGTAAGTGAGCCAGCATAGTGTAGCATTTAAAAGTGTTGAACTAGGATCTGGGAAACCCAGGTTCGAATCCCCACTCTTGCCATGGAAGGTCACTGGGTGACCTTCGGGCAGTCACGTACTCTCAGCCTAACCTACCTCACAGGGTTGTCGAGAGGATAAAATTGAGGAGAGGAGAATGATGTAAGATGCTTTGGATCCCCATTAGGGAGAAAGGCAGGATATGAATAAATTAGATACAAATTTAAAAATACATAGTTCCTTTTTCTTTAGTTTCAATCTCAGTGTGACCCTGTTGAAGGCTGAATTGGCTACATGAGCAGCATCATTAAAGTTAGTAAGAATAAAGTTCATAAATAAAAAAGTATAAAGTTAATGGGCTTTCCGTGGGGAGGGTAATGTGTGCACGCCAAAAATCCCATTCCCGATTCCAACGTGCACAAACAATAGCATGGAAGAAATATCATTCAAATGTGATTAATTACCACTTCATATCAACCCGCTGGTTAACACCGTTCCTCCTTTCTACTCAACAATGCGTGTTGCCGACAAAGGTCGTCTGCCAACACTTGCCAACAAATTGTTTACAAGTCTAGCTAGTCGTGACTTGATAAACAGAGCAATATTACGTAGAGTTTCTCCTGTCTAAGCCCCTTGGAATGAATGGGCTTACGGTGGAGTAACTCTCTTTAGGATTGCACTGTAATCCCTGCCGATTTTGACAGAAATTCGGCACGACTTTCTCTGAGATGGAGCCAAAAATTTAATTTCCCACTGATTTAATATACCCAAGATGGTACCTTATGTTTTTAAACTGTGCAACTCAGGGCCGAAGTAGACGTCGTGTATGTTCCAGTGGATCCAAGCCATTTATTTATCCATAAGCGTGAATCATTACTACAACTCTGAATGATTCAACAAGCTTATTTACTAAAACAGCAACACAAGTCTTATCAGACTCATACAGTCTGTTGCTAGAAAGGAGGTGAGTCAGGGTTTCCCCTTTAAGGCACAGTTTTAAAACTAATTATAAAAAAGGCCAGCAGGGGTGGAGCAAGGTAGGGAAAGAGAAAGAGAGAAAAAGACCGAAAAGACCTGCAGAGATAAATAAAAATAAATAATCACCAGCAACATCATCCAAAACGAATACCAATTGTGGTATTAAACCCACACACCCCTTTTCTTTTGAAAACTGAAAAAGGATAGCTCTTTTGTGTATACTTAGAAGGATTATCAGCAATCACAACTCCTACTCCCCACACTAGAAAGGAAAAGAAACAGTAACAGTCAATACAAGTGTGGATTTAAATTTAATGGTGACAACTTTCCTCTCCTGTCAAAACCAGAGGAAACAGATAAAACAGTGATTGGTGAAAGCATGGAAAATATTCCTTTCACCTTTGCTCTTTCAAAGATGAGTGATTGGCTTAGTGGAGCTGACAGCTATCACGGCATATGACAGCTCGAGAGAAAGTTGTCTGCACGGCCATCAACCTCCGTCTGCAAGAGGCCAGAGGGGGCATCCGTTTCAAAAAACAGGACTGGGATTTCCATGTAATAAACATGGCCTTACGAATTGGTAGAGTCAACATATCGGTTTCTGTATTTTAAAAATGTTTAGCGTGTTCGAAGATTTGTGAGTTAAATTGTGGAACTCCCTGCCCCAGGAGGTAGTGATGGCCGCCAACTTGGAAGGCTTTTAAGCGGGGAGTGGACATGTTCATGGAGGAGAGAGCTATCCATGCCTACTAGTCAAAATGAATACTAGTCATGATGCATGCCTATTATCTCCAGTATCAGGGGAGCATGATTATATTAGGTGCTGTGGAACACAGGCAGGATAATGCTGCTGCAGTCATCTTGTTTGTGGGCTTCCTGGAGGCACCTGGTTGGCCGCTATGTGAACAGACTGCTGGACTTGATGGGCCTTGGTCTGATCCAGCATGGCCTTTCTTATGTTCTTATGAGATAAAACTGAAATTAATACGGTTGTATAGTATTTTACAGTTCCTGTGAGTTTTATTCAAGGTTGGCCCCACTATTGGCAGTCTGCGGCGGCTGTCCCAAGAGTCAGGTGGCCTCAAACATTGTTAATATGTTTCTCAATTGTGCGGCTGTGGGCAATAATCCGGATTTTGGCCCAGCCCTGTTTATTTCAGTACAGCAGAACTTTACAAACAAGCCTTGCTCCGTTAAAAAGCTTTGACTGGCTGCAGAACGAATTACTGCTCAGGACGAAAATGCCAAAAATGTTGAATTTACACATGAACCTTGATGCTGATCTGATCAATATCTTTGAGAAGAGAGTAATGGAAAAATCACTGCTCTGTTAATTCAATTTAGCTGTTCCTTACTGTCGTCTTAGGAGACAATGATCATTAAAGATTCCACATCTATTGAGGAAACTCACCATGCACAGATGGCAGACTTGACTTAGGCGGGACGACATTCGGGGCTGAAGTTTTTGCTGGAAAGGCGAAGGGAAAAGACAGAGACTGCAGATCCTTGTACTTCTAAATACCCTTCTCAACGCAATTGCAAAAAACAGGAGTTACCGTATTTTTCCTTGTATAAGATGATGTTTTTTTCGTTAAAAAATTAGGAAAAAATGGGGGTCGTTTTAGACACGGAAGGTTGCTGCTCTTTTCCCTGCCTGTCAGCTGATGGGCGGGGAAGAGAGCATGCGGGGATGAGCCCGGTTCCCTTGGCCAGCTGGCATCCGGCCTTCCGATGGTCCCCGCTCTCTTTCCCGCCCGTATTTTTTCGTACACACCCCCATGTATAAGATGACCCGATTTCTTAATTTTGGGTTCAAAAAAACAGGGGTTGTCTTATACATGGGGGCATCTTATACACGGAAAAATACGGTATTTTCCTACGCCATATTAAGGAATTATTCCAGTAGCCTTCCTCCAACTTAAGTGGCTCTTCCTCCTGTGTTGACTGGCAGGGGTGGGACCAAATTCTGCTGTATGGAGGCCACTGCCAGGCAGGCTGCTCCAGCTGACCCTCTCCCCTTCGCCTCTGGTACGTACAGGGGTGATGAGGCTACCTCCAAACTAAATAGTTTAATACCTTAATTAAATATTAGGACATACCCCACTGTCTATCAAGCAGATGAGAGCCCAGCCTTGGTTGGGAATTGAGGCTGGGCTAGAAATCAGGAAAATAAATAAATAAATAAATAAATGTTTAAATAAATGTTATTTTAAAGTTCCCCTTGCTTCTAATTTCTACTTACCATCAGACAGCTTGATGCTTTCTACTGACTTGGTAGCCAATTTTTGTATCTGAAATACAAAAACGGTGAAGACCAGATACAGATTTACGAACAATAACCTGCCAGTTGTGGTCAACCCACCCAAGACATGGAAGATCAGTGACTGGGATTTCCCAACGTAATTTTTATGTTAATGGGAGACTGTTGGGGGGGGGGCTGTATGGATTGAGGCCCTGGCACAGATGGAGGAAGGGAAATTACAACACTGGAGGAGAGTGTTACGGATACCACGGACTGCCAAATAAACAAACCAGTGGGTTATAGATCAAATCAAGCCTGAACTGACCCTAGAAGCTAAAATGACTAAACTGAGGCTATCGTATTTTGGTCACATTATGAGAAGACAGGAGTCACTGGAAAAGACCATCATGCTAGGAAATGTTGAGGGCAGCAGCAAAAGAGGAAGACCCAACAAGAGATGGATTGACCCAATAAAGGAAGCCACAGCCCTCAATTTGCAAGGTCTGAGCAAGGCTGCCAAAGATAGGATGTTTTGGAGGACTTTCATTCATAGGGTCGCCATGAGTCGGAAGCAACTTGATGGCAGTTAACACACACACACACAAAACTGGAAGCTAATGTTACCGGGGGGGATCTCTACCAGCAGACTGGCATGGGGGGCAAACAGGGCCCCAGTGTCTGCTTCGGAACATCCAAAATAGTTGGGCTGACAGAGGGGCTCCTAGGAGTGTGCCAGACTGCCCCCTCGTTTGGCCTCCGGGGGTCTCCGGTACGCGACGGACCTGGTGCTTCTGTGCGATAATAAGCTCGTTCTGCTCCTGAAGCCTCTGCCCCAGTTCTTCTATCCTCTTCTTATAAAAGGCGTTGCTTGCGTTCAGGTCCTCGGTCACTGATACCTTGAGCTTCTCAATTTGGGACAGAAGCTTAACGGGGAAAAAAATACAAGTCCAGGAAAAACAGAGTGTTCTAAATGTCCCCTGAAAGATTCTAACACTACCTATATTTTATTTTATTTTTTAAAGGCGTCGTTCGATTAAGGCTTTGTAACCTATACCTTTGCTCCGCGTGTGCTTCTCTCCGGGTGCTGCGAAGGTTCGTCCTCTGGCGCTGGGCACTTCTGCTTGCACCGAATGTTTCTCAAGGAGTGCCCACATGCCTAGCGTGAGTGGACGACCACCTTTGCAGCGCCTGAAGAGCAGCATGCACAGAGGAGCAATAAAATAAGATAAATGCATGAAGGAATACTATATAGACATTATTAGACCAAAGAGATTAGGGTTTGAAGGAGCCCAGAGCACAAAGAAAGCACGGAGCAGCTGAAGCACACTTAAAACAAATAAAATCCCACAGAAGAGCTGTACCCAGACCCCTCCCTTTCCTCCTCTCAATCTCTGGAATGTATCTACTTTTATTTTATAAATATACAGCGAACCGTGTTGGAGAAGATCAGTGGTCCATCTAGTGGTCCAGTGGTCCATCTAGCCCAGCATCCTGTCTCACACAGAAGCCAACCAGTCATCCTGGAGGGCCACAACACAACAGTGTAAAGGCCGAGGCCTTCCCCTGACGCTGCCTCCTGGCACTGGTATTCAGAGGTTTGCTGCCTCTGAACATGGAGGTACCCCTTTAGTCACCATGGCGAGCAGCAACTGATAGACCTACCCTCTATGAATCTGCCAAATCCCCTATGCCCATGGATGTCAATTCATTTGCATGATTTTATGAATCTCTATCATGAGCCCCTTTAAGTTGTCTCTTTTTTGAACTGAGAAATCCCAGACTCTTCAGCCTTTCCTCATAGGAAAAGGTGCTCTAACCTCTTAATCATCTTGGTTGTCCTCTGTACTTTGCTAACTCTGCACTGTCCCTTTTAAGATATGGGTCGTTTATGCATGGGAGTTTTACCTGGGGTTTGTTGCTTGCTGGACCCACGCTTTTCTGTTGCGAATCCAAAAATTGTTATGCACCAGTAGTCACCAAGCTCAAATCAGGAAGCATTTGAGTCCCTGCCCCTTGAAACACTGCTTTGTAATTGGCTGTAGTGCTTACTGTGAGAGAAACGTCCAGTTCCCCTACCCCTCTGGAAACCCAAGTGCCATTTTAAAAAGGAAAAAAACCACAGAGCTCTCTAAAAGAAACAGGAGGGGCAAGCGCCATTTTAAGCGCAATTTTAAAATCCTTTCTGCTCAGAAGCAATTCTGAGAAAGCAGGAAGCATTTGAATTCCCGCCCCTTGAAACACTGCTTTGTAATTGGCTGTGGTGGTTACTGGGAGAAATAAGTCACCCCCTAGGCTTCCGTGTCCCGCGCTTTGGCTTATGCACGGAGATTTCACCTGAGCTGATCTCAGGAGAGATCAAATAATTGGGTTTTAACTGCAGTGGGAAGACCCAGGATTTGCAAGGGCTGGACACGAGGTCACCTCTAATGGACAGAACACTCATACATTATTCCAAGGAACAACTGAGTCAGACCGGGGGCGAACATGAGTGAAAGTACCCATGCATAAGCAACCATGGTGAACAAAACTACAAATGTAGCTACACCATAGATCTATGCAGGGGCATTATAATATTGGCTGTTTTATTTCAGTGTCTTTTCTAATAATCCCCAGCATAGAGTTTGTCTTTTTCACTGCTGCAGTGCGCTGGGTTGACATTTTCATTGAACTATCCACTACAACCCCAAGGTCGCTTGCCCTCAATTAAGATAGCTTTGTGTATAACAAGACTGATGTATAGCTTTACCTGGTGTTTTTCATCTTCATGTTCTTCTTGAAGAGTTTGTACTTTGGACGCCCATTTAGTTTCCTGTGTAAAACACAGCACATTCTGTTCGACCATTTGGAAGTGTATACTTTATATTTAAATTCAACTAAACAAAACATAGCATAAAGACTCAGGAACATGACCTCATGAACATACCATGAAGATTCACAGGAGAGGGGAAATCCATTCCCTCCAGCTTCGCCCCACCCTGCTCAAACTAATTGCCCTTTTTCTTCCCCACTCCTCCCTCCCCAATTTACCTGGTCATGAGCCACCCTCCCCAATACACAAAGTGGAGAATTTTCCTCTTGCATCCCTAATTTGCCCAATTGCACATTTTCCTCCCAACTCCTCAACCAGCCTGGACTTGAGACTTCAAAACTCCAGATGGTGCCTAAATTCCACTCATGTTGCCTGAGATAAGCAGCAGGTTACCCCCTCAGTTGGGGGGGGGGTAGGGAGGCCAGCAAAATGATACTCGCAGCTGCCCTCAACCACAGGCCTGGCAGAATGGTTCTGTCTTGCAGGCCCTGGGGAACTTTTTAAGATCCCGCAGGGCCCTGATGTCACCAGACAGAGCATTCCACCAGGCTGGTGCCAGGGCTGAGAAGGCCCTGGCTCTCGTCGAGGACAGCCGCACACTCTTAGGGTCAGGGACCACCAGTAGATTATTATCAGATGATTGTTAATTAGTATTATAAACATTAATATATGTTAATTCACAAAGGCTTTATCGTATTATTAGGCCGTTCGTTTTACTACAGTATGTTTTACAATTTTGATACGACGTGAAATATAAACACAATCATAGACTGAAGCGCACATTTACCCTGACTCCAAATCACATGTTTGCAAGCTTGGGGCTCTGGAATTGGTGCTTCCTGCCTTAAAAAAGCAGATGAAGACCACCTCAGGGATCCAGCGTTTGAGTGCTAATGCCCTCTCTTGCATAAACAGGAACAAGGGGACTCAGCTCATCAACTTCAGTCACAAATTACCTGTCTTTCAAGAAGCTGAATTACATTCTGGTCGTCTGCAGCATTCCGAGGTTTCTCTTCCGTAAATTCATAGCTGTCTTTTAATGAGCCTAAATTGGATTTCAAGTGTTTGTTGGACTTCTGTAATTCTATCAGATACTAAGAGTAAAAGGGGGGGAAGAAAAACGATAATCCCGATACATATTGCAAGAAAGCGCTACAGAATGGAAACCTGAGATAGGCCTCTTTTAAATATCGTTATGAATTCTTTTTATGGTTTCGAGTAGCATTGTAATATGCCTTTAGTCCTTTTTAGAGAAAGGTGAGCCAAAAATGTTGCAGATAGACAGATGAATGAGCAAACATACTGCTAGAAAAATGCTTATAGCGAGCAAAATATTGACTGCAACTTGCCAGGATGGTTTACGGGAATATAGTGGTGGTTCAAGTCGCTGCTCATCATGAAACTCACTGGGTGACCCTGGGCAAGCCATTCTTCCTCCACCTAACCAATGTCACAGAATTGTTGTGAGGATAAAAATGGAGGAGAGAATCCTGTTGGCAAACATCTTTTTAAAAAATTCCAATTACAACAGGGTGATTAAATGCTTAATACCCACCTAGGAATACTGCTTAATAGTTAATTACAGAAATTCTGTATGAGAGCAGGATTTCTAAATTTCAGTTTTTGCTGGATCATCCTCAGTGACCTTGATTCCAATTTGGCACATGGTACTGCTGCACACACAAAGCCCTCTCTGAGCAGCAAACAACTGCACAAATCAACTATTCTGCAGGGAAGGGGAACAATCATTCCAGCTGCAGTCTCTTGCCTCCTGAACGATTGAAAGAACAGCAGAAATTGCCCAAGAGAGCTCTGGGCCCCTAGATCTGTCTGCATGTTTTCCTGTTCAGCTAGGAATATTTGTGTCTTAAAAAGTGTTATTGTTCAAAGAACTGAGTTTCTGATCCCTGCAAAACTACAAGTTCCTCACTCATAACATCTTTCAGCTTCCTTTAACTGCATACGCTGCTTATTCTATACTCCTCTTACTCCTGTTTCCACTACAAACCTGTAAGTAAAGGGAAGAAAATTCTAATTCTGTAGAAGGAAAACACAGAATATAGTAAGGCAAAATATTCAAAACTGCACATCTTACTCTGATTTTCAAAATTAATCCCAAAATAAAATCTGTGCTGCCTGTGATAGGGCTTTAGTAATTAAACGTCACGTTAACACGGTTTTCATACCAAAATGCAACTTTCAGCTTTAATACAAACATCTATTAACTTTGGCTATTTTTTAAAGAACGAAATAATGTTCATGCGTGTTCGCAATTAGAACAAAAATACCACAACATTTGCATAATTTAGGACAAATTTGAATGATGTGGGGTTTTTTTTTTAAACCAGAATTTCAATGTCGCATCCAGATTTCTCGGTAAAGATTTTGGCATTTCTTTGTGAGTAATGCCACTTCCCTGCATGTTTAAGAATGCCTCCTCAATCACTTTTTAATATTGGTCCCGATCCAGCTACGTGTGCGTAGCAGCCAGCGCTCCCTGCACAAAGCCCTCTTTCAAATCCAGTCCTTGGCTTGGATCCTATGACATCGTTCCCCCCGCGCCTTCTTGAGTGGCGGAGGCTAATCTGGTGAACTGCATTTGTTTCCCCACTCCTCCACGTGAAGCCAGCTGGGTGACCTTGGGCTAGTCACACACTCTCAGCCCCACTCTCTCACCTCACAGGGTGTCTGTCAAGGGGAGGGGAAGGTGATTGTAAGCCGGTTTGATTCTTCCTTAAGTAGTAGAGAAAGTCGGCATATAACAAACCAACTCCTTCTTTCCAGCCAGCATGAAGGCTTTCCCCTGCTGTGGTGCTTGCTTCCTCTGCCGCTAGGACTTCTGTATGTAGACGTTTTAGGAGCCTTTATGCACCCAGAAGTGCTACTGGCAGAGGAAGCAAGCACCCCTTGGGGAGGGGCTGTGGCTCAGTGGCAGAGCAACTGCTTGGCATGCAGAAGGACCCAGGTACAATCCCTGGCATCTCCAGTTAAAGAATCTGGCAGTAGGCGACGTGAAAGACCGCTGCTTGAGAACCTGGAGAGCCGCTGCCGGTCTGAGTAGAGTCTAGACAATACTGACTTGGATGGACCAAGGGTCTGATTCCGTATAAGCAGTTTCACGTTTGAAGAAGGGATCCACAATGGCCAGAGAGAAGCACAAAGAGAGCCAGCATGGTGTAGTGGTTAAGAGCCATGGTTTGGAGCAGTGGACACTGATCTGGAGAACCAGGTTTGATTCCCCACTCCTCCACATGAGCGGCAGATGCTAATCTGGTGAACTGGTTTTGTTTCCCCACTCCTACACATGAAGTCAGCTTGGTGATCTTGGGCTAGTCACACCTTCTTAGCCCCACCTACCTCACAGGGCAGGGAGAGGAAGGGAAGGCGATTGTAAGCCGGTTTGATTCTTCCTTAAGTGGTAGAGAAAGTTGGCATATAACAAACCAACTCTTCTTCTTCTGTCACAGGACCCAAGCTTTCTGCCCACCCGCTGTTTCGTGATAGTCGAGGAATAAATACAGCCATCTGCTCCCAACTCCTGAAATGCTGATTGGTACTGATTTCTAAAGAGGTCTCCATGCGTGCGGGCCAGCATCTCGAGCAAAGGGAAGGACCACGAACACAACACCCACATGCATGCAAAGACTGTCATCCACTCAGGGATACACATGCAGAAGGCTTGCTTCCATAATTGTTTGGCTCCTAACTAAAATGGGGAGGGAGAGAGACAGGTTTAGGGGCTTTGGCATATTTTGTCTTTGTCTTGCTATACCAAGAATTTTATAAAACTTTAGCTCAAAGGATCCAGCAATTACATTTCAAAAAGTTATATTCGGCACTCCCAAGTATCATTATGTTTGAAACTCTGTATTCCAAATACTTACGTTTTCCAACTCTGTATTCTTTGCAGTTAGCTCTTTAAACTCCTTCATAAACATCTCTTTTACTTTCTCTAACTCGGTGGCCAGTTTTTCTTTTTCCTCTTCTTTCCATCTGTGGAACAAGTGCCGAAACTCCTCCTCTTTTGACCGGTGCTCCTCATGTTCCTGAAATCGTTCAAGTTATGCTGAGAATTCCGCCAAAAAAGCAATAAGCACGAGAGTTCAAAACAGCACAAAGTTAGCAGCCCAAAGTTCTTTGTCGAGAAATCCAAGTTATATTTTATCTGCTGGAGGACACCCCACCGGCTTTTCAGAAGCTTGTTTTCCCACAGAAATAACTAAGCAGGGGTCAGGGTTCCTCCTGAGCCAGCATGGCGAAGTGGTTAAGAGCGGCCAACTCTAATCTGGAGAACCGGGTTCAATTCGATGAAGCCTGCTGGGTGACCTTGGGCCAGTCACAGTTCTCTCAGAACTCGGTTGGTGCGGAAGCAAGGCAATGACAAACCACCTCTGAACATCTCGCCTTGAAAACTCTACAGGGTTGCCGTAAGTCAGCTGTGACTTGACAGTGCGTGCACACACACAACATCGGTGTACTGGCTTTAATGTACGCCACCTTAGGAACCCTGAGTATGGTGAACGGTAGGGTTGCCACCTCTGAGTGGGGAAATTTCTGGAAATTTCCCCACTCTTCCACATGAGCAGCAGACTCTAATCTGATGAACTGACATTTCCCCACTCCTCCACATGCAGCCAGCTGGGTGACCTTGGGCTAGTCACAGTTCTCTCCGAATTCTCTCAGCCTCACCTACCTCACAAGGTGTCTTGTGGGGAGGAGAAGGGGATTGTAAGTTGGTTTGAGACTCAAGTACAGAAAAGCGGGGTATAAAAACCAACTCTTCTTCTAAATGAAATTCTAGCCTGGCTCTTTCATTTAGGCAATTCGTCACTCAGGCACAGATTAAACTGCTCTGAGGTACCCATCCCTGCACGCCTGTTCAAATGACCACCTGTGCTACTTCTCGGATGCCTGCCAGCTTGCCCACAGAAGACCAGCCCCGACAATCTACGCCAAAGCCCTTCCGCCGCATTTACTGATCAAAATTAGCCCTGCTCCTTAGATTATCCTACAGCCGAAGCAGCCCCGTCAAGATTATTTAAACCTCAATCTGCTGCCACTGAAAGAGGGGTAGAGCCATTTTAAAAATTCAGTTCTATTCTAGCATAGTCAATGGCATTAAATATGAAATATAACCTACATGATCATAGCTCAGGCAATAAATTAAGACTATAATTGTACAAAATCTAGCAGCAGAATATTGATGCAAAATATGCCCCACCTTAGTCAATTTGGCCATATGAGCATGCTGCTCGGCTTCTAACTGTGTCCTGGTGAGCTGCAACTGATCCTTCAGCTTGTCAATCTCCTCCTGTAGTTTATCTGTCTGTGCTTTCTTTTTCTGATCTGCTTGAAAGGAATACACATTTGGTGATATTTCCGTTACCTTTTGGGAAACCCTCCCCTTCCCACAGAAACCTTTCCATCACTGAAGTCCCGGTTGGCTTTCACGCCAACCCCAAAAGCAATAAAACCCACTCCATTTGACGGGAGAGAAAGTTCAGGAGACTCCCTGGAAACATGGAAAAATACAACTTCATAAATTAAAGTTCCACAAGAGATATAAGAAAATTCCATACTCTGCCAGGGTGTGTAAATGTGCCCTGGGAGAGATTGAAAGTATTGACCATATGCTCTTGTATTGTCCATTTTATTGTGAAATTCGTGCGGTCCTTTTAGATCCCTTTCTCTCAAATCATGTAGATCAAGCTGATGATAGTAAGATCAAATTGTTGTTATCCTCCTGAGATTCTGAGACTACTGAATCTGTGGCTAAATTTTTTGATGAAATTATTAAGAGGCGGAGGTTAAATTATGTTTAGAGGGTTGGTTTTATTTGATCGACTTCTTGATGGTATGCCAATAAAGTATTGAAATTTGAAATTGAGATTCCACAAGATTTTTTTTTGTCATTTCAGTTATCGTTTTTGTTACAGGACTCACCTCTGCAAGGCAAAAGGAAAAAAAAGAGAGGACAGGAAAGCTTAACTGCTGAGGAGGGGGAAAAAACTTCATAATTTCTTTCAGAGCTAGCAGTCCGCCCCCCACCCCACACACAAAGAAATCAATCCTCTTTAATCTAATCAGGCAGCAGCTGCCATGGAGATTACTATAGGAAGGAAACAAGAACAACAAAATGGTACAGGCAATGATCTGAATAAAGAAAAAGCTCTTTTCAGCTGCCTCCAAATCACTAGCGCAAAGACTGCGGTGATTACAGGTTCAATTATGTCAGAGAAAAGGAAGCGGTGAGGGTTTGGGCAGAATACCATTAGTAGCTGACAGGGGGATCCAATACCTGGGAGTAAGCCCCACTGGCTAAAATGGGACTTCTAGTAAACCTGCACAGGATTTGACTGTCAGTCAAATAGCTGATACGAATGAAATTCAGGCATGCCACATAAGCAGGGTTGCCAACAGGCCTGGGAAAAATGTTCTAACTCTTCAACAGAGGTTTAATGCATAGAAATGGGCAAGCGAAGCTTTTCAAGACAGGGTAGAAAATAATATTAACTGGTAAATAAAGGTAAAGGTAGTCCCCCTGTGCACAGGGTAGTCCCCTGTGCAAGCATCGGGTCATTCCTGACCCATGGGGTGACGTCACAACCCGACGCTTACTAGGCAGACTATGTTTACGGGGTGGTTTGCCAGTGCCTTCCCCATTCGTCTTCCCTTTACCCCCAGGAAGCTGTGTACTCATTTTACCAACCTCGGAAGGATGGAAGGCTGAGTCAACCTTGAGCCGGCTACCTGAAACAGACTTCTATCGGGATCGAACTCGGGTCGTGAGCAGAGATTTGGACTGCAGTACTGCGGCTTACCACTCTACGCCTCCCATTACGCCTCTATTAAATGGACAGGACATTTGTTTTTCCTCCGGGCAGTTGGCATTCCTATGTGTAGGCTCATCCTATGCACGATTACTTGGAAGAAAGTTGCATTGTATTCAATGGGACTTACTCCCAGGGTTAAGTGTGCACATGATTGTACCCTGAGTCATGACTACTTTTAACTGTGTTAAGGTGATGGACTCCAAACCCCACTCCTCTGAGTGGTATTTTGTTATACTTCCTATGCTAGAAAAAAAAAGATGAACAGCCAATTCTGAAGTATGCATTATTTTTCTTCCAGAACCTCAGCTTACCATTGTGTGATTCTTCGGCGTGGCGACGCTGCAAATGATTGCGCAGGAAGGAATAGTTCATAAAACTTTTTTCACAGAATTGACACTGCAAAATAAAAGTAGAGGGTTTGATTTTTTAAAAACACACTGGTATATGTAATAATAAGAATAAAAAGAAGGAGGAAGAGGAGTTGTTTTTTGTATGCCGACTTTCTCTACCACCTAAGGGAGAATCAAACTGGCTTACAATCACCTTCCCCTCCCCACGACAGACACCCTGTGAGGTAGGTGGCACTGAGAGAGCTCTAAGAGAACTGTGACTAGCCCAAGGTCACCTAGCAGGCTTCATGTGAAGGAATGGAGAAAACAACCTGGTTTACCAGATTAGCATCCAACACTCATGTGGAGGAGTGGGGAATAAAACCCCGTTCTCCAGATTGAAGTCCACTGCTCCAAACCACCGCTCTTAACCACTACACCACACTGAGGAAATATGTCTGCATATTTCATGCTAGCCTGGAACCCATTCGTAACTGTATGGCTGGCTTTTCTGCAAAAATTTAAGCTTTTTGAATGGGGTTTACTAGAAACAGATGAAATATTCCAGGTAGCTCGCTCCCCAAAAAGCTTCGTTAAAACAAAACATTGTAAAGTGTACAGTTAACTGAGATCTCAAATACTTTTACATATATTAAACGGCTTCAGATCCATAAAACAAATTAACGGCCCCAGCTCTGATCGGCTGTACTACTTTTACGTTTTCAATTTGTTAGACAAAGAGACAAACACTCGCTCATTTGTTAACGCATAAAGAATGGAAAAGGAACTGGCTTAGCTTTTCTTCTGTTCGTGATTTGCAGATGCCTGATCTTGCAATCACTTGCTTCTTGCTCCTAATGTATTTATGTTCTTGAAGGAGCTGCTACTGCCACATTTAAGGCAATCAGCGGGCATGGTGTGAAACACATGTAAATGGCAATTCAAGAACTTGTTCAGCAGAACCAGGACCCAATTCCTACGGCTGAATTCTCAACTCTCATCTACTATTTAACAGCCTACTACCGATAGCTACTGTGCTATTAAATATAAATGTCTCATAACAGCCACTAAGAGCATAAATAATTAAGTTACATTTTTGTTGGGAGAAAACGCAAGGACACAAAAGGCCCTGGCAGAAAGGGGCTGGATGCTGTGGAAATGCCAAAACGCAGCAGGGATTCCTCGTCCAAAATGTGCCAAGTGATTTAATGCATTAAATTGGCCATAAAACATTATTATCTGACTAAATACTCATGTTATAACTATCCCACTTGTCTGCAGCGGATGCATGCCTTATTCCACAGGCAACTGCTGTAGAGCCATGGTACAGTAGAGTTGGTAGCGATGAGCCGTGTACTGAAGCTCTTAAATTAGTCTTATTCATAAATAAACATAAATTATATGCAGCGACAAAGTACTTTCACACTTAAAGGGAAAGGAAGAGGTTTGGAGTTGGGTCCCTCGATGCTGTCTCGCATTGCGACAGCAGTCATATTCGATTAACATTTTCATGTTTCTGGCTTCATGCACTAAATACAAAGTAAAATGATGCTAATTTGTGAAGAGATTTATGTTTAGTTACCAGTTACTGGTTTGTTCCCCCCCCCCCAAAGTATGCGTGGCCCAATGCCTACTTACATACAGTCCTGTCAGTGAGGATGACAGCAAGAAATGTAATTAACAAAACTCTGCATTCGTCTGCAATGAGTTCAGGCACATATAACTTGGATGCAACTGAAGCACAGAGAGGCCTGGCTCGCCTATACTGAAATAGTTGCGTGGTTGACCACTTGTTTCCAGGCTCAATCCAAATGGCTGGTTCTCGAGCATCAGAATTGACCATGCAGAAATGGCCCATATGTTCTGGACTGCCCCACCTTTCCTTTATCCCTTAGAAGATCCTTGATCCATTGATCTTGAGCAGCATAAATCTAATGTTTGAGGGATATAAGGACTGAAACAAATCTTGCCACTGACAATGTAGCCTTGGGATCCCTGTCACTTAGTAAAAAAGGCATTATGCCAGACACAGAGGCATTAGATTTATGTGTTAAAAGGGGAGAGATATAACGTGGTCGCAGTTCCTCATAGAAGCGGCATTCCAAGAGGGCATGAGCTAATGAATCGACAGAGCCAGAAGAGCAAGGACAGGTCCTGTCTGGGCATGGTATATTCAAAATCCTGCCCTGCATAACCATAGAGGGGTCATGTCCACTCCCCTCTTAAAGCCTTCCAAGTTGGCAGCCATCACCACCAGCATGGTGTAGTGGTTAAGAGTGACAGTTTGGAGCGATGGACTCTGATCTGGAGAACCGGGTTTGATGCCCCTGCTCCTCCACGTCCACTCCCCTCTTAAAGCCCTCCAAGTTGGCAGCCGTCACCATCTCCTGGGGCAGGGAGGTTCACCATTTAACCATGCCTCTAGGAAGCCCACAAACAAGATGCCCGCAGCAGCATTATTCCTGCCTGCATCCCACAGCACCTCATACAACAGGCATGTTCCCCTGATCCTTAAATGCGGAGCTGTTAATTTGGAGCGAAGGGGGTGGGTGGGAACGTGGTATGTTCTGGGCATTGTATGTTCAAAATCCTGAAAAAGCAACAACAAAAGGGGGGGAACCAAATGGAACTCAACCAGAGTACTGATTCCAGACCAAAGAGGTTGAGCTGAAAAATGTTAAAATTACAAATATATAAATTTTAATGAGGTGCACATTCAAGTTAAAAACATAGGCCTCTAGCATAGGAAAAACTTTTACATTCAATGTATACATATTCAAAATCCTGCCCTGCATAACCATAGAGAGGTCATGCCTACCACCCGCGTGGTGTAGTGGTTAAGAGTGACGGTTTGGAGCAATGGACTGGGTTTGGATCTGGAGAACTGGGTTTGATTCCCCCACTCCTCCGCGTCCACCCTCTTAAAGCCCTCCAAGTTGGCAGCAGTCACCACCTCCTGGGGCAGGGAGGTCCACCATTTAACCATGCCTCTAAGAAGCCCACAAACAAGATGCCTGCAGCAGCATTCTCCTGCCGGCGTCCCACAGCATCTCATACAACAGACATGCTTTTCTGACCCTTAAATGGGGAGCTGTTAATTCGGAGTGAAGGGGGTGGGTGGGAACGTGGTATGTTCTGGGCATGGTATGTTCAAAACTTTTACATTCAATGTATACCATGTATACATGTTCAAAATCCTGCCCTGAATAACCATAGAAGAGTTAGAGGGCTGCCCCTACCTACCTGGTGGCAGGCGGCACTGGCCTGCAGGTATCTCCACCTCCTGGGGCAGGGAGTTCCACAATTCAACTATGCCTATAGGTGCATAGAGCCCTGTGGCGCAGAGTAGTAAGCTGCAGTGCTGCAGTCCAAGCTCTGCTCATGACCTGAGTTCGATCCCGATGGAAGTTGGGTTTCAGGTAGCCGGCTCAGGGTTGACTCAGCCTTCCACCCTTCCGAGGTCGGTAAAACGAGTACCCAGCTTGCTGGGGGTAAAGGGAAGACGACTGGGGAAGGCACTGGCAAACCACCCCATAAACCAGGGGTGGGGAACGTCAGGCTCGGGGGCCATTTAAGGCCCGCGAAATCATTTGGTCTGGCCCTTCGTGGGTCCTGGCAGATCTCTTGCTCAGAAGGATCTAAGACTGGCGATCCGCCCCCTCCCGTGGACAGGAATAGCGTCGATTCAAGGCAGATGTGAGTTTGTTTTGCCGAGAAAAGGAACCTTTTCCCCCCCTTGCAGAAGAGTCGTTAGCTATGGAGCTGCTAGGACCGCCCAAGGAACTGTGTTAACCCTTTCCCACCCAGGCCATGGAGAAACGTATTGTCGATCAGCAGCACCGCTCTACCCTTCCATGCGGCCTAGCTGTTAATTGGGGGTGGGTTGGGGGGTGGGGGTCCCCTACCTGGTGGCAGGCGGCGCCGGCCTGCAGCATCACCTGCTGGGCGCTGATCATCCTGCGGCGGCGGCGGCACTCGTCCTTGAGGCCGCGGGCCAGGCGGTCCTTGCGGGCCAGGTGTGCGGCCAGGCGGTCCAGGTGGGCGAGGGCGTCGCGCAGGCGGGCGGCCAGGTGTTCCTGGGAGTGGAGCAGGTACTCGAGGCACAGCTGGGCGAGGCGGAAGAGCTTGAGGAGCAGCGGGTCGGCGGGGGCGCCGCAGCGCGGGCAGCGCTCCCGCTCGGCGCTGCAGAAGGCCACGTGCTCCAGGTGCTCCTGCAGGGCCGCCACGTCCAGCTCGGCCGCCACCCGCCCCACGTCCAGCGCGCTCAGGCGGCGCCAGTCCGGGCTGCCCTGCCGCGGGCGGAACTGGAAAGCGGGCACGGAGGGAGGCGCCGCCATGGCCGCGGCCCCGGCCGCCCCGCCGCAGGCCTCCCCCGGCCCCCGACGGTCACGGCGAGGCCGCGGCGCAGGCCCGGCCGCGCGTCTCCCGCGTTGCTACGGCAACCGAGCGGCCCACTGCGAGGCCGCGGGACAGGCCCGGCCGCGCGTCTCCCGCGTTGCTACGGCAACCGAGCGGCCCACTGCGAGGCCGCGGGACAGGCCCGGCCGCGCGTCTCCCGCGTCGCTATGGCAACCGAGCGGCCCAGGCCGCGGCCGGCGCGCTTCGGGGCCTGCGGCTGGCGTAGAGGCGCGGCGGGCTCGGCGCGCCCCCTCGCCCCGCGGGGGTGGCCCGGGCGCGCCCCGGGGACCGCTAGGCCGCCCCACACTTCCCCCGCAGCAGCAGCCGCCTCCTCCTCCTCCTCCAGCCTTTGCAAACAGTCTTCACACGAAGTCCACACCCGGCCTTCTCCCAGTCCTGAAATAAAGAAGGGGGGGTGATAGGAGCAGTGCTGGATTGACGTGTGAGCTCAACAAGCTATAGCTTAGGGCCCCACTCTCTTGGGGGGCCCCCAAACAATTTAACGGGGAAAAAACAACTGGATGTACATTTCCAAAATATGAGATTAAAAAAAAAAACAAATAAAATAAAACCTACATACAGCCTTCCATTTCAACCTTCCAGGCCATTCTGTTGCAGATTTAAGAGTCGCAGTTCTCATACAAAGGAATTTCAAAGGGAGGTTGGAAAGAGAAACGGCTGAATTACAGTTGATGTTCAAACGAAAGTCAATGCATTTACCTGGGCTGAATAAAGACCTTGCATTCATGGCCCATGACCAATGCTGATTTCTCCACACCCATCTCTCCCCTGGACATCACAGACTCTTCTGCAGACCACACCTCATCCCATCACGCCTGCTATTCTTAGAAGCTAAAATGACTAAACTGAGGCTATCGTATTTTGGTCACGTCATGAGACGACAAGAGTCACTGGAAAAGTCAGTTATGCTAGGAAAAGTTGAGGGCAGCAGGAAAAGAGGAAGACCCAACAAGAGATGGATGGACTCTATAAAGGAAGCCACAGCCCTCAATTTGCAAGATCTGAGCAAGGCTGTCAAAGATAGGACAGTTTGGAGGACTTTGATTCATAGGGTCGCCATGAGTCGGAAGCGACTTGATGGCACTTAACACACACACACACACACACACACAATAGTGGTTGGATGACAACTGGTGTAATGAAGCAAGGAGTTCTTTACCTGTTGGTTTGGTATAGGGTCTGACTTGCACCCGGCCTTCATGAACGTAGACACTAGTGTCCAAAAAAGCAATCTGGTTAACGATTGCTTTTTTGGACACTGGTGTCTATATTTAAGGTTAAAGATTGCTTTTTTTGGATGCTAGTGTCTATGTTTATGAAGAACGGTTGCGAGGTTGGATGACAACAGGTGTATCGAAGCAAGGAGTTCTTTAACTGTTGGTTCAGTATAGGGTCTGACTCGCAACCGTTCTTCATAAACATAGACACTAGTGTCCAAAGAAGCAATCTTTAACCTTAAACATAGGCACTAGCGTCCAAAAAAGCAATCTTTAACCAGATTGCTTTTTTGGACACTAGTGACTATGTTTATGTAGGGCGGTTGTGAGTCAGACCCTTTACCAAACCAACAGATAAGAATTCGTTGCCTCATTACACCAGTTGCCATTCAACCTCGCA
Organism: Euleptes europaea; assembly: GCF_029931775.1. Classification (NCBI taxonomy): domain Eukaryota; kingdom Metazoa; phylum Chordata; class Lepidosauria; order Squamata; family Sphaerodactylidae; genus Euleptes; species Euleptes europaea. The sequence goes on along the minus strand of NC_079327.1, from coordinate 12,311,544 downwards.
ACCGTCCTTCATAAACTAGTGTCTATGTTTATGTCCTAAGTCAGCTGCGACTTGACGGCACGTCCCACCAATATTTCTAAGGCATTTAAGATTGCTTTTCACTGAAGTCCTTCAGTTCATAGTAGTACTCCCCCAAAATGGGATCAGATTGTCCGAGGACCTAAAGTAGTTTAGAGAGCAATCCTAAGAAGTTCTACTCAGAATCTTAGATCTAAGCAATGGAGCTTACTCTCAGGAAAGAGTTCTTAGGATTGTACATTAGTTGCTTATAAAGTATGGGAGGGGGGAACAGTTTGGAAATTCTGTTCCACCCCCACCCACCCCAAATCTTCCTGCCCAGGTTCTGAGCAGGTTAATTCCCCCCCCCCCTCCAATTCACTGACTTTTGGCTGCTCTTCATATTCCAGATCTCCCGAGCATGCTATTCTTGATTGACGGGGGCGGGGGGAGGTTCTCCACTTTGCTTTTAGTTCTACTGATGGGGCACAATGGGACTTTCAGTCTTATTTATGTTTACTCAGAAGTTATTCCCACCTGTACTTCCTCCCAAGAAAGTGTGCATCAGACTGTAGCCTGATACAAGTTTGCTATTAACATATAATTCCTATTTTCAACATGCACAATCTGTGGCACCTCTGTTTTTTCAAGCCAAAAATTCAAAAAAACATTACTTCATTCCATCCTACTACTTCAGAAAGCAAATAGTTTCCCCCCTCTCTCAATGAACAAACCTACTCAAATTTATATCTCTAAATAATTGTTGAACAAGATTCTGTGACTTCATCAAATGATTTGTTAACATTTTAAAATACTATAACTCGGAAAAGAGTAAAAATGAAAAAATAATCTTTATAGACTAAACTTTTTTTTACAGTCTAATCTGTTTGGATTTATGCCTGATATTTTAGTTTATAATAATATTTTAAAGTTATGATATTTTAAAGTTATGACCTTATCAAAACCTGCATCATCTGACAGAAAGCATAATATTTTTTCTGAATTAATATGTATGAAAGATAAAAATTTAATTTGTTCACTTATTTTTATATGCTAGTTTGAATGTAAAGTAACAAGAACGCCAAGATAGGACAAACTATAGAGAAAACAATATTTTAGCCAGTTTCATATCTAACGATGTTTTCAGATTAAACCATACAGAGTCAACTCCTTGTAACTCAACACCGAATATTATTTTTAAAGCATCTGATCTTGTAGGCGGCTCTTTCTTATGAAAGCTTATACTACAAGCATATAATTCACAGTGGGTAGCTGTGTTAGTCTATCTGCAGTAGTAGAAAAGGGCAAGAGTCCAGTAGCACCTTAAAGACTAACAAAAATATTTTCTGGTAGGGTATGAGCTTTCGTGAGCTTTTCTACTACTACAAGCATATGTTTATCTCTTTAACAAGTCCTACCAATTTCAGTGGGCTTAGACTGGGGTAACTCTTTTTAGGATTGCATTGCCAGTTGCATAGAGACTTGTTTTTAGTGCAGCTGACTAACATGGCAACTCTTCTAGATTTTACAGTATGTTATACGTTTAGGCCTCAGATTTAAAAAAAAAACTACATACGGACAGACTGTTACAAGTTCATGCACCATTTCCTCCTTTCCCCCCAAAAGTCACAGCTTTAGATACAAACTTTACAAAGGCCTTATGCATAGGAGGTTTTGCCTTGGATTTGCCGCTCTCTAAATGCACATTCCCCCCCCCCCATCCAAATTCTCAAAACTCAACAATAAGCCCCCGTGGAGAGTTTTGAGGATTCGGGTGGGGAAAATGTGCATTCAGAGAGTGGCAAATCCAAGGCAAAACCTCCCAGGCATAAATGGAGAAAAGACCCCCTTTAAGATCCCTTTCCATTCATGCTGGCCAGAGCATGCGTGCCAAAGGCAACCGCCCGGGTTAACGCAGAGGGGAGTTCAACTTTGATCTCAGGCAATTCACAGTGGGCAGCCGTGTTAGTCTGTCTGCAGTAGTAGAAAAGAGCAAGAGTCCAGTAGCACCTTAAAGACTAACAAAAATATTTTAGTCTTCAAGGTGCTACTGGCCTCTTGCTTTGTTCTCAGGCGTCACAGCCACTCTTGCAGAGCTAAGCGAACCAACACCCGCAAACTTTTAAAAGATGCGCAAAACTCACTCCGACCCCAGGGATGCAATCTGGAAACAGGCTCCAGGCGTGGGGGATCCAGGGAGTTTCTCCAGGCAGGCGAAGAGCAGCCGGGGCGGGAAGATGCCCAACTTTCCCAAACTCTTGCCTTCTGGTGGCCTGCAAAAGGCGAGGCCGGGGCCGACGAAGGATGCGCGCAGGACTCCCCGGAGAAGCCCCTCCGCTTTCTTCGGCCTCCCCAAGGCGGGAGCCGGTGCAAGGGCAAAGGGAGCTTTGCACAGAGGCTGGGAGTCCGGGGATCTTCCTTCTCCCACGCCTTCTTTACTTGGGTAGGGGGCTAAACAGCCCCAAAGACGCCCAGCGAGCGCCCTTCTCCCCGCTGGACCCCGATGGCCCTGCAATGCAGCCGCATGGCCCCTGCCTTCTCTGCACAACCCCGAGGGGATCGGGTTTCCCACCCGCCCTCCGCACAAAGCGCCTCCCTCCCCTCCCGGGTTCCTCTCCGGCAACCCATCTTCGTGCCTCGGCTCGCCCTTGGTTGGGGATCGAAGGGTTTTCAGAAAGGGCGAGCCGAGGCACGATGGCCCGGATGCCTGCAGCTCCAAGGCGAAGAGCCCCGCTGGATCATGAAGCTGCCTTCTACTGAATCAGACCAGGGGACCGTCCTGTTTCAGGCAGTAGCCAAGCAGGTGAAGCTGCCTTCTGCTGAATCAGACCAAGGGACTGTCCTGTTTCAGGCAGTAGCCAAGCAGGTGAAGCTGCCTTCTGCTGAATCAGACCAAGGGACTGTCCTGTTTCAGGCAGGAGCCAAGCAGTTGAACACATGAAGCTGCCTCCTACTGAATCAGACCCTCGGTCCATCCAAGTCAGTATTGTCTGCTCAGACCGGCAGCGGCTCTCCAGGGTCTCAGGCAGGGGTCTTTCACATCACCTACTTGCCTAGTCCTTTGAACTGGAGATACCAGGGATTGAACCTGGGACCTTCTGCAAGCCACGCAGATGCTCTGCCACTGAGCCACGGCCCCTCCCCCAAAGTTCTTCCTGCTACTAAAGGAAAAGGTGAATTTTTACTTGTTATAGTGAAGTGTCATTTAACAGCCGCTGGAAGAGTAGCTATCCAGATGACCTCGGTTCTCTGAACTTCCCACTTGAGTAGTGGGCAAAAGCACGCTTTGGAGTACACAAGTCAGCTAGTGAGGTCAGAGGGCAATACCAGGGAGAGAGGATAAGCCCAGGCTTTGGTGAATTATAAACAGTTGGACCCATGAAGCTGCCTTATACTGAATCAGACCCTTGGTCCATCGAAGTCAGTATTGTCTACTCGGACCGGCAGCGGCTCTCCAGGGTCTCAGGCAGGGGTCTTTCACATCACCTATTTGCCTAGTCCCTTTAACTGGAGATACTGGGGACTGAACCTGGGACCTTCTGCATGCCAAGCAGGCACTCTACCACTGAGCCACAGTCCCTCCCTGGAGAGCCAACAAACAGGGCACAGAGGCCAAGGCTTCCTGGCTCAGACTAGTCTGATCTCAGATCTCAGAAGCTCAGTAGGGTCGGCCTTGGTTAGTACTTGGATGGGAGAGCACCGAGGAAGTCCAGGGGCAAACTACCTCGGTTAGTCTCTTGCCTTGAAAACTACTAGGTCGCCATACAGTAAGTCAGCTGTGACTTCACAGCACGTCCCACCATTATTTCTAAGGCACTTAAGATTGCTTTTCACTGAAGTCCTTCAGCTCACAGTAATATTCACCCAAAGTGGGATCAGGTTGTCTGAGGACCTCAAGTAGTTTAGAGAGCGATCCTAAGAAGGTCTACTCAGAATCTTAGGTCTGTGCAATGGAGCTTATTCCCAGGAAAGAGTTCTTAGTATTGTACATTAGTTGTCTGTAAAGTATGAGAGTCTCTTGCCTTGAAAACTCTACTTAGGTCGCCATAAGTCGGCTGTGACTTGACAGCACTTCACACACACACACACACCAGCGTTCAAAGGCCGATGACTTTTGAATTATGGTGTTTCCCTTTTGTCACCATGGCTTGTAGCCACTGATAAACCTCTCTCCTTCATGATTCCCTCAATTCCTTTCTTGAAGCCATCTATGCTGGGGACCTAATTGAAGCCATCATTAGGTCCACCAGCAGCGAAATCCAGTTCAATTAGTCCTTGACCTAAATATTGGAACCTTGCTTTGATGTCATATTGCTAGCCTTCAGTACAGATCTTTCTAAAAGTGGAACATCTTATTTATTTATTGTGTGTGTATAAATATATATTTAACAGTACAGTTTATTAAAACGGTCCGTGACCAGTAAAATATCCGATACAGTATATATTTAACAAAATGCTGCCACATAAGAATAATTCATTAGATTGTATGGGAGCATAATTGTGTTTTTAGGAAATGAAACTCTTCTAAAGAATCCAAAGAAGGAAAACTGGTTTTTATACACAGCAGGCAGAAATTCCTGGCAGCAGGCAGGCAGGCAAGGAGTGTAATATCCCATGAAATATTGTAGTCCTGTTCAGCCAGTAGCAGCCATTCATAAACCACTACACCAATGACTGTAGTACACTATTCATTATTGGGGTATTTTTAATGGCCTCTAGTGGCTGTTGCGGGCATTAATATTGCTGCGCTTCCTTTGACTAGCACTTTGTTTCACGAAGCATAATGTACCAGATAAAGACAATCTACAATGCATTTGTACTGCATCCTGCATTACTGAAGGTGTCCAGATGTTCAGAGTCATGTCCAACTCTGTTTTGATGCTTTTATTTGTGCATATACATTTAGGGAGGGAAGGGAGCATGGTACAGCCCAGTCTCGTCAGATCTTGGAAACTATGCTCGGTCAGTGCTTGGAAGGGAGACCATCAAGGAAGACTCTTCAGAGAAAGGCTATGGCAAACCACCTCTGCTTCTCACTTGGCTTGAAAGCCCTTTGCTGGGATTGCCATAAGTCTGTTGCCACTTGACAGCACTTTACACATACACACATGGACATTTAACCCTTCACAACACCAGCTTTTTAGCCCTTTGGTAATGTGGGTGTTATCTCCTCTGTTGGATTAAAATGCTATCTCTGCCTGGGGTTGTAATGAAAGACGGAAACAGTGCACTCCGGGAAACACAAGAAAATCAAGAAGATGTTCTGAGATGCTGGAGCGTTTTTGAGCCGTGCATGAAAGACTGAAGCAATTTACGTGGGACAGAAATACATCCTTATGGCAACATTTCAGCAAGATTGCATTTCCCTTCTGTTGTCTGGTTCGCACCCCTCTCGGCACTCCCTTAAGGCTGATCTTAATCTTCAGGCAGTGAAAATACCGTCAGTTTCGAAAGGAAATGGAATTTAGCTGGGAAAAATCCAGGAAAGGCTTGGGTCAGTGGACAGCAGCTCCAAGCCTTTATCAGCTTCAGAAGTAGTCCTACCATAGTGACCGCTTCAGTCCATGGAACTTGAAAACCTCTCAAGGCAGCAAAGCAACAGACAGATCTACCCCATGAGACCAGAATTCATCGGGAAGTTCTCTTGATCAAAATTTTCTGAAATAAACAGGAGATACGTAAGAGTTCTTCTGTGCCCTTCTGCAGCTATTAGAAGATTTGCTCCATGTCTTGGCTTGGCCTATCCGGTCCCATTTCCTATTCAAGCCCCACCCTGTGGGTGGGTGTGTGCTGGTTTCCACTTGCAATTACTTTAATATACATTTATTTTGCAAAAAAAAATTAATTGTACCTTTTCCCCACTTGTGTATTTTTTGAAAATTTTGTTTCCTATAAAAATTAAATGATAGCCTTATAGTTGTGGGTGGGCTCTCTTTGTCTCCTGGCAACCAATATTTTTAGACCCAGTCCGCCACTGCTGGCAACCCCATTTATTAGTCTTTAACCCTATTTGTTAGTCTTTAAGGTGCTACTAGACTCTTGCTCTTTGCAAACAAATAACCCTATTTGTTAGTCCTTAAGGTGCTACTGGACTCTTGCTCTTTGCAAACAAATAGCCCTATTTGTTAGTCTTTAAGGTGCTACTGGACTCTTGCTCTTTGCAAACAAATAACCCTATTTGTTAGTCCTTAAGGTGCTACTGGACTCTTGCTCTTTGCAAACAAATAACCCTATTTGTTAGTCTTTAAGGTGCTACTGGACTCTTGCTCTTTGCAAACAAATAGCCCTATTTGTTAGTCTTTAAGGTGCTACTGGACTCTTGCTCTTTGCAAACAAACAGCCCTATTTGTTAGTCTTTGAGGTGCTCCTGGACTCTTGTTCTTCGCTCTGGCCAAGTGAGGGCAGCGTCCTCCGGGCAGCGGCTTCCTTCCCCCTCCACGCGCATTCTCAAGGAAGAGGGGGCGGAGACTCCTGGCAGCGGCCTCTCCCGCGCTCCACGTTGGCCTAGCCGGGGGGCGGGGCCGGGGGGGCGGGGCCGGGCGGCGGCGCGGCCAATCGGCGGCTCCCACGACCCACCCCGAGGAAGCAGCTGTAGAATGTTGAGAGTTTCAGAGTTCGGAGCCGAACTCTTCCGCGGGGCGGGCGGCGCACGTGGGGACGGAGGCCATGGTGTCCCCTCGGGCTTGCGTGGGCAAGCTGGGCTCGGCGCTGCCCTTGCTGCTGGTGCTGTGGGATCTCCACTACGAGGGTGAGGAGGCAGGGGGAGGAAGGTGGGCGCAAGCCCTGGCGTTTGCTGTCCAGGGTGTGGGGTGGAATTGGGGGGGGGGCGTGCAATGAAAGGGCATGCCTCCTCCTCCCGGGAGTTGGCAACGGGCGCTGGCTATTTAGGATCTCCACTCCAAGGGGCGAGGCAGAGTAGGACTGCCAATGCGGGGCGGAGGAGTAGGGGTTGCTGCCCTTGGTAGTGGGACGGGGGGTTGGCAAAGTGTCCTTATAGTTTTCTGCTGCGCAGCACCAGTGGAGGGTGCTGGAAAGATTGGGGAGCAGGGCGGATCTCCTCTTTGGTGCGCTGCCCCCGGGAGAAGGGACTTGACAAGTGTGCCAGGAGTTGTGTCGCTTTGGTAACTTACGTTTGCCGGTTGCTGGAAGAAGGGGGGTGTGCTAAAACGAATGACAGGCTAGCCCATTAGAAACAATGGGAGAGGCTGCACAGCCCATTGAAGATGGTGGGAGCCTGGAGCGTCCATTGACTTGCATGGGCTCCGTTGAAATACATTACAGCCCAAAAAGAGTTGCAAAGCAAACGTGGAATGGGTTTTCCAGTAAGGTCTCTAAGCCCAGATGCACTACTCTGGGACTGGAATGGCAGCCCCCAAGGTGGAACGGCTGCCCCTGGGACTAGCACAAGTATTCTGGGGCTGTCATTCCAGCCCCAGAACACTTCTGCGGGTCCCAGGGGCTGTCATTTCACATGTGGGGCTGTCATTCCAGTCCCAGAGTTTAGAGCAGTGGTTCCCAACCTTTTTTTGACCAGGGACCACTAGGACTTTTTTGTTCGGTGCAGGGACCCCAAGGTTCAAAATAAAAATTCCGAGAATTTGAAAAGAAACTTTAATCATAACTGTTAGTTAAACATTAAACTTAGAATAATATTTGAATATATATTTTTATAATAGAGAACTTTTAATTGAAAATATTAATTTATTATAGGTTTATAACTTTGTTTTGCGGACCTTAATTTAGTTCTCGTGGACCCCTGGGGGTCCACGGATCCCTGGTTGGGAACCAGTGGTTTAGAGACATTACTGGAAAATCCATTTTTCAGGCTCCCATTATCTTCAGTGGGCTGCGCAGCCTCTCCCATTGTTTCTAATGGGCTAACCTGTCATTCGTTTTAGTGCATCCCTGGAGAAGGACCCCCCGCTGGTGTGGTGTTGTGAACTTGGTGTTTTCCAGCTCAACATCTTCTCTCCTTCCCTCTCTGCCAAAGACTCACTCTGGGTCTCTTTCAGTGGATTCCTAAGGAGAGTTACTCCAGTCTAAGCCCATTCATTTCAATGGGCTTAGAATGGAGTAACTCTCCTAGGGAAAGCACCGTTTGTGTGTGTGTGTCAAGTCACCACCCTCGGTCTGTCAAGGCAGGTGAGACGCAGAGGTGGTTTACCGTTGCCTTCCTCTGCATAGTTTTCCTTGGTGGTCTCCCATCCAAGCACCAATCCTACTTCGCTTCCGCATCCCTGAACGGCTTCAGAGAAGCACCCCCCAATCCCCCCCAAAACTTCCAGGCTTCACGTTCTCCCTGGATGCAATATGAAAATAATAAATCTGGCCTACTTCAGATGGATGTGGTATATTTACTGTGAGAGTAGGTCCATAAAGTGATATGTATAGTTAGGAGAAGGACTGTAAACATTCAAACTATTGTCCTTTTGTAGGAAAGATTTGCATGACTGCGACTGTTATCCTGTGGTATAGAAAAGTTGCTCTTGTTAGTGGAAAAGGTGGTGCGGCGGAGGCTGATTCTCACGGTTAAGTTTTCGTGAATGTGGTCAGTCCCCAGCTCTGTGTTTGGCAGATGTAATGTGTGAACCAAGGGATCAGACATCTAGTAAACAACAGCTTCTGCAAGTGCAGCGATGCTTTTTCCTGGTCCCTGTGTTTGTGCAGTTAGTCCACCAGTGCCAGATTATGCCATACCGAGGCCCTAAACTGTCTAGTTTAAGAGGCCCCATAGCATCAGCAAAAAAATGGCATTTTTTTAACATTTTAACATTTTAGTAACTTTTAACATTTTAGTAACTTTTAACATTTTAGGCCCTGAACTGTAGTTTACTTGAACTGTGCATTACTCCAGCTCTGGCCGTCTTTTCCCTTCCCTTTTTAGTTATGTGGGTGATAATAGTCCGGGGTTATGTGATAATGCCAATAGTGTTGGTGTGTCACACAACGTCTTCAGAGGCCCTGCTTTGGGTGCCCCCCACCTTCTGAGATTAGGCGGGTTGCATCCTGGGAGAGGCCTTCTTGGTCATGGCCCCAGAACTTCAGAACCCCCTCCCCAGAGAGTTTAGTCTGTTCTCTTCTGTTGCTGTCTTCCGCCGGCAGGTGAATACTTTTTTTTAAATCTGGCCCTCCCTCAGTGACCCCTCCTTCCTGCCAGTGTTTTAATTGTTATTTTATGTTTTGGTATGAGTGTTTTAGCTTTGGTTTTAATGATGTGTTGTTGTTTTTTATTGATTGATTGATTTTTTAAATAAGGGATACAGAAAAAGAAAAGGGAAAGACAGAAGGGATAAATAATGTGTGTTTTTAAATGTGTTTTTATTGTGTTACGTGTTGTTATGTCATTTTATGTTGCCGCTTTCGTAAAATTACAGTTTTGAAGTTTATTTATTATGTATTACTTTAGAGTTCTCTCCCGCCCTCCCCAGCTGCAGCCGGGCACAGGGCAGGTAACAACACTAAAACCACAACACAAAAGCCATAATATATACACATTAAAACCAATAAATATAAGCCATGTTAAACAGCATAACAATAATGAAACAACAGATGGTGCTCGATTAGAGGAGTAACCACTGAGCAGCACTGCAGAGAGACAGTTTGTCTTTTGAGGTGCACACACACCCATGTAATTTCTAGCTATATAAAATACTCTGGTTTCGCAAGAGAACGTTGTGTTCTTTATAGCTGCCTCATCACAAGCAATCGAGTCTTGTATATTCTTCGTTAACACTAGTGTAGCTTTGCTTTCAATTTTTTTTCCTCTTAACAACACCCAGGTAACCTCACTTCATTGTTTTAATAATATTTTATTTTTTTATAAAGAAGGGTTCAGAAGGAAAGAGGGGTAAGGGGAAAAGTAAGAATATCCAACATACAAATATAGGTCAGGCAGACTACATTGCCCTGCTGTTCTACATTATACGGTAATCAAATGTTTGTTCTAATTATTAAGTAGAGAAAAGATGTTTGAGCTAATATATAATCTAGAAATGATCACCTTATAAAATAATTAAACATATCAAGTATCTCCATTATATCTCTGTCTTCAAAGTTATTCCTCTATATTTATATCTCTATATTCATTCATTATCTAAACATAAAAAGTTAGTTCACAGTGGGTAGCCGTGTTAGTCTGCTTGCAGTAGTCAAAAAGGGCAAGAGTCCAGTAGCACCTTAAAGACTAACAAAAATATTTTCTTGTAGGGTATGAGCTTTCGTGAGCCACAGCTCACTTCTTCAGATACAGCTAGAATGTGAATCCATCGGTCTTTAAGTAGAAGAACAGTATGTAAATGTGAATAGCAGGCTTGATGGGATTAGGTGTGATATGCAGAAGAGTCTGTGATGTCCAGGGGAGAGATGGGTGTGGAGAAATCAGCATTGGTAATGGGCCATGAATACTTAAAGACCGATGGATTCACATTCTAGCTGTATCTGAAGAAGTGAGCTGTGGCTCACGAAAGCTCATACCCATCAGAAAATATTTTTGTTAGTCTTTAAGGTGCTACTGGACTCTTGCCCTTTTTGACTATAAAAAGTTAGGTTAGATATAGGTTAAATGTCATCTCCATTCGTCAGAAATACTCTGGTTTTGCGAGAGAAAGTTGTGTTCTTTATAGCTGCCTGATCACAAGCAACAGAGTCTTGTATAGTCTTCGTAACCCTGACCTGGATGGCCCAGGCTAGCAGGAATACCAGGGTTGCAGAGGAAGGCACTGGCAAACCACCCCTGTTAGTCTCTTGCCACGAAAACCCCAAAAAGGGGTCGCCATAAGTCGGCTGCGACTTGACGGCACTTTACACACACACACACACACACACAGTCTTTGTAAACACTAGTGTAGCTTTGCTTTCAGTCCTTTTTCACTTAATAACACCCAGATAACCTCACTTCATATTTTTGAGGGCATGCATGAGGTAAGAAGTGATTGCTCCGATATAATGTAATTTGGCCTCCGGAGTTTTTATTGTCCCTGATGATGCGTGAAATGGGGAAGAAAATCACCATATTGGCTGTCAGAGCTCAGTGAGTCTGTAGAACATTTAGAAGGAAAAGTTATTTGGGCTTGAAAATGGCAACTTTGATTTGGAAGTCGGCGCAAGGCACATAACCGCCGCGCACATGCGCTGCTTTCCACGCTTCCCCTTGCTTTTTAAGCATAACTTGGTAGAAAGCGTAGCGTGGTAACGCTTGTTAGCGTTGACTGGCCCTGTTAAAAGCAAACCACGTGCTCGAGGGCTCCAACTCAAATGAATTATGCATATCGCCTCTGGCTATCATACTATCTGAGAGACTGAACTCAAAAGCGTTTCACTTTTAGGAACGAAAAATTACAGAATGTCCTGATAGCCATCATCACAAGGAGAATGACATGTCCATTTTAATGGCATGTAAAGACGCCTGGGATTATTTTGTATGTTTCTTATTAATTAAACAAAACATATAAAAATGTTAGATCAGGGTTGTCGAACTCAATAGTTAAGAGGGCGAGATATAACATAAATGACTCGTGGTCAGGCTGGGCCATGCCTTGCCAGACCAGATCGAGGGTGGGGTGGCTGGCTGGCTTGCTGGACGGATAAAAGCTCTCAAGGGGCCGGCTCCAGCTCGCCCGGGCCTTATGTTCAACACCTCTGTGTTTGATGTTTATCCCACCTCCTTGGGACAGGGAGTGGACTTTTCTCCCTTTCTCATAATACTAGAACATGGGGTCATCTGCTGAAGTTGGAGGGCGAGAGATTCAAAACTGATAAAAGAAAGTATTTCTTCACGCAATGCATAGTTAAATGGTGGGACTCCCTGCCCCAGGATGTGGTGATGGCTACTAACTTGGAAGGCTTGAAGAGGGGAGTGGACATGTTCATGGAGGAGAGGGCTATCCATGGCTACTAGTCAAAATGGATACTAGTCATGATGCATACCTATATTCTCCAGGATCAGAGGAGCAGGCCTATTCTATGATGTGCTGTGGAACATAGGCAGGATGGTGCTGCTGCAGTTGTCTTGTTTGTGGGCTTCCTGGAGGCACCTGGTTGGCCCCTGTGTGAACACACTGCTGGACTTGATGGGCCTTGATCTGATCCAGCATGGCCTTTCTTATGTTCTCCTTGGGAGCTCAGGGATGAGCTCGTGGTTTGCCTCTGCCAAATCTGTCTCGCTAGGCTGAGAGACAGTGCCTGGCCAGAGGTCATCTAGAGAATGCTGTAGCTGCGTAGGGAAGATGTTTTACAGGTTGAGCATCCCTTATCCAGACATCCGATATCCAGACTGATGCTAAAACCGGATGTTTTGAGCCGGCATGCAGGCATTAGAGGGCCTCAGCAGCGCCATTGATGGTTCAATAAAATTACATTCAGGCTGTGTATAAAATATATATAAAACATAAATGAATTTCGTGTTTAGACTTAGGTCTAGGGTTGGCAGGTCCCTCTTCGCCACTGGCAGGATGTTTTTGGGGCGGAGCCTGAGGACGGCGGGGTTTGGGGAGGGGAGGGACTTCAATGCCATAGAGCCCAATGGTCAAAGCGGCCATTTTCTCCAGGGGAACTGATCTCTATCACCTGGGGATCAGTTGTAATAGCGGGAGATCTCCTGCCACCACCTGGAGGTTAGCACAGAACCAAAGTTGTATAACCTTAGTTGTATATACCTTAGAATAGAATAGAAGTCTTTCTGTATATAATTGTATTATTGTAGCACCTAATATATGTTTGCTCATTGTTATACAACTTTGGTTCTGTGCTAATTTCCAAACCTTTAGGTGTGAGTACAGAGGTGTTTGCTTATTTCTAACCACCTGGAGGTTGGCCAACCCTATTTGTTGCAGGCTAGGTTAACCTTACTTGAGTTGGTGGGTTTTTAGTTTTTATGTTGTGAGCCGCTTTTGGCAGTTTCTGGAGAGGTGATATCAGTTTTCTAAATAAATAATGGTGTGAGTGAATTGGCTTTAAATAAACAAACTGACTCAGATCTAAATACATGAACAATTGCATGAAATATAATCCAGTAACAAAAAAAAAACCCTCAATAGCTACAACCATTGCTTTTTTAATAAGGGCTGAGTATAAGAGTGATGGTACCTGAGAAGAAAAACCTAAACTACTGTAAGTAATGGTTCTGAATAGAAAAGAGTAATGACTGGAATAAGATGTGGTAAAAATATTAGGTAAAAGGAGAGTGCTCTTTTGCTTCTAGAAGTGATTATTTTTCCAAGTCTGCGGAGTTATAGGCCTCTGGGTAGCTTGCTAACTAAGGAGTGGAACTATTTTACGTTCTTTGTGAGGTCTATATCAGCCCATCTCATTCATATATAGGGTTGCCAACCTCCAGGTACTACCTGGAGATCTCCCGCTATTACAACTGCTGTCCAGCCAATAGAGATCAGTTCCCCTGGAGAAAATGGCCGCTTTGGCAATTGGACTCTATGGCATTGAAGTCCCTCCCCTCCCCAGACCCCGCCCTCCTCAGGCTCCACCCCCAAAATCTCCAGGTATTTCCCAACCTGGAGCTGGCAACCCTATTCATATTGGGGAAAGCGTCTGAAAGGGTCAAACATCAGCAGTCTATAACTAAGAAGCATTCTTGACAACACCAGTAAGAAATAGATTGAGGCATCGTTCCGCAAACATTTGTGCAGTAAACTATAGCAGATCAAAATATTGTCGAAGGCTTTCACGGTCAGAGTTCATTGGTTACTACTCTGAAGATGCCTGCCACAGTTGCTGGCGAAACGTCAGGAAAGAAAATTCCAAGACCACGGTTACACAGCCCGGATAACCTACAAGAACTATAGCAGATCACTTTGTTCCTTCTCAACCTGTTCCAGTTTTCATCAGTTGTACCACTGATACTCACACAGTGGCTCTGGAGTCACATGTTGGTCCTTGACTTGCACCTGTAGTTCTTCTGAACGCCTTTCCCCAATGTGTCACTTACCCCATGTTCCAGAAAAGTGGGTAATCACTTTAGAAATTGGAATAATTTTATAATTACGATGGGCCCAAGATAAAACGTATATTTTTAAACATAACACAACTTGTCCACGATCATTGTATTGGGAGTTGTGGAGATGTAGGGGTTCTACACGTGAGGCTTACTCGGTATTGCCACTGAATGAGGTGGTGGCGCTAGGGTTGCCAGCTCCGGGTTGGGATATACCTAGAGATTTGGGGAGTGGAGCTTGAGGACGGCGGGGTTTGGGGAGGGGAGGGATTTCAATGCCATAGAGCCCAATTGCCAAAGCAGCCCTTTTCTCCAGGTGAACTGATCTCTATCGGCTGGAGATCACTTATAACAGCGGGAGATCTCCAGCTACCACCTGGAGGTTGGCAACCCTAGGTGGCACTGTTGAATGGTAAACCATAAAACAGGGCTGTCAGGCCCCTGGTTGGGTGGGGGCTTAAGGTAGTTTTCAGAAACGTATCATGGACGTATCATGCTCAGCGACTGGGCTGGCGATCCGATTCTCTCCCCTCCTTGCGCCTCATAACTTTATGCGGTCAGCTTGAAAGAAATGCAAATGAAATCACAATTCAACTGCTGACGTAATGTTTATTCCTTCAGGAGCAGAATGTGGAATAAATGCAGAAGTAGAAAAACAGCTCGAAATGGGAAAGAAGCTGTTAGCCGCCGGACAGCTGGCAGACGCTTTGTCTCACTTCCATGCTGCCATAGGTCTGTATCTAAAGGTTGCTAACAATATGTGTGTGGGGGGTGTTGTTTGCTTTTCAGCGGCTTCTGTCTCCTGCAGAGATGGGCCACTGGACTCCTATTCGTGTTCTTTGTTCTGTTTTTAAAGTTCTGGAATCTGGAGATTATGGGCGCTTTCACACATAGAATCATAGAGTTGGAAGGGACCACCAGGGTCATCTAGTCCAACCCCCTGCACAATGCAGGAAATTCACAACTACCTCCCCCCCCACACACACACCCAGTGACCCCTGCTCCATGCCCAGAAGATGGCCAAGATGCCCCCCTCTCATGATCTGCCTAAGGTCATAGAATCAGCATTGCTGACAGATGGCCATCTAGCCTCTGCTTAAAAACCTCCAGGGAAGGAGAGCTCACCACCTCCCGAGGAAGCCTGTTCCACTGAGGAACCGCTCTAACTGTTAGAAAATTCTTCCTAATAACTAGACAGAAACTCTTTTGATTTAATTTCAACCCGTTGGTTCTGGTCCGACCTTCTGGAGCAACAGAAAACAACTCGGCACCATCCTCTATATGGCAGCCCTTCAAGTACTTGAAGATGGTTATCATATCCCCTTTCAGTCTTCTCTTCGGGCTAAATATGCCACATAATGCACTTTCAAACCACTTTCAATTCACTTTGCAGCTGGATTTTACTGCGTGAAACAGCAAAATCGACTTGCAAACAATTGTTAAAGTGCATTGAAAGTGAAATGAAAGTGCATTATTCAGCATGTGTGAAAGCGAGTAAAGTGTGTTGTGTCGGTCCTCCTGTAGCCTTTGGTGAGCAGGGCTTTCCACTAAACGTGTAACCCTAACCACAGTTTCCTCCTTCCCAGTAATAACCAACATTAAGCGCCTCCACCAATTGCCTGCCACATTATTATTTCATTTTATTGTGGAGAGTGTCCACAATAAATTATTGTTATCACAGCCGTCCTCCTGGGAGCTTAGGACAGTGTACCTGGTTTTTCCCTTCTCCATTTTATCCTCACAACAGCCCTGTGAGTTAGGCTGTGAGAGAATGACTGGCCCAGGGTGGAAAGGTATCGGCTAGTTATTAGAAAATTTTTTTTTTTACAGTAAGAGTTGTTCGACAGTGGAATCAGCTACCTAGGGAAGTGGTGAGGCCCCCCTCCCACTGGCAGTCTTTAAGCAGAGGCTGGACAAGCACTTGTCAGGGATGCTCTAGGCTGATCCTGCATTGAGCAGGGAGTTGGACTAGATGGCCTGTATGGCCCCTTCCAATTCTATGATTACTCTGCTCTGGTTAGACCTCCCCTAGAGTACTGGAAAAAAGCTGTGTGTTAAGAAGCAGTTCTGACTTTCCTGGGAGTAAATGTGATGGGAGCAAGATAGCCTGTCACAATCCTGCAAGTATCGAGAAGGCTCAGTTTCTTTAGAGTAGCAACATCAGAGTAGTAATGAATGCTCAAGATGTTTGTTTTTACTACTTTGAGATTTTTCCATCTCCCCTTCCAATGACTCCATCCCCCCCCCCAGTTTACCCCTTTGATAAGGATGCTCCTGGAACCCTGCTGATAAGCTTTCCCATCTCTCAACCTTTGCTGCATGCAGTGATGATTTTCAGAATTGTTCTTAGCCACAGTTTGTTAAACCTGAGCTTGATCCTGCCTATTTACTGAGCCGAGGCAGAAGCACATCCATTTTGTGCGCCAGAAAAGTGCCAGGGCTCTAAATCTTGAGCTGTTTTTATGTACGTGATAAGAAGTTTGGGTTCTTTTTAGACATAAACAGATAGTCAGGCTGACTGAGCATACTGAGCAATCCAGCATCTCTAATCTCGAAGCCCAGATCTGAAAGAGAGTGATTAGTCTTTGCAGGTCTTTTCCATTCTGGACGTTCCAAATCTAAAATCAGCAGTTTTGTAGCATATTTACCTTTGTTTCTTTTCTGTGGGTGAAATTTGAACAACTCCTTTTTTCAGGAACTCTTTTTTTAAAAAGAGAATCCATTACCAAAAGCAAAAACCATTGTCTAATCTAGAAACTTCCCTTTCGTTTTTCAAAGACGAGTGCCTCTGAGCATGTACAAAATGCATTCTGTCCCACTGTGCAGTTGCAGAAAAAGCCTGACTTTTAGTGGGAGTGGTTTCTAATGTGGGTGTGTTAAGTGCCGTCAAGTCTCTTCCGACTCATGGCACCCTATGAATCAATGTCCTCCAAAACGTCCTATACTTAACAGCCTTGCTCAGATATTACACACTGAGGGCCGTGGCTTCCTTTATAGAGTCAATCCATCTCTTGTTGGGCCTTTCTCTTTTCCTGCTGCCTTCCACTTTTCGTAGCATGATTGTCTTTTCCAGTGACTCTTGACTGCTCATAATGTGACCAAAATATGACTGACAGCCTCAGTTAAGACATTTTAGCTTCGAGGGTCAGTTCAGGCTTGATTTGATCTATAACTCACCGATTTGTTTTTTTGGCAGTCCAGGGTATCCGTAACACTCTCCTCCATCACCACTTTTCAAAGGAATCTACTTTCTTCCTATCAGCTTTCTTCATTGTCCAGCTTTCACACCCATAGATAGTAACAGGGAATACGATGGCATGAATTAACTCTATCTTGGTTGGTGGTTTCTGATACCTCTCATTTTTATGAGTTTATGGTGAGGAGCTTGGTGTGTGGTGCATTGCCTTCTCACGTATAGCTCCTCAGATATGGAATTTACTTCCCCCAGAAGCGACACATGACAGCTTTCAGGGTAGTAGATGTCCAGCTTTGGTTGAGGGTTTCGTTGGAGGTTCTGCTTGCAAATTCTTATGGCTGCTGCTGTTAAGGATTTATTCTGGTTATTCTACTTGTTTTTATTTCTGTGTGGTTTTTGAGTTGTAGTGTAACGGGGAAACTCTTATACGTTTTGAAAAGTCTGGTAAATATTTGTAAGGAGTCTTTCCCTTGACAGCACACACACACACCCAGTAATTCTTGTGTTGTAGAGCCCCGTGGTGCTGAGTGGTAAGCTGCAGTACTGCAGTCCAAGCTCTGCTCACTTCCTGAGTTCGATCCCGATGGAAGTCGGTTTCAGGTAGCCGGCTCAAGGTTGACTCAGCCTTCCATCCTTCCGAGGTCGGTGAAATGAGTACCCAGCTTGCTGGGGGTGAAATGGAAGATGACTGGGGAAGGCACTGGCAAACCACCCCGTAAACAAAGTCTGCCTAGTAAACGTCGGGATGTGACATCACCCCATGGGTCAGGAATGACCCGGTGTTTGCACAGGGGACCTTTACCTATTAGATGTGTAACAGAAATGCTGCATTTCTTCTGTTGGATTCCTTGTGTAAAAACCTGAGTCACCTGCTGACGTAGTTGGGGTTGAAAGCGAGTGTCCAAAACGTAAAACTTGACAGCCAGTGTAGTATAGCGGTTAGGGTGCTGGGCTGAGGTTGGGAAGAACCATGAACGCACATGAACACATGAAGCTGCCTCATACTGAATCAGACCATTGGTCCATCAAAGTCAGTATTGTCTACTCGGACAGGCAGCGGCTCTCCAGGGTCTCAGGTAGAGGTCTTTCACATCACCTAATTGCCTGGTCCCTTAACTGGAGATGCCGGGGATTGAATCTGGGACCTTCTGCATGCCAAGCAGAGGCTCTACCACTGAGCCACGGCCCCTCCCTAAGTCCGCATCCTCACCCAGCTGTGAAGCTAGGGTTGCCAGCTCCGGGTTGGGAAATACCTGGAGATTTTGGGGGGTGGGGCCTGAAGAGGGTGAGGTTTGGAGAGGGGAGGGACTTCAATGCCATAGAACCCAATTGCCAAAGCGGCCATTTTCTCCAGGGGAACTGATCTCTGTCACCTGGAGATCAGTTGTAATAGTGGGAGATCTCCAGCCACCACCTGAGGTTGGCAACCCTATGTGAAGCTCAGTATGTGGGTGACCTTAAGCCAGTCTGTGTCTCTGTCTTCCACCCTAATATAGAATCAGTTCAGTTCAGTTCAGGTACCTTTATTGGCATAACTAATATAGAATTATAGAATCATAGAGTTGGAAGGGACCACCAGGGTCATCTAGTCCAACCCCCTGCACAATGTAGGAAGTGCACAACTACCTCCCCCACACACACCCAGTGACCCCTACTCCATGCTCAGAAGATGGCCACATTGCCCTCCCTCTCATGAACTGCCTAAGGTCATAGAATCAGCATTGCTGACAGATGGCCATCTAGCCTCTGTTTAAAAACCTCCAGGGAAGGAGCACTTACCACCTCCCGAGGAAGCCTGTTCCACTGAGGAACCGCTCTGTTAGAAAATTATTCCTAATGTCTAGACAG
Source organism: Euleptes europaea (assembly GCF_029931775.1). NCBI lineage: Eukaryota > Metazoa > Chordata > Lepidosauria > Squamata > Sphaerodactylidae > Euleptes > Euleptes europaea. The sequence continues at coordinate 12,292,558 of NC_079327.1, read as the reverse complement.
AAACTCTTTTGATTTAATTTCAACCCGTTGGTTTTGGTCCGACCTTCTGGGGCAACAGAAAACAACTTGGCACCATCCTCTATATGGCAGCCCTTCATGTACTTGAAGATGGTTATCATATTCCTTCTCAGTCTTCTCCTCTTTAGACTAAACATACCCAGCTCCTTCAACCTTTCCTCATAGGGCTTGGCCTCCAGACCCCAAACCATCCTCTGGACACGTTCCAGCTTGTCTACATCTTTCTTAAACTGAGGTGCCCAAAACTAAACACAATACTTCACAGGGTTATTATAAGGATAAAATGAGGGGGCTCGCGCGAGAGTGCTCTTTACCACTGTGAACTCCTTGGAGGAAAGATGGGATAAAAATGCAATTACACATATTAATGTTATTAAAAAGTGGGCCAGTTATTTCCACTGTAATTTCAAACACCTGTTGGGCTCTTGAGCTGCTGAGAAATCCATAACCAGAAAAGGTCTAGCAGACTGAAGACAGACCCGTGAAACTCTCTTTGTGTCCTGACCGGCGCATAGCAGGGAAAGCTGATTTGGGCTTGTGGTGTTGAGTAGAGTCGTTGGTCATGCTTAGAAGAACTTTCCATTGCTGATCTCCAGTGAGATGGTTATTTGGCCTTCTGTAAATGAAAGACACGGGAGCCAGGACCACCGAGTGACAAAATGTAAAACAGCCTTCCGGAACACAAGCCTGCAGTTTGTGATAAAAAGCTTTAACAGATCGGGGGGCGTCTGACTTTACTCCACAGCTGGAATGCACTAAGATGCCCACCTTTTTGGAGCCCTTAAATATAACCTGAGAGTCGAAACGCTGCAAAACCTATACCGGTTGTGTGTATTGTTGTGTTTTTGAAAAATGTTCATTAACATTAATACATGCAAATGTGTGCTATGTAAAGTATGACTTTAATACGAAATACTAATTAAAGGTAGGTGTCACGCTGCTTAAAAATTCTGGTAATTGTGCTATTATTCCTGCTTATTGCTTGCTTAGCTGTATCCAAAGTTTTGGCTGGCTCGAGGCGCCGTTCTGATTGCTCCTTCTTCGCTTGCAGAAGGGGACTCCGATAACTACTTTGCCTATTACCGAAGAGCCACAGTCTATTTGGCCATGGGCAAATCTAAAGCTGCCATTCGTGACTTAAGCAAGGTGGTTGAGTTAAAGCAGGATTTCACATCGGTAAGTAAGGCTTTCTAAAGATCCCTTCGGGGTGATGAAAACGGCTTTGTGTCTTTGGTATTTTTGTGTGCGTTTGTGTGTTGTGTTGCTTTTTAAATGGGAGTTTTCGCTAAGTGGTATAATCCAATGGAAAACTTTTATTATCCCGTAACTTGGAGAGGTTAAATGCGAGCCAGAATTCTAGCAAGAATTCTCTCAACTGTGAAATACAAAGAGGCTTATTAAGAGGGGAGGCATTCTTTTGCAAGCCCCTTAATGATGTTACACCAAAAGGCGCGTTGATGTTTTTATACGAATTGTTATCGAGTCTTGGCTCCAAACAGTCACACGTTCTGTCGGTGGACGGTGCTGATGCTCACAGATTTTTTATAGGCTCCCCTACCCCCTCAAATCCTTCCTGACCCCAGAAAAAACTTAATCTCTGGGTTGTGGGACATGTGTGAACTAATACCCACATGGGTCTAGAGGAGTGGTTCCCAAAGTAGGCAGTACCACCCCCTGAGGGGCGGTGGGATTACCTAGGGGGGCACTAAGAGGCAAGGGGGCAGCAGGGGGGTGGCTAGAGGTGGGCCCCTTCAACTATGTTGTTCACTAATTTACAGTAGATCAAGCTATGGCACCATGCTGCCCAATTTGGTGGAAACTATCAGAATTTTGAAGAGCTGGTACCACTGGATCAAGTTCATCAGTTTTGTTGAATAAATTTCAACTAAAAAGTTTTAATTTGGTTTTGAACAGATGTGCAATTAATTGTTACTGTTTTGAAATTTTATTGTTATTATCTTCTTTAGTGAGTCATGCAAACTCCTATTTTGAATAATGCTTTTTACAGGATAGATAGGGGGCTCTGGGATGGAGTTTGTGGAACCAAGGGGGCAGTGGCCCGAAAGGTTTGGGAACCATTGTTCTAGAGGCTGTGAGGAGGAGGAGGAGGAAGGAGATCAAATTGTCCACTCTGTCTCTTCGCCTCGCCATTGCAACCAACCATGGGTATAAACTGTGGGTGTATGTGGGGGGGGGGGGACCCAGGGAAGATCTGCATTCCTTCAAGTCTGTGAATCTCAGCATCTAATCCTCTCTCACTCTGGGTACCCCGGGCAAAAATATAGAAAATTTTTTGTAATTAAAGGATTACCAGGTATTTCCCAACCTGGAGCAGGCAATCCTAATATATGACCTAGCTCTATAAAACATCCCTCACTACCAAAATTTAGACCATAAACTTTTTGGGCGGGAGTGCATATCTTTTGCTTAACCTATAATGTGAGGGCATTCATAATAGCAGGGTTACTGGTGCTGGAAAATTCTACATCCAGGCATCTAGAGATCTGAAATTGTTAACTGTGTTGACCAGGAAAACTACTGTTCTTCTCTTACCCCCCTCCCCAAAACCCCCCACTTTTTAAAAATTAGAGATGCTATGGAACTTTGCATGTGTTAGATTACACATCAGAATTTAGGATAAAAATTAGAGCATGACAATCTCTTAGATAATTAGAATATTCAAGCCAGAACCTGAACTCTTCTAAAATCTGAAGTTATTTATTTGATGTTAATAGAATATGTATGTCCCCCGTTTCTTTGTGGCTCTAGGTGGCTTACAAGTCAACAATATATCTCAGTTTGATATACTGGATTGTCTTTTCAGTTATTACGTAACAAGCTATGTGGACAGTAGTAATCCTATTATGTATTTTTACATGTTTTGTATTTTATATTTTTGTAATTTTTCTGTCTTCTTTGTATCCATTATGATGTAATAAAAATAATTTTTAAAACCAATTAAAAAGATCAAAGATGGAGGGACCCCCAAGAATAGCTGGGTGGGGAACTGGAGGTCTCCTGTCGGAGGATGGGGTCAGTGAAAATCACATCCCCCCCAAATCTAGGTGAGATCCAAGCCTGAGAATTTTTGCAAGGCTACAGCTTGAGGAAACCCACATTTGGGGGGGGGGGGAACAGCTTGTTTGCAGATCTGCACATGCATGTACGGTGATACACTCCTAACCATTTTAGTTTCGACAATATTTTAGTTTAAAATCCAGAGAATGTTTGCCTTGGTAAAATCATAGGGTAAGAAAGGATGGGATATATGGATGTAAGCAAGAATGCAAAAGACAAACAGCCACTCCGTGCTTTTAATGGTAAAAATGTGTTGAATGTAGTCTTCACTTTAAGAATTCCCATGTATTACAGAACTGTTTCCTGTGTTTTAGGCAAGGCTACAAAGAGGACAGCTGCTTCTTAAGCAGGGGAAGTTTGATGAAGCAGGAGAGGACTTTAGAAAAGTGGTAAGTCAGAAGTGTCGTGGAAAAAAAGTGGAAGTAGGGCTCTGACCTTTGATGAAACAGGCACAATGGTGATATGGTTTGGACATCCAGTCTCTTTTAGCTGAAGTTGCTCCTGAGTTGTCTGACTGATGTATTTTGGAGGAAGATTCCTTAGGCTGGAGCAAATCCTCCTGCCTAAGGACTCTCCCTCCCGTTTCAGTGGCTTTTTGGCCTACGGTACAGCCTCTTCAGTTGGAAGAAGGCTTCACCCTAAGAAGAGCCCTGCTGGATCAGACTTGAGGTTTATATACTTGTTCCATTGCGGCTAGTTGCTCTCCATAGCTCATGAAAACAAAAGACTGCCTCTATTATGTGCCCCACCCCCAGCAAGCAATATTCACAAATAGGGGTTATTTTGGGGGGTTATTTTTTGGCTTCCCTTGCAGAAATTCTTCCCTCTGCAGAAACAATATGGTGGATCCAAGCCGGCATAATATGGTCTGTGTAATTGCTTTCGGGGGCATGCATGACTACCGTTGAGCTCCTAATTCAGGCATGATTATTGTGTAGGCTCTGTTGGTCTGGACTGGAAGCTTTTGTCCTGGCTGGTGTATATACAGCCACCAAGGTTTTGCTGTCCCGGAAGTAGTGGGCTGTGGCTGTACATATAGTCTTGAAATGGAGGCCGCCCGGCACACTTCTGAGAAGGAAGCCACTATTGTGTGTGAACTTCACTAGTTCCCTTGCCTCTTAAATTGTCCCTTTGTTAAGTCTGAAAGAAATTGGCTCAGTCCTGCAGTAGCAGTAGGCTATTGTTCCTGGGCATACAAGAACTAGTAGTAGAAAAGAGCAAGAGTCCAGCAGCACCTTAAAAGACTAACAGAATTTCTGGCCGGGTATGAGCTTATCTGAAGAAGTGAGCTGTGGCTCACGAAAGCTCATACCCTGCCAGAAATTTTGTGAGTCTTTAAGGTGCTACTGGACTCTTGCTCTTTTCTACTGCTTGTGAAAGACGAACATGGCTACCCATCGTGATCTGTACAGAACTGGTGTTTTTGCAGTTGTCCCACACCTATCCCTGTGCCTCATGATTATGCGGAGAAGACCTTCTCTTGGTATGGTTGCCAACCTCCAGGTGGTAGCCGGAGATCTCCCGCTATTACAACTGATCTCCAGGCGACAGAGATCAATTCCCCTGGAAAAAAATGGCCACTTTGGCCATTGGACTCTATGGCATTGAAGTCCCTCCCCTCTCTAAACCCCGTCCTCAGGCTCCACCCCCAGAATCTCCAGGTATTTCCCAACCCTGAGCTGGCAACCCTATCTCATGGGGATCTACTCAAGGAGTTACAAATGGTAAAATTATTGTCCATTTTGTGTTGTTCCACTAGAGGCCAGCAAAGACTATCCTTGAGGGTAGCTAATTGTAAGTTGCTTCTTTTTCTAACCTGGAACGTGCTTATTTACAATTAAAAATTATTTTAGAATGATCTTTCTTGTGTTGAATGCAAACTCTTCAGTGTACAGCTAAATAGGCTGAAGTGTTCTCTGTGAAACAATAGATTTCATCGGCCGCTCCATATTTATTCTGATCTTCCCTTCATTGTTTTGAAGAAAGCTCATCAATCACCATCTCTTGAGCTGAGTTCTCAGATACACATTTGATATTTATCCGGTCTGTTCTCCAAAAATAGGGTGCTTTCTCCTTGTTTCTTCTTCCTAACAAAACAGTCTCTTCCCCCTGCCCAGTAGAGTATCACCTTCTCCTTCCACTTTTGTATGTGTACCTTATAGCAGAGGATGTTTTGTCCATGAAGGGCATGAAGAACATATCAGCTAGGTGCCAGAATATCCTGGATAGAGTTGCCAACCTCCAGGTGGTAGCTGGAGATCTCCTGCTATTACAACTGATCTCCAGGCAACATTGAAGTCCCTCCCCTCCTCAAACCCTTGCCCTCCTCAGGTTCCACCCCCAAAATCTCCAGGTGTTTCTCAAATCTGGAGTTGGCAACTTTAATACTGGGTGATATTTTTGAAGTGTCCCTTCTTTCTTAATGTTTATGTAGACTCTGTTTCTGGCACAGTGAGAGCCAAGTATCTGTAGATACCCTTGCATTAGGGTTGCCAGGTCTCCCTTGGCCACCGACAGGGGATGTGGGCATAGGGATGCCAAATCCAGGTTGGGAAACTCCTGGAGATTTGGGGATGGAACCTGGGGAGGACAAAGACCTCAGTGGGGTACAATGCCATAGAGTCCACCCTCCAAAGCATCCAGTTTCTCCAGGGGAACTGATCTCTGTTGCCTGGAGATCAACAGTACCCCCAGGAGATCTCCAGCCACCACCTGGAGGCTGGCAACCCTACCTTCCACCAAATGTACACAGAAATAGGTTCATTTTAATTATGTTGAAGCATGTGTCGCTTTGCAAACTGAACGATCACCTGATCTTTTCTATCCGCTACAGCCTTTGAGAGATATTTGTAAGTTCAGTGGGTTTATCAACAATCTTATTTAATTACAGAATGCTGTGGGCGCGTATTCACAGCTTTCAAAGAGCAGTCAGGATTGGAAAAGAGTAGCCTATCTGAACCACAGTTGGTTCTCAGGTGGGATGTGAGTAGGGGAAAGCAGGCTCTTGGAGTCGGCCCACCTGCCCTTTTGATAGCTCTTGCATGCTGGTATTGGTTTGGTGTTGGAAGGTAACAACCAATAGGCAGACCAGAGCGAGTTCAGGCACTCGCTGTTAGAAGAAGAAGAAGAGTTGGTTTTTTTATACCCAGCTTTTCTCTACTGTAAGAAGTCTCTAAGTGGCTTAAACCGCCTTCCTCTCCACACAACAGACACCTTGTGAGGTAGGTGGGGCTGAGAGAGTTCAGAGAGAACTGTGACTAGCCCAAGGTCACCCAGCAGGCTTCATGTGTAGGAGTGGGGAAAGCAACCCGGTTCACCAGATTCGAGTCCACCGCTCATGTGGAGGAGTGGGGAATCAAACTCGGCTCTCCAGATTAGAGTCCACCGCTCTTAACCACTACGTCTCCTGCCTAATCTCTGCTTGCTTCTGTGGTGGAAATTTGTGTGCCAGTATTGACCCTTGCCAGACCAATTAGAGCTTCAAGGTGTGAATGAGGTTTAAGCATAAAACAGTGTTCTGTTACTTATGCTTTAAAATGTGGTTTATTGTGATACTTGAATGCAGCTGTCCTAAGTATCCTACATATAGAGAGGGAAGCATAGGTACACAAGAAATCCATCTGCTGTCATCTGACTGATAATTTCTGTGGACGCTTCCTCTTTCAGTTTTCTCTCCATGCCTCCCATCCATGCTAGTGATGGCTCACAAAGCAGGAGTGTGTTTTAGAGACTCCACCCTTTCTCAAAGGCAATGTTAAAAAGTGGGAAAACCAGAGAAGAAAATGGGCAGGGGGAGCTATAAAAGATCCAGCGTGGGGAGCCAGCGTGGTGTAGTGGTTAAGAGCGGTGGTTTGGAGCGGTGGACTCTGATCTGGAGAACAGGGTTTGATTCCCCACTCCTCCACATGAGCGGCGGAGGCTAATCTGGTGAACTGGATTTGTTTCCCCATTCCTACACTCGAAGCCAGCTGGGTCATCTTGGGCCAGTCACACACAATCGGGAAGGGAAGGTGATTGTAAGCCGGTTTGAGTCTCAAGTGGTAGAGAAAGTCGGCATATAAAAACCAACTTTTCTTCTTCATCTGTTTTGTTTTCAGAGATTAAAAAAAAACAGACTTCTGTGAAGATGCTAGAGATGGAAAGAGGGAAGGGAAGTCAGACTAATTATCTTTAGCCAGGAGTGAGGAAGAGGAGACTTGAGTTGTCCTGTGGTCCGCTTCCAGTTCGTCACCCACGTATTGCAGCAACCAATAGCAAGATGGCTGCATATAAATAGGGATGCTTTGTCAGGAGCAGTGCAAGTAGATTTAGGACAGCATGTGGGGAAGGCAAGCAGCAGATTAACAGGAATTTACAGAGTAAATGTTGTCTTTTATGTACACCTATTAAGCCAACCAGGGTTTGTGCAACAAACTAATTTAAACAAACCACAGTTTATTTCAATGTTGGAATGCAGCCAAATGTATTCGCTTTGGAGAGTTACTTTGTTTCATCTAAATCATGTATTTTTTAAAAAAGATTTGCTTTCAGAATCTGATTAAAAGACTTCTAGCCGTGCCTAGTGGTGTGTTTATGGGTTTCTCAAAAGATGGTTCATTGCAAGCTATAAGATTGCTTAGTTATGAAAAGTAAATACATCACACATCTCCAACTGTAGAAACACGCAGTCCAGAGCAGCAAGCTGATGGAGCTCAGTGGGATAAATTGTTAAACCCAACATATGTAGTCGATCTTCCTTTGGTGTGTTTTTTGTTTGCTTAACCAAATAAACTGAATTTATAAAGCAGAAATGAGTTGTACATACAAATCATTTTTAAAACCGCTTCGACCACTTGCATCTTATTGGTTTTATATTGGTGTTAATACACTAATTAAGCTGAACTAAATGATTTTTTATTACCTACATTATCTTGCTATGGGGAAGTCACAGTGCATTTTTATAGCCACAAATTCTGCTGACATAATTATTTGTTTATGGCTACAAAGCTTAAGTTGACAAAGTTTGGAAGAATAGTCCCTATCTTGCGGGTGGTGGTGTGTTTTTGTTTTGTTTTATAGTTTTTTGTATTGCATTTTCTTGCAAAAGGGGGAAATTTTGTAAGAAAGATGGGAGGTCACAAAAAAACTACTAACCCACAAACAATTTAAGCATTGTAATTACCAGTAAGTATGGGCAAGGTATGTACATATTGCATGTGTGTGTTAAGTGCCGTCATGTCATTTCCAATTTATAGCGACCCTGTGAATTAATGACCTCCAAAATGTCCTATCATTAACAGTCCTGGTGCAACTACATTGTCAGGTGTCAGACGATGCAGAAAGGATGGCTTGGAAGGAGGGCCACAAATAGGAAAGCTGATGCTTTTCTGTACTCTTATGCTGTTTCCACAAAGTTTTTTTTTAAGCATGCTGTAGTAGTTCTGGCTGTTCGTTCCTCAGTTGTGAGATATGTGATGATGTAATATCTTGCTGTTCATGGGCAATTTCCCCCCCAGTATACTTCCATAAAGGAAGCCACGGCCCTCAGTTTGCAAGACCCGAGCAAGGCTGTTAATGATAGGACCTTTTGGAGGACACTGATTCATAGGGTCACCATGAGTAGGGTTGCCAACCTCCAGGTAGTACTGGAGAACAAATAACAGCACGTAGACTCATTTATAATCCCATCTAGAAACTAAATTATACACCTAAATACATCCCAAGAGGAATAAATGTATTTTACTAGACATACATACTATCAGGCATTACCTCATGCCTGCTATATATATAATGAAATAATAATAGAATGAACATAACAATGAACATAACCAAGCAATTCTAAACCATTGTACAAAGGTTCACTCAGAACCAAACCTATATATGCAAATTGTCCAGTTGTCCAATCTTATTACACAACAAAGATCCTCATCAATGTCCATACAATGGATCATGTAATATTCTCAGCCAAAGGCCCCCACTTGTCATTTATATTTACAGGAGAACTGTAGGCCCCAGTTTGAAGTTATAACACAGTTATCAGTGGAACAGATTTCCCCCTTCCCCCTTAGGGTTGCCAACCTCCAGGTCCTAGCTGGAGATCTCTTGCTATTACAACTGATCTCCAGCCAATAGAGATCAGTTAACCTGGAGAAAATGGCCGCTTTGGCAATTGGACTCTATGGCACTGAAGTCCTTCCCCTGTCCAAACCCCGCCCTCCTTAGGCTCCGCTCTAAAAATCTCCAGGTATTTCCCAACCTGGGCTGGCAACCCTATCCATGAATCAGAAGTGACTGGACAGTACTTACCCTCCCCCCCACACACATATCCTTACATGACAAAAAGACCTATGGCCTTCTCTAAATTTAATTTTCATGGACTTTTAAACAATTGGGTTTTATTTTCATTTTTATATCCTACACTTCCTGTAGGGAAAACTGTTTAGCATATGTGGGCTTAATCGAATAGAGAACAGAATTGTACCATTCTAAGTCTGCTGGTTCAATGGACTTAGAAGGATGTCACTGCTTAGGGAGGCTCTCTACATAAAACGAAGCCCTGATTCATATGCTGTCACTGTGGCGGCTTCTGCGTGTACATACCTGAAGGAAAATGAATCCATCATGCACAAAATCACAAAAAGCTCCCGTATTGTGCAAAACAATCCCTAAAATATAAGAACATCAAAACTTGGGTTCTTGTTGCGTCTGTGCCTGGAAGCCAAATAGATATAGGTTTAATCTTTTTCGAGCCGCTACAGCTTTTGTAGTTGGAGTGAATGCAGGAAATCCAAGCGCTTCCATTTTGTCATTAGATCGGCCATCTCTGGCCCTCCCTCATAATCCTGCAGCCATCTTTCTATCTGTCTTCTTGCCTCCCTGGATTTCTCTCTCAGCTTAAAGTCCCCCTACCTTGTACGTAATGAGCCCCGTGGCGCAGAGTGGTAAGCTGCAGTCCAAGCTCTGCTCACGACCTGAGTTCGATCCCAACGGAAGTTGGTTTCAGGTAGCCGGCTCCAGGTTGACTCAGCCTTCCACCCTTCCGAAGTTGGTAAAACAAGGACCCAGCTTGCTGGGGGTAAAGGGAAGATGACTGGGGAAGGCACTGGCAAACCACCCCGTAAACAAAAAGTCTGCCTAGAAAACGTCGGGATGTGACGTCACCCCATGGGTCAGGAATGACCCGGTGCTCGCACAGGGAACCTTTACCTTTTTACCTTGAACGTGCGAGACGGGGTAAGGAAGATGCAGGGCCTGGCTTTCATTTATTCTTGGTCCTCAAGTATTTCAGTAATCACAAGGAATATAGTTTCATAAATGGAAATAATAAATACTCCTGGTGCAGAATTTGGGGGAAGTTAATCACCCTCATTTGTTATGGGGGGAAACTCCTGAAATATACCAGCTGCTGTAGAAAGACAAAAGGAAATAGCCTCTTTGTTAGTAGGCTTTCGTAAGATCTAAACATCTTTACTGCTGGGGGTGGGGTGGGGGACAGATTATTATCCATTTTCCTTCTAGGCTTATAGTGTGCAGAATAGGGTTGCCAGCTCTGGGTTGGGAAATACCTGGAGATTTTTGGGGCGGAGCCTGAGGAGGGCGGGCTTTGGGGAAGGGAGGGACTTCAATGCCATAGAGTCCAATTGCCGAAATGACCATTTTCCCCAGGGGAACTGGTCTCTATTGGCTGGTGATCAGTTGTAATAGCAGGAGATCTCCAGCCACCACCTGGAGGTTGGCAACCCCAGGGCAGAAGGGCATGGTTTCGATAGGTGAAACCACACTGGGATAGAGGAAGTTGCGCCACTTCCTCTCCCCATGTGCCCCAGAGTCAAATGCTCACAGCACTTTGCTTTGCAGCTATTTTAGTTAGGTCCAGGTAGGGCCCTTCACTGTCTCCTATACCCTACCACTGGCCTCTTTTTCTTTTCTATTGCCTCCACTCAGAACTTTTTGTTAAACTGCACCTATGCCTATTGAGTCGTTAGCTTAAGAGGTACATAAAATATTGTAAAACCAATGTATATTTCATAAGAAAACATAGAATATTTTAAGTGGTATTGCTTTTGCATTCTGTTTTTGTAAACACGAGCACGTGGAAAAGATCGTGGTTGCAGTCTTGTTCCAAGTTAGGTGCATCACATAGGATTGGGTTGCCTGAATTTTGTAATAAGCAGGTATGACTGATGACCGAAACTGTGTTTGACTTTGGCATTTGCAGGAGGAAGGGAAGACAGGCCACCAAATAATGAGAAAGGGATAGAGGCAGTAAAGGGTGACAAGTACAGCTGCTAAACTCCAGGTGGTAGCTGGAGATCTTCCATTATTGCAATAAATCAGTTCACCTGGAGAAAATGGCCAGTTTGGAAGGTGGACTGTAAGGCATCACACCGCAATTAAGTCCCTCCCCGCCCTAAACCCCACCTTCCTCAGGCTCCACCCCAAAATTTCCCAACCCAGAGCTGGCAACCCTAGTGACAGGAAGTTTTATATCATTATTTATTAAAATGTACTCAGATTAGAGTACACCACTGGTGTGGAGGTGTGGGGAATCAAACCTGGTTCTTCAGATTCGAGTCCACCGTTCATGTAGAAGAGTGGGGAATCAAACCCAGCTCTCCAGATTAGAGTCCGCCACTGATGGTGGAGAAGTGGGGAATCAAACCTGGTTCTCCAGATTAGTCTGCTTCTCTTCACCACCACACTGTGCTGAGGTTTGGGCACAGTTCTTTTCTAGAGAGGTTTTCAAAGGAATTCAGTTTTTTCCGCCTTTGGTATGGTCTGTGTCAGTTTGCGGAAGCTTTCGGTTTCAAAGTGTGACGGTGGTTGTGTTTTGTTAATGTTTACAGCTCCTATCTAATCCTAGTGATAAGGAGGAGACAGATGCTCGCTCCCAGCTGCTGAAGTCTGATGAGATGCAGCGACTGTCTTCCCAAGCACAGTCTGAGTATCGCCAGGGGCATTACTATACCGCTATCGGTTTCTTGGATGAAATTCTGGATGTAAGTCCCGGAGGGGGAAAACAGCTGATGAGAAATAAATGTGGGCTCTGCAGGTAGCCGCTGAACAGCTCCTTTTAACAAACTCTTCTTTGGCAAAACCACAAACGAAAGCCTTATCAGAGGGTCATCCTCTCATAGCTGATTAAATTCCTACATGACTTTAAGATCCACCACTAATTATTGTCTCAACACATAATTTGGTTGGTATAAAAACCAAATCCAAGTTCCTAGTCCCTCTTGCGGAAGAAAATCTGAATGCTTGGGAGCATATTCCACCGAACCTGGCAAATTGGGGGGTTGTATTTGTTACATTTCTTTACTCGGCACCTGAAGAGGTAGCATATAAATGTTTTGAGTAAATAATCATCTCAAATAATGTGTGTCCCTAAAGAACTAGGCCTAAAGAACTTAGAGGCAGCATCAAACTACATTCAGTCTTACATTTTTTTTAAAGTGATTTGTGTACCAAAGTCTTGGCTCTATTTTTGGTTTCTCAAGGTTTCTGTTTGGGCTGCGGAACTGCGTGAGCTTCGAGCAGAATGCTACATCAAGGAAGGAGAACCCGGGAAGGCCATCGGTGATTTAAAAGCTGCCTCCAAACTGAAGAGTGATAATACGGAAGCGTTCTATAAACTCAGCACTATATACTACCAACTAGGGGACCATGAACTGTCCCTAAGGTAAGGTTGTTGTTATCTGTAATAGTATAAAACGTTTTCTTGGATCACTAATCCTTTACAAAAAATTTACCTTGGCAAAAACAATCTCCCTGTTTGCTGACGTAATTAGTCCAAAGGAAGAATCAGCGGGAGAATGGGTATGTAACCTGGGACTGCTAATTTGCCCGCTGGAAATGCCCTTGCCAGCCATATTCCCTTCTTCTGGGCTTAGATTTTGGAGCCACGATTCAGGAGATGAACAGCTTGGAGGTGCATTTGCAGGGGAAATTAAAAAAAAAAATCACCTCTCTCCAGCCTTCTAATTCTGCCCTGCAAGTGTTTTCTTACTTCTCTCTGTTTACATCATGGGGAAAAATGGGGTTAGGAATCTAGTATTTTCCTTCCAGTGTGTGTTTCTGCCCTTATACTCTGGGCCAGCATGGTGTAGTGGCAATGAGCAGTGGATTCTAATCTGGAGAACTGGGTTTGATTCCCCACTCCACATGAGCGGCCGACTCTAATCCCGGTGAACTGGGTTGGTTTCCCCACTCTTACACATGAAGCCTGCTAGGTGACCTTGGGCTAGTCACAGTTCTCTCCGAACCCTCTCAGCCCCACCTACCTCACAAGGTGTCTGTTGTGGGGAGAGGAAGGGAAGGCAATTATAGTCAGGTTGAGGTGCCTTAAAGGTAGAAAAAATCGGGGTATAAAAGCCAACTCTTCTTCATAATATTAAGCCAGTGTAAGTTCCTCAGCATTCTCGCGGGCATTAAAATAAAGCTTTCTATTTAATAAAAACATAATTATTGAACTGCCTCAGCTTACTTTATTAAATGAGATGTATTTAAAAAATCCCTCAGCAATTAATGCTCAGTGAGGTGTGTGTCGACTTGACAAAATGCCATAACTGTGGTGGAAGGTGAAAGAAGTCTCAGCAAACTAGCATTCATAAAAAACCACAGGCGTTCTGTTGTGGTAGAAGAATGGTGCAGTCCTAAAAACACTTAACTTGGGAGTAACCCTTACTGAGGAGGCTTGAGTAGGGCTCTTGATAGACCTGCTTAAGATGGCGCTATTAAGTCGTGAACTTGCAAGAGAAATTGACTTTAGGGAAATCATTCATGATTTTGCAGTGAGAAAGGCCAGAAAAATGAAGCTTTCGTATCACCTGCAGTCAGGTGTCGTAAAACAAACTCTGGGTTATTCGTGATGAAAATAAGCCTGGCTTATCCTCTGACTCTCACGCTGCCTTCTCTTTCCTGTTGTTGGTGGTACTGATTGAAGACTTCCTGATCTATTTAGGAAGACTTTAATCAAACCATAAGTTGTTGTGACCTTCAAATGTGGTGCTTTAACAGGCGTTGATAAATGGCTGTTTATTACCTAGAAACCAGGTTCGTGGTTTGCTTCTTTCCTGCAATTTATTAAAAAGCCTTAATTTGCATTGTTCTTAGACTGAAAACTTCCTAAACCGGGAAGTCTTAAGTCTTCCTAAACCGGGAAGTCTCTTTGCCCAAGGTGAGCTGGGAACTCATGTGTGTGATCTGGAGGACAAAACCATTCTTGTTCTCTTCATAAACAAACAAATTGTCCGTGACAGCTTGATAAGAGCCAGTGTGGTGTAGTGGTTAAGAGTATTAGACTGGAATCTGGGAGGCTCAGGTCTGAGTGAGCCAGGGTGGTGTAGAGGTTAGGAGCGGCAAACTCTAATCTGGAGAACCGGGCTTGATTCCCCTCTCCTCCACATGAAGCCTGCTGGGTGACCTTGGGCTAGTCACAGTTCTCTCCGACCTCTCTCAGCCCCACCTGCCTCACAAGGTGTCTGTTGTGGGGAGGGGGCAAAACTCATGCCACTACACAAGTTATCCAGTGACTGCAAATTCATTACTATCCAGAGCCAGCGTGGTGTAGTGGTTAAGAGCAGTGGACTCTAATCTGGAGAACTGGGTTTGATTCCCCGATCTTCACCTGGGAATCTCTGATGGGCCGCTAATACCCTCCGTTTTCAGAAATGAGTGGGAGATAATGGTTTTACACACTTCCACATGCACACCCCATTCTATGAACCTAGGAGTAACGTTTGAATCCAGAACCCTAGAGCAGATATGTCAAACATAAGACCCATGGGTCAGATGCAGCCCCTTGAGAGTTGTTATCCAGCCCATGAGCCAGCCGAGGCAGCCCACACACACCCCACTCTCGATCTGGGCTGGCGAGGCATGGCCCGGCCAAGCAGCATTTATGTCATATCCGGCCCTCGTAACAATTGAGTTTGATACCCTTCCTCTAGAATGTAGCACGCCGTCCGCAGACACAAACTGACTCTTCTCTTATTCCTCTTTCCTCGGCAAACACAGTGAAGTTCGTGAATGCTTGAAGCTCGACCAGGACCACAAGGAGTGCTTTTCTCATTACAAGCAAGTAAAGAAACTAAACAAACAGATTGTGACGGCAGAAGAGCTCATCCAAGAAGGCAGGTAAGGTGCGACCTGTGCATTCTCTGGACATTTATGCATGGGGGTTTTGCCTGAGGGTTGTTGGTTGCTGGAGCCACACTTCCTTCTTTAGAAGCTATACACCAGCAGACTCCAAGCTCAAAACAAGAAGCCCGCCCCTTGAAATGCCACTTTGTGATTGACTGTACTTACTTTGAGAGAGAAGTCCCCGTCCCCCCCGCAGAAATCCAAGTGCCCAGCCGAAATGCATTTTAAAAGACAGAAACAAAACAGAGCACTCTAAAAGGAATGGGGGCGAGGAACCCAAGCCTCATTTTAAAAGTCCATTCTTCTGCCCAGAAAGAACTCCCAGGAAGCAGGAAGTATTTGAACCCCCGCCTCTTTAAACACTCCTTTGTAATTGACTGTGAGAGAAACCAAGCTAGCGTGTCCCGCACTTTGCCTTATGCACGGGAATTTCACCCGGGCTGAGCTCATGGGAGGTGATGAATTGGGTTATCAGAGAAACGGGAAGTCCGGGATTTGTGAGGGCTGGCAGCGAGGTCTTCTGTAATGGATGGAAAACTCATGCATAACTCCAAGGAATAACCGAGCCAGACGGGGGGCGAATGTGAGCAAAGGTACCCATGCATAAACGACCTCTGGAGGTCACAGAAACCTCTTGCATGGCAACTGCTTAGGTTAGGAAGTAGGACGTAAATCTGTAGGTAGGTACAGATTTATTACATATAGCCAAAGGCCGTTACAATCAAGTAGACACAATCAAATCAGATTCAACAAGAAAACGGTTAAAATCAAGTAAAAAAATAAATTTAAATCAAATACAAATGTTGTCCGGTTTAACTGCAATGCTGGCTTGAATTTTCCTGGCTGCTAGGGCAAAAAGAGACATATTGTAAGTGACAGCAGAGTCAGTATCGGACAGGAGAGAAGAGAGCTTCTGATCATTAAAACAGCTAATCTTGGATTAAAAAAAAAAACCAAGAAGTTTAGATCTGGGTTCATGGTACATAGAGCAGTTCAGCACGTAATGGTCCTCAAGTTCTGAGGATCCGCAGATACATACACGAGAGGCCATCGGGATTTGGGCATAGCGTCCAACTAACATGGCTGTTGGCATGGTCTGAAATCTTAATGGACCATATCTTCAGAGGCAGAAGGCAAAGTTGTTGTGTTTGGTGTTAGGCAGAACAAGTCAGGAGCTCCTGAGGACTTGAGGTTTCAGACACCGTGACATACAGAAAGTGGTCGTACCCCTGAGGGGGGAAACAGCCACTCTGCTGAGCCCATGGGAGTGCCTGCTCCAGCAGCCAGTCACCTTTCAGAGGGGAAAGGAAATGTCGGAGGGAAGCCGAGCAGAGGGGAGAATTCATATCTGCCTCAGGGAAAGGGCAGTGATCGTTCAGGTCCGTCCCAGCAAAAAAGGTGCTCTGCCTGGTAGTGTGGCACTCTGGGAAAGAAGAGAGTACCTGGTTATTACGCTTGTCTCTGGTGATGAGTCCTTTGTGCCATTTAGTCTGACCCTTGGAAAAGGGCAGGCTGGTGTGGGTGGTGTATGTAAATACCAAAGAAGAACTGCCCTATGAGGAGCGGTTAAAACGCTTAGGGCTGTTTAGCTGGGAAAGGAGACGGTTAAGGGGAGACATGATAGAGGTCTATAAAATTATGCATGGCATGGAGAGAGTGGAGAAGCTTTTCTCCCTCTTTCGTAATACCAGAACGTGGGGTCATCTGCTGAAGCTGGAGGGTGAGAGGTTCAAAACAGATAAAAAAAAGTATTTCTTCACACAACGCATAGTTAAATTGTGGAACTCCCTGCCCCAGGATGTGGCGATGGCTGCCAACTTGGAAGGCTTTAAGGAGGGGAGTGGACATGTTCATGGAGGAGAGGGCTATCCATGGCTACTAGTCAAAATGGATACTAGTCATGATGCATACCTATTCTCTCCAGTATCAGAGGAGCATGCCTATTATATTAGGTGCTGTGGAACACAGGCAGGATAATGCTGCTGCAGTCATCTTGTTTGTGGGCTGCCTAGAGGCCCCTAGTTGGCCACTGTGTGAACAGACTGCTGGACATGATGGGCCCTGGTCTGATCAAGCGTGGCCTTTCTTATGTTCTTATTTATTTATTTACAGGTTAGTTGATTTTAAAGGACAGATCAGCAACACAGGTCTCCAGATAGTCAAGGAGAAATCAGTGGGTTATAGGTCAAATCGAGCCTGAACTGACCCTAGAAGCTAAAATGAGTAAACTGAGGCTGTCGTACTTTGGCTACATTATGAGAAGACAAGAGTCACATGAAAAGACAGTCTTGCTAGGAAAAGTTGAGGGCAGCAGGAAAAGAGGAAGACCCAACAAGAGAAGAACTGACTCAATAAAGGAAGCCACAGCCCTCAGTTTGCAAGATCTGAGCAAGGCTGTCAAAAATAGGACGTTTTGGAGGACATTGGTTCACAGGGCCGCCATGAGTCAGAAGCGACTTGACAGCACTTAACACACACACACACACACACTCTCTCTCCGATGGAAGGAAAATGGCCATGCTGTGGGCAGAATTCTGGAAAATGCACGTTTTCGTAGCCAAACAGCATAATAATGCTTCCAGATGCCATATTTCCCTAAAAGATATCGGGAAAGCTGGTTTGGGAAAGACCGTACCAAGATGTGTGTGTGAGCAGGGGGGGGGACTATTGGAGCGTGCTTTGAGTATGGCGTCACTTAGATACTCCAAAAATGCTCAGCATGAACAGAAGAAGAAGAAGTAGAGTATGGCAGGGAGCGCGCTTGCCCCTCCATAGCCAAAGGTGTTGGGAGGTTCGCTTTGCGGTGCGGCAGAGATGACAAAGGGAAGCAAAAGCTTCATTATCAGCCCAGTTGCTGATAAATACAAAAAGGAAATCGATTGGCTTTGTGAGTAATTAGAGAGGTTTACCGCCTGGCCTCTGTGGAAAGCTTTATGTAGTTATTCATCTCCCCAGAAAATTAAAGTGTCAGGGCTGTTAGTTTTAGCGCTAAATGCCATCTCTTATTTAAAACGGTATTTTAACGTCTCAGCATTTAAATGTGGAGATCACAGCGTATTTGCAAATAAAATGCTGCAGCTGCCCCGCAAATAAATCTTCATCAGATTGTCGGCGCTCAGGGGAAATAAGATCAGAACAGAGCTGGGGGGAGGCTTGCGAGAGATGCTTCCCGCAGAATTGCGTGCCAAATGTCACATCAGTGTGGAACTTAAAACAAAACCAAGGTAGAGTTTCTCCAAAGTCGAACATGGCTTTAGAAAATGCTCCCCGGTCGCTTCTCCAGGTCAGCAACCTTGACCTTGGGTACATATTTGGTCCTAGTGAGCTAGGAGTAAATTGTACAAAGCACACTTGCATAGCTTCTGCCTGGCAGGGCATGAATCATACATGAATCGTGCTTCGTAATGGGCTGGATGAGCCCCCTCTCCCTCTGCTGGCTTTCCAACTGTGTGACTGGTTTTGTCTTCTAATACATTTCAATAAGCGAAGACATTTGTTTGAAACTGTGCAGTTGTCCGGTAATGAGAAGAACAGGGACTAGTGCGTGTCTCCTTTGCCTTGCCTCTGATCTCATACAGTTGCTGGATATGCTTGGCTCTTACCCGATTTCAGACCTTTAGCCACTGTGGCTGTGAATCATCATACTGTCTTACTCATGGTTGCTTGTTTGCCACGTGGAATCCAGGACGTTTTCTGTCAAAGAACAATTTGAGCCAGCGTGGTGTAGCTGTTAAGTGCGGTCGACTCTAAACTGGAGAACCGGGTTTGATTCCCCCACTCCTCCACAGGAAGCCAGCTGGGTGACCTTGGGCCAGTCACAGTTCTCTTAGAGCTCTCTCAGCCTCACCTACCAGTGGCTAGATGGCCATCTGTCAGCAATGCTGGTTCGATGCCCTTAGGCAGATCATGAGAGGGAGGGCATCTTGGCCATCTTCTGGGCATGGAGTACGGGTTACTGGGGGTATGTGGGGGAGGTAGTTGTGAATTTCCTGCAGTGTGCAGCGGGTTGGACTAGATGACCCTGGTGGTCCCTTCCAACTCTATGATTCTATCTTACAAGGTGATTGTTGTGAGGAGAGGAAGGGAAGGCAGTTGTAAGCCACTTTGATTCTCTTTAAAAGGTAGAGAAACTGGCATATAAAAATCAACTCTTCTTCTTCTCCTCAGGGATAATGCATTCCCCCTTCCCTTTTTTTGTTTTCAAAATGCAGTTAACTTATGGCGACAAGACCAGAGACTAACAGAGGTGGGTTGCCATTACCTGCCTCTGCAAAGCAACCCTGGACTTCCTTGGTGGTCTCCCATCCAAGGACTAACCAGGGCTGACCCTGCTTAGCTTCCGAAATCTCACGAGATTGGGCTAGCCTGGGACATCCAGGTTATGGCGTTTTCCCTACACACAATTATATTGCTGCTGAGAAAAATTCTCACAGGGGTAGTAAACCTATATTTGGGATGCAGGGAATTCTCCTAATCACCTGGGTGAGGGGAATTGTCTTCATTATTTTTATATCAAGAAAGTGCTTTTTAAGTTAAGTTGGGCTAGTCGCAGCTCTCTTAGAGCTCTCTCAGCCCCACCTACCTCACAGGGTTTCTGTTGTGGGGTGGGGAAGGGAAGGTGATTGTAAGCCGGTTTGATTCTCCATTAAGTGGTAGAGAAAGTCGGCATATAAAAACCAGCTCTTCTTCTTTTCATGCTGAGCATTTCTGTTGTCTTGCTCTGGGGTGTGGCCATTCAGCCTTTTAACAGCATGGAAAGGACAGCCGCATGTTTTTTTTAAAAATCAGTCGGAAGCCTTAACGCAAGAGAACTAATGTTGTTGTTTTCTAATGCCATGTCTAGGTACCAGGAGGCCATTGATAAATACAAGACAGTGATGAAAACGGAGCCCACAGTTTCTGCTTATACCACACGTGCCAAAGAGAGAGTCTGCCACTGCCTCTCCAAGGTAAACGTTCAGTAACTTTGCAGTAACTTTGTGCAGCGAAACGAAGCAAACACTGACCTCGTGGTGTAGTGGTTAAGAGCGGTGGTATGGAGCGGTGGACTCTGATCTGGAGAACCGGGTTTGATTCCCCACATGAACGCCGGAGGCTAATCTGGTGAACTGGATTTGTTTCCCCACTCTTACACACAAAGGCAGCAGGTTACAGCTCTCTTAGAGCTCTCTCAGCTCTTCCAGTGGTAGAGAAAGTCGGCATATAAAAACCAACTCTTTTTCTTCTCCTCCTCTTCCTCCTCCTTCCTTCCTTCCTTCCTTCCTTCCTTCCTTCCTTCCTTCCTTCCTTCCTTCCTTCCTTCCTTCCTTCCTTCCTTCCTTCCTTCCTTCCTTCCTTCCTTCCTTCCTTCCTTCCTTCCTTCCTTCCTTCCTTCTTTCTTTCTTTCTTTCTTTCTTTCTTTCTTTCTTTCTTTCTTTCTTTCTTTCTTTCTTTCTTTCTTTCTTCTACTACTCCTTCCTTCCTTCCTTCCTTCCTTCCTTCCTTCTTCCTTCCTTCCTTCCTTCCTTCCTTCCTTCCTTCCTTCCTTCCTTCCTTCCTTCCTTCCTTCCTTCCTTCCTCTTCTTCCCTTTCCCAGAACCAGGAGTCAACAGAAGCCATCAAGATCTGCAGTGAAGTTCTACAACTGGAAGGAGACAACGTAAATGCCCTCAAAGCCAGAGCCGAAGCGTACTTGCTGGAAGAGCAGTACGAGGAAGGTAAAAAGTTGAAGGAAGACAGATGGCATTCCTTGGGGGTGTTTAGTTATAGTGGAAAGTCGCCAGTGTGAGTTTGGGTATCTGCCTTTTTGGCATCGTAGAATATTAATCCCACCAAGAACCTCTTTTAAGAATGATTTACGCTACATCTAAATTTATTGACTGGAGCAGTCAAGCCACTGTGGAAGAATACAAATAATTAGTCTCCAAAGTTCAGCTCTGTGAAAACCAGTTCCGCTATTTTCTGTTTTTATGAGGGAGCGTTTTGCAAAGGAAGCCAGATATGCATAGCGTGGATTGGCTGGTGTCTGTGGTAACACAAGCCCACCCCAATCCCTGAGCAGTTTTACAACTGGATTTTTCTTTGGTAAAAAAATATGTGAAGTGATGAATTAAAATTTATGTTACGTTAGAAATAAAAAAGGCGAACAGGCCACTTGATATCAGAGGAGAGGGGAAAGACAGACAATCAGTATTCAAGTTATTATTAGATCCACCTTTCTAACATAGTTGGAAGAGCCCAAGTTCACTTGGCAGAGGGGAGAAACAAAACCCCAACAAGCTTTGTCTAAAGGCTTATTTGTGTGCATCCTCATTGTCTAAGAATACCCGGAAACCTTGACAAAGTGGAATAGAGTGAAGGGAGAAGGGATGTATATTTGTCTAGCAATCCCTGGTAGTGGGAACCATGGGTTGCCAGAAGATCCCCATGTCTCTCATTTGAAATAAGTTTCAGTTTGCAAGACCTGAGAAAGGCTGTTATTGATAGGATGTTTGGGGGGTTATAGGATCGCTATAAGTCTAAAGTGATTTGACAGCACATAACACATTCATAGAGAGTCATATGCCATTATAAATGTGCCCTCCTGGACTGTTTTATTCTACTACATTTATAGCCCCTTTATAAAATGGCCTCCTGGTGAATAGTCTAGTTAAACCCAGCTCCACTTGCCCAGTTATGTGCCATAAAGTCCCACGGATGAGATTTAGCCATCTTAAGTTCATGATTTTAAGGCCATCCATCCAGCATGTATAGCCTCTTAAATAATGCATAGTTGTTGAGGGAGTTGTCTCGTAGCCTTTAACAAATGTGTGACAGGGATATGGGGCTGCAGCAAACAGAAAAGTAGCTAAAACATGTTCCATTTTTGGGTGTTGTTTGGCTGTTAGCTGTATGTAATGTTTCTGAGCACACTGCAGGCGAGTTTGGCATGGAGTATTTGTGCTACCGCAGGACTTTATGGTAGTTTGAGTGGAGGTCTGAGTGGTGCGACAACTCTTTCTCATTGTTAAGTAAAACAGCGGTTTGCTTGTCTGTTGAAAGGGTTTGTTGAAATGACCTGAGATCTGGTCACCACACCTAAGAAAGAATATCGCAGAGCTTGAGAAGGTGCAGAAAAGAGCAACCAACATGATCAGGGGGCTAGAGCAACGGCCTTATGAGGAGCAGTTAAAATGCTTAGGGCTGTTTCGCTTGGAAAGAAGGCAGTTAAGGGGAGACATGATAGAGGTCTATAAAATTATGCATGGTATGGAGAGAGTGGACAGGGAGAACCTTTTCTCCCTCTCTCATAATACCAGAACGTGGGGTCATCTGCTGAAGCTGGAGGGGGAGAGATTCAAAACTGATAAAAGGAAGTATTTCTTCATACAACGCATAGTTAAACTGTGGAACTCCCTGCCCCAGGATGTGGTGATGGCTGCCACCTTGGAAGGCTTTAAGGGGGGAGTGGACATGTTCATGGAGGAGAGGGGTATTTGTGGCTACTAGTTAAAATGGATACTGGTCAGGATGCATACCTATTCTCTCCAGGATCAGATGAGCCATGCCAGTTATATTAGGTGCCGTGGAACACAGGCAGGACAATGCTGCTGCAGTCGTCTTGTTTGTGGGCTTCCTAGGGGCACCTGGTTGGCCACTGTGTGAACAGACTGCTGGACTTGATGGACCTTTCGTCTGATCCAGTAGAGCTTTTCTTAAATTCTTATGAGATCGTAGGATCTGGTTCAAAACAAATTATTCTGAGCCCCACCCACCCAATATGTTCTAACAGTCACTGTGTCATGATTGATTGTGCTTGGAGTTTCTCTTTAACAGCTGTAAGAACTGTGTCTTGTTATTTGAAGGTGGAGTGTCTAGGGGAAGGATGATTGCCATCTCCTTGGTTTTCTTTGCAAGCCCTTGAGCAATTAACAGCAAGGCTTGAGGAATCGCATACCAATGTGTTGATTAGTGGCATTGTGGGAGCATGGAAGGGCTCAGATCTCAAAGAAAGTGAGATTTTTCTCCGGTTGCGCTTCCTTATCCCATTAATAATATACAGTTTACATACAGAGACCGGAGTACAGAATGGAGGACCAGTTCTCTGGCCCAGCCTTTAATTGGGCGTAGTGGTTAAGAGTGGCAGACTCAGATCTGGAGAACCGGGTTTGATTCCCCACTCCTACCCATGAAGCCAGCTGGGTGACCTTGGGCTAGTCACAGTCTCTTAGCCTCCCCTACCTCACAGGATGTCTGTTGTGGGGACGGGAAGGAAAGGTGATTGTAAGCCAGTTTGAGTCACCCTTAAGTGGTGGAGAAAGTCGGCATATAAAAACCAACTCTTCCTCCGCCACTCATTTTCTCCAGGGGAACTGATCTCTGTCAGCTGGAGATCAGTTGTAATAGCAGGGGATCTCCAGGTACTACCTGGAGGTTGGCAACCCTACTGCCAAAGGCTCAAACTCAGGGTCGGTACTCGTGTGGTTTTCACCGAGCTGTCGGTCCTAAATGTACAGCAACATTCGGGGAGACCTGGACGTTTGAGTGGCTACCTTTTATGCTTTGTAGCTGGGGGAGGGGGGGAGTATATAAATTGGATTATTTTAACAGCATGGGGGTGCCCTCTCCCCACTAGCGGGGGTGTATTGCGGTTGCCTATTGGCAACAAACGGAAAAGGCTGTTTTGCGGTAGGCATTCGTCATGAGGCTTTCTTTATAATGCGTTCGCTAGATGGAATAGATGAGGGCGTCCGGTGCTTAATGTTACTGGACCAATAAAGCTGTGTGCTGGAAAGGCCCCAGCAGCTTCCCTTTCCGATTCAGATGTAGCCGTGGCCGTCTCCTGCTGGCTTTCCGAGCCGAATGGCCAAAATGTTTTTTTAAAAAGTCTACGGCGAGCAAGGCTCATCACAGTAGGCCAGCTAGTGTGGATGAAAGAGAAGTAATGTTTGCACTTTGCTGGCGGATGGATGCTTAAATCACTGGGGCATCAGAAGGATTTAAAAAAAAAAAAATCTTTGGGGAAAGAATTGCCGGCAGCCCCCAAGTGTCTAAGTGATATAAATTGGTCACCATTTCCTGCCGGCTTGCCCAGAAACAACAACAAGATGAATGTAATGCCTACTGAGAGGGAACAGCTGCTGGAAGATAATCTGATGCAAATACTTTGTCTTACTTAGAAAAGCTAGGAGTCTTAGATCCGTAATGAGACGTTCCAAGATTAGAAACGGAGAAACCAGAAAAGACTCATTACACAGGGAATGCAAAGCAGGCCCGGGCAAAGGCCGCTGCCGTTGAAGCTTAAACGTTCCATTTCTTGGCTTAGAGCAGTAATGCAATTATGGAAATCCATCTTGTATGTTTGTTTTAAAACTCCCCTTTAGTCCAAGCTACTGAGTTTCGGAAATCCTTACTTTTACAGAGAAGGAGCATATTATATAATGGCCTTAGTCAAGTTAGTGGAGCAGCAGGTGGCTGGGGGCGACCTGGAGAAGGGATGTCATTGCGCGGGGTTTGACCATAGAGTTTTGAGTGAATGCTAGAGTGTCACCCCAGGTGATGACCTCACCTCCGGGTTGCACTGGAAGTGACGCCATTATGTTGGGGGTGCTGATTGAGCACCTCCCATTTTGCCCACCATTTTCCTCCCAGCACCCAGTTGAAGAAGAAGAGCTGGTTTTTATATGCGGAATTTCTCTACCACTTAATGGAGAATCACACCGGCTTACAATCACCTTCCCCTCCCCACAACAGACACCCTGTGAGGTAGGTAGGGCTGAGAGAGCTCTAAGAGAGCTGTGACTAGCCCAAGGTCACCCAGCTGGCTTCATGTGTAGGAGTGGAGAAACGAATCCAGATTAGCGTCCGCCGCTCCTGTGGATGAGTGGGGAATCAATCCTGGTTCTCCAGATCAGAGTCCACTGCTCCAAACCACCACTCTTAACCACTACACCATGCTGAGTGGTAGCAGCCAGTGATTGGTGGGGATTGAAAGGTCTCCCACTACCAGCAGGCATCTGTCAACCCTAGGCAGGGGTCTCAGATAATACCCCTTGTCGAGCCGCCTCAGATCTGCTAAAAGG
Organism: Euleptes europaea; assembly: GCF_029931775.1. Lineage (NCBI taxonomy): Eukaryota > Metazoa > Chordata > Lepidosauria > Squamata > Sphaerodactylidae > Euleptes > Euleptes europaea. The sequence continues at coordinate 12,267,302 of NC_079327.1, read as the reverse complement.
CTTGTCTTTGGTTCCTGGGGAGAGTGCATAGCTCAAAATTTGTGCTTTGTGTTCAGAGGGCCTCGAACTAAATCTGGAGCCTCTTTGGATTGCAGCTGAGAGGACAGAAAAGACAGACTTCTGCCTGAAATCAGGGAGAGCCGTGCTAGCCCAAGGAGAGTATACTGGACCAGGTGGACCAGCAGTCTGATGGATAAGGCAGCTTCTTACGTTCATGCACTCAAATAAATCAGATGATAATTTACTTGGCATAAGCAAAAACAAAACAAAAAATCTGAGACTTAAGCATCTGCAGCAGATAAATCATGGCAGAATAACTGAAGGTACATTCATTATGTGTTCTGGGTAGCCATTCGGGACTACGAAGCTGCGAAGGAGCAGAATGACGATGATCAAGAGATCCTGGAAGGCCTGGAGAGAGCGCAGAGGATGCTCAAGCAGTCTCAGAAGAGAGATTACTACAAAATTTTAGGAGTGAAAAGGTGAGCACTTGAAAGGCGACTCCCTTACGTATTTACTTAGTCACTACAGTTGAAGCCTGCTCCAGGGACCACCAGGGTCATCTAGTCCAACCCCCTGCACAATGCAGGAAACTCACAACTACCTCCCCAGTGACCCCCACTCCATGTCCAGAAGATGGCCAAGATGCATGAAGACGGTTCTTCTATCCCCACCGCAACCTTGTAAGGCAGAATCATATAGTTGGAAGGGCCCACTAGGGTCATCTAGTCCAACCCCCCTCACAATGCAGGAAACTCACAACCACCTCCCCCCCACACACCCCCAGTGACCCTTACTCCATGCCCAGAAGATGGCCAAGATGCCTTCCCTCTCATGATTTGCCCAAGGTCACAGAACCAGCATTGCTGACAGATGGCCATATAGCCCCTGCTTAAAAACTTCCAGGGAAGGAGCGCTTACCACCTCCCGAGGAAGCCTGTTCCACCGAGGAACTGCTCTAAATGTAAGCAAATTCTTCCTAATGTCTAGATGGAAACTCTTTTAATTTAATTTCAACCCGTTGGTTCTGGTCTGACCTTCTGGGGCAACAGAAAACAACTCGGCACCCTCCTCAATATGACAGCCCTTCAAGTACTTGAAGATGGTTATCATATCACCTCTCTGTCTTCTACTCTCCAGGCTAAACATACCCAGCTCCTTTAACCTTTCCTCATAGGACTTGGTCTCCAGACCCCTCACCATCTTTGTTGCCCTCCTCTGGACACATTCCAGCTTGTCTACATCCTTCTTAAATTGCGGTGCCCAAAACTTAATACATTACTCTAGGTGAGATCTAAGCAGAGCAGAGTGAAGCGATACCATCACTTCACTTCATCTGGACACTATACTTCTGTTGGTACAGCCCAGGATCCCATTTGCCTTTTTAGGTTAGACTGAAAGACAGCGAGTTACCCAGAGGCCATCCCATAATGGCTGAGGAAGGACTTGAGCCCAGGCTTCTAAATCAAAGACACTATCGCCTACAATGCATGATGCTTATAGAAGTCTAGCTATTGGAAGGAACTGAGTGTAATTTGTTCACAGTAGGGTTGCCAGCTCTGGATTGGGAAATGTCTGGAGATTTTTGGGGCGGAGCCTGATTTTTGGGGAGGATTTTTGGGGCGGAATCTCCCTGGAGGTTTGGGGAGGGACTTCAATGTTGTAGAGTACAATTGCCAAAGCAGCCGTTTTCTCCATGGGAACTGATCTCTATCAGCGGGAGATCAGTTGTAATGGCAGGAGATCTCCTGCTAGTACCTGGAGGTTGGCAACCCTAGTTCATAGAGGAAGTATTTTGTGTGCCTCTGGGCATACTAACGTTATGCCAGAAATTGGATGGTAGTTCTTGTGAGGGAAGGGAGTAGGAATGCTAAAATGACTGTTGAATAAGGGTTGTAGTTAGGGATGCTGTTTGTCCACAATTGGCCGGCAAACCCCTGCTGGTGCTCCCCTATGTCCCCTTCCAATGCAAACTGGAGCAGCAGGGGGAAATTGGCGTTGCTTCACATGGCCGCGTCGCTTCCAGGTGAAGACCTGCAAATCCGGTCAAATCGAGGTCTTGTTTTGGCACAAAAACCACTGGGAAGTTCATTTTGCAAATAACTTTCTGTTTATTTCTACAGGAATGCCAGAAAACAAGAAATTGTAAAAGCGTACAGGAAGCAGGCAATGCAGTGGCACCCAGATAACTTCCAGAACGAAGAAGAGAAGAAGAAAGCAGAGAAAAAGTTCATTGACATAGCAGCTGCCAAAGAAGTCCTCACTGATCCAGGTCTGTTAGCTCTAGGCTCCTGCAGACTCCTGATTGCTCACGCATCTCCCTTTTCCTTTTAACTTCACCATTTTATTTGCAGGGTGCATTCAAATTGTTTGTCACGTTTTTATGATCTCACGCTTGCGCATCCATCTTTTTTTATTAGAAATGCGGCGGAAATTCGATGCCGGAGAAGACCCGCTGGATGCGGAAAGCCAGCAAGGCGGAGGAAACCCTTTCCACCGAGGATGGAATTCCTGGCAGGGGTTTGACCCCTTCAGTTCTGGAGGACCTTTTAAATTTAAGTTCCACTTCAGTTAGAAAACTTTCCTCCCTGCCTGCCTTGCTTCTACAAGTTTCGTTTTATTATTTTGTTTCTAAGTAATTTAAAATAGTGAAATCTTTGAACAAGGACTTGAATGAAAATTAGCCCTTCTGTGACGGAAGGGTAAACTAGCACATGAAAGAATGTGATACAATGGGAGTCCTATTAGTACTAAATTGATTTTATATTTCTGGATGTCAGATTCCTGACCTCTACTAAAGACATTGAAGGATAGTTAAGGCTGAAGCCCCTGGGCCCCTTTTTCAAAAGTGGTTCAAAACCCTTCAGCCCAAGACAAATCCATGTAAAAGAAAACATTTTATTCAAGAATGCACTTTAAATTTTAGCATACTTTTTAGTGACTTTTCTGGGACTCTGTAGAAATGATGAGAAAGTACAATATTTTTCGGTATAAATGCCAATATTTTGATTGGCTGCTCTTTGGGAAGAAGAAGAGTTGGTTTTTATACCCCACTTTTCTCTACCTTTAAGTAGTCTCCAAGTGGCTTACAAATCACCTTCCCCTCCCCACAACAAACACCTTGTGAGGTAGGTGGGGCTGAGAGAGTTCGGAGAGAACTGTGACTAGCCCATTGTCACCCAGCAGGCTGCATGTGGAGGAGTGGAGAATCAAACCTGGTTCACCCGATTAGAGTCCACCTCTCCTAACCACTACACCACAGTGCCTCACACTGGAGGGGGGCCTCCCTGTCACTCCTGTAAGATGTCATCTTGTCAAAAACTCCTGAGTTATGATGCAGGTCTGCCCTTGCAGTACACGTGGGGCCCATTCCAGAAGGGGCTTGAGCTTACTGAGAACTTGCCTAGGAGTAGGCATAATAACCCCTTGTATGCTACATTTTAGGATGACATTATGATAATGCTTTAGCAAGACTGCATTCAGACACTTGACTATGGTTAAGAAAAATGGGCACAATGGTTAAGAAAAATGGGCACAAACCTGAACTGTTTCTAGGGCTGCGCGTGTGTCTGCCCCCCCCCCCCCAAACTGGGTCCCTGTGCATTCTTTCTGTACCACTGTTCTGTAAGATGGCTGAATGCAGCTTCAGGTCATTCCAATGCCCAAAATGTTCAATAGAAGCCATCCATAAGGTTGCAGTCCTAAGAACACTGTCCTATGAGTATGCCCATTGACTAAAATGGGACTTACCTCTGAGTAGACCTGCTGGGGATTGCTTTCTGAGACTTACGTTTATAGAAAGGAGACTGGCTTGTGGACAGTATTCTGATTTCTTTCTTTTTCAAAAGGACACTTGGCATTAGAGTAGACTGAACATTCAATGACTATTGTGCCAAATCTGCAAAATTTCACTTCCGCCCTGGCGACCATTTCTTCAAAGAAAGGGATGGGGGTATGATTTGGGTGAACTTGTAATATGACAGTGTTGTGGTTTGTGGTTGTAAGATATTTTGAGAACAAGTTAAAGGGCATTTATCAGTATCCTACAGATATTAACTAACATGCATCATTTTGAAGCATTTTGGGTCGGTACCTTTTGTGAAGTCGTAAGGGGCCTCGCTGTATTAACCAAGAAATTTGGAAATCAACGAACACCAAGTCTGACTTACCTCTTGGGCTGGCTTAAGGAACTGGGACTCTCTTCCAGTATCCTTATGTTTGACATTACAAAGTGCATTCCAAGTACACCATCTCATTACACAATTTTGAACCTTGAGAAATGTTTTCAAAATCCAGCCTTCCTTGAGAAGGCAATTTTAGAACCTAGTTAAATTCCCCACCCACCCTTTCTTACTCCAGCGTTCCAGTCAAAACCTCAAGAATAACCCCATAATAATCTAGAGAGCCCATTAATGGTATCATATAATTCATACACACCTGCCCAAGTCCCACAGGAGGCCTGAACGTGGAATACAATTCCATGCATATTTTCCTTGCTGGGTTGGGAATTTTACAGATTACAGGCAGATCTGTAGCCAGGAGAGAACCCTCACATCAAGCATGTAAACGAGGCTTGGATTTCACTGACTGACTGTGTCCAGAGATCATGCCCAGCCTGTTGAGAAGAGAGGTGGCGGAAGACGACTGTCTTGTAACGGCTTCCCCCAAAGAAGGGCTGTGTGAATCTGAATAACATCACCTCTAACCTTGCTGTGAGAATGCTGTTTAGGGATATTCCTGGGAAATCCCCAAAGATGAACAATTCCAGAAGAATGCTTTTGCTTTTTGTTTGTATCTTCATGGGAATCACTCAGGCCTTCCTGTCACAGATGTAGTTATTACATAGCAACAGTGCCCTCAGTGCATGTATTTTGAACACACACATGAACACGTGAAGCTGCCTTATACTGAATCAGACCCTTGGTCCATTGAAGTCAGCATTGTCTACTCAGACCGGCAGCAGCTCTCCAGGGTCTCAGGCGGAGGTCTTTCACATCACCTACTTGCCTAGTCCCTTTAACGGAAGATGCCAGGGACTGAACCTGGGACCTTCTGCATGCCAAGCAGATGCTCTACCACTGAGCCGCAGCCCCTCCCCTGTATTTAAAACACTTCACTTTTGACGATAGTCATAAAAGGAGCAGAGTCGCCAGGGGGTAGAGAGTAATCCTTGCTTTCTGCTGCGATCCTAAATGCAGTTGCAAGGGAGTAAGCACCACTGAGCTCAGTGAGGCTTGTGTCTGAATAAATATGCTCAGGCTCACCACGTTTTGGGTCTGACGAGGAAGTTCATTGACAAGTCCTATTTTGCATGGCTACACGTGGTTTTTCGAGTCAGTCGCCGTTGCCTGGAGCACCAGTAACAACTGCAAGTTAGATTGATCCAGGAGTCCATCAAGGCAGGTTCTGTAATCACATCAGTAAAGACCAGCCTGTGTCAATTAACATAAGCCACTGCGGGAGATGCGCACAGTCCAAATGTTTGTAAAGCTTCAAAAACATTTTTTTAAAAAGGCAGTGCTATGGAGCTAAGAAGTTCTTTTGAAGATAAGACATTCGAAAGCATGCTAGGCAGTGTATTAGCAGCAACAATTTTTGATTAAAGCTGCACCCTAGTTTTATCGACTGGTTTCAAGCTTCTGTTAAAACCAGCGAGCTCACTTCGTGTGTGTGTTTGGGTGTGTAAAACCAGATTAATATGAACAAGAGTGCCATAGTTTAAAAAAAAACTGGTTATGTGCCACAGATCCTTTTCCACTGTACCAGTGTTTTCATGGGCTTGTATTCCATTGGATGAGGGTGGGAAGAGAGGGTCCATGGGCGGGAAATGCATTTATTTCTTCTCTTTGGAAACTTAAGGAAGCCATTTACAGCAATTCAGTGGTTGTTTTCTGGGTTGCTGTAGAAAGATATTGGTATTTATTATTAAATGCCTTAAATATGAACTCGCTTCGAGATCTTTTTCTTCTTCCAGAAATCACTCTATATCTGTATTAAGAGGGCATCCTGGAATTTCATGTATGCTGAGTAAATACATCTAGTCCAGCATCCTCACACAGTGGCCGACTAGTCTGGAGGTCCCACAACGGGCATAGAGGCCAAGGCCTTCCCCTGATATTGGCTGTGGTCACCGTGGCTAGTAGCCACTAACAGATCTATCCATGAATCTGTCTAATCCCCTTTTAAAGCCGTCAATGCCTGTGGCCATCGCTACATCCTCTGGCAGGGGCTTCTATGCTTTAGCCTCTAATACAGGGGTGTCAAACGTTAAGGTCTGTGAGCTGGATCCATCCACTTGAGAGCCCTTATCTGGCCCACGAGCCAGCAGTCCCCCCTTCGATCTGGTCTGGCAAGGCATGGCCCGGCCAAGTGACATTTATGGCCTATCTGTAGGGTTGCCAACCTCCAGGTGGTTAGCAAAAATAAAGCACCGATACTAAATAGACAAGCTGTGTGAAATAATAGTATCAAGCTCACTAAGTTATATGCAAAAGTGTGATTATATTATGTACAAGTTCAAGGAGCCAACAATGATAAGGATACATACATGAACACATATACAAAGATACAATGTAGCTAGCAAACTACCAAAGATGGTCAGTTTCAACAGTTTCAACGATTGTCTTTCAAAGGTAAGTACAATGACTTATTCTATATATTTCTTTCCAGGGAAGAAGATGGAGCCTGGAGCAGATAGAGGCAGCTTTGATGTGCCTCTATCTGCTCCAGGCTCCATCTTCTTCCCTGGAAAGAAATATATAGAATAAGTCATTGTACTTACCTTTGAAAGACAATTGTTGAAACTGTTGAAATTGTTGAAACTGACCATCTTGTTTGGTAGCTTGCTAGCTGCATTCTATCTTTGTATATATGTTCATGTATGTATCCTTACCATTGTTGGCTCCTTTCACTTGTATATAATATAATCACACTTTTGCATATAACTTAGTGAGCTTGATACTATTATTTCACACAACCTCCAGGTGGTGGCAGGAGATCTCCTGCTATTACAACTGATCTCCAGCAGATAGAGATCAGTTCCCCTGGAGAAAAATGGCCGCTTTGGCAATTGGACTCTATGGCATTGAAGCCCCTCCCCAAATCCTGTCCTCCTCAGGCTCTGCCCCAAAAGCCTCCCGCTGGTGGCGAAGAGGGACCTGGCAACCCTACCTATCCGGCCCTCGTAACAATTGAGTTCGACACCCCTATTTTAGACTGCTTCCTTTCTGGCTGCTCTACTGCCCAGTCCCCATCACACGAAAACAATGAGGCAGCTTCATTTTTATTTGTTCAGATATTCTCCAACAATGCTTTGAGTTGAAGAATGCACTACAAAAATTACATTTTTTAATTCTCTTTTGGATGTCTGGAAGCTGCCCTGTGTTGGCAAACAGTCACATTAAATTTGTGGTGACAAGAGCACGTCAAGTCGCTTGCCAAGTTTGGATTCTGCACTTCATGCGTGTGATGTAAACAATATAAATGTTTGGCGGCAGGCAGTGTAGAAGTGTGTCCTTTTGCCTTAATGGCCGGGGAAGAAGAGCTGGTTTTTATATGCTGACTTTCTCTACCACTTAAGGGAGAATCAAACCGGCTTACAATCACCTTCCCTTCCCCACAACAGACACCCTGTGAGGTAGGTGGGGCTGAGAGAGCTGTGACTAGCCCAAGGTCACCCAGCTAGCTTCATGTGGAGGAGTGGGGAAACTAATCCAGTTCACTGAATTAGCCTCTGCCGCTCTTGTGGAGGAGAGGGGAATCAAACCCGGTTCTCCAGATCAGAGTCCACCGCTCCAAACCACCGCTATTAACCACTATAGCACACTGGCTACCACAGCATGGCTCTTTCCCACCCTGCAGTGTTGGGATATGGACCACAGTGGAGGAATCCACACAACTCTTTCCCTCACCAAAATAGGGCCAGTTCTGGAGACGCAGTAGTGGCATTTCCACAATGCGTGTTTCCCCCACCCATTCCACCCCCCTAGGGTTGCCAATCTCCAGGTACCATCTGAAGATCTGCTATTACAACTGATCTCCAGCCGACAGAGATCAGTTCCCCTGGAGAAAAGGGCCGCTTTGGCAATTGGACTCTATGGCATTGAAGTCCCTCCCCTCCCCAAACCCCGCCCTCCTCAGGCTCTGCCCCAGAAACCTCCTGCTGGTGGCAAAGAGGGACCTGCCAACCCTACCCCCACCCCAGTAAAATGCTTTGGTCTTTATAGCACTGGCTGCCCCAGGCCAGGCCAAGGAAATATACACTGTGATGGTACCAGGACACGAGGAAACCTTACAGCAAGTTGGAAAAGGAGTTCATTCAAAACAGCAGGCATTTGATTGTGGCATTTGATTCTGAGATATCCTTACAGATAAGCAAACTGGCAATGAAAGGTTTTTCTTTTATTTGATATAAGTTGCAATTTTAAAAAATATAACTGTTTAATGTTTTAAAAAATGACCTGGAGCATCCCAACCACCCAGACAACTGTTTTTACCCATCAATTTAACTTCTTCCCTAGCTAAATTGTTACAGAATAGTAAGGTCCAGACAATTCACTGGAGGAGTACAGTAAAAAGGGAAGCTCTTCAAAGAGAGCGAGAGACATTACTAACCTATTGGTATTTTTATACCGCCCAACCCTATGCTTGCTTGCAGAGTATGTTCACTGAACAGAGTATGCTTGCAGAGTATGTTCACTGAATTCACTAGAGTAGGGGTGTCAAACTTAAGGCCCACGGGCTGGATCTGGCCCCTTGAGAGCACTTATCCAGCCAGCTGAGGCAGCCCACCCCCCATCTGGGCTGGCGAGGTATGGCCCGGCCAAGTGGCATTTATGTCATACCTGGCCCTCATAACAATTGAGTTCACCACCTCTGCACTAGAGAGCTTACTTCCAAGAAAACATGCATAAGAGGGCACCCTTACCCACTCAGTTTTTTTTTAATCTTGCCCTTTCCCAAGGAGCTGAGGGTGGTGTATATATAGCTCTTAGCCTACCTCGCAGTGTTGTTGTGAGGACATGTTGAGTGCATGTGTATGTGAGGGTGTGAGAATGTCCGGTCTAAGGTCACTAGTGAGCTTAATGTCCAGGTAGGAATTTGAACCCAGGTTTCCCCAGGCTCAGTATACCACAATACTAGGAAGAAAGGTGTATTTTTTTAATATGCTGACAATGTGTAGGTTTTATGCACTTGGAACAAATTAAAACACTAGCTAACAACTTGACAGTTTTAATAAGGGAATGAAACAACTTTAGTACACCCCCCATCACCGATTTTAAATACATTTTTTATAAACGACACTGAGAAAAAGGTGAACAATGAAATTGTGAGGCACTTCTAATCCAGTGCTTAATCCACTGAGAAATTGTTTTCCAGTTGATTCTTAAATCAGTAGATTACAGTATGGTTGTCTGAGGAAGCTACAGGATAGAGGACAGAAAAAAATGCAATTCAGACTTCAAATTCTGTTGTCTCAAGGTATCGGAAGAGGCACACTGTTTGCTCCAGTCAGTCAGTTTGACCTCGCCTCGTACAAAGACACACACTTTGAATAGCACGAGGCTGTCGACCAGAACCGCGTATGGAATACAAGCACTTTGTGCTTAGGGAAAATAGCACCAGAAATTGCCCGGCCTTTGGAAACAAAAGAAGGGGGGGGGGGGAGAAAGCCCATCAGGCTGAACTAGCAATCGTAGAACTATAGTTTTCCGTTGGGCTTCCTTATCGTTTTTGCTGGACTTCCTTTGCATTCTGTTCTTCGCTTTGCAATTAAAATAGGCAAAGTAATTTTTTTTCTCCTTTTAATTTAATATCACACTCGCGAATCTTAAAAAATAGAGCGTCTCTGAACTATTTACATCCCTGGTCTGATCGGCTTCGTCCCTTTTTCCTACTCCCCTCAAGTCCACGGGTGGTAATGGGGCAATTGTGCCGGCACAACCAATTCCAAGGAGGGCTTAAAGTTCGTCATGTTTGGCATCTGCAACAGAAAAAAGCGCACATTTGTTATGTGTGCCACCAGTTATAAAAACCAAACAAACGTGTTAATTAACACAGCTGAGGTTGTTTGGATATTTTCTTAATGTCATTTTTTCATTACCCCTGGAATCATTTATTTTACTTGACGTCTTAATCCTCTGTCCAAGCTGTTGGTGATATTATAAAGTGGCACCTTTAGAAAAGCAGACAGCCAGGAACCACACATTAGCTCAATAATTCCCAAAGTTGTGCTGAGGTTGCCAGCTCCAGGTTGGGAAATACCTGGAGATTTTGGGGGTGGAGCCTGAGGAGGGCGGGGTTTGGGGAGGGACTTCAATGAAGTATAATGCCATAGAGTCCGCCTTCCAAAGCAGCCAGGGGAATTGATCTTTGTCATCTGGAAATCAGTTGTACTAATGGGAGATCTCTAGCCACCACCAGGAGGTTGGCAACCCTAGCCGAGGGATGCGTGGGGGAATGTTATCTACTACTATGTTTCCTGGTGGCCACTTTTTTCTTGAGTCTTGGAGTTATAATCTAAAGGGTCTTGAATGGACTGGAAATAAAAAGGGAACTTTAGGTGACTCCATACCAACTGCCTCACTAGCATACAACTTATCCCAGATGTGTGGGGCACAACTTAGCTATAGACACAGGTTTTCTTATCTCTAGGGTCGCCAGCTCCAGGTTGGGAAACACCTGGAGATTTTAGGGGTGGCGACTGAGGAGGGTGGGTTTCTCTACCTTGTGTGTGTTAAGTGCCTTCAAGTCGCTTCCGACTCATGGCGACCCTATGAATCAAAGTCCTCCAAAATTTCCTATCCTTAACAGCCTTGCTCATATCTTGCAAATTGAGGGCTGTGGCTTCCTTTATTGAGTCAATCCATCTCTTGTTGGGTCTTCCTCCATTCCTGCTGCCCTCAACATTTCCTAGCATGACGGTCTTTTCCAGTAACTCTTGTCTTCTCATAATGTGACCAAAATACGATAGCCTCAGTTTAATCATTTTAGCTTCTAGGGTCAGTTCAGGCTTGATTTGATCTATAACCCACTGATTTGTTTTTTTGGCAGTCCACGGTATCCATAACACTCTCCTCCCACACCACATTTCAAAGGAATCTACTTTCTTCCTATCAGCTTTCTTCAATGTCCAGCTTTCACACCTTAAAGGTAGAGAAATTTGCACAGAGAGCCCAAGAAGATATGTTTGCATACTCCATCTCTTCCATGTTAAGGAAGTCCTCAACAGTGATTTTCCAAAGAGCCCCCAACATCCTGGAGCCAGGACTGCCTTTTGTAGCACAAATTTGGAACAACACGAAACCTTTCATTTGGCATCTTCCCCACACCTCATTCCCACAAGTCTTCAGTGCCTCACCTTTTCGAGCGGGCTGGGTCATGGTTTTCTTTTCTTTTCTGTTTCGACTGATTAGCTGCTGTATTTCAGAATCATACTCAGCCCATTCAGGAACTATCCTGACGGCAGCTTCAAGTTTGGGTTCTTTCGTTTTTGGATTGTTACACTAAAAGTTGTTCATTTGAAGGAAAAAAACACAAGCAAAAACATTCAGGCAAAACAACAGTAAGCATGCTTCTCAATCAAGTACAAGAGATCATCAATAAAGCTTTCAACCCACCAATTAAGGAATATGATACATAGGTTAAATTGAGGTCTGGGAGATGGACTTGCTGAGAATCAAACTATATAGTCAGAAACAGCTTTTGGGAAAGACTTTCAAGTGATAAAGTCAAGGGAAAAGTCAGACAACCACGAAGTAAGCCACTGATGGCTAGGGTTGCCAGGTCCCTTAGCTCCACCGGTGGAAACTTTTCAGGGGTGTGGCTGGGGTGTGCGATGAGAACCTGGAAGTGATGTGGACGCTCTAGCAATCTCCGTCGAAACTTTCATAAGTTTTGGCAGAGGTAGCTAGAGCATCCGCATCGCTTCTGGTTAAACCTGGAAATGACATGGGTGCAGTGTGCGGGCTTGCACACGTTGCCCGCTGACCCTTAGCTGGGCAGCGGGCAGTGGGGTGGATTGGTGGGATTTTGCCTGCCACCACTGGGCACTTGGCAACCCTACTGGTAGTGCTTTGTATCCTACCAATCTGTTCAGCAAAGCAAGATGTCTTCCTCTAGCCCAAGGAGTAGGGTTACCAACCTCTAGATGGGACTTGGAGATATCCCGCTATTTCAATTGATTTCCAGATGACAGAGAAAATGGTTGTTTTGGAGGGTAGACTCTATGGTTTTGTAGCTGCTGAGGTCTCTCTCCTCCCCAAACCCTGCCCTCCCCAGGTTCCACCCCCCAAAATCTCCAGGTATTTGCCCAGCCAGAGCTGGCAACCCTACCAAGGAGCCTTCTATCAACGTAACTTGTTCAAAACACGTAAGCTGGAGGAAAACATCGAATTTTGCTGAGCATACTGGTAGGATACGGGCAGATCCCTTTTTTGACCAATATAAAAGGATGCTGATACTTTCCAAAGGTTATTCAGCAAGCTTGTAGGCTGGCAGGAGATTAACGCCCGTTAAGTCCGGAGATACACCCTATTTTGGTTCCAAAACATAACTGTGCTGACACATCAGCAAACTACTATGCAAATGATTCTGGCAAAAAACCCTGCTTATTAATATTTGAGAGAACAGCGTGCTATGCTTTTCAATCACTGCTCTATTAGGCCGCCTCAACATCTGGAAAGCATTCTTTTTATAAACAGGACCATCTGTCACCGGCCCCCGGGGAGTCTTCGATCCCCACCATTCATCTTTTTCAACTGGCTCATCCCCAACTTTTCCTTCTGTCTCTGCTAGAACAAACAAAAAAAAGGGCAAGAATATGAAATCTGGCAGGAGTCTTCAACGACGCAAGCTAGTCCATTAAAGCAAAGACGTAGTAAACTGCGGCTGGCACGGTTTTGCCCTTCCTAAAAAGGAACCCACAGTTGTATTTTGCATGAGCCAAGATATTTGTGTGTGTTTTTGTGGGGAAGGGGCCACAGCGCAGCGGTGGAGGACCTGAATTGCACCGAGAAGGGTCCAGGTTCAGTCCCTAGTCAAAGGCCAGAAAAACACACTTAGAGCGAACACTTGGGGGTGGGTGGGTTGTAATACACTGACTTACCAGATCAATCGTTTTAGCTTTTCGCTTGGATTCATCATCACACCAAGTTTCGCACCACAGCCACTCTTGAGGAAGAGACTTAATGGCCACTTGATGGATCATGTTGTTGGGAAGATCCTGGAAAAAAATGGTAATGATAACCCACAAATTAATACTGCAAATGGTGGTTCTGAAACTCTACTTGCTGGAACGTTGCGAAGGATATTGAAACAAAACTAGGCTGTGTCAAAGACAGGATTCCTCCTTCCCATAACTGTGCTACTGAACATAAAAACATGCCATGCTGGATCAGACCAAGGCCCATCAAGTCCAGCCAGGTGCCTCTTAGGAAACCCACAAACAACACAACTACAGCAGCATTATCCTACCTGTGTTCCAAAGCACCTAATATAATGGGGATGCTCCTCTGATCATGTCCACTCCCCTCTTAAAGCCCCCCAAGTTGACAGCCAGTTGACATCCTGGGGCAAGGAGTTCCACAATTTTACTATGTGTTGTGTGAAGAAATACTTTCTTTTATCAGTTTTGAATCTCTCACCCTCCAGCTTCAGCAGATGACCCCGTGTTCTAGTATTATGAGAGAGGGAGAAAAGCTTCTCCCTGTCCACTCTCTCCATACCATGCATAATTGTATAGACCTCTATCATGTCTCCCCTCAGCCGCCTTCTTTCCAAGCAAAACAGCCCTAAGCGTCCTAACCGCCCCTCATAAGGCAGTTGCTCTAGCCCCCTGATCATTTTGGTCGCTCTTTTCTGCACCTTCTCAAGCTCTGCGATATCCTTTTTCAGGTGTGGTGACCAGAACTGTACACAGTATTCCAAGTGTGGTCTCACCACATATTTGTAGAAGGGCAGTATGATATCAGCAGTTTTATTCTCAATTCCTCGTCTAATTATGGCCAGCAGGGAATTTGCCTTTTTTACAGTAGCTGCACACTGGGTTGACATCTTTATCGAGCTATCCACTACCACCCCGAGATCCCTTTCTTGGTCTGTCGTTGCCAGCACAGATCCCATCAGCGTATATGTGAAGTTGGGATTTTTTGCCCCAATATGCATCATTTTACACCTGCCCACATTGAATCTCATTTGCAGTATGAATAAGAAAGGGATTCTCTTCCTCTCCCATTCTTTCCATGGGCAGGGAAACAAGGGGGTACTGGTAGGTAACCTGTGAGAACAGGGGCCAGCACTCCCCCATAATTTGCACTGTCTTGGAGAATCTCCATCCTGTCTTTGTCCTGTTGAAAAGCCACTAAGGTCATTTATGCATGAACCTGAGGTTCATTGCTGACTGGACCCACACTTTCTAGTTGGGAATCTCTACACTACCAGTCTCCAAACTCAAATCAAGTCCCTCCCCTTTAAATGCTGCTTTGTAAATGGCTTACTTCGCAGTGCTCACTGTGAGAGAAGATTCCCCCCCAACCCAATTGCCGCATAAAAAAACATTTTAAGAACAAAAAACCAAAAACAAAACAGAGCAAAATGAAAGAAGGGGGGGAATCCAAGCCTTGGTTTTAAAAAGCCTTTCTTTTGCTCAGAAAGAGCTCAGAGGAAGCAGGAAGTATTTGAATCCCTGCCTCTTTACAAGCTGCTTTGTGATTGGCTGTGAGAGAAAGCCAGCTTCTGTTTCCCCTGCTTTGCCTTCTGCACGGAGTTTTGAGCCAGGCTGAGCTCAGGGGAGAGTTAAGAGTCGGGTTAACAGAGGAATGGGAAGACCCGGACCTTGCGAGGGCTGGCAGCGAGGTAATTTCTAATGGACGGAAAATTCATGCAGAACTCCAAGGAACAACCGAGTCAGACAGGGGGCGAATATGAGTCCAAGTACCCATGCATAAATGACCTAAGAGACGCTAAGGTATTCAGATACTTAACATTTCAGCACTGCATATATATGTGACATTTTAAATCTGTTGTAGAATACCTGATCCAGGTTGGACAAGCTGTTCGGATCCTGACTGAGCGCTTGGTATTGACCCCTAAGTCTGTCTCCCGCAGCAATCTTCCTGAACCTCTTCAGATCCACAACGTATAGAGCGCTACAGGAAAAAAAAACGAGAGTAAATTTTGGAGCAACATTATTTAAAAGCATTTAAGAAAACGGCAAATGTAAGACCCAAATGTCGCTCCTGTAATCGTTAGATAAAGCACACATGGCGAGCTAACAAAACAGCTGAGGTTCTAATGTTTTTATCTACATGCCCTTCAGAATTTCCCCTTTAATGAGATTCTCAGCAAAGAACACTGGCAGAAAAAAAGCACAGTAATAAACTTCTATACGCTAGAAAATGGAGAAAAGATTGCTCGACTTAGTTCTCCTACCTGATGTGGTATTTTCTTCTTCCAAGATGTGAAGCCCAGTAGCCCGACTTCCAAAAACGGTAGCCATCCATTTCTTTACGACTGTCACAGAATGGCGTATAACCATAAGGTGCCCCTTTCAGGTTAATATCTCTGAGTTCTTTCAAGTCACTTCTTACAATCTAGACGTTAGGAGAAAGAAACAAGATAGTTTGGAGAGAGAGAGAGAGAGAGACAGAGATTTTTATGGTAGGAGGCCATCTTGGCCATATTGTGTCATAGGCTAGAAGATTTTTAAGCAGCTATCAAAATTTTCATTCAGCTGGAAGAGAAAGGATACATTTCATGTAACAGCCCTGCGTTGTCTGGCATATATTCCAAATGAAATCCTTAAAATCCCAGAGGGTCCTCTGTCTATTAGGACTTGTGCAAATATAGTACATTTGGATTACTATTTTTATTTAGACAAAGAACAAATCTTCTAGAATGTTCTAGAAACATTATTAACAGCCTTTGCTGGTCAAGTCACAAGAGTAAAATTTGATTCCTTTAAAAAAAATACATCTTGAGAAAGTGATTAGCATGCCATTGTTTATTGGGTGCACAAACTTGACACGGGCCAAGAGGATGATGTTTTTTCCAGCAAAAAATAGTAACATTAAGCACACTACTAATCCTTAAGAAGACAGCAGATAAGATGGACCACGCTGGGCATTCAGCATTGTATCTCGGATGACTCTTCCATATAAATGCTTCATACATAGTAGGATTCCAGCTCTTACATAGTTTTTAGCTGAGCACTTAGAAGCATGGTGTGTGGTCATTTGTACACGTGGATATCCGAAGAGGTTGGCTTTCGGCTGATGAGCCCCCAAGGATGATTCTCAGTTAAGTGACAAGCAAGCCACAAGATGAGAATCCCTTTCAAAAGTTTAAGAGAATATGGGGACCCTCACTAGGATCCTTACCCCACTGCCCAGCCTCCCAAGAGCTGCAGCTCAGATACGAAGTGTGCAAGTCACCCGGCTGAGCAGCAGGTTTAGAAGGGTGGCAACAAACAACTTCTTGCCGGTTTCTCCAACCCAACACTCACTCAGCTTCTATACAAAGGCTCTCCCACAAAGCCCTCCCAGCACATAATTAGCACATCAGGGGGAACATTAAACCAGAAGTTTTCCCCAACATCTAGTCCTACATGTTAAGAAGAAGAAGAGTTGGTTTTTATATGCCGACTTTCTCTACCTTTTAAGGAAATTCAAACCGGCTTACAAGCTCCTTCCCTTCCTCTCTCCACAACAGGCACCCTGTGAGAGTCCAGAAAATTGTGACTAGCCCAAGGTCACCCAGCAGGCTTCATGTGGAGGAGTGGGGAATCAAACCCAGTTCTCCAGATTAGAGTCCACTCCTCTTAACCACTACACCATGACATGTTATTTTAATGGGGGGACTATTCAAAACGTGCCCCACTTACAAACTGAAACAATCCAGTCCAGGGAAAGCTTTACTTTTGATCCTACTAATCTGGTCATGAGACAGATATGCAGCCATGTGAGGGGACACACCGAACCAACACCAATAGCCCTCTAGGTGAACTTTTACAAACTTGGGACTTTGTACCTGATCAGCGTCAACAAATATTATTTTGTCCACAGCCAGTGGGAAAAGAACATCCAAGAACAGAATTTTGTAACCCCAGATGATCCTTTGCTTTTCTGTCTGTTGATGAAGCCAACGGGGCCATTTGTATTGAACAAGCTCATACTGGAATCCATATTCTTTTGCCATGTAAGGGATGACTTCCTACCAAATGACAGGGAAGAAAGTTATGAGCACACCACTGCCAACACAAGTCATTAGTCCAGGTCACACGAGAAACTCCACTGATGTTTCCTAACTATGGGTTCTCTTGTCTTGATGTCTAAATCAGGTCTGGCCTACATTTGTATTCTTGGAGGCCACTTTGTTTTTACGACAGAGCAATCCAATACCATCGTAGAAGGTCAAAGTATTAACCCAATCCCTGGCAAAGACGCCTGTAAGGAAGTCAAAGCTAACTAGGACAAGTATGTGCACTTAAGAAAAACATGTGACAAAGTAAAAAGCCATGGCGCATAGAACATGAGAGGACACCACCTTTGAACATAATGACAATCAATCTTTGGTGGCAAGTATCTCCTCTTCTAAGTATGGTATAAAGAGAATCTTTATGTGCGTAACCCATAGTTTTCAACATCAAATAATCCAGTAAAGCTCTAAGAGAACTGTGACTAGCCCAAGGTCACCCTGCTGGCCTCGTGTGTTGGAGCAGGGAAACCAACCCAGTTCACCAGATTAGAGTTTGCCGCTCATGTGGAGGAGTGGGGAATCAAACCCGGTTCTCCAGATTAGAGTCCACCGCTCCAAACCACCGCTCCTGTGGAGGAGTGGGGAATCAAACCTAGTTCTCCAGATTAGAGTCCACCGCTCCAAACCACTGCTCTTAAGCACTACACCACACTCTCAAACACATGTTGAATATGATCTTTCCCAAAGGATCGTATTAGACCAAGTTTGGGAAGGACTGAATAAAAGCAGGGGAAAACAGACAGTGGACAGTTAAGGAACAACACTACGTGGCTGCTCCAATCCCCCGCCTCCCCCAGTTCTGATTTGGATGTCAAAGCAGAGCAAAATCTGTGTGCGGAAGAAGCCACAGTAAGAGCACGCAGATCACATGGAGAAAAGAACTGCAATTCCCGGGAACTCATAAGAAGAATATCATGTTGATCTAAACAAGGGCATTATCTATTATTATCCACGATGTTCTCTGGACATCATATTAGATAATAACATTCCTTTACTTACTCTAAGTGGCGCTGAGAAAAATGTGTGAAGTCTAGTTGGTTTCATTTCTTCAGAACCACAGAACCTACCTTCTAGTGCAAAATATACATTCCTAAGGGAATCCGATATACCCTTTGCTGCTACTTTAACGGTATTTATTTTTCTAATATGTTTTAACAACTTAATCTGGTATTAGAGCACCAGCAAAGGATCAAAAGTACCAAAAAGGATCTTGGAGTCTTAGTAGACCGAACACTGAACATGAGTCAGCAGTGTGATGCGGTAACTAAAAAGGCAAATGCGGTCTTGGGCTGTATCAACAGAAGTATAGTGTCCAGATCATGCGAAGTGATGGTATCGCTTTACTCTGCTCTGGTTAGACCTCAACTAGAGTACTGTGTTCAGTTTTGGGCACCACAATTTAAGAAAGATGTAGACAAGCTGGAACGTGTCCAGAGGAGGGCAACAAAGATGGTGAGGGGGTCTGGAGACCAAGTCCTATGAGGAAAGGTTGAAGGAGCTGGGTATGTTTAGCCTGAAGAGAAGACTGAGAGGGGATATGATAGCCATGTTCAAATACTTGAGGGGGGCTTTCATATAGAGGATGGTGCGGAGTTGTTTTCTGTTTCCCCAGAAGGTCAGACCAGAACCAACGGGTTGAAATTAAATCAACAGAGTTTCCGTTTAGACATTAGGAAGAATTTTCTAACAGTCAGAGCGGTTCCTCAGTGGAACAGGCTTCCTTGGGAAGTGGTGGGCTCTCCTTCCATGGAAGTTTTAAGAAGAGGTTAGATGGCCATCTGTCAGCAATGCTGATTCTGTGACCTTAGGCAGATGATGAGAGGGAGGGCATCTTGGCCATCTTCTGGTCACTAGGGGTGGGTGAGGGGAGGTAGTTGTGAATTTCCTGTATTGTGCAGGGGGTTGGACTTGATGACCCTGGTGGTCCCTTCCAACTCTATGATTCTATGAAAGCACTATTATATGTTCATTTTTTGCAACTGAAACACATTCTAGCTCTGTGGCATTTTGTAAACAGATCTTCATGTTATTTTTCCCTATTAGGCCCCCAACTACCAAATCTTTTAGGAAATATTTTACTTTAGAAAGTGTGAAACCATGGCCTCCTTTTCTACACAGTGCCCACAGATACAGCTTTTGAGAAAACCAATGATCCTTAAGAAAAGGCATTTTCTGGATCTGACTACTCAAGTGTGTTTGCCGTATTTCTTCAGGCACACTTTGCGATTAAGTAATACCTTCTCCAACTAGTTGGGATTCTGACTCCAGAGAGAAGAATTCATCTTGGAGATGAAGAGCACCTGCCCAAAAATTGGTGCTGTGAAAACATTCAGCTGAATGGCAAATTTGCTGCGGGGGGGTGGGCATAGTTTCCTGGCTCCCTCCTGGTTTCTTAACAATAATTATAGCATTTTCCAAGAGTGGCAAGCTGCAGTACTGCAGTCCAAGCTCTGCTCACGACCTGAGTTCAATCCCGACGGAAGTCGGTTTCTGGTAGCCGGCTCAAGGTTGACTCAGCCTTCCATCCTTCCGAGGTCGGTAAAACGAGTACCCAGCTTGCTGGGCGTAAAGGGAAGATGACTGGGGAAGACACTGGCAAACCACCCTGTAAAAAATTGTCTGCCTAGTAAACGTCGGGATGTGACGTCACCCCATGGGTCAGTAATGACCCGGTGCTTGCACAGGGGACTACCTTTACCTTTTATCAAGAGTAAACTGCTTGCTTTCTCCTCACCCCTACTCTATGGATCAGAATCAAGTGATGCACAGTCTTGAGTAATTTCACTGTTGGACTTTTAAAGTTATAGAACCTGTTGGAAAACAGCTTACAAAAAAACCCGTCCTGTTACCTCAGAAGAAGTCTAACAAGCTACTAATGAGATGTCCTGATAGCACTACCGATGCAGAAAATGGCTATGGATATCTCTGTAAAAATATACAGACAGAGATGACACTTAATTATGAAAAAGGCAATGAGGTTGCTTTACGTAACATTTAATTCATGGTATCAGAAGCAAAATAAGAATTGGCATTAACACCTGTCAGCTAAAAAAGCCAAGCACTGTGATTTATTAAAAAGTCTCACTGAGGACTTTAATTTAAGAGAGAGAGAGAGAATTGTGCTTACTTTAAATGTTGGTGACAGATAGTTTTTCAGGAACCAAAATTTAACCGGTGTCTTGGTGTGACGCAGAACGGAAAGCATCATAATTCTGGGGAGGGAAATTCAACGGATGACAACATTAGCATATAAACAACGTAACACTACAACTGAAATGCCAGAAGAGAACTTTATATTTCAGATCTTCACAACCAGGGATAAGAAAGCCAGTAATAAGCCCGTCTAATAAGACGATGAAGAAGAAGGGTTGGTTTTTATATGCCGACTTTCTCTACCACTTAAGGGAGACTCAAACCGGCTTACAGTCACCTTCCCTTCCCCTCCCACAACAGACACCCTGTGAGATAGGTGGGGCTGAGAGAGCTCTAAGGGAGCTGTGACTAGCCCAAGGTCACCCAGCTGGCTTCACGTGGAGGAGTGGGGAAACAAATCCAGTTCACCAGATTAGCGTCCACTGCTCATGAGTAGGAGTGGGGAATCAAACCCTGTTCTCCAGATCAGAGTCCACCGCTCCAAACCACTGCTCTTAACCAGTACACCATGCTAGCTCTCCTCTTGCACATACAGCTCAAGCAAGCTGGGCCTCAGCATTCATAAGCCACAACTCAGACCCTACTCCCTTCTACCAAGATCCCAACAAAGAGGAGCAACAAATTCTGTCCTAAAATACAACAGAAGTCTTCAGCTACCTTAAAAAGTGCTCGTATAAATGGCCAGAAGCAACAGAAAAAATGTTTAAAGTATCCATTTTCTTCTCTTTTTTCCCCAGTTGAGCTCTTCCTGTAGAACTTCAAAGAAACTGTTATTCGGTTTTCATTCATGGTTTAAGAATGGCAAACAAACAAACAAATATGCTTGATTCATCAACATACGAAGACAACACACTGCTCTTTAAAAATAACCCAGATTTTATAAAAAATTGGGTTGGATCCCAGGGCTTGGATCCACCAGCTCTCCCGCCACCTCTATCCTGCAGTAGCCTGAATTCCCCCTCCCACCGTGAGCAGGTACATGATTGTGGGGGTGGCAATTTGGGCCTGCCCCAGAAGGGGGAGGCGGGCAAATCAGGTTGTGCGGGCAGAAGTCTTTGCACCCGGGAAAGCACGAGGGTGCATTCAAGTCATTATTTCAACTCTTCTTCTGTAAAAGAGAATGAAGACCGTAGGACAACCGGCAGCCCAAGAGAAGGTTGCCTGTTTACCTTGCAAAGGAATCATCCTCTTCTGTCGCCCCTTCACTTAAGAGATCTTCATTAATTTCATCAGCTTTTTTCTGTACCTGCCCATTAAAGTTAAGCAGTGTGGTCAAATACGGATAAGACACTAGGCAAAGTATCATTACTCACCACGCTGAGCTTTTACTTCACTGAAAAAAGAAACTCAATAATCCCTGCAAGGATTTATTAGCACACGTACTTGGACTTTGATGATTTTGCTTCTGAAACTGTTTAATACCACAATAACCTCTTCTAGAGCTTCTGAAGATTCAGTCCCTTCGTGCCTGGGTGGGGAGGGGAAGGGAGAGTCAGTTACATAATGCCAGCCAAAAATATTCACCTGCAAATTTAAATACAACACAGAAAATCAGAACTGTTTGCTCAGACGAGAACACCCTGCCCCCCCCCCCCCCGGTTCGCAGCATGTATTGTACGAACTGACTAATTTAGGAAGGTTTCTTATATTTATGCACTTCAGCAGAGGCTGCAAGCAGGAGAATATATTTAGGTGATTTTTTTAAAAGGGTGTATCAATTTAGCAAGCGAGTTGGCTCAACAGAGCGTAAGCAATATGTTCCCTAGTATACACAACAGCTGAATTCCAGAGCCGAAGCCTGCTGAAACTCTGCACGCGGGAGATATCCGTCGTTACGAGCCACGGGCTCGGCTCCTCAAAGCTAATTCAGAATGCAAAAATATGCCGCCGAAGCTTCGTTTAAAGAATAATCCCAATCACGCTGAACGGCAACAAGTGGCTGTTCAGAAATCTGCTGCCAAGCCCCTCGGCCAAGCCCTTGAAGCCCCATTGCTAATGCCGATATGGCTCACAAGTATCTGTAAATGCAAAAGACGGGATTACTGCACCGAAGGGAACCAAGGAGGAGGGTGGTTCTAAGCCCCCACAAGGAGAAAGAGGAAGGGGCTAAGGCATCCAGGTTGGCACCTGAAAAGCCACAGCGCCAAACAGCTCAGGACTCTGCAAGAAAAATATGTTAACTAACATGGCCAACGTCGCCTCAGTTTATGCTGCCATTTTATTTTAGCTCCTTACATAGTCCAATGTTGGAACGACACATGAAGCTGCCTTATACTGAATCAGAGCCTCGGTCCATCAAAGTCAGTATTGTCTACTCAGACCAGCAGTGGCTCTCCAGGGTCTCAGGCAGACGGGTCTTTCGCATCACCTACCTGCCTAGTCCCTTTAACGGGAGATGCCGGGGATTGAACCTGGGACCTTCTGTATGCCAAGCAGATGCTCTACCACTGAGCTATGGCCCTTCCCCATAACGACAACATTATGCCCTGCCCTAATAACTTCCCTGAAGGTACGCACCAAAGTTTTCAGTTGCAAGTTAGGTCTACCCTCACATGTGAACCAAAGATAATTCAACCCCGATGATAATAATAGTAATGAGAGACTTGTAAGAGCCAACATGGTGTATGAGAACCACTGTGGTATAGTGGGTAGAGTGTCAGACTAGGATTTGGGAGACCTAGGTTTGAATCCCTACACTGACATGGAAGCTTGCTGGGTGACCTTGGGCCAGTCACACCCTCTCAACCAAACCTATCTCACAGGGTTGTTGTGAGGCTAAGATGGAGAATGATGTAAGCCACTATGACAGCCCATTGGGGAGAAAGGTGGGATATAAATGAAGAAGACAGAGAAGATCCAGACAGCAACCTTGCACTGTTGGAACGCCAAAACTATTACCGCTATATTTTTGTGCAGAGCCTATCGCTAGAGCATATTGGTGTTCTTGTACACAGGCCGTACTAAAGATTCAACAATATAGTTTACCATGGAAAGAAAACGCTTCCTTCTTAAATCTTACCACGTCTTGATGTTTGAGTTCTTAGAACACACAGCAAATGCTTAAGCAAGCCATATGGTTTTGAGAGTAACGTCGCTGCATAATACTGAATCTCCCCAAAAGGTTCACTTATTTTAGAAGTTCTTTCAAAAAGCAGGTGCTGAAGCGAAACAGAAGACGTTTTGCCACCAACCAATCATAATTAGTGCAATAGCAACCTTGAAACCAGGAAACCTTGCAAATTTAAAGAATTCAGAGATACAAACTGCTTAAAATCTAGAGTCACAAACACCTCCTCTCCCCCAGCCTGTTATACTATTGTTATTTTCGAAGGTATTGGTTCTCTGACAGATTTGGCCATAATTACGACCTCAGCCTTATTTTACCAAGTATCTAATTCTCTTCTGCTAATCAAGCTGTTTCTGCATGTTATTCAGAAACAAAAACTGTTCGAGGAATACTCAATTTAATTTCTAAATTAAACTGCTGTTCTCTCCCCTCCAAGATTATTGGATATCCATCAAAACACTTCTGCAGAGCCTATTCTCTTTATATTTGTTGTCTCTGTGTAACCCTCTAACAATGCCTTTTCATGTTAACATAGTTCATAAGATAGCTACCCCAGATAGAAACAGGAAATCTGAAAGTTTTAGCAGAATGTGGGTTTTTTTCAACACACAATAGATAGAAAATTTTAATTCTTTTCAGTAAAGTGTATTTCACAACTTAATAGGGTGTTCTGTTTCACTGTCAGAAGTACTGTTTCCTGCCTCAATCCTCCTTAATATCAGTAAGAAGGTAAAGGTCCCCTGTGCGAGCACCGGGTCATTCCTGACCCATGGGGTGACGTCACATCCCGACGTTTACTAGGCAGACTTTGTATACAGGGTGGTTTGCCAGTGCCTTCCCCAGTCATCTTCCGTTTCACCCCCAGCAAGCTGGGTCCTCATTTTACCAACCTCGGAAGGATGGAAGGCTGAGTCAACCTTGAGCCGGCTACCAGAAACCAACTTCAGTTGGGATCGAACTCTGGTTGTGAGCAGAGCTTGGACTGCAGTACTGCAGCATTACCACTCTGCGCCCAGGGCTCCTTTAATATCAGTAAGAACATTAAAAAAGCCCTGTTGGATCACACTAGTGGTCCATCTAGTCCAGCATCCTGTCTCACACAGTGGCCAACCAGTTCCTCTGGAGGGCCAACAACAGAGCATACAGGCTGAGGCCTTCCACTGACGCTGCCTCCTGGCACTGGTATTCAGAGGTGTACTGCCTCTGAATGTGGAGGTTCCTTTCATCACCAGGGTTAGCAGCCACTGCTAGACCTATCCTCCAAGAATCTGTCTAATCCCCCTTTAAAGCCATCTATAACTGTGTGGTGTAGTGGTTAAAGATGTCAAGACTAGGATCTGGGAAATCTAGGTTCAAATCTCCATTTTCCCATGAAGCTTGCTGGGTGACCTTGGGCCAGTCATTCTCTAACATCCAATCTAGACAATATGTTTGTCACGAGCCAACTAACAAGATTTTGGTCTGCTTGTTATGACCCATTTGCAGTCCAGTCCTGTGCCTTGTCTATTTACAACATTGTCCAGAGCTGTGGGGCTCAAGCCACGGAAGTGTTGTAGGTTAAACTACCAGCGTGGTGAGTGATTAAGAGTGGTGGTTTGGAGCGGTGGACTCTGATCTGGAAAACCGGGTTTGATTCCCTACTCCTCCACATGAGCAGCAGAGGCTAATCTGGTGAACTGGATTTGTTTCTCCTTCACATGAAGCCAGCTGGGTGACCTTGGACAAGTTACAGTTCTATTAAGAGCTCTCTCAGCCCCACCTACTTCACAGGGTGTCTGTTGTGGGGAGGGGAAGGGAAGGTGATTGTAAGCTGGTTTGAGTCTCCCTTAAGTGGTAGAGAAAGTCGGCATATAAAAACCAACTCTTCTTCTTCTTCTTCTCCCTATGCTGTTTTCCTGAGCTGAAACCACTTCAGGGGCAAATAATTTCCTCTTCCAATTAGCTACAGTTGCCAACTTCCAGGTGCAGCCTGGAGATCACCTGGAATTACTACTGATCTCCAGACTATCGAGATATGTTCCCCTGGAGGGTGGACTTTGTGGGCCCTCTCAACCCCCCCTTCCTAGGCTCCAACCCCAAATCTCCAGGGTTTTCCCAGCCCAAAGCAGGCAACCCTAGAAACCAGCAGCATTGATGGTACAGAGTTCAGGGATTGGTACATGACCTACAGGGTTCTTGGCTTGAGCACCACAGCACCTGACGATGTTATAAATAGAGAAGGCACAGGATCGGACTGCGAGTGAATCATAATATAATCAGACTGAAATCTTGTCACTCGACGCAGCAAATTTAGAACGGCTGTCATCCACAGTGACACATCGTAAGAGAGTCTGGCTTACAGGTGCAGCTGCTTCAGGATGATGATTGTTGTCGCGAACAGCGTCAACGTAATGTCTAAATAGCAGAGGTTTTTTTAAAAAAGAATTAATTACAAGGAGGAAGTGTGGTAACCTGAAAGCTAATAGAGTTCTGAAAAACGGCTGATTAGACGGCGAATCCACAAGCGAACAACAAACCGAACATGTCTAATTTCATAGAATCAGAGAATCATAGAGTTGGAAGAGACCACCAGGGTCATCTAGTCCAACCCCCTGCCCAATGCAGGAAATTCACAACTATCTCCCCCCCACAAACCCAATGACCCCTACTCCATGCCCAGAAGATGGCCAAGATGCCCTCCCTCTCATGATCTGTCTAAGATCATAGAATCAGCATTGCTGACAGACGGCCATCTAACCTCTGCTTAAAAACCTCCAGGGAAGGAGCGCTTACCACCTCCCGAGGAAGCCTGTTCCACTGAGCAACTGCTCTAACTGTTAGAAAATCCTTCCTAATTTCAATGCATCTTCTAGGATTCGGCGCACTTTGCAATAAACCGGATAGTGGCAGTGCGTACGCTGAAATACTTCTAAGCCACAGTAACCCATTTCTGCACTAAGAATAAATTCTGAAAAATGAATTCATGATGGAAAGAAAACGAGTGCATACAGTAGTTGCCTGTTTTAACTTAATTGTTTCCCGTTTTGGGAGGCTAAGGCTCAGAAGGAGGTCAACCAATTTAGAAAGGTGTAACTCTGGCTGTGTTAGCATAGCACTGGTAATCTCCACTCCATTTCTTTATATATGAAGTATAACCCCACCTATTTGGTTTGTCCATCATAAGCAGGACAAATTAATTTAAAATATGCAAACATATGCAAAGATGTGTTTATCACATTTTCCATGAGTGTCTTTAATCTCTCCTTCTCTCATCAACAGAATCACAGAAGACTGAAATAGTTTTGGACTTTGTTTACACTGCAAGGCTGTCAAATTCCCACTTCAGCTGAAGTCGACAGAAAGGGACAAAAACCGCAGGCTCCTGCCTAAGCACAAAAGGTTTGGTCATCATCAATTCTGCAGAGGCCAAGGGTGGAAGGAACAAGCAAAATTAGTCAAGATGCCACATCAGACATTAATAAAAACTAACAGGGTTTTAGGAGGAGGCCTTTGACGGCATCCTGAAAGCAACTCTGATCTCTTGCCTTTTTCGCAAATATCGTTTCAAGATGACCTTACGACTTACTTGACTATTTGGTAGATCTCTTCAGATCTTCCTTCACGTAGTCTTAAAGTCCAAGAGCCTGGGTTTGCTTTCAACTGAAAATATCCCTGAAAAGCAAAACCACACTGGTATTTTTTGGGGGGCATATGGATACGCTTTGGCAGACAGTGGTAAGTATGCTTATATCCATAATCAAATAGCCAAAGTACAGTCAGCTCCAGTCAAAGAATGGAACTTCCTCTCTCGCCCGTACAGCTGTATCTTACTATTCCCCCAACATGCTACCAGGGTGTCAGGGGACATGCAGAAGCAGCACTGGGGTGAATGGGGTTTGCAGTGAATGGGGTTTGCAAAAAGGAAGGCAGGGATTGGTAAGAATCAACAACCCAATGAAACCATGCCATTGTGTCTCATTCTTATCATAAGTAAAACAAATATATTCATGAGCAAACATTATCTACCCTTCAAAATTGAATTCAAATTTATTATAAGGTAACCAATACAGATTTCAAAGTTTGCATCCAAATCAAAGCAGCACATCTTTTAAACCCTGTACCAGCATATTCAAGGGAGAGAGATTTTATCCCAGTTGGTGGAATTAGTTAACTGTTCCTCCTCCCATTGCTATTACAGCTTACTTTTGATATTATCTCTAAGACAGGGGTCCCTGACCTTTTTGAACCTGTGGACACTTTTAGGATTGTGACAAAAGGGGGTGGTGAGCGCAAGCACAAAATGGCTGCCAGAAGAGGCAGAGCCAACCATAAAACCCCACACATTTTATTTCAAATGTTCAAATCCTACCTTCTCTTTGTTAAGAAACCAAACCAGAAGTATGGAACAATTTAAATTTAACAAATATACACAGTTAAACAGACATTTCTGCAAGTCAGCAATTGATTCCAGGTCACATGTTGGGGACCCCTGCTCTAAGATGTTAAATGGCTATTGAATCTACTTTTGAAAACACCGTATGCATATCAAAACCTCTTAAACTGTCCCAACTAAATTCAGCCAATACCTACCAGGTTAGCCATCACAATGGTATCAACCTTCACAGGATTATTCTTAGTTCCCAGAGTGAACTGCAGCCCGTGAGGTGGTTGCCTTGTGGTCACATCAAAACAATGTCCTTCAAGCAACAAATATTCCAATTCATACTCTGCAGTAACAACACCCTCTGCCTGTGAAAATACATTGTTTTAGAATCCCACTTATAAGAAGAAAACATAAGTATAAGAACAGTGGAATGTTTTGGATGTAAGATAGAAGAAGAAGAGTTGGTTTTTATACCTCAATTTTCTCTACCTTTAAGGAGTCTCAAACCTGCTTACAATCACCTTCCCCTCCCCACAACAGACACCTTGTGAGGTAGGTGGGGCTGAGAGAGTTCTCACCAGCCCAAGGTCACCCAGCAGGCTTGGGCTAGTTACAATTCTCTCAGAACTCTCTCAGCCCCACCTACTTCACAAGGTCTGTTATGGGGAGAGGAAGGGAAGGTGATTGTAAGCCGGTTTGAGACTCCTTAGAGGTAGAGAAATTTGCACAGAGTGCCCAAGAAGGTGTGTTTACATACTCAATCTCTTCCAGGTTAAGGAAGCAGAGTGGAGAAGAGGAAGCAAAAGTGATGGGAGGTTAAAGGTGGAAAGAGGAGAAGGTGGTGACACAAGGGTGGGGGTACAAGCAAGGGGAAAGGAAGCTGAGAAGAAGAGTTGGTTTTTATACCCCAATTTTCTCTATCTTGAAGGAGTCTCAAACCGACTTACAATTGCTTTTTTCCTCTCCCCACAACAGACACCTTGTGAGGTAGGTGGGGCTGAGAAAGTTTGGAGAGAACTGTGACTGGCCCAAGGTCACCCAGCAGGCTTCATGTGGAAGAGTGGGGAAACCAATCCGGTTCACCAGATTAGAGTCCACAACTCTTAACCCCTACACCAACGCTTAGTCCCAATGAAAGCAAAAGGTGTCGACGCAGCCTCTGTTTCACACTATTTAAATCTCGCAATTCTAATACAAGAAGGCGAGCCTGGGCGTTCTGCTCTGTGAGAGAGGAAGGAGGCTTCCTCAAGAGTCAAAACAGTCGGCGGTGCTGCAACAGTAGAGAGATTAGGATTGCCAGCTCCATGTTGGGAAATACCTGGAGATTTTTGGGGTGGGGCCTGCGGAAGGAAGTGTTCAGTAAGAGAAGGGACTTCAATGGGGTATAACACCATACAGCTCACCTTCCAAAGCGGCCATTTTTCTCCAGGCGAACTGATCTCTGTCGCCTGAAGATCATCTGTAAACCCAGGAGATCTCCAGACACCCCCTGGAGGTTGGCAACTCTAAGAGAGTACCAGTCCCTGCAGCATCTATGTACACTGTCCTGAGCTCCTTCAAGGGAGAGTGGGATAAAAGTGTGACAGGTAAACAGATACTTTTGACTCACTCTGCATTTTTGGAGAGGAGAAAGGGACTGGAGGACCCGTGGCCAACCCACACCACCTGCCTCAACAGCTGAGCCAGCGTGGTGCAGTGGTTAAGAGCGGTGGTTTGGAGCGGTGGAGTCTGATCTGGAGAACCGGATTTGATTCCCCACTACTCCACAAGAGCAGCGGAGGCTAATCTGGTGAACTGGGTTGGTTTCCCCACTCCTACACGTGAAGCCAGCTGGGTGACCTTGGGCAAGTTACAGCTCTTTGAGCTCTCTCCGCCCCATCTACCTCACAGGGTGTCTGTTGTGGGGAGGGGAAGGGAAGGTGATTGTAAGCCGGTTTGATTCTTCCTTAAGTGGTTGAGAAAGTTGGCATATAAAAACCAACTCTTCTTCTTCTACTTCGGTTCCAGCAGCACCCGGCCCTCCCAAACTAGGAAAGCAGCTGCTGAAAGGGCTACAGCAAGGCTCTGTTCTTTTTTTGGCCTTTCTAGAGCATCTGTGATTAGGATTTCCAGCAGTTTTTCAAGTGGCAATCGGCAGCCCCATGAGGCTGATTCGAACATACGGAGAGGGAAGGTTTACTGGGGCATCGTGTGTTTAAACTTTCTTCAGACATCTTCCAACATTTAAACAGTTCCCCTTCATAATCTGTACTTAGCTCCGGAGGAGGAAAAAACAACTGGTTTTAGTTATGTACCTCCCACAAGGAATAATCCTCCCACAAGGAATAATCCTCCCCCTTTTCCCTCCCACAAGGAATAATCATAGTCCTTTTTCAAGCTCCTCTCAAAGGTCTTGAGCAGGAAATGGGGAGCCTTTATTTCTTTAAGGAAAATACGATGGAGAGATGTTTGGCCACAACCAGTGTTGTTCTTGGAACTCTATCCACCAGCAAAAAGGGGGCTATTTTATCTTTTGTTACGGTGGCAGGTAATTTGATTAAAACAGGTGTAATCCATTGATCAAGAGCCCCATGGCGCAGAGTGGTAAGCTGAAGTATTGTAGTCAAAAGCTCTGCTCACAACCTGAGTTTGATCCCAACGGAAGTTGGTTTCAGGTAGCCGGCTCAAGGTTGACTCAGCCTTCCATCCTTCCGAGGTCGGTAAAATGAGTACCCGGCTTGCTGGGGGTAAAGGAAAGACGACTGGGGAAGGCACTGGCAAACCACCCCGTAAACAAAGTCTGCCTAGTAAACGTCGGGATGTGACGTCACCCCATGGGTCAGGAATGACCCGGTGCTTGCACAGGGGACCTTTACCTTTATAATCCATTGATCACAATAAGAATTGTATTGGGGGCATTCCAACATTATATGTCAACTCTCTTCAGATCGCATGGACAAAGTCCATCTGAATAAGGTAAGTTATCGTATCTTCACAGTATTGAAGGGGCTATTTAAACTGTGCAAGAGGCATAGGAAGAAAGGTTTAACACAACCCCTTCCTCAGAGGCCCTTCCCCAGTTCAAAGTAGTCATGTAGGGCTGCTACTACTACTACTACTAATAACAGTTGTGTGCTGTCAAGTTGCAACCAACTCATGGTGACCCCAGGGCCATGGGGGGTTTTCAAGGCAAGATATGATTATGCATGCATAATCAAAACAAAGCCCCAAAACAGGCGGAGGGGGGTGGGTTGACTGCAAGAGAAACAGCCATGCATAAAAAGCCCAAGAGAAAATTAAAGCATTTTCTTGCAACTTAAGCACTGCCATCAGTCCAGACTGTTAGTGGAAGCCTTTTTCTTTCCCCAGAATTTTCCACATGCTCAGGAGAACTCCTCTGCAGACAGGTCAACTTGAGAAAGGAGTTAGTATTACATTTGAAAGGTCATGAAAATTGGAGAAATAGTGGTCAACAGTGTCCGAAGCCTTCATTTAAACTCATAGAAGAAAAATAATTACACTCTAACATAACTGCAAAGCCCTGGCGTGTGGTAATTACAATAGATCCTCAGTCTTTGTCTAAAATTCCCTTCCCTCCACCCCCATAGCAGCTATATATGCAAATGTAGCACAATTCTATTACAACTGCTCCTATTTAGAACTTATCTTCATCCACATATTTTTGGATAAAGCTGATAATTAGCTTTTAAAAATGCAAAAGCAAGGCTGGTTTCTGGGTCCCCAGAAAGAACACAGCCGTGAACTTAAATCCCTCCAACATAGCTGGGCTTAGTGCAAAATCTGAGCCCACCCCAACATTGCCTGTGATGTCTATGAGACCCCAGCATCTGCTATCGTGAACATATGAACACACATGAAGCTGCCTTATACTGAATCAGACCTCTGGTCCATCAAAGTCAGTATTGTCTACTCAGACTGGCAGCGGCTCTATAGGGTCTCAGGCAGAGGTCTTTCACATCACCTACTTGCCTAGTCCCTTTAACTGGAGATGTTGGGGATTGGACCTGGGAACTTCTGCATGCCAAGCCATGGCCCCTACCTATCATTTTAGTGGTTTTCTAAACGAAACTGGGTTTTGGTAAAGGACCTGACCATGCCAACTTGTTAGCCCTAAACTCACTTGACAGTTAGAATCCAAAAGTTCTTACAATTCTCACACCCCAAAATGCTCATCGGTACAATGTTCTCAGTAACCAAGGTCAGGCAATTAAGTCTATAGCACAGAAACTCACACAATTGACTCTATAACATCACACATCTAATTTTGAATCTGACACCAAAGTGAGGATCCAAAAATCTGCATAGTGGGGAGAGGTACAGAAAGTGGAAGAGTTGCAGGGGGGAGAAAAACCCTTGACGTTAATAAAAAACATTGGGCTGGGGAGTTTAAATGGAGAAGCGATATGTGTGCATGCACATATCATAACTTAAAAATATTCCCATCAAGATCTCAGGAGATCTACCCCACCCTTTCCCGGCACAAGTTGGGCTCAGGGCAGCTAACAACAAACATAACACACAATACATAAAAACATATAAAGCCTTTTACAAATTAAATCAGCTAAAATGGAACCCTAATGATGGTTCCCTCATTATGCCAGGTTAAAAATAGGGGGAATTGCTTAGGAATCCTGTACAATCAGGAATTTTTAAAAGTAAGGCACAGCCGAGGGGAGAGGGAGAAACGGGGCAGGAGGGTTGACAGAGAAGGCAGCAGTGTGAGGAAGAGGAAGCAGCAGTGATAGGAAGTTAAGGGTGGAAAGAGGGGAAGGTGGTGACACGTGGGTGGGGGTACAAACAAGGGGAAAGGGAGAAGAAGAAGAGTTGGTTTTTATAACCCAATTTTGGCTACCGTAGGTAGTCTCAAAGTGGCTTACAATCACCTTCCCTTCCTCTCCTGACAACAGACACCTTGTGAGGTAGATGCGGCTGAAAGACTTTAGAGAGAACTGTGACTAGCCCAAGGTCACCCAATTAGCTTCACGTGGAGGAGTGGGGAAACCAACCCGGTTCACCAGATTAGAGTCTTTTTCTGGTGTGTGGTAGGCATCTCTTGAAATGAGTGCTTCAAAAATAGTCCCTACTGTGATGGGAGAAGAAGGGGAGATGATGGACAAAGAAAAGTAGCCCCACATTTCCTTACGTATGTATACTGTGTGAGACTGGTCATTTTCTAAAGAAGCTTTTAAATAAAAACATTTGCTAGTTGTAACACCTATTTTCTGGCACTTTTTCTCATAAAGGCTCAGCAACATTTCATTAAATATCATAATTGAATATATATTATTTAATTTTACATTTTTTTATTCCTTGGAACATTTCTCTTTGGAAAAGTTAAAGATTTAAAAGAAAACTAAGTATTGAAAAGTTTACAGATTTGCTATACTTCACAATTCCTACAAATTTGTTCAGGAACTAGTGCTTGCCTCTTTCAAATGAACGTTATCAAGGTCATAAGAACTGTTCACGGCTTCAACAATCCAGCTTTCTGGTGTAATCATATTTAGAGTTAGAAGAGGGGATTCTGGCATTTCAAAGAAGTTTGCTCCAGGTGCACGAGGAAAGACGTTATTCGTCCCAGAAGGGAGTTCTGGCTCCAAAACAAAACGATAAAAACTATGAACAGAAATGAAACAAAAAAGCAGGTGTTAGACAAGAGTGAAAAAATGACAGACAAAAAGCACCTGTAAAAATGTGTATATGGAGGTATACAATTTCTAGAAATGTTGAAACCTTGGAACGAAACACCCCCCCCCCCGTTTTATTCTTGGGAAAAACTGGAATTTTGAGGGGGGAAATGAAATATATCTGATAGTCATTTTCCTCTCAATCCTACATTTATTTTATTACTTTTAACATAAAATGCATAATTTCTAGTTTAGCTAGCAAACATAGTTATATTAGCTTACATATTTATGAAATGTAGAAATATAAATGCCTTCTTTTCTACAAGCAAAATTACAAATACACCCTATACTGGTATGCTAAAGCTGGAGGTGGGGTGTGTGTGGAAGTCATCGCTACCCTCCCTGCCAAGCCGGCAACCCCGGCGGAATTGACAGACAGAGATTAGGGGCAGAAAGAAAGAGGAAATGAATGACTGATAGAGTTGCCAACCTCCAGGTACTACCTGGAGATCTTCTGCTATTACAACTGATCTCCAGCCGATAGAGATCAGTTCACCCGGAGAAAATGGCTGCTTTGGCAATTGGACTCGATGGCATTGAAGTCCCTCCCCTCCCCAAACCCCACCTTTCTCAGGATTCGCCCCCAAAACCTCCCACTGGTAGCGAAGAGGGACCAGGCAACCCTAATGACTGAAGTGGTGGGGTAGAAAGAAAAAGGGGATGAGTGTCAGAAAAGGGGCAGGGGAGATGAAGTAAAGAAGAAGAGTTGGTTTTTATGTGCCGACTTTCTCTGCCTTTTAAGGAGAATCAAACCAGCTTACAAGCTCCTTCCATTCCTCTCCCCACAACAGACACCTTGTAAGGTAGGTTGGCTGAGAGAGTTTGGAGAGAACTATGACTATCCCAAGGTCACCCTGCGGGCTTCATGTGGAGGAGTGGGGAAACCAACTCGATTCACCAGATTAGCCTCCACCGCTCATGTGTAGGAGTGGGGAATCAAATCCAGTTCTCCAGATTAGAGTCCACCGCTCCTAACCAATATACCATACTGGCAGGCAGAGAGAATGGGATCCCCCCCCCCCCCCCGCAAGTTCCTTGCAGGTCCCCGCTTGTAACAATGCTATTTGCAAAGTCATCATTCCTCAATTTACAAAGTCTAGGAGGAGATCTTTTCTTCCCTTTGTCTATTTTTAATTTCTTGAGGCTTCATAGAAGGTCTAACT
The DNA here is from genome assembly GCF_029931775.1 of Euleptes europaea. NCBI lineage: Eukaryota > Metazoa > Chordata > Lepidosauria > Squamata > Sphaerodactylidae > Euleptes > Euleptes europaea. Next base: position 12,232,616 of record NC_079327.1, on the reverse strand, counting down.
CAGATCTGAATCACATGCATCAACTACTAGTCCAATCTTTAACAAAATATTCTGTTCATGGTCAAGCTATGCTATGAATGTAACAATCATCACTAGCCTACTAAAAATAGAACAACATTTCAGGCTACAGCATTCACAAGCAAGATGCGACTGTCCTATTATATGGGCAAGTCCACTATTTTGTCACAAACATGAAGCGTGTAATGATTAATTTCCTGCCCAAAATTCATTTTATGTCTTGGAGAAAGCAAAATACAAGTCACAGAAATTCATAATATTGTAACAAATGATCTAATTAGTTTGGTAAAAAGGAACAGGTTTCCTGGCTGTTGGTTACAAAGTAAAAAAGCAAATACAGCAAAAATGATAAATAAATGGTAATGCTATTAGCTGCGATAAGCGATTCTAATTATGAGGTTTCTTTCTGTGAGGACATGCTTTGATTAAAGGACAATTTTGCTGCATTAATGCTCCACTAAGGTTACATATGCACACCAAAGGACAAAGAGTTCCTGCATTTCTGCTGTGCATCTTCTTAATATATTGCAAATAATATGTTCTTGACCTGCATGGCCCAGGCTAGCCCGATCTCACTAGATCTTAGAAGCTAAGCAGGGTTGGCCCTGGTTAGTATTTGGATGGGAGACCACCAAGGAATACCAGGGTTGCTGTGCAGAGGAAAGCACTGGCAAACCACCTCTGTTAGTCTCTTGCCATGAAAACCCCAAAAAGGGGTCACCATAATTCGGCTGCAACTTAATGGCACTTTACACACATACAAATAATGGGTATATTTTTAGGGTTCATAGAAAAAACAACATGTTGTTGATGCTTGGGCACCTGACAAGACTGGAAGTCCAAGTCTTTGGGGGAAATAAGAAGAAGAGTTGGTTTTTATATGCCGACTTTCTCTATCACTTAAGGAAGAATCAAACCGGCTTACAATCACCTTCGCTTCCCCTCCCCACAACAGACACCCTGTGAGGTAGGTGAGGCTGAGAGAGCTCTAAGAGAGCTCTGACTAGCCCAAGGTCACCCAGCTGGCTTCACGTGTAGGAGTGGGGAAACAAATCCAGTTCACCAGATTAGCCTCTGCCACTCAAGTGGAGGAGTGGGGAATCAAACCCGGCTCTCCAGATCAGAGTCCACCGCTCCAAACCACCGCTCTTCACTACACTGTGCTGGATCTCAATAAATAAAAGGCAAAAGAACAATGCCTGCAACCTGTGAAGAGTTTGATGAGTAGCCACTTCAGGGTGCTGAGAGGAATTTTGATTGCCATATTTTGGAAAGGCCTAGGAAAAGTGACCGCCCTATAGGCAGGGGGAATAAACTACTACATCAAGATGCATCTTGTATTACAACACATATTTCACCAACAATTTTTTGCTTCCTACTTACCTATTCAAAGGTGCTTCTGACAGCTTGGATCTACAGTTCATGAACAGCTTCACTCTCATGTTGACAACTCGACCCAGAACCTAACATACACATTTTTAAAAAGTGATTTCTGTGGACTGTCTCCAGTTTATAGACACACAAACATTCTTCCCAGGATAAGCTCTTTTATTCTTTGCGTAAAATGAATTACTCAGAGAGTGAACCATATACTTAATCAGCTTACAGACCTTTATATTTCAAGGCTTATTAACATTTACACAATTACCCGAAACCAACTTGCCTGAAACCAACTTCCGTTGGGATCGAACTCAAGTCGTGAGCAGAGCTTGGACTGCAGTACTGCAGCTTACCACTCTGCGCCACGGGGCTCTTTACACTTAACCCTAACCAGGCAGAAATAATGTATTCTGCCTGTGTTGTGGGAAGCATTTTGCCATTCAAACCACCCAGCAATGACAAGTTGGATAAAGCTCTTACTTTTGGGAGGTCACATTAATACATGAACACATGAAGCTGCCTTATACTGAATCAGATCCTTGGTCCATCAAAGACAGTAGTGTCTACTCAGACCGGCAGCAGCTCTCCAGGGTCTCAGGTAGAGATCTTTCACATCACCTACTTGCCTAGTCCCTTTAACTGGAGATTGAACCTGGGACCTTCTGCATGCCAAGCAGAGGCTCTATCACTGAGCCACGGCCCCTCCCCCAATGTTCTTCCTGCTACTAAAGGAAAGGGTGAATTTTTACTTGTTATAGTTAAGTGTCATTTTTAGCAGCAGCCGGAAGAGTAGCTATCCAGATGACCTCGATTCTCTGAACTTCCCACTTGAGTAGTGGGAGATCACGAGTCAGCTAGTGAGATCAGAGGGCAACACCAGGGAGAGGGGAAGGCTCAGGCTTTGGGGAATTATAAACATATCTGAGAAAAATTTGCTGTAAAGAAAGAAGGGCAAACAACTTTTTAAAGAAGAGGTTAGATGGCCATCTGTCAGCAATGCTGATTCTGTGACCTTAGGCAGATGATGAGAGGGAGGGCATCTTGGCCATCTTCTGGGGTGTGGAGGGGAGAGGTAGTTGTGAATTTCCTGCATTGTGCAGGGGGTTGGACTTGATGGCCCTGGTGGTCCCTTCCAACTCTATGATTCTACCTCCCCCCGCTCCATTACCAGGAATTGTGGTTGCCCATAGAGATTAGAAGGCGAGTAGACCTGTTCCCTCCCCCACTTCTGAGGTCAACTTCCCTGCTCCGGCTCCAGGATTGGGTGAGGGAGGCACTTAGGAGAAGTGCGTGATTTACCTTTGTTAGACACCATGAAGTGTCACCCACTGGCTGAAAAAAGTGGTGGGTGACACACACTCACAAACAGAAAAACCCAGTAGCTTTCTAATGAGGCAATCAATCTGAAATATATTATCTCCTAAGCAGTATCTGCCCTGACCTGGATAGCCTAGGATAGCCCGATCTCATCAGATCTCACAAACTAAGCAGGGTCGGCCCTGGTTAGTATTTGGATGGGAGACCACCAAGGAAGTCCAGGGTCACTATGCAGAGGAAGATAATGTCAACCCATCTCTGAACATCTCTTGCCTTGAAAACGCTATGGGTTGCCATAAGTCAGCTGTGACTTGATGGCAAAAAAGTATCTAAATTATTATATTTCATGTGCCACATTTGTTGCCTATTCTTCCCTTAAGTATTTCAAGGAACTACCCTGTAAGGTAGGTACCCCCCAAGAGAGCATGTGGTTGGCCCAAAATCACCCACCAAGTTTTGGGGCTAAGCACGGATTGGAATTCGGATCTCCCAACACATTATACACCCAGCTCATACCTTGACTATAGTAATAAAATGTCTTTTACTAGCACATACCTGCTAAATTAACTGAAAAGATAATCATGAAGTTGCATTTGCATACAAGAAATAAGTACAAACTTACAATCAGTAAGTGTGACAGCTTCTGGGCTTCCCGTGTGAGTGGATCAACAATCCCAACAACATCCAGGAAAGGTTCATTTTGCTGTGGATCTACCTTCAGTACACTGCAGAAGGAAAAAATAATATTCAGACATTGGCCATTTATGTGTGGCTGTTTCCTCGCGGTCACCCCGCCGACTACTTCAGGGTTTTGCTTTGAATATGTTTGCATTTTCTGACCGTCAGAGGTCACCTCGCTCTCCCTGCGCATTTCGCCCACATTTTCTGGATTCATGTTTAGCCAGCATCCAGAAAACGCACGGAAACGAGCGGGGAGAGCAAGGTGACCTCTGACTGTCTGAAAATGCAAGTATGATCAAAGCAAAGCCCCGAAGTAGTCGGTGGGGTGACCACAAGGAAACAGCCATGCACAAACGGCCAGAATGTGTGACATGGAAAAGGTCACGTGTGATTTGAAGGCACATCTACAGGAACAATTACATAATATAAACTTTGTGTACTTTAATTTATTTAAAAATGAGTATTCTGGAGCAACACATGCATCTGCATCATTTGGAGTCTCACCACAATTGCTCACGACTGACTGGATAAAATGTCGTTAAAAATTACTGTGTCCATATTTTGGTTTCTGTCTGGTTGTCACGGAGTACAGCGAAAAACATTCTTGTAAACTGATAATTTTATATTATGATTCTTTTGTTGGGTTACAACTTATGTCTACACCAAATAATTTCATAGAAGCTCAACACGGGGACTTAACTTTTGTTAGCGGCAGATAAGATTTACAACAGCTGCTCTAGCTATGTCACTTTATCATTTTCTACTGCAATGGTTCATTTGAGGAAGGGCAGACTGATTCATTAGAATGCTACCCCATTCATTAAACAGAGTGAGAATGAAGAACATTTATTTTCAATTATGAAGAATTTAGCCGATGAAGTCTTAGAAAATCTGTTAAGGTCTATTTCTGAGTACTATACTAAGAGCACAATCCTAAGGGGGGGAGTGAATCGGCTTAGGAGCCGACATGACCCAGTGCCGGCGTAAGTGCCCATTTATCCCATGATAATGAGCACTTACGCTGGCACCGGGAGGGGGGCATTTTTTCCGGCACCTGGGTGCCACAGAGCTGCACCAGTCTCCCCCACCAGTACAGCCTCCCACCAGCATCCACCCGGTGCAATTCCCTGCGCCGATGTCCCAGGAGATGTTCCCGGGGCAGCTCTGGGTGCAGGGCTGCCGTCAGGCCAGGAACACCCCCTTTGCCTTTACTGCTAGTTATACCACCTTTTTAGGTACTTAGTGCTCGTCTGTACTTTAACTGCATTTCTGAGTTCTTGTATGACAGCATATTCTAGCTTTTTATTTTTCAGATTATACAAGAAAACATTGTGTTGGAAGTGGTATTAAAAACCGCATCATGTTTGATGGGCCAAAGTCAGGCACTTGAGATGCCGGTAAATCACTTTAGATGGAGAGTATCGCTCATTACCTGCCTAGTATTCACAATGTATTTAGCTGTAAATCAAGTGCCATAAGACGTTTCTTGAAGTTTTGAAAGATCTTATATGTTACTTGGATATACTAACGCATCATAGAACCACAAATGCATTATGATTTTAAAAAACACCCCCAAACTACTTAAAGAGTCTTTTAACCTGAGTTGCTCTTTGAGAAATTCAACATCTTGGCGGACATCCGTTTTCGGCAATGAAGAAAGGAGCGCGTCCACTTTCATTACTAAGTGGCTGCCACTAAAGAGAGGGGAAAATCCAGTATTCATTTTTCAGCCTGCCTTTCAGTCACAAGTAAATTCTTCAGTAGTGGAGATTGCCTCCCTCGATATAATCCTTCAAAGATAATATTACCACAATATCATCAAAGGTTTCGACGGCCCAAATATGAGAGGGGATGTAAACTCCCAAAGACATCAATGTACTTTAAAAGATTAGGAAACAAGAATTTGAACAGCAAAAGTTAGTTTGGGAGACTTATTTCAAAATATGTATTGCCCTTGGGCAGATTTATCTTCCCATATTCCATCTTAACTGTGCTTGTCTGTTTCAACAATAAGTAAATTGAAGCCATCAAAAAGTATTTGGATTCTCACAAAAATCTGTTACATTCATCAGTTTTTGCTTCAGAAATTCAACGTTCCAATTCTTATACTGGTAGATAACTCATTAACTTGAGAAGAAAAATGGACTTCCTCTGGTAATATCAACACCAGGGGCAGTCAGAGAATGATCTTTTCTCCATGAGCTGGACAAAAAAGCAATCTAAGATTTTAATCTAAAATAATGTTCTTATTTTAGATGTATTACCTAACCTATTCATACAGGCATAAGATGTATAGCAGTACCATTCTAAGCAGTGTTACACTATTCTAAGCCCACTGATAGGGTTGCCAACATCCAGGTGGTGGCTGGAGATCTTCCGCTATTACAACTGAGCTCCAGGCGACAGAGATCAGTTCCCCTGAAGAAAATGGCCGCTTTGGCATGTGGACTCTATGGCACTGAAGTCCCTCCCCTCTCCAAATCCCACCTCGTCAGGTTCCACCCCCAAAATCTCCAGGTATTTCCCCACCTGGAGCTGGCAACCCTACCCATTGACTTCATGGACTTAGAACAGGGTTGCCAGGTCCCTCTTTGCCACCAACGGGAGGTTCTTGGGGCAGAGCCTGAGGAGGCCGGGGTTTGGGGAGGGACTTCAATGCCATAGAGTCCAACTGTCAAAGCAGCCATTTTATCCAGGTGATCTGATCTCTATTGGCTGGAGATCAGTTGTAATAGCAGATCTCCAGCTAGTACCTGGAGGTTGGCAACCATAAGAAGGGGTATAAAGTCTGTTTTGGGTGGAACTGCAAGAAATTCAATTGCTTATCAGCCATTAAATATTCTGTTGCAGACATCAGTGTGGTGTTTCTCTGCCACTGGCTCTTGAACCGCTTTAAATCAGTGCCCAAGACAAAGAAAACACAACAGATTACATTTATTTCTTTTTATTATCAAAGCACAGCAATATTAGTCTGTAGTATGTATTGTTTTCCCTCCTTTTATGAAGCTTCCTCTCAAGGGAAATACACCAAGCCCACTCAAAGAAAAAATATGTCAGGACTATTCTACCACATTTTGAGAATTATTAACCAGGTTAAGACATTGATCTGACTCTTCTAATTTTTTTCGTTTTGTTTTGTTTTGGTTTTGTAAACCAGAGATTTATTACTTGAAGACAGAAACGCAATAAATTTGTAAAATATGATTTCAACCAAGGATATAAATTCCACACTGCGGAAAAAGCACTTTGAGGTTTTTCCTCCTTTCGTGCGAATATCAGATTCATTAAAATAAAGATATACGACGCTTAAAATATTAACTTTCATAATACAGATGGATTTATCGTGTTTTCCCTTTCACAGTGTTCATGTTTGAAAGATTGATTTTAAAACTCAAATGCAAGGGTCACATTGATCTAAACATGAAGGAATGGGTTTTCAAAGTTGTACTGCTCTGGGCTAGCGAAGAGATCCAGGCTGGGTTCAGCAAAATGACAAAAAATTATTTTAACATATGAACTCCATAAATGTTACCGTTTACTGCCAAGGCCCATTTCCTTGACAAGGGTTTTAATCTTCATTGCCGCAGAGCGCAGTGTCACCTTCTCCAGCAAGTCGAAATCTTTTGTCTGGAATTCATTTTCATGTAAAGGGCCAATTACCTTTGCAAACAGAAAATCAAGATGCTGACAGATCTGGCATTAAAAAAAGAAGAAGTGCTACCTCTTGCTTTTTAAAAGGATTGAACTTTTACTGTGCCCGTAAAGGCAGGAATGCTTATACGGAGAGAAGAGGTGACGGGATCTTGAACTACTTAAAACGTCCCTAGCAACAAATAACACTCCGCTTTAACAGAAAGGCCAGGAAAAAGAGCTTTCAAAGATGTAGATTAAAGTTGAGTCCTGAAGTATTACAAAATAGCTTTTGTGTGCACACCAGAAGCTCTAGGGCTTGTTGTGTATGTATGCAAAGTGCTGTCAAGTCGCAGCCGACTTATGGCGACCCCTTATGGGGTTTTCATGGCAAGAGACTAACAGAGGTGGTTTGCCAGTGCCTTCCTCTGCACAGCAACCCTGGTCTTCCTTGGTGGTCTCCCATCCAAATACTAACCAGGGCTGACCCTGCTTAGCTTCCAAAATCTGACGAGATCAGGCTAGCCTGGGCCATCCAGGTCAGGGCCTAGGGCTTGTTATCCCCCACCCATCTCCTGAAAAAAACCCTCATGCAACTTTGAAATAACAAAAATACAGGTCTTAGGAAGATGGTGCCCTGAAATTTCCCAAAAAGAACCTTTCTCCCACTTCCTTTGACAATTAATTTGTATTAAGGAACCGTTATTATATCCAATAGCTAGGGCTTCCAGGGGCGGAGCCTGAGGAGCATGGGGTTTGGGGAGGGGAGGGACTTCACTGCCATAGAGTCCAATTGCCAAAGTGGCCATTTTCTCCAGGTGAACTGATCTCTATCGGCTGGAGATCTGGTTGGGAAATACCAGGGGATTTTGGGGGTGGAGCCTGAGGAGGGTGGGGTTTGGGGAGGGGAGGGATCAATTGGGTATAATACCATAGAATCTACCTTCCAAAGTGGCCATTTTCTCCAGGTGAACTGCTCTCTGTCACCTGGGGATCAGTTGTAATAGCAGGAGATCTCCAGCTACCATCTGGAGCTTGTCAACCCTATCCTGGGCTGGCTTAAAAAAGGGAGGAATACAAATGTGGACTGAAGACAGTAGCTAGCCCAGCAACTCAGCTGAAATAACCCTATTGCTAAGAACATACAAAAGGCCATGCTAGATCAGACCAAGGCCCATCAAGTCCAGTAGTCTGTTCACACAGTGGCCAACCAGGTGCCTCTAGGAAGCCCACAAACAAGACGACTGCAGCAGCATTGTCCTGCCTGTGTTATGCTCCTCTGATCCTGGAGAGAATAGGTATGCATCATGACTAGTATCCATTTTGACTAGTAGCCATGGATAGTCCTCTCCTCCATGAACATGTCCACTCCCCTCTTAAAGCCTTCCTAATTGGCAGCCATTACTAGACGAGGGGCAAAGATTGAGAGGTAAGGTAACCCATCCCATAACTCCTTATCTCCTTCTTCCTCTCTCTTTCTGTGTCCACCTTTGTTATTGCTGTCATGAAGATAGGGGAAGTTATTAATTCTTCTTTCTTGCCTAGAGTTGCCAACTCTGGGTTGGGAAATTCCAGATTTGGGGGTGGACCCTGGGGAGGGTGCAGGAGCTAATTTCACAGAGTCTACCCCACAAAACAACCATTTTCTCAAGGGAGATGGGTCTCTCTAGTCTAGAGATCACTTGAAATTCTGAGAGATCTCCAGGTCCCTCCTGGATGTTGGCAACCCTACTCGCAGCAACCTGGGCTTCCTGGATGACAATAAATTCTGGGTTGGGGAAAATGTAATTACTGCTTTTAGGTTTGCAATCAAAAAGATTGCTCATTAATTTCCTTTTGTATTTATTCACATCATAATTGCACAATTATACTCTCATGAGAAAGAAATTAATGAATCCCTTTGGCTGCAAAAACAAAAGTATAATTAAAGTCACCCCCATTGACAACTGATTAAGGATACGTTCAGGAATGTTGGGGCCAGGCAGAGAGTACACTTACTAGCAGACAGCATGAAGTAGTGGTTAGAGTATTGAACTAGGTCCTGGGAAACACACTCAGCCTTTGAAGGTCATTGGGTGATCTTGGGGGAGTCACTCCTTGCCAGTCTACCACACAGGATTACTGAGAGAACAAATGGGGAAGGGAAAACTGTACCATGATTAGGGTTGCCAGGTCCCCCAGATTCTGGCTAAAACAGCATTTGGAAAACACGGGCAAAATGCGTGGGGAGAGCGAGGTGACTTCTGATGGGCGGAAAAGGCGTGCGTAATCAAAAGGAAGCCCCAAAGCAGTTGGCGGGGGTGACTGAAGGGAAATGTCCCCGCACAAAAGACCTAAGTATGCTCTAGAGACTAGGTAGTTTCTACACCACTTAAGGTAAAGGTAAAAAAAGGAAAAGGTCCCCTGTGCAAGCACCGGGTCATTCCTGTCCCATGGGGTGATGTCACGTCACGACGTTTCCTAGGCAGACTTTTGTTTACAGGGTGGTTTGCCAGTGCCTTCCCCAGTCATCTTCCCTTTACCCCCAGCAAGCTGGGTACTCATTTTACCGACCTCGGAAGGATGGGAGGCTGAGTCAACTTTGAGCCGGCTACCTGAAAGCGACTTCTGTCACGATCGAACTCAGGTCGTGAGCAGAGCTTGGACTGTAGTACTGCAGTTTACCACTCTGCGCCACGGGGCTCTTAAGGTACCACTCTGCGCCACTTAAGGTACCGTGTTTAAAAGCTCAGGCTTTGTTTCCGCTCTTTTTGAGATTTCTGTTTGTTTTCAGATTTCTGTAGTCCAAACCCTATTGAACTGTTCATTGGATGTCTCAACCTGTTGATTGTACTCGACTTACGCTATCTAATGTGCCTTGAGTCTCAGCGAGAAATGCAGACTATAAATAACCAAATAAATAAAAATAAAAATACAACTTACCCTCCCATTACTAACTACAGCCATTTGCCCAGGAACCAGTTTAAGGACCTCCTGACAAAAGATCCGGTGAGCTCGAATGGCGTCTACACCCAGTGTGTTGTACTTCTTCTCAAAGGCGTCATCATCCATGCCCTAGAACAGAACGAATAAAAACAGCATTCCAGAACAGTTAAAACAAATTGAACGATATAAGCAAAGCCTATCTCAGGTCTGTCTCCCAAAAAGAATAATGGATGTCAAATGTTGGAAGTGAACCAACTGTCTCTTAACCTCAGACTCCAGAGGGGGACAAGACTAGTGAGTCAGAGAGATAGAGGGGACAAGACACTGGGGCATCCTTTCTCTACTGCTCTGACCTAACCCTTTGATACGTAGATTGCTACTCTTAGGGAAACTTCCTTTTTTCCTGTTTCTTCCCCACCTCCTCACACACACTGGCACTCTTCTCCATCTTGCCACCATGAGGGAAGGATGCATGTCCTGGATCTCCCTCCATCCTAGTTAGTTAGAATAGATAGGCAACTATACTTTACTCTATCCTATCCAGAAACGGATTTCCTAAAATAAATGAAGTATATTAGTTAAATAGACAAAAGGTTCCTAGCAATTTTGTTCCTGGCACACACAGAGGTTTGGATGGGCTTCTCTGCGCACAATAGCCTTTGTGCACTCTGCTAATTTAACAGGGATTTGGGCATAACAAAGCCCTCACAATTCAACATCAAATTCGTTGAGGAAGTAGTTAAGTTTTATTGTATTAAGGTGTAAATTTTCACTCGGGATTTTTAGTATTGTACACTATGTGATCAGAAATGATTGTTCATTGGAATTATTGTTTTTTTTAATACATAATAATAGATATAGAAAAAATACAGAAAATATATAAAATTAAAAGTGGAAAAATTACAAAAAAAACCTACAAAAATTAGAAAGATAAATGGATATACGAAACCAAACTAAGGTGGCTACCATATATACAATAATCTAGCACACTAAGATTGAAACTAAACATACAAATACACTCACGTGCTTGACTAAATATCTAACTACCACCATCTGTGCGATAAATCCAGGTTACAACTTTACATTTTATACTTTTTAAAAAGAGACAATACTTATGATATTTCTCCTGTCACTGCTATATTTAATTATTTCCAACCTACTATGTTAATCTTTTCTAAATACTTTGGTTGTCACTCATTTCTAATACCTTATTTGTGGTATTCTAAACATTGTAAAAAACCATCATTGTTATTTGTTTATATTTTAGTTATGCTGGTCATTGACCATGATAAGGAATACACACATAAAAATGTACAGATGTCATAGTTGATGTTTAAGACCACAATTCTTACATTACTGGTGCCAGCAAACATCTCAAAAGGAACATACAGTTGTATCATTCATAATATATGGCACCTAGAAATATCCAAGAAGAGTAGTTCTGTATCATTTTATTCTATGCCTACTCACCGGAACAAGAAACTTCTTGATCTTTGTTCCTCTTGCAAGGGACTTTGCTGTCTCCTCTTTAACAATCTTCTCCAGAAAGCTTCTCAAACTAGTGTTTTTCTGTGTTAGAAAAGCTGCCACGATCGCCCTTGTGACTAATGTGTTATCCTCGGTTATTTTTGACGCAGGATTATTCACTATTCCAAGCTGTACATGGCTACTCGTTTTCTGTAAGACAAATTTGACTTGTAAACCCTCGCTTATTATTATTACCCTTCCGTGCTCAGAATATCAATGCTCTTCCTGTGGAATGCAACACTTTATAAGTACCGTTTTCTATTACAATTATCATTTATTCGGCGAGACGACTCAGTTCATTCCCTGCTGAGAGCAAAGCAAATGGACAACTCTACGCTTGTGGGATGGAGACAAGCATGGATCTGAAAGATCTGGCAGGGAATTGTATCATCGCTTAAATTGTACCCTTTTTAGGAACACAAGTCAAAAGAAAACTTTGAATTCTCTGAAATTTTGACTCTACAATGCGTGTGTCTATAGCAAGCTGCTAATTGTTACATTTAACAAAGAGCTGTTGTGGCAAATAAATCTCTCCAAGTGATCTTATTTTAGAGGGTTGTGTTCCACTTGCTGGCTTCTTAATTTATCGGCCCAGCTCCTTTGGGCAGGACTCCTTTTACTGTTTATCAATATCATTGCCAGGTTCAAGAGTTATTCAATCATAAATGTTTCCCAAGGGGTTTTTTTATTCTTGGCGACAGGCTAGCTATTTGTTTAGCTGGTGTCTTCTTCAGCTGAGTGAAGCTCGCTACCATACGTGCATTTCCATTACCGTTCTTCTCAGGTTTTCTGAGGAGAACCCTGAGCAACATTAACCTTATAAGTGGACATAGGAATTGTAATAAACTGACCAGGTGTTTTAATGCATTAGAAAGCAATTGCCTTCCATCTGGCTTGTCAAAATCAGCCACAATCCATATGGTAACTGCATAGATAACATCTTCATCTGAAAAGCAACACATAACTCATGTCAAACGTTTTTACTGAGCAATAAGATAAGGCAGGTGAGTACAGCTGGAAAGTGAAACAGTAAATCAGAAATGTGGATTAGTCTACACAGCTATTTTTAAGAACATGCTAGAAGATGGCTTTTATATGCCGACTTTCTCTACCACTTAAGGGAGACTCAAACCGACTTAAAATCACCTTCCCCTCCCCACAACAGACACCCTGTGAGGTAGGTGGGGCTGAGAGAGCTCTGAGAGAACTGTGACTAGCCCAAGGTCACCCAGCTGACTTCATGTGTAGGAGTGGGGAAACAAATCCAGTTCACCAGATTAGCCTCCGCCGCTCATGTGGGAAATCAAACCCGGTTCTCCAGGTCAGAGTCCACTGCCCCAAACCACCCCTTTTAACCACTACACCACACTACACACTAAGTGTAAACTTCTGAATACAGAAGAAGTATTTAGGGTTGCATCTCTGACTCCATGTAATGATGGCCTTCAAACACTTAAACCACTCGGTAATATATCCATCAATACTTAGAAAGTTTCGGTAGGATGGGCGATGGATTCTTCAAACTGGCTGATCTAATACAATTCTATATAGCTTGGAAAGAAGGTTAAGGGGAGACATGACAGAGGTCTATAAAATTATGCATGTTATAGAAAGAGTGGACAGGGAGAAGCTTTTCTCCTCTCATAATACTAGAATGCGGGGTCATCTGCTGAAGCTGCAGGGTGAGAGATTCAAAACAGATAAAAGGAAGTATTGTTTTCACACAACGCATAGTTAAATTGTGGAACTCCCTGCTCCAGGCTGTGGTGATGGCTGGCAACTTGGAAGGCTTTAATAGGGAAGTGGTCATGTTCATGGAGGACAGGGCTATCTTTGCCTACTAGTCAAAATGGATACTAGTCATGATGCATACCTATTCTCTCCAGGATCAGAGGAGCACGCCCATTATATTCAGTGCTGTGGAACAAAGGGAGGATAATGCTGCTGCAGTCGTCTTGTTTGTGGGCTTCCTGGAGGCACCTGGTTGGCCGCTGTGTGAACAGACTACTGGACTTGATGGGCCTTGGTCTGATCCAGCATAGCTTTTCTTATATTCTTACACTGGAAACAGTGCTGTGGGAGGGACTATTTTGGTTGCTTTCTAGGTCAAAGCTCTTACATTGCCTTCTAAACAGGCCGGCTGAATCAATAGTAATCTGCTCATTCCTAGTTTTGAGTCCAGTAGTACGTTAAAGTCCAAGTTTTTGGGGGTATGAGCTTTCGAGAGTAAAAGCTCCCTTCAGATACCCTCCCTTGGTATCTGACGAAGGGAGTGCAGACTCTCGAAAGCTCACACCCTGAAAATCCGGTTGGACTCTAAGGTACTACTGGACTCGAATCTTGCAGTTCTACCGAAGGCCAACACAGCAACCTTCTGAAACTGCTAATTCCTATTTGTTTATCAATAGCAGCAAGGATGACCAGAAATGTAACAGAGTCTATTAACTCAGGGTAGGGGCTGTGGCTCAGTGGTAGAGCATCTGCATGGCATGCAGAAGGTCCCGGGTTCAATCCCCAGCATCTCCAGTTAAAGGGACTGAGACCCTGGAGAGCGGCTGCCAGTCTGAGTAGACAATACTGACTTTGATGGACTGAGGGTCTGATCCAGTATAAGGCACCTTTATGTGTTCATGTGTTCAAATCAGAAGCTCTCTCAGAAACTTTTTTTGGTATCCCTGGAGTGCTTTTCAAGTTTAGAAAGTGGGTTTTCAAACAGTGATTTGCGTTAACTGCACTAATTATGGTTAAGGCAATTCTCTATTTGCAGAGTACCAAGCAGGTCATGCTATTGCTTTTCCATTTGTGCTTTGGGGGGCGGGGAGCAGCTTCACTGTACATTTAGAATCTGAACCAGGATTAAGGCAATGAATCAGAATTAATGGTAGCTATGGTTAAACCTTAAACATCTACAACAGATCGGACTATAAGAATTCAAGAACACTAATCTGTATTTTAGCAAGTAAAAAACAAACATACCTTTCCTTGTGACATAATTCATATTCTCTGAAAGAACGACAGTTTTATCTTGGGAATCCAAAAAAGAAAAAGTTGAGTAATCTTCCATATCTGCTCGAACTGCAAAAAGTTAAAATTGAGACAATATCAAGGATCAAACACAATGATGACCAAAGCCAGAAGAAGTGAAGGAGGACAGAACTTGGTTTACCTGGTGAAGATATAAAGTTCAGATATCTCTTTTCAGTACTAAGAATCCTCTCGTTTATATGCGAAACGATATTTTGCTGGTCGATGATGAAGTCTACCGCATCTGTATGATCGTTCAGCTGGCCCTGGCAGGATAACAATAGAAGCTTTGCTTTGAATTCTGCAGCACGTGACAGCTTTCGATCAGAAAAAGGTCCGTTGCTCTGAGGACATGTGAGGTTCTGGGCCAGAGGTTGTCCAGAACCGCTAGAGCCAGAACCAAGAGCCTCCAGAGACCTGCTCTGCTGCCCGCGAGTTACAGGTTGGAAAGTTCTGTAGGCTATAATGTCCTCTTAAACTCCTGACAGATTCCCTTCTCACAGCCCATTGGCTCCTCCTGACCAGGCAAGATTATTGATTCCAGGTTAGGGTTGGTCTTGACAGAGCCTCAAAGGTTGAGCTGCAAAGTTTGTATGAGTACATTTTGAATTTTACAGTAAGGGTCTACATTTTAAAATTATTTTTACATTTTCCTGAACAGTAGTATGAGACTTTTTATTGACCTTTTTATGGGCCTTCTGTTTGACACCCCTGCTATAGAACAGGCAGAAATCCAAGCCACTGACTCTTGTGCCCATAATGACATCTTCCGTGGTTTGCCTGCATAGCCATTTGCTAGATTCCTCCCTCAAGCCATGGTCCTGGAGACTCAAACATCAGGATTTTAGGGGAGGGGCTGTGGCTCAGTGGTAGAGCATCTGCTTGGCATACAGAAGGTCCCAGGTTCAATCCCCGGCATCTCCAGTTAAAGGGACTAGACAAGTAGGGGATGTGAAATATTCCTGCCTGAGCCCCTGGAGAGCTGCTGCCGGTCTGAGTAGACAATACTGACTTTGATGGACCAAAGGTCTGATTCAGTGTAAGGCAGCTTCATGTGTTCAGGTGTTCACCACTCTGGCTCTCTAAGGCTGTCAAAGGGCCAACAACACAAATGATGCTATCACGTATGTGTGGCTTTCCACCGCCTTCAGTAACAGGGGTAGATTCTGAACAGATATTTTCCCCCTACATATACTTCAATATGAAGACTTAAAGAAGGTAAAGTGTGCCGTCGAGCTGCAACCAACTCGCAGCAAACCCACGAAGTTCCATGAACGGAAGGGGTTTGCCATTCCCTTCCTCTGCATAGCAGCCCCAGTCTTCCTGCATTGTGCAGAGGGTTGGACTAGATGACCCGGTGGTCCCTTCCAATTCCGTGATTCAACAAAGTACTGATTGTGGTCAACCGTGCTTAGCTTCCAAGCTCGGACGAGGTCAGGCTAATCTGGGCTGTTAGGGCTGCTTTACATCCATTAACAAATTATGAGATTCTTCAGTAGAAAAAGGTTAGAAAAGAGAACAAGGTGAAGGGGGGGCGAGATCTCTTTTTCCGGTCCATGTTTCCCTACCGATATTTCTCTTCATACAAAGACTCCAATAGCCTCAAGGATTAACAAGTTAAATTCTAAGGCATGGATAATCATTATATATTAGGCTTCAAAACCGTGGCTGCAAATTAAAGTAATGATGCCATTTAGGTTTTCACAACATTAATTCCAAACCACCTCATTACAAAAGATATAGCATATAAGCACAACAGAAGCAATCTACTGCCCGATATTTCATTGCGTGGTCTTAAAATATATACATATATATATAGATAATGCTAAACACACCATGAACACAGCCTGCTGGAAGGACTCCGTAGCATCCACAATCTTCTGTAGAGAGGTCTCAAGCTCTGCGACATTCATCTCTTTTCTATTAAAGGGCACGCCATTAAAGAGAGCTTGAGGCAACGGGCCCAAGCCAGTCTTCTGATAAAATGTTGCTCCTG
The DNA here is from genome assembly GCF_029931775.1 of Euleptes europaea. Classification (NCBI taxonomy): domain Eukaryota; kingdom Metazoa; phylum Chordata; class Lepidosauria; order Squamata; family Sphaerodactylidae; genus Euleptes; species Euleptes europaea. The sequence continues at coordinate 12,216,118 of NC_079327.1, read as the reverse complement.
CCTAGATGGATCAGGAATGTCACGGTTACACAGAATGCAGCTGACTGCAGGAAATGGAGTGATTAAATATCAACAGACAACGAACACAAACATCCATGAGCTCTTCGCTGGAACAGTAAGGGGGGGAAAGAGTGATGTATTGTTCTTGTACAAGCAAAACATAAAAGAAAATGCAGCCACGTGAGAACACACACAATGTATGGAATTTACAACCTGCCCTCTTCAGCCGGTGGATTCCTTGGTACATACCCTTTTGCATTGTCCTTACGTGTACCGACTTAGGCTAAAATGGATTATACCATGTTTTAACAAATGGTTAAAACATGGAGCCATGGCTCAGTGGTAGGGCATCTGCTTGGCACGCAGAAGATCCCAGGTTCAATCCCCAGCATCTCCCGTTAAAGGGACTAGGCAAGTAGGTAATGTGAAAGACCCCTGCCTGAGACTCTGGAGAGCCACTGCCGGTCTGAGTAGACAATACTGACTATGATGGACCAAGGGTCTGATTCAGTATATATCATGTGTGTTCATGGTCCATGTTTTTTTTGAGCAACTTTGGAGCAAAAGGTTCACTTCCTCTTAGAGGATTCTGACCCTCAGCGTACTTATTTTGTTGCTCATTTTTTGGAGGCAGCAGAGAAGAGTCAAAGGAAGGTGTTTTTAGCGATGGGTCTTATTTAAGTTTTATTGTTCAAGACCTCGGTCTAAGAACAGGGGGAAAGAAAGAGACAGAATTTACAAAGACTATTTTGGCTCAGCAATCTTGTTGTTCAGCCAACAGTCTGTGTGCTGCCCTGTAGGGCTATAGTTGGTAGATCTTGTGTCAAGAAGAAGCACCAGTTTGAGCACGCAGACCTTTTACTTAGCATTGTAGTATGTAACATATGTGATAGTAGTGTTGGTTTAATCATAAAAGTATGTAGATGGTGAAATCCGTAGAATTCGAACAGATTGAATACTTGCACTTCATGCTTACAGGAGCATGTATTGCCATGAGCACGTGACAGTATAACACAGCATTCCACTGTCCTGAATTTGTACATCTACATCCATGGCGACTCAAATTTTAGCACCTCTGCCAATCCTTTTATTAGAGATGGGCTCCCTTCTGGTAACCAGGAAAAAAAACCACATGAAAAAAGCCCACAAGAAAATTGCTCACAAAAAAACCCCCACGGTCATAAATGCACACAAGAAAAAAGCCCACACAGACAAAACCCCACACAGAAAAAAGCCCACATGGAAAAAACCCCACATGGAAAACCCCCCACACAGAACCCTTCTAAGCTCTCCTTGATTTTCACTCATTTTTCGGGGGGTCCTTCTTGCAAGTGCTCAAAAAACCTCAAGTGATTCTCCTCCCGGCCAGTTCTCCTCACTTCCCTTTCAACCAGAATAACCCCACTTGTCTCTGACAGCAGGAGATGATCATTTGTGGTAGGATGATTTGCTAGGGATAAGAGAGCCTTTGCTGGGCTTCTTAACAGGAAATGATGTTCTTCAGCAGGGGTCCCCAACTTTTTTGAGCCCTCCTCAGGCTCGGCCCTAAAAATCTCCAGGTATTTCCCAACCCAGAGCTGGCAAGTTTGAGAAACATTCTTTGTGGGAAAGTATCATATATATCATGAATGGAAATAATATCTGTATTTGGAAAAGGCAACACTTAGTATTAAGAAACTGTAAAGTTTATGAGGTAAATATTAGGTGATTCTACCTCTGTGAGAGGAACTACAAAGCACGTAAGCCTCAGGGCAGCCTGCCAAGCAGCAGAGCTCATGCCTCCTGCCGGCAACAAAGAAGGACCTGGCAACCCTACATAACCCCCTTTCTAAAAATACCATATTGGCATGGGATGGTGGCTATTCCTAGCCCTTGGTGTTGAACGGATACCACTGGTATTGGGGGGGGGAATATAAGAAACCCTGTGTTTGGATACTCTCCCGACAAAAGCCACAGTGTTTAATGCCAAACATCCTTCAGGCCTTCAATTCAACAGAGTCAGTGGCTACAGAAAAGCGAGATGTTCAAAAGACCTCTTTCTACTTTATCATGCAACTGCCCGTTTATACCTTTCTCTTATCATCATAGTCAGAGTGGATGCCCAGGATGTCTTGCATGTCAGCATAGGGAAATTCGCGACGAAGAACACGCTTCACATGCTCCACGGAAATTACACCTCCGTCTTTTACTTCATGGTACATCTAATTTTAAAAGAAAGAGAAGAAGAGTTGGGTTTTTTTATATGCCTACTTTCTCTCCCACTTAAGGAAGAACCAAACTGGGCTTACAATCACCTTCCCCTCCCCACAACAGACACCCTGTCAGGTAGGTTGGGGCTGAGAGACGGTGACTAGCCCAAGGTCATCCATCTGGCTTCATGTGTAGGAGTGGGGAAACAAATCCAGTTCACCAGATTAGCCTCCGCCGCTCATGTGGAGGAGTGGGGAATCAAACCCGGTTCTCCAGATTAAAGTCCACCACTCCAAACCACCGCTCTTAACCACTACACCATGCTGTAGAAAGAAAGAAAAAAGAGAGGTAACCTACTGATATATTCCTATTATATTAAATCTTTACCACCAAACCTTACAGGTGGATTTCTGCCACCCAATCACAGATCTATTCAGTTTAATTTATTACTCAGTTTCCTGCAGTAACCAGGAAAACTTTAATATCTTCAACCAATTAAACTTCAATGAACTGTTCTCACTCTTAAATTAATCTATTGTGTGCATAACTGTGCACCAAGGGAAAAGAAAGGTATGAGGTGGGGGAGGCAAAGAATGAAAGCAATACTTATTTTCTGCATAATTATCTGCATTCGCCTGGCATTCTTCCAGCACCCAACCATGAACTGGGTCAAGCAACCAAGACAGATATTTACACAATAAAACTGTCATGCAGACTATTCCATAGCGGAGTATTAGAAATATGAGTGAATTTCCAGATATGGAGTAATTTTAGAAATATCTTAACCGGCCAAGCAAAGCTATTTAATTTGGCAAGTGGGGACATTAAAATCTCACAGCTATAAATTAGCTGTTAATAAATGTGGGCTGGAAATTGGCAGAGAAACTCCGGAACCATCCGCCCTGTAATAGCTTTGGGGGAAAGAAATGCTGCTAGCTTTGAGACAGTTGTACAGAATTAAGGTAAAGGTCCCCTGTGCAAGCACCGGGTCATCCAGATGTTTCCTAGGCAGACTTGGTTTGCGGGGTGGTTTGCCAATGTCTTTTCCAGTCATCTTCCCTTTACCCCCAGCAAGCAGGGTACTCATTTGACCAACCTCGGAAGGATAGAAGGCTGGGTCAACCTTGAGCCGGCTACCTGAAACCGGCTTCCCTCGGGATCAAACTCGGGTTGTGAGCAGAACTTGGACTGCAGTACTGAAGCTTACCACTCTGAGTCACGGGGTTCTTTAATGTACAGAATTAGAGAACTATTATTTTATTTGGGATGGGTGGGTGCAGAAAGATTCGTTTTAATTCTTGTTTAAGCATCATGAATTCCCTTTACGGAGTCAGGGAGCGTGACGCAGTGAGGTAATGTCCACTCCCATCACTTCACCAGTTTACTTTTTAGAAGTCCTTCTCTGGAAATTTGTGCATATTACACATTGGTGGGAGGGACCATTAGGGGGAGGGACCATTGGGAAACACTGCCTGATCAGAACAGTCCTGCTACATCAGACCCAGGTCCATCTAGACCAGCATTCTGGTTCCTACAGTGGCCAGAGACATCTCCCGGAAGCTATTAAGCAAGGTATAAAGGCACCAGATTTCCCCCTACTGTTTCCCCAAGTTACATAGTTAGGGGAACTCCCTGCCCCAAGATGTGGTGATGGCTGCCAACTTGGAAGGCTTTAAGAAGGGAGTGGACATATTCATGGAGGAGAGGGCTATCCATGGTTACTAGTCAAAATGAATACTAGTCATGCTGCATACCTATTATCTCTAGTATCAGAGGAGCGTGCCCATTATATTAGGTGCTGTGAAACATAGGCAGGATGCTGCTGCTGCAGTCGTCTTGTTTGTGGAATTCCTAGAGGCACCTGGCTGGCCACTGTGTGAATCGACTGCTGGATTTGATAGGCCTTGGACTGATCCAGCAGGGCTTTTCTTATGTCCTTAGAAGTACAGTGCCACTGAACTTCCCTTTAGCTAGCAGCCTTGTGTATGTGTGTGTGTGTGTGCCATCAAGTTGCCGCTGACTTATGGTGGTGACCCTGTAGGGTTTTCAAGGCAAGAGAAGTTCAGAGGTGGTTTGCCATTGCCTTCCTCTGCATGGGCTGAGAGAGTTCTGAGAGAACTGTGACTAGCCCAAGGTCACCTAGCAGGCTTCATGTGGAGGAGTGGGGAATCAAACCCGGTTCTCCAGATTTGAGTTCACCACTCCAAACCGCCGCTCTTAACCACTACACCACGCTGGCTCGCTGACAGGCTCTCCACCATCTTTGTTTTTTTTTCTTTCTGAACTAAAAAGCGACACAAGTTTCTTTCTTTGAAGGGAAGAAACGCTCCATCCCACCGATCATTTTGCAGCATCTTTATCAGCTTCACTTTTTGAGAGGAGGCCACTGGAACTGTACATAATATTTCAAATACACCAAAAGGCATTACAAGCCTGATCACACTGCTTTCAGACCTTTTCCTAATAATCTTGAGCATGAAATCTGCCTTTCCCGCCATTACCTGAATTATTTTCCTGCCTGGATTCATTGTCGCACTCATTGCTTCAATAAAAAAAAAAAAACCATATTCTGGCATAGGAGGAAAATTCTATTCCCTCTCCCCCACCATATCAGGTAGTAAATTGGTAGGTTTCATTTGCTTCACATGTTGCATTCCTCACAGGTTGATTATTTGTGTCATTTTGAGCTACACACCTCTGCCTTTCTAGACAACTAACAGGTACTGATGTGTGTGAGGACCCTATCTTGAGGCAGCATACCAAAAATAAATTTCTGGTCCTCTGTGCTAGGGTCTGTCTAGCCGTGCGTGGATATGCATGTCAAGTTGTTCTCAAGAAAGCATGCAAATAAGCAGTTATGATAAGAACTGGCCAGGAAGGAAAAATGTATTTTTTTTAAATAAAGGCTGCATTTCCATAGCCTCCAAATGAACAGACTGTGTCCTTGTGGCTACATCAGACTTCTAGGAAAGCTCAGGTAAAAGAAGAAGAGTTGGTTTTTATATGCTGACTTTCTCTACCACTTAAGGAAGAATCAAACTGGCTTACAATCACCTTCCCTTCCCTTCCCCACAACAGACACCTTGTGAGGTAGGTGGAGCTGAGAGAGCTCTAAGAGAGCTGTGACTAGCCCAAGGTCACCCAGCTGGCTTCAAGTGTAGGAGTGGAGAAACCAACCCGGTTCACCAGATTAGTGTTCACCGCTCATGTGTAGGAAAGGGGAATCATACCCGGTTCTCCATATTAGAGTTCACTGCTCCAAACCACCGCTCTTAACCACTACACCATGCTGGCTCAGGTAACCCTGAGGCAAGCACTGATATTCATCTGCTTACAGCACTAACATTGGTCATGGTGGTGAAAGCTTTAGGGATGTCCACTTCGTCAGCAGCGTAGTTAAAGGCTCTCCACAAAGCCACTCCTGCATCCTTATTTCCGTCAAGCTCTTCGTCAGTATTTAAGACGAAAACAAATCCAATTCTGCTCAGGAAAGATGAAAATTGCACAAGAATCACAGAGACCGCAGATTAATATAAGTTGCTTTAGATATACACCCACAGTGACATTTAGTGATGCCCGCCTCCAAGTGGGAACTGGGGATCACCTGGAATTACAGCTCATTTCCAGACTACAGAGATCAGTTCCCCTGGAGAGAATGGACACTTTGGAAGGTGTACTCTGTGCCTTTACCCCACTGAGGTCCCTGCCTCCCCCCCATCCCTAAATCTCCAGGATGTTCCCAACCTGGATCTGGCAAACCTACCCCGCATCCCCCGCTGGTAGCCAGGAGGGACCTCACAACCCTAGTGACATTTTAATGTGCAAAACTGAAACGGCAAGCATTCCAGATCCTAGTCGCAGTGGAGCACAGGGTTTAAAATATTTGTAGTCAAATGTTATATTACAGTATCCTACTAGTAACTTTGGTGGTCTAGGCAGGCAACCAAGGAGGTACATTTGAAGGCCGAGTAGCTTAAACGAGTCCAAAAAACCACTTGCCCAACCTTTTTTAGTAGATGTACAGAAGAAAACTGTCAGACATACACATGAAAGGTATCTTCTGCTACTGTAAACTTACCAGCCGTCAATGATATCAGCACGTGCCAGATAGACAGGCGCACTGAAGACTTCCAACACTGAAGACTCACCTGTGTCAGAGGTCCAGCCACAGGCAGTGCCACCAGAGAGCCCCCCAAAGCAGCTGGAACAGAGGCGCAGGAGACTCAGGGCACAGCTACATGAGCGAAGAAGGAGTGCTAGATTGCAGGCCCAGCAAGGAACACTCCTTGCTAACAGTGATAAAGACCAGGCAGGGAGTGCTGATAAAGACCAGGCAGGGAGTGCTGAGATGGGATAACCGGCAATAGCTGGTTCCCCCCAGGCCTACTTAAGTCATCAAGTAGGCTTGGCTGTGGTGCAAGCAACTTGTCACCAACCTCCCTGTGTATCAGCCTTGTCTCCCTGCTACACTGTGGATTCCTGGTATCCTGACTTCTTGGACTGACTCTGACTAACGCCTTGGACTGCCCTTGCCTATACTGATATCTCGGACTCTGCCTGAACTGCGAATGACCTTGGACTGCTTCCCAGACTACGTGCCAGCTTCCAGCCCTCATTCCTTGCCTGCAACACGACACAGGGGGCGACTAATTCTGAGTCTGTGGTTGACATCCCGCTTGATGGTGGGAAAGGAGGGGCATAAATATTGGGGAGGGGCCATGGCTCAGTGGTAGAACATCTGCTTGGCATGCAGAAGGTCCCAGGTTCAGTCCCCGCATCTCCAGTTAAAGGGACTACGCAAGTAGGTGATGTGAAAGACCTCCGCCTGAGACCCTGGAGAGCTGCTTCTGGTCTGAGTAGACAATACTGACTAAGATGGACCAAGGGTCTGATTCAATATAAGGCAGTTTCATACGTTCATATGTTCAATATTTTAATAAACCAACTTTTTAGATAGATTGTTGGACAACCGACATTGCAGAAGACGCATCGTGTATATCTGATATATTAGTAAGGCAGTACATGTTCGGCCATGTAAAATCCTGATTCCCATTAAATGCAGTTAGATCGGGATTTCATTCTGTCTGTACCTAACAAAATGGCACCATTAAAAAAAAGAAACAATAATATTGAAATTACCTTATAGGTACTTTTTGATTGTAGATTACTTCTACGAGTTTCACGAAAGCAAGTGCTTCTTCTTGTAGTGGGTCGATAAAGAGGACCTAACAGGAGAAAAGATTTCACAGGTCCAATATAACACTAAGCTAGGGATGCCATCTTCCAGGTGGGGCCTGGGGATCCCCCCGAAATTACAGCTCATCTCCAGCCACAGAGATCAGTTCCCCTGGAGAAAATAGCTGATTGGGAGGGTGGATTCTATGGTGTTGTACCCCGCTGAGGTCCCTGTCCTCCCCAGGCTCCATCTGCAAATCTCCAGGAGTTTCCCAACCTGGATCTAGCAACCCTCCCCCACCGGTGGCCGGTGGGGGGACCTGTCAACCCTACATCAATCTCTCTTTTTTCTTCCCTTGTTGACCAGAAAGCCAAAAGAGAACTTGTGCGTGGCACACACAGACACACACATGCACAAAAAACAAGTTCTGACTAAGGTACTGAACTTGTGTCTGGGCTTTCCGAACACTGCAGATGGCAACTCACTTGACAGAATGCCTCTCTTAACAAGAACATTTCAATCACAGAGAAATCTCAGTTAGAGACAATGGTTCTAGCTAGCTTGTTTTTATGGCTTATTTTTATGCAGCTGTCTCACCATTTTTACTGTTTTACTTTGTAAGATGCCTCGAGAAGGTCTCTGGAGAGACAGCATGTACGTTTTCTGAATAAATAATTAATAAATGAACATAGCTGTTTACTAGCATGCTAATGTGAACCCCCTGTTATAGTCTGAACTGGCACAGGTCAAGTTCAGGTTTACCATGTAAATGACATCTATGCTACATGAGACCAGAATGAAGTGTGTAGTCGCACACATTCCCAGTTAAATAGCTAGGCAAGAAAGAAAGAAGGAAGGAAGGAAGGAAGGAAGGAAGGAAGGAAGGAAGGAAGAAAGGAAGAAAGGAAGGAAGGAAGGAAGAAAGGAAGGAAGGAAGGAAGGAAGGAAGGAAGGAAGAAAGGAAGGAAGGAAGGAGGGAGGGAAGGAAGGAGGGAGGGAAGGAAGGAGGGAGGGAGGGAGGGAGGAAGAGAGGGAGGAAGGAAGGAAGGAAATGACAACTTTAGAATTTATGAATTTCTACTAAAACATTTGGTTCTGAGCAATAAACAGTAATACAATTGTTATTCAAATTTTGCTCAGAAACCCAAAAACTTGTATGCTTATCAATACCTGCAATAAACTCCTTCTTGGCGCTTTTACTAGGGGGAAAAGATAAAAATCTAAAATATATACAATATGTACACTTTGTTAAAGTTTTTTTCCTTTTTTTACTCTTAGGAAAAATATTACTCTTACCTGATTTTTTTTTTAATTTTTCAATTTGGCAGGGCGTTAAATCCTTTAGACTGGCACTCAAATTCTTAACTTATACCCAGTGCAAATAGGGACTCAGGCTTCAGGCACCCGGGGTGGAGGGGGCCTTCACACAACCCTATGCTACAATGGCCATCGACAAATGAACTCTGGCCGCCACCGCTTGTTGACTTTGAGCAAAAGGTCTTTTCAAATACATTCAGGCAGCAGCATTCAGCCTGAGATAAGCCCCGTCACGTAAACCGTATTAGGGTTTAATACAGTATTTAGTTACACTTCCAGACGGACGTCAATAGGCTCTTTCATAGTAAGGTGTACTTAAATTAAAAGTCTACTCGTAAGAGAGACTAGAACCCTGCTATCTCCCTAAGGATAAATTGAAGCTTTAGTATTTAAAAGTCACCCAGCCATAAAGCTGCACATTTTAATGTCGTTTCCGAACAGGGAGGGTACAAAATTTCGTTGTCACAGCCCAAGCATGATTACTCAATGCCGGTATTCACACGACTGCTTTCTTTGGACGAATACAATCAAAGTGCTTGCTCCCTAGTAGATAGGGGCTAGAAAATAATGAATCATAGAATCATCGATTTGGAAGGGACCACCAGGGTTATCTAGTCCAACCCCCTGCACAATGAAGGAAATTCAAAACTACCCCCTGCCCCCACACCCCCAGTGACCCCTACTTCATGGCCAGATGATGGCCAAGATGCCCTCCCTCTCATGAGCTGCCTAAGGTCATAGAATCAGCATTGCTGACGGATGGCCATCTAGCCTCTGCTTAAAAACCTCCAGGGAAGGAGAGCTCACTGCCTCCGGAGGAAGCCTGTTCCACTGAGGAGCCGCTCTGTTAGAAAATTCTTCCTAATGTCTAGACCAGTGGTTCCCAACCTTTTTTTGACCAGGGACCACTAGGACCTTTTTGTTCAGTGCAGGGACCCCAAGGTTCAAAATAAAAATTCCGAGAATTTGAAAATAAACTTTAATCATAACTGTTAGTTAAACTTTAAGCTTAGAATAATATTTGAATGTATATTTTTATAATAGAGAACTTTTAATTAAAATATTAATTTATTATGGGTTTATAACTTTGTTTTCGCGGACCTTAATTTAGTTCTCGCGGACCCCTGGGGGTCCATGGACCCCTGGTTGGGAACCAGTGGTCTAGACGGAATGAGTAGGTGACCTGCAGACAGAAATTGATTCGGATGCTTCCAGAAATTTTAATTGCCATTTAACTTTTAAATGGAACGATAGCCCTACAAATTAGTGCCTTGCATAATTTGGATAACTCCAGTTCTCAAAATAACCCCTCTCACCTCTTTCTGGTTGCTCCCCTCCACCCCAAAACTACAATGGCCTACTATCACTAAGCAAGCAACAGACATGTAGAATAAGAGGGGCTGGAAACACTGACTGCAGCTCCCAATTGTTGCATAATCTGAAAGTACTCACTCATACTGGAGCACCCCTGGATTCTCTTTAGGCACAGGCCGATTTACAAAGATAGATAGATAGATAGATTAGGATAGGTAGATAAAGATAGATAAAGATAGATTGAGAGAGAGAGAGAGAGAGAGATAAGGATAGAGAGAGAGAGATAAGGAGAGAGAGAGATTAAGGAGAGAGAGAGAGAGAGAGAGATAAGGAGAGAGGGAGAGAGAGGGAGAGAGAGAGATAAGGATAGATAAGGAGAGAGAGAGAGAATTTATTTACGGCCCTTAGCCAGATAAAACAGGAAACATGGACTAATAAATTCTTACAAAGAATTACAGTCCGAGTCTTATAACACTTAAAATTACAGCTGGGACACATCTGTCAATTGTGCTAAGAGGCTGTTCTATGGCGTCGAATTTTCATTGCTGCCATGCAAAATTTCGCAACCTGAAGACTGAGGGATTATCCCCTTGTAGGAGCGTCTCAATCCTTTCTCCTGCCCTGTCAGGTCCCATTCTCGATAAGAGGGGCTCAATAAACTTCGAACGGGGTAATGTATAAAAATTGCAGTTCAGGAGGGCATGCTCAACAGTTTCTAAGTCCCCTGATTTGCAGGGGCAGAATCTCTCCTCCCAGGATATCTTCTTAAATTTCCCCTCTAGCATAGCACAAGGTCAGGCTGCACATCTGGCCAGGGTAAAGGCCCTTCTATAATTATTTATCTCTAAGTAGTGGAGATAGGCTGCTGGTGCTAGGATGTATTTAGAATGGAGGGGTGCCATAAATAGAGGTGCCCTTGCTAAATCTGCTTGTCTCTCAATGTCTTTAATCCTTTGGGATATAATTAACTTAGCTCGTTCCCATCCTAACTGAAGTAGTGCTAGGGGTGTAAAACCCAAGTTATTTAATTTGTCTTCTATGGCTATCACCCATTTTGACCTAAAGGTGTCACAAAGGATCAGTGGGAGAAGGCCCTTAGGGTTGAAGTTAATTTTTAGCCAGAGATATATCGAGGACAGGACAATCCTTACCTCCACCTTCACCATGCCAGTTTCTAAACGGATCAAAGCATTTGGAACACATCTTGGCAATTGTAGGGCAGCTCTAAGGAACTTGGATTGCACACGCTCAATGGGAGTAAGACAAGAGGGTGGAGAATTGAGTTGTGTTCCATATAACATTTGTGCTTGGGAATTATGGGAATTTATGTGGGAACAGCCAAAGAACCTCCAACTGCAACAGTAGCCAGTGTGGTATAGTGACTAAGAGGGTTGGTTTGGAACGGTAGACTCTGATCTGGAGAACCGGGTTCGATTCCCCACTCCTCCACATGAGCGGCGGAGGCTAATCTGGTGAACTGGATTTGTTTCCCCACTCCTACACACGAAGCCAGCTGGGTGACCTTGGGCAAGTTACATTCTATTAAGAGCTCTCTCAGCCCCACCTACCTCACAGGGTGTCTGCTGTGTGGAGGGGAAGGGAAGGTGATTGTAAGCCAGTTTGAGTCTCCCTTAAGTGGTAGAGAAAGTCAGCATATAAAAAAACAACTCTTCTTCTTCTAGCTTACCAACCCACTGACTGAAGCTCAATAGATGAGGTGAAACATATTCCAAGGATACAGTCCTATGGCTCCAATTATCGGGTTGTTCATTCTGGGTTCCCTAGTTTCTGCCAGGGTGCATGAGCTGCAACTAAGGTTGCCAACCTCCAGGTGAGGCCTGGGTCGCTCCCAGAATTACAACTGATCTCTAGGCTACAAAGATCAGTCCCCCTGGAGGAAATGGCAGCTTTGGAGGACGGACTCTTACAATGCATCCCTTCTTAGCTCCTTCCTCTCCCCAAACTCTCCTGGAATTTGCCAACCCAGAGTTGGCACCCCTAACTGAAACTCAAGTCTCAGGCACTACATGCAATGAGTAGAAACTAGCAATGAGGACCGTATATACATTTTCTCAAGGCTAAGGAGCAACAGCATAGTGCCTTAAATAAACAGGAATCTTATGTCTTTTATGCATGGTTTTGCAGTACGTTCAAGATCTGCCAGGTGAGGGCTGATCCATCTCAGTGCTTCTGAAGTGGGTTGTAGGACATGAAAGCTCATGCTAGAATACAAACACGTCTGTCTTTAAGGTACTGTAAGGTCTTTTATGCATGGCTGTTTCACTCTTGGTCACCCCTCCGACGACTCCGGGTATTTGTGTTGATTATGCATGCCGCTTCTGACCGTCAGAGGTCACCTCGCTCTCCCCCTGCATTTCCCCGTGTTTTGCCCACATTTTGAGGGACATGTTTTATCTCAAATTTGAAAACGCGGGCAAAATGCGTGGAAACACAGGGGGAGAGTGAGGCGGTCGGAAACGGCATGCATAATAACACAAATACCCGAAGTCGTCGGAAGGGTGACGGCGAGTGAAACAACCATGCACAAAAGACCTTACAGTACCTTAAAGACAGACACGTTTGTATTCTAGCGTGAGCTTTCATGTCCTACAACCCACTTCAGAAGCACTGAGATGGACCAGCCCTCATTTGGCAGATCTTGAACATACTGCAAAACTCCTGTTTGTTTTCGCTGCAGATATTTTGGCATGCTGCCCTAGAGCTCCAGTCTAAAGCTGCTTCTCAGGACAGTACTTCTCCAGAAAAAGAGCAATGCTGAGGTTTGATCCAGAAGGTACTGATTAAAACAGATGTACGTATTTAGGAGCCCTGTGGCACAGAGTGGTAAGCTGCAGTACTGCAGTCCAAGCTCTGCTCACGACCTGAGTTCAATCCCGATGGAAGTCGGGTTCAGGTAGCATACTCAAGGTTGACTCAGCCTTCCATCCTTCCGAGGTCGGTAAAACGAGCACCTAGCTTGCTGGGGGAAAAGGGAAGATGACTGGGGAAGGCACTGGCAAACCACCCCATAAACAAAGTCTGCCTAGTAAACGTCGGGATATGACGCCACCCCATGGGTCAGGAATGACCCGGTGCTTGCAGGGGACCTTTACCTTTACACGTATTAAGATCCTGGTAACCAAAAGGCCCATTCCTACAGTGGCAATCCAGACTTGCGTGAGAAAGGGGAAAGCAACGTTTTAAATAGTCTTGCCCTGTTCATTGCCATTTCTATGCAAAGTATGCACGCATGCACCAGTGACAGCAGGAACAGACAAGCATTGCTATGTATACATTGCATGCAACTGAGTTATGCACTTCTTGAGTTATGTACTTCTAAGTGTTATACACAATCACACTCATGGACTGCTGCTCTACAGGAGACTGGATTTTTAATGTCCTCCACACCCAGAACCCCAGTGTCTAAAGAGACTCCCATATCAGGGGATTTATATATCATACATGCCATTTGCCCAGTAGCGCACTCACACACAAATACGTACCAAGTTATACAAATTGCGCCGAATCTGTCGCAGCATTCCTCTATATGCTGGTTTAAGAAGTTCCTGAAAACTCGTAGGCCACTTGTCATAGGTCTGATCTTTTTCTATGTCATTGATCCACTAGGAAAAAAAAACATACCAATGCTTGCTAGAGGTCACCAAGTTACTGGTAAAATAAGACATTTACAACCAAAATACTCCTGAGTGTTCCATGCTAATGCCCTAAGCATGTCTCCTGGGTATAAGGGTGCAAGTATGCTTAGTCTCTTTTAATACGGTTGCCAACCTCCAGGTACTAGCTGGAGAGCTCCTGCTATTACAACTGCTGTCCAGCCGATAAGAGATCAGTTCTCCTGGAGAAAATGGCCACTTTGGCAATTAGACTCTATGGCATTGAAGTCTCTCCCCTCCCCAAACCCCTCCCTTCTCAGGCTCTGCCCCAAAAACCTCCTGCTGGTGGCGAAGAGGGACCTGGCAACCCTACTATCAAAACATGCGAACTGAAAGCGAAGTCTGTAACAGAAGCACATCCCTGCAGCTATGAACGAATGGGTAATACCAACAGCAGTCATCAGGTCTGCTTTTTAACATGTCCAGTAGGGTTGCCTCTTTGCCACCAGCAGGTTTTTGGGGCGGAGCCTAAGGAGGGGGAGGGGGGAGGAACTTCAATGCCATAGAGTCCAATTGCCAAAGCGGCCATTTTCTCCAGGTGAACTGATCCCTATTGGCTGGAGATCAATTGTAATAGCAGGAGATCTCCAGCTAGTACCTGGAGGTTGGCAACCCTACTGTACAGTGTTCTGATCGTTTCTCCGAAGAGGCCCCAATGATTTCCCCAGGAATTGAGGTATTTAAAATATTTCCAGCACTAAATACCAAAAGTGCTGCAGCATAGCTAATGTTTTTTTAAATGAGTTTTTGTAAGCAAAGTAAATTAAGCTAGGAAAAACACTATCTAATTTATATATGCACATCAAACATAAAAAGGAGAAAAGCTGCTTAAAACAGACAAAAACCAGTCTACTATAGTCCAGTGCACTTTAATCATTAAGTTAACGTTTCACTTAAAAAAAACAACCCAATAGATAAAGAGTTTAGTCCTCTTGGGAATGCTACAATACCTGTTGCAGTAAGTAAGAAATTAAAATTTGTTCAGCCACTACCAGTGTTTCTGTACATGTCAATATAGGGCAATTTGGCACTATTCGAGACTCCTGCTTTCAATTTCTTCCTCAATTATAAGAAAATTTATCATTTGTCGCCAGAGATCTTTCTTTAATTGTTTATCCGCTGAAGCGCACTTACAGTTAACAAATACAAGGGTGAAATATAGTAGTACAGAGGAATAATTGGTTTTTCAATTGCACTTGAGTCTTAACAAATTCAACAACAGCATTCTGAACGAAGGAGAACTGGTGGTGTTATTAATGAGTGATATTCAAATTTTCCACAGCCAAACAACTGAAAGATCTGTACAAAACAAATTTCCTTGCCGGGGATGCATTTATGAAAACTTGTGAGCTGAACGAAACCCTTTAACAGGCCGAATGGGTTGCACATATAACTTGGAAGCAATGATAACAGGTTGGTCTAACAGCGTTCTCTTATATTTCTTACAGTGCATTCCTAAGGAGAGTTACTCCAGTCTAAGCCCATTCATTTCAATCGGCTTAGACTGGAGTAATTCTCCTTAGGAATCCACTGTTAGTCTCAGTTCCGACATAACGAAAAACAAAATGATTATGTATTTTAAGTATGGTTATTTTGTGACACCAGGATTCAAATCCTGGTCTGCCTCAATAATACTGGGCTCACTGGCTTTTCTCTTTCCCCTGCCAAGACCTGGCAGGCACCCCAGCCCGCCTCAAGGTAAGGGTGATGCTGAGAAACAAGCCAAGATGTCTCCTTTATTCCATTCCTTTATTCCATTCTTTATGCTTGTGAACCAACAGGTCATGAGCAAAACAAATTCAATACATTCCATAATCAAGATGTCTCTATTTGTACCTCACATAAAACCACAGTTATGACTAATGGTGGTTAATTAACTTCTGAACATGATTTCAGATTCTTGTTTGACAAACACAAACCTTAACCGTCGTCAGCAAAATGGTCCACGTTTGGACAATCATACTAAACATAGTTAGCTTTAATTAAACTATGGTTTTGTTTGACATCCCAACCAAGCATTGAATCCCTGCAGCCATGCATTAACTGCTGCGTATCAGAATGCTTGCTATAAGATGCAATCCTTTCCCAAAGTCCGTTTCTCATCCTATATTCTTTAACATTAGACATGAAAATTTTTGAAAGAATCAATTATGTCAACGTAGTCAATTTGAAATTGGTAGACCGATATTCTCCTGTACCCTCCACATTTCCCTCCCTCACCCCACTTCTTATCTTTGCTTATCCAGTTATCAAAATTTTGTCTGTTTACCCCTTATGCCAGTCTGTAAAACTCTATGTGCACTGATGGTACTGGATATAGAGCTTGACTACCCTACATTCTCCTAGAAATGGACCTTGGGCTTGTTTGGAGGTTCTTGCAGGGGAGCGAAGCTGTCGTATACCCTTGACCGAAGAACGGTACACTCCTTCCAACTGGGATGCTCGCCCTCTTCCACCGAGCGCGCAGCTTCGGGAGGGACGCACATGAAGCAGTGAGGGAGGTAGGGCACACCTGCCTAGCCAGCCAGACCAGGCAAATCAAACCTGGCGATCAATGGGGTGACAGATGTCGCAGCCAGATCGCCCTCACTACTACTATCGGTACCAACATTAAATTCTTCCCCCGAAACAGTGATACATCATTGCTTGTTGAATAAAATTTTGGCACGTCGCTCCCTGGAAGTTGCACCTGAAAAGCATTGCTGGAAAGCAGTAGAACTTTTGGAAAGAATTAACACAACCCGCTGAGAACCTAAAACTACATCAGAGAGAGGATTTTTTCTACAGTGATAATCAAACCAACTACTGGTTTTTTTTTAGTGCTTATAATTTCAAAATTAAAAATATTACTTACTATTATCGAAGAGTGACGGAAGTCTAATGCGTAGGTGTCATCGGCATTATGGGCAGATAATCTCATGAATTTGCTAAGAACATCTCCTTTAATTCCAAGGGTGTGAAGTCCATGCATTGCTTTCCCTTCACGCTTCAGAGTTTCTAAAATACTTTGTAGTTAAACAAAAGGACATTATATATATAAAAAAAACAAAACGACACAGGACAGACAGCGGAACAAGTGACGTGTTCCTCAAATATTCTTATTGTGTTATCTTAATCTACTCTGTATTGAACTTCTACGAGTCAAGACTCTGGCTGAGTCGGTTGGTGGCGCATAAGGTCAGTTGCTCTGGGAACTAAACAATGTGTAGTCCATCTTTTATGAGGAGAAGGAAAGTTGTCAGTGTGGCTGTGGTTAAAGAAGAAGAAGAGGAGTTGGTTTTTATATGCCGACTTTCTCTACCACTTAAGGCAGAATCAAACCAGCTTACAATCACCTTCCCTTCCCCTCCCCACAACAGATACCTATTGGCTGGAGATCAGTTGTAATAGCAAGATATCTTCTGCTATTACCTGGAGGTTAGCAACCCTACTGCAGCAGCCTGCAGGGGCTAAGAATTCCCCTCCCCCCCATACGTATAACCTGGTTGGCTATATGAGTGGGGAAAGGGAGAGAGAAGTGGTTGAATTTAACACACTGATTTGAACAAACCAGCCAGTTCTTTGGCTGCAGGCTTCTAATCACAGCTTTAATACTGATAAAAAACAAAACAGAAAAACAAATCGCAGTTTTACTATTGGTTTTTTTTTTTTTTTAAATGCACGGCTGTTTCAAAGGTAACAGTCACTTAAATACTTGTCTCATGACCACTTTCACTGTGTGTAGAGACGGTGGCTTGTAGTTTCTAGCTATGTAGTAGGTTGCAAATTAAAACATACCCTGTTAGCTGGAAATCCAGGAAACTGCTTGGCTCGTTATTAGCAGCAAATAGCTATCTAATTGTTGTGTATATTCACACTGATTACACCACCCGCTACAAAACAAATTAAGCAACCACAAGTTTAGATATTTCTTCTGGAAAATGCCAGCGAAAGCATAAATGGTATTCCTGTTGTCTGATCAAGATAAAGTCATTAATGACAAAGCAGCTGGGTCTGTGGGAGATGCATAATAACAGAAAGAAACTATTTGCTGAGCTTAATCTGGTGAGTTGCAGAGCTATTATATGACACCGATTAAGTTCCATTCCTTTACATCCTTGGGGAAAGTTTGCAGAGATTAATTCTGTGGACCCCAAAGATGGTGGGGTGGATCAAACCAGCTTCCCCACTCGCTCAATCCCCCCTCCTTACCACAGCTCCTGCCGCACAAGACTTTGTTACATGACTTTTGTCCATGCAGGCCCCATGATCCCCCAGCCGAGCCTTTCTGGGTGGTCAAAAGGGAGACCCTTCCTCCCTTTTTATCAACAGAAAAACTGGTTGGATCCCCTCCAACGTATGCAATCTCTGTTGTTTGTTCAAACATTGCTAATGGCCATTTACCTTGTTTTATTTATAGTATAATTGTTTAACCACTGAGCTTGTGGCAACACTAAAAGCTGTTGCTTACTTATACTGAGACACAGTATTGTTCCCCTGCTCAGCCATATTTTTTTCCAGACTCAAACAAAAAAGCATAGCGTTGAACCAACCTCAGAATGACATATTAATATTCCTCTTAGGATCACTCAGGTATAGCTAACCACACCTTAGATAGGTTATTGATAAGGGTAATGGTGCTTTAGGGCTAATAAACACAGGAAGAGAAGAGGCATAGCTAATACTTTACCTAAATGGATCATGGGAATCCAAGTCTATACGAAGACCATTTAGGAATAAACGCGCTTCACCAGGCTGAAGTCCAAGGGTGTCATGTAAATGCTAGCAAAGGGGAAATATTGCCAAGTTTACTATGACTTAGGAAAACAGTGCAAAAAAGAAATAAATCTACGGAACACCCAAACATTTCAGACCTGAAGACTATAGCAATAAAAACATTAATTTGGGGAGGATGAAGCTTAATTATTATCACAGATGAAGACCATCTTTTCTTTTCTGCATAATAAACTTGATGCCAGCTATTCATTAGTTGCATTCAACAATCCTCACATATTTATGGATCACACTAAATGGAAAAAAAATCAAACAAACCAGAAGGTATGCTTTAAACTGGTTACAAGTTATACTCCAGGACGTGAGTTTAGTATTTGTCATGAGAAATCAAACTAAATACCAGCGGTTGTAATAGTGGGAGATTTCCAGCCACCACCTGGAGGTTGGCAACACTATTTACAGGTCAAAGTTAAATCCAGCTATGTACCATGAACAGGAGCATCTGTGGAGGGAGGGGAGCAGGAAGACACTGGGAGGTTGTGCCTCACATCTGCTCTTGCCCGAGGGCAGCAAGCTGTTGCATATCGCCTCCCTCCTTTGGCTGGCTGTGAGGCCTTGGAACGGGCCTGGCCTTCTTCATTTATTACTTTTCACAGGTCAAAACTGACCACTGGCATTAATCAATACTGCTAAATTGAATACAGTCTCGGCCCAGAAATCCAGCTAAGCTCAAGACCGTCTCAAGATGTTACTGCAAAATGCGTTTCAACACTTCAAAATATGAAGCCACTTCCTTGTATTTTAGGCTCAACTCAGAGGAGGAAGAGGAAGAAGAGTTGGTTTTTATATGCCGACTTAAGGAAGAATCAAACCGGCTTACAATCACCTTCCCCTCCCCTCCCCACAACGGACACCCTGTGGGGAGGGGCTGTGGCTCTGTGGCAGAGCATCTGCTTGGCATGCAGAAGGTCCCAGGTTCAGTCCCCGGCATCTCCAGTTAAAGGGACTAGGTAAGTAGGTGATGTGAAAGACCCCTCTGCCTGAGACCCTGGAGAGATGCTGCTAGTCTGAGTAGACAATACTGACTTTGATGGACCAAGGGTCTGATTCAGTAGAAGGCAGCTTTAAAATTAAAAAAAAAAAGGTAGGTGGGGCTGAGAGAGTGTGACTAGCCCAAGGTCACCCCGCTGGCTTCATGTGTAGGAGTGGGGAAACCAACCCGGTTTCCAAGATCAGCCTCCGCCGCTCATGTGGAGGAGTGGGGAATCAAGCCCGGTTCTCCAGATCAGAGTCCCCCGCTCCAAACCACTGCACCACAATGATTTGTGACAGTTCTCAAGGACCTGGTTAATTGCCAAGCTTGCGTGCTCTCTCCGTCTCTCCTTCCCTTTTCCGTGTGCACTGAGGTTGGTTTCCATCACAGCCACTAGTGAAGAGTTCTAGTTACTAGTTTAAAAAAGAGGAAGGAACCCAACCTCCATTTGCCCAGGCAATTACATTCAAATGTCACAACTCACTGAAGACTTGAAGACCAATCTCCAGCTGATAGAGTTCAGTTCACCTGGAGAAAATGGCTGCTTTGGCCATTGGACTCTATGGCATTGAAGTCCCTCCCCTCCCCAAACCCCGCCTTCCCCAGTCTCCACCCCAAAAATCTCCAGGTATTTGCCAACCCGGAGCTGGCAACTCTACCCACCAAGTGTTTTTAGGAAGTGGGTGGGGCCAAGTAAGGCTTTTGCCCAGAAAGGCTTCTGATTTGACTATCGGAGATTTGATTGGCTGTGCGGATTTTTACAAAAATGTTTCTTTGGCCACCACAACACAAGAATCTACACTGTGTTACTGAAGTTAAGCTGTGGCAATCATTTTGTGGCTGGCTCCGCCTCCTGCAGCAGCCATTTTGGGGCAGCCATGTTGGAGCTGCGCCCGTCATGCTACGTCAGAATTCCATATGTGCCTGCAGGCTCAAAAAGATTGGCAACCCTATGTCTGACCCCATATTATAGGTGTAGCAAGAGCAAGCAAAAATTAAAGGCTGTAACGCTCTTTGTGCAACAAGTAAAACCGTACCTTTTATCCTACATGCAACAAAAGCAAGATGTCTCAATTAGGAGACACAGTTTCACTAAGCCAGATACAAAAGCTAAACCGTACAAGGGCCATACAAGGTGCGCTCTTTACCTGGGGTTAAGTAAAAACCCAAAGTAAAAATGAGATGAAGGCCTTCACAAGCCTACAACTTGAAATGTTATTTTTGCGGGGGAACATCTTCTGTAACGTAGCTACTAGCTCCTGAATGCTTTTCTGACTGCATCTAATCATCATATACTTTTCAGTCCTTAATATCCTTTAGCCCCTTTCCTGTATTGCATTTTCTATTCAACTTTCATTATCTTAGAGGGGAATCTTTCAGTTCTGCACAGCTTGAAACCATGCCTCTCCCGCTGTTAGACGAATATCCTGTAGCTTAAAAAGGCATGACAATTTATTCTGCTGTGCTAGTGGTGTCTGAATAGCTGCCAAAATTTATATTCCGACACAAAAAAATTGCTTTTTACCATTGTGTTCATGTGGACTCAAAATATCTTTTTCATGTGGTCCTCAGGGACAGCATAATGGCATGTGGTCAGGTTTAATTTACACCTAAATTAATCCCAAAATGTCATTTTATAGATACATATGTTCAAAGAACTGACGTCCTTTTGCTTCTGCTCTTCAAAGTTAGGTTTTAATCCCTTCATGTGGCAGGTTCAAAATAGGAAGTACCAATTTAATGTGTGTGTCTAAATACACTCCAGCTTGCCATTTTGACAATGTAATTTGTGCAAATGTATTAGGCCGTCTCTAATGAAACATTAGTTTGGAGATGACATTTGAAGGAGAGGCTCAAAGGTCTTCTGTCAGGTAACAGGATTTTCCAAAAGAGACAGCAACTGACATCAGAACACATTCAGATCTATTTTAAGAGCTGTTTAACTACCAGTCCTCGATACCATTTTATACTGCGTTTCTACAGCTGCTGCAGTCTAATAAAAGTGAGTAATCTGCAGTAAGGCAAAGAGAGAGAGGAAAAATTAAATAGGATTTCACTAAAAGAAGCCTACTAAAAAGAGCAAGCGGCTCAAAGAAAAAATAGCTGCAGGTCTTTAAAAATAAAATTGTTTAGTCCACGGCATAAATGAGAACCAGCATGGTGTAGTAGTTAAGAGCGGCGGACTATAATCAGGAGAACCGGGTTCGATTCCTCACTCCTCCACGTGAAGCCAGCTGGGTGACCTTGGGCTAGTCGCAGTTCTCTCAGAACTCTCTCAGCCCCACCTACCTCACAAAGTGACTGTTGTGGGGAGAGGGGAAGGCAAGGCGATAGAAAGCCGCTTTGAGACTCCTTAAAGGTAGAGAAAAGTGGGGTATAAAACCAACTCTTTTTCTTCAAGAGTTCATAAAAAAATGGCCTGAACTGTACTGTTTCAGTGAGTGCTTCTGGCAGCAGAAGGAGAAGGAGAAGAGGAGGAGGAGTTGGTTTTTACATGCCAACTTTCTCTACCACTTGAGGAAGAATCAAACCAGCTTACAATGGCCTTCCCTTCCCCACAACAGACACCCTGTGAGGTAGGTGGGGCTGAGAGAGCTCTAAGAGAGCTGTGACTAACCCAAGGTCACCCAGCTGGCTTCATGTGTAGGAGTGAGGAAACAAATCTAGTTTGGGGATGGGGGTTCTATAGATTCCCCTTTCCCATTGCAGACCTTCCCATCTGCCCTCCAAGCTGTCCATGAGTATCCCCCCTTGACCCCATGAACATTTTGGAAGTCTCAATGGGCTACAGCAGAAGAAGTCCCCTCCACAACCTCTGCTTCAGGTCTTGTGGGATACAAGCCACTCCACTCTTAACAGAGATTTTATGGACATGAAGTTCAGAATTGCTATGAAGTGTCTATGAAAAAAAGAGAGAAGCATCCTGCCAGTAAGCATTGTTACTCAGAAACAGTATGTTCCAGGGAAATCAATTAGATCTCTTTCTTATAACACACATGAAGCTGCCTTGTACTGGATCAGACCCTCGGTCCATCAAAGTCAGTATTGTCGACTCAGACCGGCAGCGGCTCTCCAGGGTCTCAGGCAAGGTCTTTCACATCACCCTCTTGCCTAGTCCCTTTAACTGGAGATGCCGGGGTTTGAACCTGGGACCTTCTGCATGCCGAGCAGATGCTCTACCACAGCTATAGCCCCTCCCCATATAAGCTATTTTAGCACTTTAATAAATTTAAAATTTAACACAATGTTTAACAAATACCTCTTCAGCAAGCAGCTCTGAAAATTTCAAATGCACTGTTAAATTTGGAAGGACAAATTTAAAAAAATCTAAAAAAGCGACATGTTTGGCAAGATGCACCCCCTATATCACAGAACTTGAAATAGTCCCAGTTCAGAGATCAAGAATATCCCAAAAGGCAAATGCTGTCAACAAACACAACAGAGAATCTTGTAACAGCTTAAAGGCAGATTTTATTTACACCATTTATACCACACTTTTCTCCCCAATGGGGAACCAAAGTGTCTTATGTCATTCTCCTCTCCTCCTCTGCATCCTCACAACAACCCTGTGAGGTAGGTCACCCAGCAAACTTCCATGGCAGATTAGGGATTAGAACCTGGCTCTCCCAGATCCTAGTCTCACACTCTGAGGTGTAGTGATTAATGTCAGACAAGGACCTGGGATGGCCGGGTTCGAATCCCCCACTCGATCATGGAACCCCGCCAGGTGAACTTGGGCCTGTCACAATCTCTCAGCCTAACTTCCCCTTGCAAGTTTGTTGCTGCAAAGATTAAGTGGAGGAGGGGGAACAATGTGAAAAGCTACCCTGGGTCCCCGATAAGGAGAAAAGCAGGATATAAATAATATTTTTAAGCACTGGATTGCGCTTCACGTTAATTATTAGAGGAAGGAGAAAATCTAGCTTTCCTCGTTACTTTAGAAAGCAAAATGCCTTGAGGGGGAAGAAAAGGGAAGCAAAAACGGCAAAGTCTAATATAGAGATGCCAGCCTCCAGGTGGGGTCTGGAGATCTCCTGGAATTACTACTGCTCTCCAGGCCACAGAGATCAAATGGACAAAATGGCTAATTTGGAGGGTGGACTCCATCACATTATACCTCACTGAGGTGCCTTCCCTCCCCAAACCCCACCCTCCACAGACACCAGCCCTAAATCTCCCGGATTTCCCCAATCCAGAGTTGGCAACCCTCGCTAATACAAGCTAAAGCTTTGTGCAGTCAGTTTGCATTTAACACCCATGCTAAAGAGCGGCAGATTTCCTAACCATTTGTGCACTAAAGGGAAGATCTTAAAGCAGAACCTTCACAGATTTCCAACAGAGGAATGTACATATTATCCCTGTTTGTGGGCATTTGTGCGCTGAGCTGATTGATGTTTTGACTTCAGAGGTCACTTAAAGGTGCTCGCTTCAGAGTTAAAGCTCGGCCCCTGGGGGGTGTCTTTTGAACATTAATGGACTGATTTTCAGTGCTCACCCCAGTTGGAACTCCAGCGGCTCAGCAGCCCGGCAAATGAGGCCAGGCCTTGCAATACTTCAGAAAAATGTCACAAGCGGTAAAGAATGCAATTGATTAGCAAGCCTACCTCTTTCCCCCCCCCCTTTTTTTGAGGGACGGGAGAATGAACATTTTGGTTATTTTTTTTTAAAGGTGACATGATAATATATGTATCTCCCAGAACACTATTTCTTTTTTCATAATTAAAAAAACAACAACCAACCTTTTGATTTTCCTTTATTTCTTTCCGCATCTGCAGGTTTGCCAGCACTCTGGTCAGAGATCTGAAGGAATAAAAAAAACCCTGACGTCACGGAGAAATTGTTCTGCATTTGAAAACTCGCCCCCCCTACCCCCTCCAACAACCTACTTCGGATCCCTTAACCATAGTAAAAGATTTGGAATATTACATCTATACCAGATCTAGGAATCAACATACTTATAGTTTTGAATGGTCTGAGGAAGTAAGTAGTATGAATGCATCTCAGATAGAGAGCCAGATAAATAGTTATGATATAAACTACTTCATTATACAATAGTCTTAGAAGAAGAAGAGTTGTTTTTACATGCTGAATTTCTCTACCAATTAAGAATCAAACCAGCTTACAATCACCTTCCCTTCCCCTCCCGACACTCTGTGAGGTAGGTGGGGCTGAGAGAGTCTGTTCTGGGGAGGGGAAGGGAAGGCAATTGTAAGCCAGTTTGATTCTTTCTTAAGTGGTAGAGAAAGTCGGAATATAAAAACCAACTCCTCTTCCTCCTCTTCTTCTTGGAAGCCTCCCACAGAAAAGCCACTTAAGTCGGAGGAAGGCTTCAAAACAGTTGAGTAGTAGGATACCAGCCCTTGCCTGTGGAACTTATCAATACTAAGCCTGACTGCTAAATAGCCATATAAACCATCACATGAGGCAAGCTGGAATCATGTATTTATTTACTTTATTTATATCCCACTTTTCTCCCCAAAGGGGCTTACACCATTCTCCTCTCCTCCAGTTCTATCCTCACAACAACTCTGTGAGGTAGGTTAGGCGGAGAGTGTGTGACTGGCACAAGATCACCCAGCAAGCTTCCAAGGCAGAGTTGGGATTCGAATCTCAGTTCCCCAGATTATAGTCCGACACTTTAACCACTACACCACGCTGGCTCATCTTCAAGGCAAGTGGGAAGGTATTCAAAAGTTCTTTCTATTTCCTTTTAAGGCTACAAATATCTAACATAGGTATATGTGGACCACCAGGCTAGCAGCTTTTGGGCTGCTCTAAACATTTACAAAATCCAAATATTCATGAATGTATCAAAAGCAAATAGGGTTATTATACCTGGCCTTGATTGGGAAATTCTGCGCAATATCTTTCATTACTTTTAATGCGTTGTGAACAGGGACAGAGAGGATCTGAGATGCTGCTTGAAGACTAATATCTGTGAAAAAAATACAACAACACAAGAAACTGGTTGATAGTGAACCCCAATTAGCATTAACCACAGTTAAGATGGGTGCCAATGTCAGTCTTAACCATGGTTATGGACGGCAGGGAGACCTGTGGAGAGAGGAAAGAGAATGCAGTCTTACAAACTGTGGAACTCCCTGCCCCAGGATGTGGTGATGGCTGCCAACTCGGAAGGCTTTAAGAGGGGAATGGACATGTCCATTGAGGCGAGGGCTATTCATGGCTATTAGTAAAAATGGATACTAGTCACGATGATGCATACCTATTCTCTCCAGGATCAGAGGAGCATGCCTTTTATATTAGGTGCTGTGGAACACAGGCAGGATGGTGCTGCTGCAGTCGTCTTGTTTGGGGGCTTCCTAGAGGCACCTAGTTGGCCGCTGTGTGAACAGACTGCCGGACTTGATGGACCTTGGTCTGATCCAGCAGGGCCTTTCTTATGTTCTTAACCTACTTCTGATCCCTTAGCCATAGTAAAAGGTTTGGAACATTTACATCTGGATCTAGGAATCAACACACTTATAGTTTTGAATGGTCTGAGGCAGTAAATAGTATGAATGCAACAGATAGAGCCAGATAGTCATAATACAAACTACTACATTATTCAATAGTCTTAGTGGGTTATTAAACTTGTTTTGAAATGACTGCCACCACAAGCTTGGTTCGGACAATCATATGAGGCGTGGGCTTGGGGGTTCCCTCTCCATCCTGCATAGCCCCTCAGTGTACTGTTACTAACAGGGGGCAGGCTTCTGCCTTCTCTCCTGAGCTGTTTTCCATAGCGGACAAAACTGTGGTGGTGGGGGGGCTTATTTCCCCCTTCCTCAGGCTCCACATATCCTGCGATCACGTGACAGAAGACATGTAGAGCCTGAGAAAGGGACTGACAGGCATACAGCTAGGCCCTAACATGCTCTGATTAACTTTAACTGGATTGAGGCCAGTGAGTCTGGGCTTCTTTAATATATGTGCTTCTATATTTCTATTTCTTCAGCCAAAAAAAAAAAAAGATATCCCGTCTCTAATGTGAGGAATATCAGAAAGAGTTAACCATAATGCTTAAGGGGAGAAGCGCTATGATGCAACTTTCCTACTATTACCCGGGGGGGGGGGGGAGCCTAATCTTCTGCAAGGTTCACGGTCAATTTCCCTCATCCTCAACATATCGTCTGCGTGAGGAAATAGCTTTAAAAGCAATATTACGGGTTTTATTTTACAATGATAACACTTCATGGCCTACTCCTGTGTCACATTAATAGAAACAGTAAAGATAAATTGTACTATAGTGACTCAGCCACAGAATATCCTCCTCCAGGTCAGCACAAGAGGAAAAAATTCAGGTCTTTTCTTTTCCACCCAAACAGCATTTTAAATACATTTTTCGCCCATCTGATGTGGCATTAAAAAAATCACCAGTAAAATCAACATTTTGAGAGCCAGCGAGGTGTAGTGGTTAAGAGCGGTGGTTTGGAGCAGTGGAGTCTAATCTGGAGAAGAAGAAGAGTTGGTTTTTATATGCCCACTTTCTCTACTACCACTTAAGGGAGACTCAAACTGGCTTACAATCACCTTCCCTTCCCCTCCCCGCAACAGAGGCTGAGAGAATATGACTTGCCCAAGGTCACCCAGCTGGCTTCTGTGTAGGAGTAGGGAAACAAATCCAGTTCACCAGATTAGCCTCCCCCACTCATGTGGAGGTGTGGGGAATCACACCTGGTTCTCCAGATCAGAGTCCACCACTCCAAACCACCGCTCTTAACCACTACACCACCGGGTTTGATTCCCCACTCTTCCACATGAGCAGCGGACGCTGATCTGGTGAACCGGGTTGGTTTCCCCACTCCTACACATGAGCGGTGGAGGCTAATCTGGTGAACCGGGTTGGTTTCCCCTCTCCTACACATGAAGCCAGCTGGGTGACCTTGGGCAAGTCACAGCTCTCTTAGAGCTCTCTCAGCCCCACCAACCTCACAGGGTGTCTGTTGTGAGGAGGGGAAGGGAAGGTGATTGTAAGCCGGTTTGAGTCTCCCTTAAGTAGTAGAGAAATTTGGCATATAAAAACCAACTCCTCTTCTTCTTGATTACAAAAAGTCACATGAGAGAATGATTGGTTTTGTTTTTCTTGAGGGTTTTTTTTTTTTACCTGCGATGTCAGGTTGTGGCAGTTCCAATCTGACCGCAGGTTGACCTTAGTCTCTAGACATTCCAAACAGCTTAAAGAAAGCAACAGGATCTAATAATAAATCACGTTAGGGCTAACTGGGAGTTAGGATTAATGCATGGCTGGCTGTCACCTAAATTGGCAGCTGTGTGTCAGCGATGTAGCGGGAAGTCAGAAAGCACAAAACATCACATTGTTATTTCACGCGTGAACTATACTGGATTTTAATAAGAGGGTGGGGAAGCTAGGCATGTTTAATCAGACCCTTAGGGGGTTGGTACAGTATTTGAGTAAGCAAATCATTACTCAGAGATTAACTCGGTCGAATGAAAATATGTTATCTACAAATATAGAAGAAGAGGAGTTGGGTCTTTCTTTCTTTTTTAGCAATGTGAGAGCCAGCATGGTGTAGTGGTTAAGAGCAGTGGTTTGGAGCAGTGGACTCTGATCTGAAGAACCGGGTTTGATTCCCCACTCCTCCACATGAGCGGTGGAGGCTAATCTGGTCAACTGGTTTTGTTTCCCCACTCCTACACCCGAAGCCAGCTGGGTAACCTTGAGCTAGTCACACTCTCTTAGTCCCATCTACCTCACAGGGTGTCTGCTGTGGGGAGGGGAAGGGAAGGTGATTGTAAGCCGGTTTGATTCTTCCTTAAGTGGTAGAGAAAGTCGGCATCTAAAAACCAACTCTTTTTCTTCTACCCCGCTTTTCTCTACCTTTAAGAAGTCTCTAAGCATCTTACAATCTCTTTCCCTTCCTCTCCCCACAACAGACACCCTATTAGGTGGGGCTGAGAAAGTTCGGAGAGAACTGTGAATAGCTCAAGGTCACCCAGCAGGCTTCATGTGTAAGAGTGGGGGAAACAAACCCAGCTCACCAGATTAGTCTGCCGCTCATGTGAAGGAGTGGGGAATCAAACCACTTCACCACTACACCACGCCGGCTTCTTAAGCAATGTGGCAAAGGCTAATATAGAGGCTGATGAAGACAAGGGCTTCTAGTTTTCTAAACCTTGTCTCATTTAAGGACTGTAGTCATTACCTAGATTTCACTGCTGTTGCCACTTATTTTCATGTATGCTTCCATTGTATCACAATCGGAAGGCGCATAACAAAGAGAAAAGTGAATTACCTTGTAATTCCCAGACCTTCAAAGGTTCTGCATCATCAGCACTTTCAACCAAGTATTTTCTCAACTCTGTCAGGTTATCCTTGAGGTCCGGGTAGTTCTGCCTAGATTATAAAATGGGGAAAAGTCAGCACTACCCAGCCCCTGTCAGAGGTTACAATACCACAGGTGTTATGAATGCCACTTTGAGTGCTTTTCCCTAAACCAGCAACTTTTGCATACTGATGTGCTGCCTGTGAAACAGAATTTCGACAATATTTTCAGAAAATAAAATGCTGGAAATCTGTTCTTTTAAATTCATGTTCCTTTAAAAATCTACTTGCTATCATAGTTCACCAGGAGTCTAATCTTTGAAAATTATATGAATGTTAAAAACAGACTACAGCAATGGTATCTTACTGTCAGGGAGGGGCTGTGGTTTGGTGGAAGAGCCTCTGCTTTGCATGCAGAAGGTCCCAGGTTCAATCCCTGACATCTCCATTTAAAAAGGACCGGGCAAGTAGGTGAGACCTCAGACTGAGACCGGAGAATTGCCGGTCAGGCAGCTCATTCCTGAACTTTGTGGCGGCCAGGGATGGCACAGCAGCAGCTCCGCCCCCAGAACACCCCAGAAATGCCTCCCAGGATGCCGGCGTGAGCACTAGCCACTGACAGGAGACTGGCAGGAGGCCAAGCTGGCATCCATGGGCCGTGCTGCCACACCAGTCCTAGGGCGCCGCCACAAGTGGCACTACGCCAGCATCCATGCCACTTTGCACGGGACAAGTGGCACAGATACCAGCGTATGGGGCTGGTCGCCTCCTAAACCCATTCAGCCCCCAGGCTTAGGAATGAGCTCTGAGTGGGCACCCTAACCTCACGAGAGGAAGGGCATCTTGGCCATCTTCTGGGCATGGAGTAAGGGACAATGGGGTGTGTGTGGGGGGGAGGTAGTTGTGAAATTCCTGCATTGTGCAGGGGGTTGGACTAGATGACCCTAGTGGTCCCTTCTGACTCGATGATTCTATGATGGACCAATTCAGTATAAGACAGCTTAGTGTGTGTTTTTGTACCTCAAGCCATTTAAAAGAACCAATACAAATTAATTTAATGATTTCAAAACCACTAGGTAGGATGCAGTGGATGTCTTCTGCAGGTACTAGACCCCCTGCAAAAGCAAAAGTATACTAACCATGCTGGCAGCTTGCCCTGTGTTACACTGACAGCCCATTCCTGACCTTGAGAGCTGAAAATCCTTAGGAGGAGTGCAGGGGCCTGCACTGGCATCCGTGCCCCTTGCGGCAGTACCCGTACCCCTTGCGCCGGCAAGACTGGCACAAACGCCAGCGTCAGGCCTCTTACACTGACCTCCCTGCGCAGCCCTGGGATGGCTCAGCCTTTCGCCAGCATCCTGATGGCGTATTTCCATGCACCGTCTTCCCAGGTGGTGTTCCCAGGGCGGTCCAGGGGAGGAGCCGCCTTTAGGTAGCCTCCTAAGCCCTTTCAGGCCAGGAACACCCCCTTTGCCCTCACCTCGGTGTACGCCTACTTTTTAGGTGGCATATCCCCATGGAACCCTTTGGAGCGGTTCCACAAGGCCTTGAGGGTATCGGCAGCATTTTGGTTTTGGGGGGGGCCCTGAATCCTCCTTTGGAGGCAGCATGGTGGCGGCGCCTCCAGCCACCGGCTCAGCCCTTCCCCTCAGGAATGGGCTGTTACTGTATCCAAACTCGCATTTCCGCTTGACCCGATACAAGTAAATTATTGCAATGATCAGATATTGCAGTACAACCAGGGCTATTGCTTGTGCAAGGAGAACTAAGCTAAGTGTGTTTACGTTTCCCTCCCTGCATTTGCTGGATCCAACCCAATGGATTTCTTTAAGCATCAGAAGGCCAATTTATAAACTCAAGTATATGAGAATGGGATTAAAATTGACTCACTTTAATGTGTCGAAGAGAAATCCCTGGACATCGCTTTCTTTGTTGTCTTCTTCCTCCGTTATATTACTTGTAGCTAAACATGGCACGTACAGGGAGGAAAAAAATCTCAGAATACATTGGCTTTCCAGAAGTTATTAAAATGACATTTGATTTCCTATCGAAGACACTAACATACTTTCTAAAATGAGAAAAAAAATACTAGACAGTCTTCAAAATAGATGACAAAAGAATAGATCGGCCTTGGTGTATAGTGTTAGAGAAAAGGTATTTTCCATTCCATAAAGGCACCCATCTACAAAAAAAATTACAGAAGCATATTTCTGTATTGATTCTCACTGCCCATGGCTACCTTTGCCATATCCCACAAAATGCAATCACAACCAACCGTGTGTGTCAGAAAAACAAATACCGGCTGAATTACTGACCCAACAAGACATTTTCCATTAACTTCAATGTGGCCATGCAGAAGATTACTGCCTTCAAAATGCTAGACACTGCCAAATATTTTGTGATAATAATGTCTCCAATAACACCACACACAGGAAGAGAAAAATATGTACCTTTAGCCTGAGAGTCGTCCACAGCTTTGTATTCGGTACTCTTTATTGCAAGTTCCACGCCATACCCAGACAAATACATCTTTCCAGAGCTGGGTTTCTAGTCGAGCACGCCGTTTGGAAAAAAGAAGAGAAGACAAGAGCTTTTAGGAGATACCGTTTCTAAACCCCATACAATTCAGCCTTATTTCATTTTAAAAAAAATAGTTTTATTGAAGTATACAAAATATTACAGAAAATGTCAAGATATACAAAAGAACACAGTATACAAAAAAGAAAGAAAGTGAAGGGAAAAAAGAAAAGAATAAGTGTAATATAGAACAATACAAAAACCGACTTCCAACTCTCCGCATACAGAACAGAACATTATACACATTATTTCTTTTGTGAATAACTTTGATTTTATCTGTTTTACTTTAACTATTATTTAGTTATTTTCATCTTAGTCTACAGTTCAGTAAGTTAAGATCCTAAAATCTAAGGTCATTTTCCTATCCCTAAATTACTGATTTATATATATTGATCATACCTTATTTCAGACCACGTCCCACTGTAATCAGTTCGACTTTTAAGTAAACATGCAAAAGACCGGTATGCTCGCATTGGCAAGCAATTGGTAAGCATACCTTAGATTTAAAATTGGATTCACCTCATTCCATACACCAATTTGCTCTTAAGGCAGAAGAGTGAGGGCAGAATTGTAAGTGGAATGGAAAGGAAATCAGTAGGGTTGCCAACCTCCGGGTGGCGCCTGGAGATCTCCTGCTATTACAATTGATTTCCAAGTGACCAAGATCAGTTCCCTTGGAGAAAAAGGCTGCTTTGGAGGGCGAGCTCTATGGCATTGTTCCCTGCTGAGGTTCCTCCCCTCCCTAAGCCCCACTCTCTCCAGGCTCCACCCCCAAAATATCCAGGTATTTCCCAACCCAGAGCTGGCAACCCTAGAAATCAGGTATGTTTTTCTCTGGGATAAGTCATATAGCAGTTAGAGCGAACGACGGCTCCTTTATATAGCAGGGACTTGATCAGATCTTCTTTACGCTACTTGATCAAAGAGACGGGTTGACCAACGCAAGGGGCATTGGGTGGCAGCAGGGTATAGAACTGTGCTATGCGCCTCCACGGCTGGGCTTTGGAGCTCCCGAGGGCCCCATCCCTGGTTTAATCGATAACATGGACCCCAACGAAAGAACACATGCTTTGCGCATTGACAGTGCAATCCTAAGCAGGTTTACTCAGAAGTCCCACTGAGCTCCACAGAGCTTACTCCCTAGTAAGTGTGCATAGGACGCCGTAAGGTTCGTGGTTGAACCACTGGTCTGGTCTCTCCACTTAAAAGGATCTGTGGCAGCAGTCTACAACTGGGGAAGACCCTGGAGCATGTACAGATTCAGTGTAGCGTAACAGTTAAAGTGATGGTCTAGAAATGGCAAGATCTGTGTGCAAATTCCCATTCGGCCATGAAGGGCACTGAGGCCTTTTACGCATGCCTGTTTTCCTCGCCATCACCCCTTGACGACTTCGGGTCTTGGTTTTTATTATGCATGCTGATTCCAACCACCAGAGGTCGCCTCGCTCTCCCCCTGCGTTTCCCTACATTTTGCCTGCATTTTCAAGGGTCTGTTTTACCTTGAATTTAAAAACCCGGGCAAAAAGCGGGGAATTGCAGGGGGAGAGCAAGGCGACCTCTGGCAGTCGGAAACGGCATGCGTAATAAAAAACAAAAACTGAAGTTGTCGGAGGGCTGCGAGGGAATAGCCATGCATAGAAGGCCTGTAAGAGCTTGAGACAACGATTCTCTTTTAGCCTAGCCCAATTTACAGGGTTACCGTGAGGACAGAACAGGGGAGGCACGTAAGTTGCCCGGATCTCCTTGGCGGAACAATGGAATAAAAATAATGACATTAAACTAGATGAGCCGATGGTCTCAAACAGTATAAGAGGTACTTATCTAAACTAGTGTGAACTGATGTTATCTTGAGAGTGAAATAAAAGCAAACGTTAGAAAAACAGTTATTTCACCCAGAAGATTCTCTTCTGGAAAAGGGATTGTGTTGAAATACGTTAAAGAAAGCTACATTATCAGGAGCAAAGGATTTACCCTAAAACGTTATAGCTACAGGTAATTGTAACAGGTTAATCTGGACTCTGATCGTTCCGTTTCCAGAGTCAACAGAGCATGAGTTACTTATCCACAGGTACTCTTTATACGGGTTGTACCACTCAAGATTTTTTTATGACCAATCTACACAGCTTTCAGTGTAGAACTAGCATCGGCTCGCAACCACAGTTCAGCCATTTTGCTTCAGGACTGAGTCCCATGGATATAATTTATTCATTTTAGAGCAGGAACATGGGCGATATTTTAAACCAGGTATGTGCAAACTGTGTCTGCACCAAGTGGTACAGCTCTGCTCAAAAGAAATAAGTTTATGGCAAACTGGTGGATGCTTGAAGCTTTTTTAAAGAGCAAAATTAATTAATTGAATGCATTTAATAGCTTTGAACTTAATTAGATGCTCCCCCCCTTTCCTGCAACGTACACTTAACCTGGCTCCCATTACCATAAGGGTGTTAGCTAGAGGCTTGTTGCCATTGAAACTCAGTGCATATTTCCGGATGTCTACACTCTAATGCCAATCGTGGACTTGGTGATAATACAGGCAGCAAGAATGTCTGCCATTTCTCTTGCCCATGTAGACTTGGCTCAGATATAAACTGACGGGCTCTTACTGCTCTGCTCAGCAACGTTTGAAATCTCCCTCCCATTCATTAAGTGGCTCTTTGAGCCTCCTTTGGCTGGAGGAAAGCTTCAGACTTTGTGGAGTGGAAGGACACAGTACCATATACCTGGGCCTTAGGGTTGCCAACCTCCAGGTGGGGCCTGAAGTTCTCCCAGAATTACAGTGGATCTCCCAACTACAGAGATCAGTTCCCCCTGAGGTAATGGCAGCTTCAGAGGGAAGACTCCATGGAATAACATGCTTACTGATCTCCCTTCCCCAGACACTGCCCCCAGATCGCCAAGAATTTGCCAAGCCATAGCTGGCAACTAGACCTACTAATAGGGTTGCCAGCTCTGGGTGGGGAAATACCTGGAGATTTAGGGAGTGGAGCCTGAGAAGGGTGGGGTTTGGAGAGGGGAGGGACTTCAATGCCATAGAGTCCATTTGCCAAAGTGGCCATCTTCCCCGGGGGAACTGATCTCTGTCATCTGGAGATCAGCTGTAATAGTGGATGATCTCCAGGGAGGTTGGCAACCCTACCTACTACGCATGTGTGTCAGGGAGAGGGCCACAAATCAGTGCACACTCCTCACAAGCTCTTCATTTCCTACAGAGGTTTGCTTTAGGTGGCATTCATTTGCATTGCACCAAGCCTGAACTCTCCCTAGAACCTAATATGACTAACCTGACACTATCGTACTTTGGTCACATTATAAGACAACGGTCACTGGAAAAGACAATCGTGCTAGGAAAAGTTGAAGGCAGCAGGAAAAGAAGAAGGCCCAACAAGAGATGGATTGACTCTATAAAGGAAGCCACGGCCCTCAGTTTGCAAGACCTGAGCAAGGCTGTTAATTATAGGATGTTTTGGAGGACATTGATTCATAGGGTCACCATAAGTCGGAAGTGATTTGATGGAACTTAACACACATACACACTTCTATTAGTGCTTATCAAGTTTATGCACAACGGGGGCAAACAAAACTCCTTCCAAGTCTAATTACAGCTGCAATCCCCTGGTTACTATTAATCATGGTTAGTGCCAATGCAGATGTCCTAGATCAGGAATACTCCTCTTGTCCCACAATGTTGCCCCTTTTGTGCTTAAATGTGATTAAAAACCCTTAGGGGGGAATAAAGAAGAGAATAGAGTGGGCAACAATAAGAAATACTGTGAAAAAAGTTTAGAGAAACTAAACTTTCAGTGACAAATAATTTTATCACTTACCCCACACACCTACCTGGACAAAATGCCGGAGAACATAAACGATTTCCTCCTTTTGTGCTTTTTCAGACAAAACTTTGTGAAACGCGGCAAAGTCTTTTGTACCCATTTCAGCATAAAGGATCACAACTGGGCCTGTCTCCTTGAGCGCCGGGAATATATGATCTCCTTTGAACAGATACGGCTTGGGCCTTGGGATTAAGAACAAATAATTTTTCAGCTCAGAACGAACGATGCTTGAATGAGCGCAGCAGAAGAGAGGCTTTACTCCATTTCGTGGTCATTGAACAATTGAAAAAGCATTTAAAGACGAGGAAAGAACATCACAATTACCGTACCTGGTTTCAGAGAAGAGCTGGGCACCGGTCTCAGACTGAAGATGAGACTTGGCATTCGCCACAGGGCAATTCTATCAAGGCAGGAAGAAAAGCTACACGGCTGCAAGCAGAAGCTACTATATTTTTATTGTCCAGTAGCATGCAGACTTATTCTTTAGTACCGTTTGTCACAGTTATTGGACTGATGAATAGGGTTGCCAGGTCCCTCTTCGCTACAGGTGGGAGGTTTGGGGTGGATCCTGAGGAGGGTGGGGTTTGGAGAGGAGCGGGACTTCAATGCCATAGAATCCAATGGCCAAAGCGGCCATTTTCTCCAGGGGAACTGATCTCTGTCGGCTGGAGATCAGTTGTAACAGTAGATCTCCAGCTAGTACCTGGAGGTGCTGCTTTCTTTTTCAGTACCTGGAGGTTGGCAACCCTACTGATGAATACAACCAGTAATAAGTACATGAGCAATACAAGCTCCAGTTAACACCCAGTGCAATCCCAAATGGAGTTACACTAGGGTTGCCAACTCTGGGTTGAGAAGTTTCTGGAAATTTTGTTGGTGCAGCCTGAGGATAGGGTTACCAGCTCCAAATTGGTAAATACCTGGAGAGTTTAGGGGTGGAGCCTGAGGAGGGTGGGGTTTGGGGAAGGGAGGGACTTCAAGGAAGCATAATGCCATAAAATTGCCTGGTGATCAGTTGTAATAGCGGGGGATCTCCAGCCACCACCTGGAGGTTGGCCACCCCAAGTTACACCCTTCTAAATCCACTGAAGTCAATGGGCTCAAAAAGGGGTGACTTTATTTAAGATTGCAACGTAAATGGCTCTGAGGATCGAGCCTTTGTTTTCAAGTCTCACACAACAGTCGGATTACTCTACTGATCCTGCAGGTCCTGAGACCTGAACCCTCAGAGAAGAGTCAGTAGCAGAGCGACATCCAGATTAGAGCACCAGTAGATCCTGTCACGAGCTCCTCTTGAGAAAGCCAAGAAATGAGCTCTCCTTCAGCCCTGAGCTGACAACCCTATCTTTTGGGGGGTGGAGCTTGAGGAGTAGGTTGAGGTTGAAGAACACAGATAGGGGCCATGACAGGTGATGGCTGGAGATCTCCTGCTATTACAACTGATCTCCAGCCGACAGAGATCAGTTCACCCGGATAAAATTGCCGCTTTGTCCATTGGACTCTGTGGCATTGAAGTCCCTCCCCAAACCCTGCCGTCCTCAGGCTCTGCCCCCAAAACTTCCCACCGGTGGCAAAGAGGGACCTGGCAACCATATCTCCACCCAATTTCTGTCCATTCCCAAACTCTTCCAGTGCAACTCCACTGGTGGATTCAGAGCACTGCTCTCGTTGGCTGCTTGGTTGCTAGGAAACCTTTCTTTGCTCTACCTGTCACACTCACCTTCCTCAGTGCCATGACCCCTATCTGTGTTTGGCCCCCTGTGGGGGCTGCTTTTTGCGGCTCAGTAACACGTTGGGAGATCTGATCAAGAATCCCCAACATCACACATAGCTTGATCCTTCCTGTCGATGGTTTAGAAAATCCAGCAAAGGAGAAGTTGTGTTAAGGTAAATGCCTACATCAAAGCGGAAGCATGCAGAGAACCAGAAAGTGGTACAGATTAAAGAGGGTCCCATAAGGGGATTCCGCAGCTGATAAGAGATCAGAGAGCATTTCATCTTGTTTGGCTGTGTTTGAAGTTTCCCTAGGGAAGGGGGGGAAACAACAACGAAGCAGGGAAAAATTCATCTCCTTCGGTGTTTTGCTTGACCAGCCCTTGCTTAATGTCCTGCTAAAACAACATTTAAGTTATCGCATGATTTTTAACGTCCCTTCCCCCCAAAACCTAATGTTATTCAAAGAATAAATTGCTGTGAGAAGGCAATCTTACACAACTCCACAACGGAGCTCTACACTCCTTTGCAGAAGCCAAGGGTTCAACTACACCAGATTGCTTCTTCCGTATATATTTTTAATTATGTATCTTTCTTTTGCAAATGCAGCTGCAGGGATTGCCTTATCAACAAGGGAAATTAGGTGGGGGTGGGAACGGAAGCTTTTACCCCGCCCAGGGTTACCAACCTCCAGGTCGTGGCTGGAAATCTCCCACTATTACAACTGATCTCCAGGCGACAGAAGAAGAAGAGTTGGTTTTTATGTGATGAC
The DNA here is from genome assembly GCF_029931775.1 of Euleptes europaea. NCBI lineage: Eukaryota > Metazoa > Chordata > Lepidosauria > Squamata > Sphaerodactylidae > Euleptes > Euleptes europaea. Next base: position 12,178,523 of record NC_079327.1, on the reverse strand, counting down.
TTTCTCTACCTTTAAAGGAGAATCAAACCAGCTTACAATCCCCTTCCCTTCCTCTCCCCACAATAGACCCCTTGTGAGGTCAGTGGGGCTGAGAGAGTTCGGACAGAACTGTGACTGCCTCAAGGTCACCCAGTTGGCTTCATGTGGAGGAGCGGGGAATCAAACCCGGTTCACTAAATTAGAGTCTGCAGCTCATGTGGAGGAGCGGGGAATCAAACCCGGTTCATCAGATCAGGGTCTGCCGCTTATGTGGAGTAGGGAATCAAACCCAGTTCTCCAGATTAGAGTCTGCCACACTTAACCACTACACCAAGGCTCGGCTGGGTTATGAAATCTTACACCAATATTAAAAATCTCAAAATGCCGCCTGTGACTAATGCATATCGACGAACTTAATGTAGAGGTTTCCTTGACACAAACGAACATAAGCGGGTGCTTTCAAGATGTGTGAAGCATCCATGCTGCAGTATCACTTTTTTTCTAATAAAAAAAATAGATCAATCAACAAAGCTCATTACACTTACCTCGCTGCAGCCTTCGTCAGTAGCTTCTTAATTTCATTAGTCTTACAGGTGCTCTTCCCATGGATAACCACAAACGCGCCACAGCCTTTCGGTGGAGGCTCATCAGCTGCAATCTAATATTTCAACAATTACACTCAGCCTGGCTGGCTTAATTGCACTGCATCCTACGAGTAACGCGCCTTCCTTTGATTAAAATAACTCATCAGCATTGTGCGTCTAAGTAACTGAGTATGTGAGGAGAAAATAATGAAGAGATTAAAACCCTAAAAGCGACAACGTGTTTTATCAGCTTGGAACTGCAACACGATAGGCTTCTCAGGATTCCAACCACCACCAGTCATTTGGTTTTTAGCTCCCACTTTCTTGACTTAGCCTCTCAACTATGTGCGTCTCTCAACCCCGGTCAAGATCCGTAGTTACAGCAACAATTCAGCCTTGCAGATTACTGTCCAGTAGGGTTGCCTGGTCCCTCTTTGCCATCGGCAGGAGATTTTTGGGGCGGAGCCTGAGGAGGGCTGGGTTTGGGGAGGGGAGGGACTTCAATAGGGACCTGGCAACCCTATTCATCAGTCCAATTGCCAAAGCGGCCATTTTCTCCAGGGGACTGAACTTTATCAGCTGGAGATCAGTTGTAATAGCAGGAGATCTTCTGCTATTACCTGGAGGTTATCAACAAAAGCCAGCATGCAGGCTCCAGTTTCAACTACTCTTCTAAATGCATTCACAAATGTCACAAAACATGGTAATGACAATATTCCATATACATTGAATGATCAAACAAAAACAAATTTAAGTAAACTGTTCAAAATTCACACAGAAACCGTCAACAAAAATACAATCATGCTTGTATATCAATGTCCTGACAATTTGTACAAAAATCCAAAGTGAAATGACTTTGTTGGAATGACTGTTATTGAATATTTATAGACTCCTCTGAGATCGAATGACTGATGAAGCCTATGGCAGAATGGACTTCTAATTTGTATCCGGAACAACCGTCTCCTTCTTTGATCTCTTTTGGACCCTTTTGATCCATTTTGGATCACTGTTCAGCGTCCACACTTACCTGACCATCAGTATTCTTTACATTTTGTTGGATGTCTTATTTACCCCCATGTGACATTGGACTGTAATGTTTGTCTGCATGTATGCTTAGACACTATATAGATTGCTATGTGTGTGTAAAGTGCCGTCAAGTCGCAGCCAACCTATGGCGACCCTTTTTGGGGTTTTCATGCCAAGAGACTAACAGAGGTGGTTTGCCAGTGCCTTCCTCTGCACAGCAACCCTGGTATTCCTTTGTGGTCTCCCATCCAAATACTAACCAGGGCTGACCCTGCTTAGCTTCTGAGATCTGACGAGATCAGGCTAGTCTGGGCCATCCAGGTCAGGGCATAGATTGCTATACATTGTAGTATTTTGTGTATGGCTCCTGTCTATTTCATTATATATATATATTGTTCCATTTTTTAGCCTGGTGTTGTCGTTTTCATACAATGTGACCAAGCAGGCCATTGGTTTTTTCCCCAACTATGGCAAAACGTTTTGTGACCTGCCACCCGCACTGCATGCTTCTGCATAAAAATGACTTGCTGCTTGAAGACCAACAGAGAAGGAATCCTCTGGAGCAGACAGTACTTAAGATAGTTACCCATGAAACAGCTGCCAAATAACTTGTAAATGGCAGCCAAATACTACAGGCATCGTTCATACCCAAACTCATAGTACACACCACCCAGGTTTACACACCTGCTGAAACATCTGAACGGTTGGAGAATGAGCTCGTAAAGCAAGGGAGAATTTCAGCAGGTTAATCTGTACGTTTGACAAGAACTGCCCAGATTTCTTCAAGATTAAGTCGTAATAAGACTGTTCTGAGACTGCATATATATAAAAAAGAAACAGAAGCAGATGTTAACATTTGGCCACAAACATGAATAAATTAAGGTAACACAAGGACTGGATCTTGGATACTAAAAACCACAGGAACACAGAGAGATGCAACATTTCCAGCTAGTTAGTTACCAAAAGTAAACATAAGTTTTCAATACAGCATAAAACCCACCTCATCAGAGCAGGACTGTACTAATTCACAAACAGTACTAAATTACAAAATGTGCTGAAGTGTTGCTTCACTAAGCCAAGTGGTCTGAGAGCCAGACGTGAGGATAGCCGTTAAAAGTTACAAAATGCAGCAGACTCCAGATGGAGAACAGCATAGGGCCAAACAACATTATATCTATTTTGGTGAGTTAGGTGGGGTTTCCCCATACTCAGCTCGCTTTTCATTAAAAAAGCCCTGCTGGATCAGAACAAGGCCCATCAAGTCCAGCAGTCTGTTCACACAGTGGCCAACCAGGTGCCTCTAGGAAGCCCACAAACAAGACGACTGCAGCAGCATTGTCCTGCCTGTGCTCCACAGCACCGAATATAATAGGCATGCCCCTCTGAGACTGGAGAGAATAGGTGTGCATCATGACGTATCCATTTTGACTAGTAGGATTGGAAAACCCTCTCCTCCATGAACATGTCCACTCCCCTCTTCAAGCCTTCCAAGTTGGCAGCCATCACCACACCTTGGGGCAGGGAGTTCCACAATTTAACTATGTGTTGTGTGAAGAAATACTTCCTTTTATCAGTTTTGAATCTCTCACCCTCCAGCTTCAGCAGATGACCCCGCGTTCTGGTATTACGAGAGAGGGAGAAAAGCTTCTCCCTGTCCAACCTCTCCCAACCATGCATAATTTTATACAACTCGACCAATTCTCCCCTTAACTGCCTTCTTTCCAAGCTAAAAAGCCCTAAGCATTTAACCGCTCCTCATATGGCAGTTGTTCTAGCCCCCTGATCATTTTGGTTGCTCTTTTCTGCACCTTCTCAAACTCTGCAGTATCCTTTTTCAGGTGTGGTGACCAGAACTGTACACACTATTCCAAGTGTGGTCTCACCATAGATTTGTTCATAGATTTGTACACCACAGATTTTCCAGCAGCCACACAGCAACTGTAGGGAATGTCATTTAAAAAACCGGTGGGAGCCAGACTCAGCTTGGAGCTACGGTGTGGATGAAGGAGGGGCTCTTGCCTCAGCCCCCACGTGCCATTTTCCTGAGCCAGAATGGCCAGGGGAGGGAGTTGTCTGTATTATTTTGGAACTGCATCTGCATGGAACGCTGATATAGCTGCAGGGAAAGTGAGTTGGATATTGGGAACCCAGACCCAATTTCCCCCCCAAAAATGTATCATGTACTTTGGTCCACAAGAACACAGCCTGAAGTCAACACAGGGATGGCTGCGATTGCACCAGTTACCTCTCTAGCATTTCTGAGAGGCCGGGAAGATTTGCAGCAGCTGTCGATGCCAAAATGGGCTGCAAGACGACAAGAAGGAAAGAAATTCAGAAAGACTTCCTAGGAGTGCAGATGCTTCCCCCTCCTCCCAACCTCACCTCCCCCTAAAAGAGAGGCAGAAAGAACCAAACAAGTACAAGATGGCCAGCGACAATATTGTGCTTTATCGCATACGAAGTGAAAGATGGTTTAAGACACAAAAAAGCTTGAAACATCGTGAGTACAGACTGCTCCGCTGAAGCCAAGGCAAAGAGAAAAATGGAGGCTGGTTGGCTATTTGTTGAGTGAGAGAAAAAGAAAACACAGCAAGTGGTACTAGAAGAATGGATAAACAAAGGATAGAAAACAGGCCCTTTCCCCACTGAGTGCTTAGGTGCATAATTTTGCTTCACAAATAGCAATTACGGCTGCAATAGATTGAACACCTGGGCAAGTCCTTAAGGACTAAAGATTAAAATGAGAACGCTGCCCACACAATAACACGGTAAAAATGAGTTTTACAAGGGCTGTGTTGACCTTGCTATGAAAAGGAAAACATCTCTGATAACTAGGGAGGAGATGTGGGATAAAGGCAGAGTGGAGGAGAAGCACAAAGTGTTTGCCTAAATATATAAAATAGATATTGTAACAGAACCTATTAATAAAACGACGGGCTCTACTTTTACACAAAGCAAAACAGCCTGGGTCGGGAAACCTTCAGTCATGCTCTACATCCAAAGGAGGAAGGAGAGTAGCACGGGACCACAAAAAACTTACGTTCACGCCCATTAAGAATAAGCCACTAGTATCATGGGGAACAAGCTATGCAAAGATTTGCTAGTGCAGACACAGCAAGCATTTACCGTAAGTCACTTACCTCCTTCTTTATATATTGATAATTCTTTCACAGTTTCCAAAAACTGCCAGAACTGCTCATTACTTTCTTCCGCAATGAATTCACTGTTAAAAAGGTTTATAATTATTAGTCCACTGAAAGAGTTCCTCTCTCACACACACACACATTTTTGATGAAATAAAACCCCAAAAGTTATAGAACTCCAACCTACCACACTCCTCAAAGCAGAAATGAAAATCTTCTGAAAGCAATGCTCGTATAGCAGCTGTGCTCAAAAAGAAACACTTTGTGGCGCGGGGCCTAAATTTCTCTCCAAGTGAAGGTGAAGAGGTGTGTTCTCAAATCCCGTACTTCTCAGGCACGCATGGGTCTGATTCAGATTGGGACTGCGGTGCCATTTTCCTGACTTGAAATGGCCCCAGATGGACACCAGTTGCCTAGTTGTGGAAATGTAATGTGACCTCATCAGTATAAGTGAAGCCCTCAGTGTGACATTGAGTGCTCATTCAACAGGGTTGCCAGCTCTGGGTGGGAAAACACCTGGATATTTTATGGGTGGAGCCTGGGGAAGACGGGGTTTGGGGAGGGGAGAGACCTCAGCAAGTACAATCCCATAGAGTCCACCCGTCAACACATCCATTTTCTCCAGTGCAACTGATCTCTTATGTCTAAATAGCGGGAAATCTCCAGGCCCCACCTAAATAGCGGGAAATCTCCAGGCCCCACCTTGAGGTTGGCAACCCTAATGATTCTAATCGGGCCTATGCATGCGTGGGAAGCAAAAAGCTTCAGGACGCACCCAGAGATGTCCCTAGGGGGAGTGTAACGTGTAGTTAGGCCCTCAGACTGTTAGGCTGCAAACTACAAGTGACTTAAGAAGACAGAACCGCTGTAGCTCTACTGCAGGGGTCCCAATGGTTTTGACCTTGTGCTCACCTTTGCAATTCTGACACAGGGTGCCAGGTACAGCCATAAAATGACATTCACGGCAGGTGGAGCCAACCACAAAACGGCTACTGCAGGAGGTAAAGCCAGACACACACACTGATAGGGTTGCCAGGTCCCTATTGGCGACCGGTGGGAGGTTTTAGAGGCGGAGCCTGAGGAGGGCAGGGATTGGGGAGGGGAGGGACTTCAATGCCATAGAGTCCAATTGCCAAAGCAGCCATTTTCTCTAGGGGAACTGATCTCTATCAGTGGGAGATTAGTTGTAATAGCACGAGACCTGCTGGTACCTGGTGGTTTAGAATTCAAGGTGCAAGCACCAGCAAAAGTAAACCTCAAATAAGGTAACTACAATACAAAATTGCTCTTAAAATGTATATTAAAGGTAATTACTAACAGGCAAAACCTTGGTTGAGCAAACAGGAAATTTACAAAAGGTACAAAGTGAATTCAATATAACAGCATACAAGCTTTACACAAAGATAAATATAGGCAAAAGTGCTCAATGCATATCATAATTTCAAGTCCATGCATGTAGATTGCAAAATTCAAGCAACGGAGACAAGACGTGGTGCAATGGAAATCCGGTATAATTCCATTTCATATGAAACTTTTTCAAGCTCTTAGTCCTTCCGTGCTAAGTTCATTCAATAGATGAAGGAGTGTGCCTTCCTTGTATACATGGACGGCAAAGTAAGACGTACCTGGTGGTTGGCAACCCTACACACAGAGGAAGCCCATGCATGGGGGAGAAGAGGAGTCATTTTGTAAAATACACTGGGAAAGAGGAGTGAGAGAGAGAATAAAACTAACGCTGTGGGTAGAGTTGCCAGGTGCCCGCTGGTGGCGGGCAAACCCCCGGCAATTTCCCCCTCTGCCCGCCGACCACCTGAGGGTCGGTGGGAAGAAGTGCCCGCGTGCATACCACGCACGTCTTGCAAGGGGCCTTTTACCTCTTAGTTTGAGTGGTAAAGGGCCAAAGGGCACTTCCGGTTCTAAACCGGAAGTGACGTGCGTGCGCATGCGCACACACACTTAACAAGAAGAGCCTCCCTCCGGAGGAGGTAAGGTACCTGGCAACCCTAGCTGTGGGGGCAGCTGCCGCTGAAGCATTTCTAGGGATACGCATAGCCAATCAGACCTCCAATGGTCCATCAGATGCCTTGCTGGGCCAAAGCCCCACACACTCTCTAGTCTAAAAACACGTGGTGGGAGCCAGGAAAGGTCAAGAACAAACATACATAGGGCTAAAATTAATACTAAGTGCAAATAATGTTCTGCAATTATATATAATGAATTTACTACAGACAAAAATCATTAACTTGTACACAGCCCTGCTATCGCCTCTATATTTCTATTATAAATATGGACATAAAACACAAATAGACACAAAATAACAACCAATTAGACCAAAACTAAGACCAAACACGTTTTGGCCATGTGGCCTTCTTCAGTGGTCTAAATTCATTAAAATCCAGAATGCAATCATACCATTATGCAGATATAAAAATATATATCAGTATAACAATCTTTACGACTGAGTAAAAGTTGTGTTTATAAAATATAAAGTTTACTTATAAACACTATCCACGTTTTCCTTTTCAGTTTTAGGCTTCAATAAATCTGAAAATTTAATTTCTTTTATAAAACCCTCTTAAATGGGAAAAAGTTGGATTTCTTGCCTACTATGGTGCACTGATCAAGGTATCCCAGCCATAAAGATGTCATCCAGTCTGAATAATAATGATAATAAAAGTTGGTTTTTATATGCCGACTTTCTCTACCACTTAAGGAAGAACCAAACCGGCTTACAATCACCTTCCCTTCCCCACCCCACAACAGACACCCTGTGAGGTAGGTGGGGCTGAGAGAGTGTGACTAGCCCAAGGTCACCCAGCTGGCTTCATGTGTAGGAGTGGGGAAACCAACCCCGTTCACCAGATTAGCCTCCGCCGCTCATGTGGAGGAGCGGGGAATCAACCCCAGTTCTCCAGATCAGACTCCACTGCTCCAAACCACCGCTCCTAACCACTACACCATGCCAGCGGCCATAATGCCACCAGGAGCCATTGGTGTCCACGGATTCCATCTTACAGACCCCCCCTGCTCTACTGAAACCAAAGGGCTGGTGACCCTCAAATATATTTGGAAATAAGTTATCAGTCACTTCGACAGCAACTTCAACCGACTGGAGAAGGATTTAACAAGTGTACTATTGTCATTCGCCCTTATACAATTAACTCCGTTGACCATGAGCTCAGCAGGCAGGACTGCATTGAAAATGAGGACACGAAAACCATGGACAAGAAGAGAAGCAAGTTAGATCATCTCATTCTTGAACAAATTTAGCTCTTCTATAAATTGAAAGATATGTTTTGAATATTTGCTACAAAGATCACCAAGGAAAATCTCTGGCATCTTTTAAAACTGAAGTAATGAGCAATACTGAGATGTGTTTCTTTATTTATCTAATTCAGAGGTTCCCAAATTGGTGCTCCACGAAACATCTCCTATTGTTCCATGAAGAGATTGGAAAGAAAAATACTACTGTCGTTCAGTTTATTATATAGGTGCTAGGTGAAAATTAGTGCTCTGTGATGAATTTCTCTCCATGACTCAAAAGGTTTGGGAACCCCTGATCTAATTGATGCTGCAATATTCCTAAAAATGAATTGTGGGCAACTCTCTTGTTATATACTTAATTGTTTTCTAATTGCGTTAAATTAGAGGCTGTGTGTTTCTTTTTTAAAAAAACACCTAATTCTCTCACACAATTCTAGTAACTTCCATAACTGGAAAATCAAGAGTGCAATGAGCATCCAACTGAATTTTTCCTTCCATTTATGAAAGCATTGAAAATATGGACTCTTCCGTGACCCATATGAATAGCTAGGTAACGTCTTTAACCTAACAGTAGAAGTTTATGGCACAGCCACAGAAGACAGAGACCGAGGACGGGCTTATTTATTGCCGGGACATAGCTTGAATTCAAATGCAACTATTTTGGGGGCAGCAGGAGTGGCAGCAGGAGACCAAACTGAACTCTACTGAAACAGTCTCTAGTAGAGCACAAGAGATTACTTTTTCTTTGTAAAATCCTGTTAGTCACACCGGTTCATCTTCTAACTTTTGCTGACGGCGTCAGAATTGTTTTAACATGACACAAGGTATGGAAGGAGAGAAAATATACACTCCCCCCAAAAAAATACTTTTACTGTTTCTTTTATTATTATTCTGAGTGCTAAATATTATATAAGCAAATCTCTTGACATCAGTAAACATGAAAGTGTCATCTCCCAGGTAAAATCTATCTATCTATCTATCTATCTATCTATCCATCCATCCATCCACACACACATATATGTATACAGAAGGATAATAGGATATTAATTAATCAATATTATGCTGTGTATTTAATGGTTTTATATTAGTTTAGGTTAGAAGGTTTATATTCGTTCCAGCTACTTACAAACAGTAACTTGTCCAAGACTTGTATTGATAGATAGAACTGTTGCGTGGTGTAGTTTGCTTTTTGTTGTTGTTGTATGTTTTATATTGTGTTGGGGTGGGAGGGAAGCTAATAATGGTCAAACTTTGAAGACACAAGGATAGCATACATCTTGTTTCCCCTTGGCGTTGACACAAATGGCTACATACAGTTATCAGTGCAATCCTAAGGAGAGTTAAGCCTATTCATTTCAATGGGAAATAACTGGAGTAACTCTGTTCAGGATTGTACTATTAATGACTGTCAGTGTAATCGTATGTCAAGTACTGGAGTCTCTCTGTACAGGACTTCAATGTATAGCACATACTTTGACATCTTATAGCACTGAGACAAGATATATAGGACTGCTGGTGGCAGAATGTACTGATGTGGTCACAGATCATGAAAGAAATATGCTTCTGACCACGTACTTTTCCCGTCTGACTGAAACTTCTTAGTGAAGATAAGCACACCACATTGCAGGGTTAATATAAATGTATGACAAAAGGGCCGAAATAAACAAAACTCAGGAACATCTATTTGATGGCATCTTCTAACCACTTTCTCTGGAGAAATCCCCCCCCCCCATAAAAGTTTTTAGAAGTACCCTGGAACAACCCCATGAACGGTTTTCTAAACTTCAACTGAATTTCAAGGAAACTATCTCAAGCACAAAAGGAAGGGCACACATGAGCGAATTTACACCACAACATTTTACTATTGAGGCCCATGTGGATACCAGTCAGAATACGTCCTTTCCCCCACTGAGGGTTAGAGCTAGAAGGGGGTCGTTCTTTGCCTTCTCCATGACTGACAGGGCAGTCCCAAGCAGAGTTTGCATCATTCCGAGTCCATATTTAGAAGGGTGCAACTGCTTAGAATTGCACTGTGCAACCCCATCACTTACAAGGAACACCATAACCCCTTCCCGGACACCCAGGCTGCTGTTCTTGAAAGGCAGGTCCCAGCTTCCCCCATGCCTTTATCCTCCTCATCCCGTCATTGTACTTGGAGGAAGGAAGTGAGAGCCATGTGAAGCTGCCTTATACTGAATCTGACCCTTGCTCCATCAAAGTCCCTTTAACTGGAGATGCTGGGGAGATGCTGGGGATCGAACCTGGGACCTTCTGCACGGCAAGCAGATGCTCTGCCACTGAGCTACAGCCCCTCTCCATGGTTCTCCAGGGTCTCAGGCAGAGGTCCTTTCACATCACCTACTCACCTAGTCCCTTTAACTGGAGATCCCGGGGATTGAACCTGCGACCTTCTGCACGCCAAGCAGATGCTCTACCACTGAGCCACAGCCCCTCCCCATAAAGTTGGGGGGACCCTTGAACTCATGAAGCTGCCTTATACTGAATCTGACCCTTGCTCCATCAAAGTCCCTTTAACTGGAGATGCCGGGCCTTGAACCTGGGACCTTCTGCACGCCAAGCAGATGCTCTACCACTGAGTTACAGCCCCTCTCCATGGTTCTCCAGGGTCTCAGGTGGAAGTCTTTCACATTACCTACTCGCCTAGTCCCTTTAACTGGGGATGCCGGGGATCGAACCTGGGACCTTTTGCACGCCAAGCAGAGGCTCTGCCACTGAGCTACAGCCCCTCTCCATGGTTCTCCAGGGTCTCAGGCAGAGGGGTCTTTCACATCACCTACTCGCCTAGTTTCCTTAACTGGAGATGCCGGGGATTGAACCTGGGACCTTTTGCACGCCAAGCAGATGCTCTGCCACTGAGCCACAGCCTTTCCCCAATGCAATGCAATGCAATGCAATGCAAAAAAAGGATCTATCCGGGCTTTGTGGGGGCGACTGCTCCCCTTCTCTCTAGGGATACACCCGCGGGGTCCCTCCTCTCGATTCTGGAGGGGGATCCTGTCCAGCCATGCACGCACCTGGCCTCTAGCAGCAGCGGGGTTGCCGGCCACTTCGCCGCCAGCCGCGCGGCCACCGTTTTGCGCGGGGAGCTCTGGATCCCGCGCAGGGACGCGCTCAGCAGCAGCAGCCCCGCCAGGAGCACCGGCCCGGCCGCCGCCATGACCCCCCGCCGCAGCCGCCAACTCCGGGGATGCCCGGGACAAGCTGCCACGCCAAGCCGCCGCCAAAGGCAGCCGGGAGCCCCGCCCACCGCCCGGCTGACTCACCCACCCACCCAATGGCCGCGCTCTCTCGCTCCCGGCTCCCGCCCCGTCCTTTGCAAGGCCCCGCGGCGCGGCTCTCCCCATTGGTCGAAGCAAGGATCCAATCCGGGACGGGAACGACAAGTCTCCGGCCGCTCGGGCGGAGCCCTCGAGATTCTGAAGCAGGGCGTGAAAAGGAGGGGAGGGGCGTGGCCTGTTCTGAAGCAGGGCGTGAAAAGGAGGGGAGGGGCGTGGCCTTGGGGAAATGGGCGGGGCTTCGCTCAGCTTGGAAGAAACCGCTGGGAGACTGAGCGTCGTGGCGGAGGGTTGCAAGAACCGGGGAGGGAGGAAGAGAGACAGTGATTTGCACGCCAAGCAGAGGCTCAGTGGCAGAGCCTCTGCTTGGCATGCAGAAGGTCCCAGGTTCAATCCCCGCCATCTCCACTTAAAAGGACTAGGCAAGTAGGTGATGTGAAAGACCCCTCTGCCTGAGACCCTGGAGAGCCGCTGCCAGTCTGAGCAGACATTAGGGACCTTTACGGACCAAGAATCTGAAGGGGCTTGGGCTCAGTGGTAGAGCCTCTGCTTGGCATGCAGAAGGTCCCAGGTTCAATCCCCGCCATCTCCAGTTAAAGCGCCTAGGCAAGGAGGTAATGTGAAAGACCTCTGCCTGAGACCCTGGAGAGCCGCTGCTGGTCTGAGTAGACAATATTGACTTTTGTGGACCAAGGGTCTGATTCAGTATAAGGCAGTTTCATGAGTTCAAGGGTCCCCCCAACTTTATGGGGAGGAGCTGTGGCTCAGTGGTAGAGCATCTGGTTGGCATGCAGAGGGTCCCAGGTTCAATCCCCGGCATCTCCAGTTAAAGGGATTAGGGTAGGTGATGTGAAAGACCCCTGCCTGAGACTCTGGAGAACCGCTGCTGGCCTGAGTAGACAATACTGACTTTGATGGACTGAGGGTCTGATTCAGTATAAGGCAGCTTCATGTGTTCAAGGGTCCCCCAACTTTATGGAGAGGGGGCATGGCTCAGTGGTGGAGCATCTGCAAAAGGTCCCAGGTTCAATCCCCGGCATCTCCAGTTAAAGGGACTAGGCAGGCAGGTGATGTGAAAGACCCATGCCTGAGACCCCGGTGACTTCATGTGTTCATTATGGGGAGGGACTGTGGCTCAATGGTAGAGCATTTGGCATGCAGAAGGTCCCAGGTTCAATCCCCAGCATCTCCAGTTAAAGGGACTAGGCAGGCAGGTGATGTGAAAGACCCCTGCCTGAGACCCCGGTGACTTCGATTGACCAAAGTTCTGATTCAGTAGAAGGCAACTTCATGTGTTCATTATGGGGAGGGACCGTGGCTCAATGGTAGAGCATTTGGCATGCAGAAGGTCCCAGGTTCAATCCCTGGTATCTCTAGTTAAAGGGACTAGGCAAATGAGTGATGTGAAAGACCTCTACCTGAGACCCTGGAGAGCCACTGCTGATCTGAGTAGTCAATGCTGACTTTGACGGGCCAAGGGTCTGATTCAGTATAAGGCAGCTTCATGTGTTCAAGGCTGGGTGAAGAATGGGTCAGTAGCTTTGCAGGAATGGAAAGATGGTAGAAGTTTCTTTACACTTGGTCTTTTTTACCGTGGATTTGGGCTTGAATTGGACAGCATACCACCTTCACATAGAAATATGTCTTAAGGGTACATGATATCTGTTCTCACATGGTACCACATGGGGATATAAACTTGTGTCTCCCCTGCCTTCTCCAATATTCTACCCACTACCCCACAATGCCTCTCATTATGCATGATGTTGAGACTGGATAGAAAGAACTCTTCGCCCCCATCTCATAATACTTGAACTCAGGGCCATCCAATGAAATCTGTGAGCAATAGATTCAGCACAAACAAAATAAACTAACAGATTAAGTGGAAGTTGCTGGCTTTAGATCATATCACACCAGAAACCACTTCTGCACAGTGTCTGTTTTGCACTGATAAAGGTTGCAGGAGAGAGCATATACACATATTTGGAAGCATATTTTATGTTGACTGTTAGTATAGTTACTTCATAGAATCATCGAGTTGGAAGGGACCACCAGAGTTATCCAGTCCAACCCCCTGCACAATGCAGGAAATTCACAACTACCTCCCCCCCCACACACCCCCAGTGACCAGAAGATGACAAAAATACCCTTCCAGGGTTTCTGGCTAATCTGGCCTGGAGGAAAATTGCTTCCTGGCCCCCAAGTGCCAATTGGCATTACCTTGAGCATATAAGAAAGGGCCACGAGAGCCAAACATTGACACAACCAGTCCTGTCCTCCCTCTCATGATCTGCCTAAGCCCACAGAATCAGCCTGGCTGTCAGATGGCCATCTAGTCTCTGCTTAAAATCTTCCAAAGGAGAGCCCACCACTTCCCGAGGAAGCCTGTCTCACTGAGGAACCGCTCGAACTGTTAGGAAGGTCTTCCTAATGTTTAGCCGGAAACTCTTTTGATTTAATTTCAACTCATTGATTCTGGTCTGACCTTCTGGGACAACAGTAAACAACTCCACACCATCCTCTATATGACAGCCCTTCAAGTACTTATTGTATCATCTCTGTCATCTCTCCAGGCTAAACATACCGAGCTCTTTCAACCTTGGAGATAGAACAGAAGAAGTGAAATACTCTCTTTCCAGAATTAACTGAAGTACTAGTTCATTGCTCTCTGTTTCCTTGTTCCTGTGGACATTATGCTAGGCATGAACATATATGATTATATTATAAGGTCATTGGTACATTTAGCTTTGTACTGTCTGCTACTATGGGCAGAAGTTCTTCAGGACTGCAGGCCGATTCCTTTCCTACTACCTTTTAGCATAATAAAAGTATATCCAAAATACATTTTGATTGGGGGAGCACTAATTAAACCACACTAGAATATGTGGATTTTAGCTAATAACCAAGTACACCAGCTTAACCGGATGATGGAATATATCTTTAAAACAGTTTGGCAGAATAATATAATGAAAGCAGCGCTTTAAAACTGGTCGCACAACAGACAATCATAAGGATAAGAATTTATTGCTAGAGCTATTTCTGTATTCCGAAGACATGATTAATGAAGGTTTCTTAATAAGGTCCAAGCACTTAGTATAAATCACAGTGAATGCAATATATTTAACGGCAAGACTTACAATAAGGAGAAATAAAAGTAAAGCTTTATCAGCATGGGAGGTGCAAATAAGACTTCCACCTCGATGAAAGTATGTTTTGAAATTATTTTGGAGGTCCTCAAAGATAACCTTGGGTGATCCATCTCTGCTAACTATACGCTTGGCGCGTTTAGTAACACATCAGACAGATACTGAGAGAACTGTTCTGTAAAAGTGTTTAGTTACCGTTCCTTTTACTGCACAATTTGCGATGCAGTTGACAATGATGATAATACAACTTAAGGAGATTTAGGATACCATGGGTTGGATGTAGTACAAGGAGGAACAATTTTCTTTGGCATTCCGCTTCTCCCAGCAGCCATTTTGGACCCCAGGAAAGCTTATTCCCATTGTAGGATCCATATGAAATAGCCATACAGATCAGGAAGTTGCAACAGATAAGGAGAGGAGGATGAAATCTTTCCCTCTTGCTCCCTCACTTACGCAAAAGTCAAATGGGTCCCTTTCCCCTCCTCACTGCAGCCTTTTGACTCACATGACTATTATTCCATGTGGTTCCCACATCCCCAGGGACAAACTGCTAGGGAGGGGGAACATGGGGAAGTTCAATGACCTGTGGTGCCCATGGGTGCCATGGCCTGTTAACTAACACCTTTCCTGGTGACTGCCAAGCGGTTTTAGAAAGTGGGTGGAGTAGGACTGCCAGCCTCCAGGTACTAGCTGGCGATCTCCTGCTATGACAACTGATCTCCAGCCGGTAGAGATCAGTTCACCTGGAGAAAATGGCCACTTTGGCAATTGGACTCTATGGCATTGAAGTCCCTCCCCTCCCCAGGCTCCGCCCCAAAAACCTCCTGCCGATAAAATTGTGTGACCCATGAGAGTTTAGGCCATAACAGCAATACAACCCTAACCAGAGTTACAACCATCTAAGCCCATTGAAGTCAATGGGCTTAGAAAGATTTAAGATCTGTTTAAGACTGCACTGTAAATTTTTTAGCCTGCTGCAATAAAAACCACAATCTTGTGGCACCTTAAAGACTAACGCAGTTACCCCTCGGGGATGCATCTACATGTAATCTTCCTTTTTCAAAATGAAGGCAATTTCAAATCATTTTCTAGACTATAAAATGAACTGTGTAAATTCATCCATATTCTCCACAATTATTTATACAAAATATAATTAGGATGAACACTCACATTACTTTTCAATCATGCAGATTGATATTTTATGTCCCCTTCAATTAATCTGGATCTGTACAATTTTCCATTTTTAAGATTTACATGCAGCACTGATTATAATCCTCTGAGGAGACGGCTTTTAAAAATCAATGTTCAAAATTGCTACACACGAAGGAGAAAGTGCTGCCGTAAGCTATTGCATATCTAATGGAAATGGATTTATGGTCCTGTCCTTCAACTTTCCCTTATTAAATCATTAAATAGGCCCCATAGTTCAGTTCACACTGGCCAAAATGGGTGTGTGTGTGTATTGTCTCTTTGGTGGTCCACGGTATCCGTAAAACTCTCCCCCAAGACCACTTTTCAAATTTCTTCCTGTCAGCTTTCTTCATTGTTCAATTTTCACATCCATACAAAGGAATGGGTATGTAAAAGGCATTCCCAGTATCAATTTCCTTCTGATTTCTTGGTTGCAGTCTGCCTTTTGGTCGATGATGGAGCCAAGGAATGGAAATTCTTGAACAATTTGGACATTCTTTCATAGGGTCACCATGAGTCGGAAGCGGCTTGACGGCACTTAACACACACAAAGGTTCAATGTTAGAAAATGTATTTTTAAGAGTTCTAAAATTGCTGAAACTTCACTGAATGTACAAAGAATATAATCATAAGATTAACATGGCAATCCTAAAGATTGCACTGTACAGGTGTTATTGGGGGGGTGTCTTTAAGATCACCTGAGAGCACTCCATTTGGCTACATAAGGGAATTACAGCTTCAGTCCTAAGGACACTTTCCTGGTGGTAAGCACCACTGAATAACATGGGGCTTACTTTTGGACAGACCTGCTTAGAATTGCTCTCTGCCCCTCTGTCGACTCTGCATCGATTTGTTTTTTAATTTACATCATTTATAGTTCACCTTTCTCACTGAGACTCAAAGTGGATCACACAATGTAAGACAATTAAATCAAGAGGAATGAGACATCCAACAAACAAGGCAATAAGTTTTGGATGGCAGCAATCTGAAAACAGAGCTAAGACCAAGCTGAAACAAAGCATAAGCATTAACATGACATGTAAACAATCCAGAAATTACTCAGTAGGGTGACACCCATCTCCACCTACCCCACCCTTTTCATCTATGCAGGAAGCTCACCTCTTCCGAGACCCGATGAGCTCTTGAATGAAACTGTTTCCCAACGCTCCATTAAGGGGACATCTATAATCAAGGAAAAGTCAGATTTTAGAAGTCCCCTTATTGGGCTTTGAGTGTTGGGGAATGGTTTTGTTCAAGGGCTGATCAAGACTGGGAAGAGGTGAGCTTCCTGCGTAGCTGCAGGGGGTGGGGAAGGCGGTTATGAGTGAAAAGAATGTGCCATTTTTTAAAAGTGTCGAGCCTAGAAAACACTATCCAGGATAGCGTTTTTCTGGGCACAACAAAAGTATTTTTTATTAAAAGTTTAAACATTGCACATACATTCTTGAGGATCACTTTCTCTCTCTGGAATCTGATGTGGGCTAGTGGATCTAGTGCCCTTTGGGCGTGCCTCCACCTGTGTTCTACTAAGTAAATAAATAAAACCAAAATGCAAAGTTATTGCAAAGTAACTGGAAATGCCATTCAGTTCCCGCAGCAGCACGTGCGCGTCGGGAAGAAACTATCCTCACCCACGTGTGCCGGCGTCGGTTCTATCGCTGCACAACTTCCCGCGCTCGGCCCCGCGGCGCTTTGATTCATTGGCGGCGAGGGCAAACCCTGCCCCGCCCCTTTGTCCGACCGAGCTCCTCCATTGGGCAAGGGAGCGAGGGAAAACGCTCCCCCCCCGCTCCTCGTCGCGATGGCTTCCTATTGGCTGCGGCTGCCGGCAAGTCGAGCCCGCCCCTCGGTAGCTTCGGGACCCTCTCCTCTCCGGCGATTGGCCAGGCAGCGGCAGGGCTCCTCCCCTCCCTGCAGAAAGAGGGGGAACGTCGAGGAAGAGCGGCAGTTGGGAACGGCGCGGCGGCGGGAGCCGGTGGAGCGGCGAGGGACGGCGGTTAACGGCCGGGGTTTTGAAAAATAACGGTCACGGGCCTGGTCCGTTGGCGCCGCAGGGACGCGCGTGAAGCCCCTCGCGGGGACGAGCCGCCGCCTCGTCGGCTGCCATGGAGAAGGGGCAGCTGCCGCCGTCCGGGCGAGGAGCCCGAGGCGGGTGGCCCTGAGCCGCCGCCATGGACGAGCGGCTGGGCCGGTGGCTGCTGCTGCCGCCGCTGCTGGCGCTCCTCTTCCTCCTGGTCCTCTACCAGTATGCCCCCGGCTGCCCCCCTCCGCCGCCCCCCTCCGCCTGCCGCCCCGCCGGGGACCCGCCGGCGCGGAGGCCGCAGCAGGAGCCCCGGCCGCCGGGGACGCCGTGCCGCCGCCGCCGGGGCCGCTTCGACATGCGGGGCCGCGACGTGATGGTCTTCCTGCACATCCAGAAGACGGGCGGCACCACCTTCGGCCGCCACCTGGTGCGCAACATCCGCCTCGAGCAGCCCTGCCGCTGCCGCGCCGGGCAGAAGAAGTGCACCTGCCGGCGGCCCGGCGGGGAGGGGGGCGGCGCCGACCAGGGCGACACGTGGCTCTTCTCGCGCTTCTCCACCGGCTGGAGCTGCGGGCTGCACGCCGACTGGACCGAGCTCACCAGCTGCGTGCCCGCCGCCATGGAGCGCCGCGGGGGCTGCCCCGCCAACCGCACCCGCAGGTGAGGCGGCCGGGGCGGAGGGGCCCCTTTCTCCTGGGAGAGGCACGGATAACCCGTTGCGAAAGCGAATTAAATATGGGAACTGTTAAAGGCTACGATTTAATCTAATTCAGCGGATCAATGCTGAAAGGATGAAGTATTCAATAATTAAAAGTATACAGGATGATTCTATGTAGTTTATAGGAATGATATAACGAACTGGAAAACAAATACAGAGGGGATTAGATAGATATTAATTTGATAGAGGAGGGGAAGTCAGAAAAGTCAATGCCGATTAGTTTGAAATGGTTTTATTTTCTGTAACTCTGAAGATGACAATATTGAAATTGAATGTGACTTAATAAGAAAATTATATATATATATATATATATATATAAGGAAGTGTCCCTTTCTCCTGGGAGAGAGCGAGAGGCATGGATAATCCATTGCGAAAGCGAATTAAATGTGGGGAATGTTCAAGGCTACGATTTAATCTAATTCAGCGGATCAGTGCTGAAAGGATGAAGTATTCAATAATTAAAAGCGACTAGGATGATTCTGTGTAGTTTATAGGAATGATATAATGAACTGGAAAACAAATACAGAGGGGGTTAGATAGATATTAATTTGATAGAGGAGGGGAAGTCAGAAAAGTCAATGCCGATTAGTTTGAAATGGTTTTATTTTATGTAACTCTGAAGATGACAATATTGAAATTGAATGTGACTTAATAAGAAAATTAAATATATATATATTTAAAAAGGAAGTGTTCCTTTCTCCCCTCCCCCCCCCAGTCTAGGGAGGGGGAGGCGTTCTGACTAATCAGCAGGTGGTGGCCGCTTATTGGTCAGAACCCACGGTTAAACTGTGGAACTCCCTGCCCCAGGGTGTAGTGATGGCTGCCAACTTGGAAAGCTTGAAGAGGGGAGTGGACGTGTTCATGGAGTAGTAGAAAAGGGCAAGAGTCCAGTAGCACCTTAAAGACTAACAAAAATATTTTCCGGTAGGGTATAAGCTGTGGCTCACAAAAGCTCATACCCTACCAGAAAATATTTTTGTTAGTCTTTAAGGTGCTACTGGACTCTTGCCCTTTTCTACTACTGCAGGCAGACTAACACGGCTACCCACTGGGAATTATGTTCATGGAGGAAAGGGCTATCCATGCCTACTAGTCAAAATGGATACTCATCTGCTGGATATGTTCACAGAGGAGAGGGCTATCCTTGGCCACTAGTCAAAATGGATTCTGGTCATGGTGCATCCCTATTCTCTCCACGATCAGAGGAGCGTGCCTATTATGTTAGGTGCTGTGGAACACAGGCAGGATGCTGCTGCAGTCTTGCTTGTGGGCTTCCTAGAGGCATAGTTAAATGGTGGAACTCCCTGCCCCAGGAGGTGGTGATGGCTCCCATCTTGGAGGGCTTTAAGAGGGGAGCGGGCATGTTCATGGAGGAGAGGGCTATCTAGGGCTAATAGTCAAAACGGAAACTAGTCTTGATGCATACGTATTCTCTCCAGGAACAGAGAAGCAGGTCTGTTATCTTAGGTGCTGTGGAACACAGGCAGGATGCTGCTGCTGCAGTCATGTTGTTTGTGGGCTTCCTAGAGGCGTAATTAAATCGTGGTCCTCCCTGCCCCAGGATGTGGTGATGGCTGCCAACTTGGAGGGCTTTAAGAGGGGAGTGGACTTGTTCATGGAGGAGAGGGCTATCCATGGCCACTAGTCAAAATGAATTCTTGCCGTGATGCATACCTATTCTCTCCAGGATCAGAGAAGTATGCATATTACATTAGATGCTTTGGCAGGACAATGCTGCTGCAGTCATCTTGTTTGTGGGCTTCCTGGAGGCACATGGTTGGCCACTGTGTGAACAGACCGTTGGACATGATGGGCCTTGGTCTGATCCAGCATGGCCTTTCTTACATTGTTATGTGCCCTTAAACTGGGAGCAGCTCCTATCGAGAGCTGTGCCCGGGAGCAATTTCTAACAGGCGTGCAGAATAAAGCCAGTAGCCTGCAGCAATTTTTTGCTGGCCCGTCCAGGACGCACCGAAGCAGGAAAGGATGTAGTAAAGCTCTCCTAGCTTATATGTTTGCTGTCTGGATGGGAGTTCCGAACTCATTATAGATACCCCCAGCCTTGTGCTTGCAGATTTATGTTTAAACAGTGACTTTCCTGATATGTCAAAAAGTTCTTGATCCACAGTAGAGCTAGTGTGCAATTCAAAATAATGATGATGGTCTCAAGACATTGGGTCTAAAGCAGGGTTAACTGTTGGCTCTAACATATCTGGCATTTTTAAGGCGTGCGAAATAAGCACCATGAATATGCAGCACATGGGCGGAAATGCTGCATTTGTTGGGGCTGATGCATGGGATTAGAAGCTTCTGCAAAGGAATGATCTTCAGTGCTTTCTGCTTGTTTGTTGTATAAATTTCCTCAGCTACAAAACTTTAACTTGATACTGACAGGAGGTTGTTGCACTGGCTTTCTGGAATGCTAGGATTCTTATCCCCTTTTAGTATTGTTCTAGTTGAGCTGTAACGTTATCTACAGCCTATTGTAAAAATCCTTCCAACTTGTGTGCTGTTATAAGTCTTAAAACTGAGAGGATACGAAGAATGTATATTGAGAACATCAGTTACAAGCATTGTATCTCTAATTGAACCTTGTGGACTCTCCGTGAATATTGCAGGCTGTGTGAATAGTTTGCTTGTCTAAAGGTAATTTGGAATGGGATTCCTTCACTCGTTCTTCTGGGTTTTCCGTTCTGTATATGCTGTTCCGGAAATTTATCGCATTTTTAGTGAAGAATTCTGTTGATCTGTCTCATTTGTACATGATGGTTGACATGCCTAGGAATAAAAATGATTTCAATTTTTGTCATATTTCTTATGAAGTGGATTCTTTATGGGTGCTGGATCTTTGAAGTGAATGTTTTAAATTAATAAAAATGTGGTGTGCTCTAGTATACCTGGCAATGCTCATGCAGTTCAGTTGCATCTGTCAGTTTCATGACATCTTCTAGTCAGAAAGGATAGTGCTTGATGTGTGAGTTGCAATGAATGCCCTTGTACAAAGTATGAAGATTTGTAAGCTCAGTATTCCAGGCCATAGGCTTGCACTCCTGGATGATATTTGTGTTCCCACTTCTCTAGAATGCTCTGGCCTCTTTTATAATAGGAGTATGGGAGCAGGTATAGAGGGATGCTGTGGCCGTGATGGTTCTTTTTCAGACTTCAGTTTTGGTCCTCTCTGTGCCCTGTGCAGCAAGTTTCACTGCTAGCTTGAGCCTTCAAGTATAGAGTGAGCTGACAGACAAGCGAGGAAGCTCTGAGCAAATACCAGGCAGTTGAAAGTAGGCATGGGGGTGGTCTTCCGCTGTCAAAGATTGTAGGCTTGTTGCTAACCAATATACCTTCCAGGCATGTTTAAGTGTACTTGTGGGTAAGGCCATCATATCCGTGTGCAGTACTGTTGGCAGTTTGTAATAGTACCACACAAATGTATTAGAGAACTCAGTTGCCTGGTCTGAATCTGAGCAGGATTTCCAGGCATCAGTGTCACATGTAACTTCTGGCGTGCATGAAGTTGCCGTTTAGTGAGTAAGACCATTTGTCTGTCAAGATGGGTATTGTCTACTCTGAATGGCCGTGGCTCTCCAGCATCTCAGGAAGAGGTTTTCCATATTACGTATTGCCTGATGCTTTTTTAAAACTGGGGATTGAATCTGGGACCTTCTGCATATGCAACAAGATGCTGTACCTCTGAGCTACAGCTCCGGCCCATGGGGTGAATTTTCCCCGTAACTAGCAGTAATAGAATATTATACAAAATTAGCAGTTTTATGCATTCTTAGTTCATTTTGCCTGCTATCACTTTTAAAACTAGCTTTAAGTTACGCTTAGCTTTTTCTTTTGTATGTGTATACAGAAAAAATGAAGGTATAGCACAATATAACTTGGTATTCTAGTTTGTGCTCTAAACTTATATTTTGAGTTTACCTACTCAACTATTTCAGAAAGGTAGGAAAAATGCCTTTGAACTGTTTCAAAACTGTTTGAAGTGCATAAAATGATTGAATGATAGAGGTAATAAGACTCCCCATTTAGGGATCCATTCAGATGAGATACTGAAATAGAATTCATTGTACAATGCGTTTGAAAGGGGTACTAGCAAACAGATACTAAATAAACCAACAGTGAGCTACATTTACTCAAATGCAAGACTAGTTTTTTCCCCCCAGGTATGCCATCAAAATAAAAAGGGGTCATCTTAAATCTACGTTAGTTATGTCAAGTAATCAGCCCTTTTGGATATAACATTTGGGGGGGACTGTCTTACTTTCAGGGGTGTCTTTAAGTAAATATAGTAAATGGATATGAAATGATAATGAAGCAATGTTTTTTCTTTGAAAGAATCTGAAATTCTTTTGGGAGCCTACTAATAGGTGCAACCTCTACTCTGTATATTGAAGGGTTCTTTGAACTACTACCCCAAAATAACATTTCCCTTAGGACACAGTGCTGGAACTTAGGGCCTTGATCCTTCCCATGGGAACAACAATCCAACTGAATAGCCATGGAATTAACCCAAATTAAACCTGAATCAGGCCTGAAGGATTTTGGTCTACCAAGAAGTGAGTCTCACTGAATTTGGTGAGCCTTACTTCTGAGTAAACCTGTTTAATCAGGTTGCAAATTGGAACATGGCCCACATAATGTTCTACTGAATAACCTTGAGATTTTGATTTTTCTGATTGATCCAAGAAGCTGCTGATCCAATTTGTGTTTCCTTCTAGGAACGGTGTTCAAATTCATCTCAGACAAGAATTTAAAAGGACTTCCCAGTGAACACATTGCATGTTATTTAGAAATTATGTGTTAAAATGGGAAAGCTTACTTATTAGAAAAAACAGATGGATGTGAAAGACCAGTGGTTGGTCTTCATACGAACCAGTTTCGTGTGTGTGGTATGTCTGTGGCAGAAGCTTCTGCAGTGTGCATGCATTATTTTTCTGGGCTTGGAAACCACATTCACAAAGGAGACCCTGCAAAGATGAGCATTTGCATTCTAGTGTGCATGAGGATCCAAGGTGTTCATTGCACCCCCTGTTGACTAGAAGGTGGCAGTGCACAGTTCTGTTTCTTTGCAGTGTGGATGGAAAGGAATGTGAATCCTCGGCGCTCATGTCATTAGGTACAACTGAAAGATAATTAAGTGCACACTTGTTAACTGAAATTCTGTATTTTGACAAAATGTCATCTATTTTTTTAAGTTTCTCAGTGAATTGAATTCAATTGACTGTTACCTCTCTGCTGAGCACTGCAGTGCCATATTATAATATATGCAGTCAGAATTTTCCTTTTGTTGTTGTCAGAACATCATGGGACAATCCCAGCCCAAATCAAGGATTTCAGAATTGTACTTTGAAGATTTCAGCAGGACAAGTGCCCGTTTATGTCTATTGAAATCCATGAGATTTCGGTCTTTTGCTTTGCCTGGATTTTCAGTTGTTTTTGCACAATATTTAACAAATCCCTATGCGTATAATATTTCACATTACCTGCCATGTGATTCTTTCAGCTGGAGATGCCAGACATTGAATCTAGGACTTTCAACATGCAAAACTGATGTTCTACTACTGAGTTCCAACAGGAGATAAAGGGACAGGAAGATGGAAAGACACCAGTATCTGGTTTTTTTGACAGACTAAGCAAAACACTGCAAGAAAATCTGCCAGTTTGAACGTTTCCAGAGAATCCCTCTTGATGTGTGATAACAGTCTGGGACCCTTGCATTTATGGGACCATCTCTCCCAATATATCCCCCAGAGAGCTTTACACTGGGCTAGAAACAATCTCCTGGTGGTCCCTAGCCCGAAGACTATCTGGCTGTTCTCGCTCAGGACCCTTTTGGCCGTAGCTCCTACCTGGTGGATCTCGCTGCCCAATGAGACCCATGCCCTTTGGGACTTAGTTTTGCAGGGCTTCTAAGATGGAGATGTTCCGCCAGGCCTATGGTTGAGGGCAGCGACTGTATCATGTAGCGGCTGGACTCCCCTGCTGGACTCCCCTTGTGGTCTCCTCCTAATTAATTTGTGTCAACAACACTAATGAGTATTAAGGTTTTACTGCTTCGGCTGGAAAATATTGGTTCATCTTTGGTCTTTAGTGCCCACATTGGGGACTGCGCCTGTGTGCAGACCTGGCACTGGAGTACTTTCTAGCTTAAACTTCCCTTGGACTCCCTTCCCATCTGGAGTCCAAGGGAAGGCTTCCTGCTGAAACCATCACTTGCTCCCGGAAGGTATGTCCCTTTCCCCTCAGTTCCTTCTCTGCCACCGCTGCAACAGGACACCTTTCTAGCATTGTCTTTGCATTCGAGTTTTTCGGTGGTATTTTTGACTCAGATTGTTTAGTGTAAGTGAGTTGAGACATCTCTCGCTGGTCTAACCCCTCTGTGCTTTCCCTGGGTCACAGAATTCTGGATTTGTGGGTCCTTTTTGCTTCGGCCCACTGTTCTGTTTCCCCACAGAATTTAACGGAAGTAGTTATGGCTTCTGCGGCCCTGTTCAAAAAGTGCCTACAATGTGGGACGAAGATGACCCACTCAGATGAACACGAGACCTGTTTGATTTGCCTTGGTGAAACCCACAGTGTGCAGGCCTGCAAAATATGCATGAAATTCACGCCTAAAGCGAGGTCCGACAGAGCCGCTAGGAAAGAAAACTCTGGAAGATATGGATGCCATTTCAAAATGCCAGTTCTTGTTTCTAAAAATGGACCAGCAGATGCACAGAATGTCATGCGTTTGCTTTAATTCAGCATTGTGTAGTATTAATGTGTTGCGTTGTAGTGATAGTAGCATAGAAAATGTCAATGAGTGCAAGATTTCTTTTTGAAATGTATAATGGCACATAATGTTTTAGACGTGAATAACAGCGCTCTCTTAAAAGAGCCACATTGCGTGCAAGTAATTATGAATGCCCATGTAAAATGCATAAATAGTTATTGTATAATTATATTTGGTCTCAGATACAGACAGAATTGTAATGTGTACTCTTGCCAGATATCACCCTTCGTTTGCTACAAACTAAATAAGACATCAGTTCTTTCAGTAGCTAACTTGGTGGTCCTATGTGCATACCATATTTACTTGAAAGGAATATGGCCCTGAATGGAAAATAACCCCTCCAAATGTTATACCCAAAAAGATGCTTATTATTATTCGATGTCACTGTAACTTGTATCTGAATTTAGGTGGCCTCTCCTCCTTTTTGATGGCACATGGGGGTGTGGGGGGAACACCTAGTCTTGTTTCGAGTGGACACAGTAACAGAGGCAGTGAAATGGGGCTAAACAGAAAAGATAGGGGTTAGAAGGGGGGAAAGCATGAAAATGGCAAAGTGAAGATTAGGCCTGGTTGACCATTGCAGGAGAAGGAGTGGACTGTGGTGCTTTTGACTGTTCTTTCACACAAAGAACTCCGTGTGTATGTAGTGAGAGACAGAACTTGCTGTGGACTTTGTCCCAGGATCCTCTACTAGCACTGAAGGGAGAAAGGTGATACTCCCTCTCTTTTTGAATGCATGTACAGTGCTTAACAAAAAGCTCTTCTATTTGCTTAGCTGAAATGGTGTGGTCTGTGTAACCACTTCTGGTTTCTGCTGCCCTCTACTTGCATGAAACTTGCCTGAGCATGCTGATTGGCTAGAAGGCAGTTGAGTGGTTGAAGGCAGTTGAGTGGTTGATAAATTAGAAGAAAATGGAAGGGGGGGTTAATTCGTCACTCCATCTGTACTCTCCTTTTTCTTTCACAGTGCAACTTAAGATGGTGTTTAAAAGCCTGGATCCTCTGACAGTGTTTCCCTTGCTTTTGTCTTTGGCTGCTGGAGATGCTGTCCTCTGGTGTGGTGCAAGTGGCAGAGGAAGCACGTGCTGCAGTAAGGGGGACAGCCTTCACAGTAGCCAGAGAGAAACGCAAGGAGAACACCATCAGAGGATAAAAGCCATAGAGGTCCAAGGAGGCGTCCTATCCAAGTAGTCATACGGACCAGCATCAGCAAGGATCTGTTTCTTCCAGCCACGACTACTAAATTATCCTGAATCTTAAAAAACATAATGCGCTATATAATTGTGGATCTCCTCTCCAACCCTTTTCATGCAGCATAATAAAGAATATGTAACAAAACATTGGTTTGCCCTTTCTTCACTTTTCAACATTGCTGTTGCGTTAGTCAAGCTAAGAGAAAGTGACTGGCGAGGGATGCTGAGCAAGCTTTGTGGTTGAGTGGAGATTTTAACCCAGATTTTACCAGTTCTAGTCTGGAGGCCAGTTCTACTACCTGATTGTTTAAAGGGCTGATGTGCTGTGGATCATCTGAGGGGCCAGAGCACAGTTTCTCTCTGTCCCTCCCTCCCTGTTGCCTCCTTAACATGATTCCTGATTTTGATATTGGGAAACGTTGGGAGGGAGCCTTTTGAAAAACCGAATATAGGCATTTTATCAGCTCAGCAATACCTAACGACATGTTCCTATACCATTTTTGGTATCATTTTTGGTTTGGCCTTCAGCCTCAGCAGCAGGTTTCCCTATGTGAAAATGAAATGCCAAACCTGTGTCCTTTGTTCGAGAGCAGTGGTTCCCAAAGTGGGCAGTACCATGCCCTGGGGGGGGGGATTACCTGGGGGGGGAGCTAAGAGGCAGGGGGCGGTAGAGGTGGGCCCCTTCAACTGTGTTGTTGGATAGGGTCAGGGGTGCTGAGGTTGAGTTTGTGGGACCAAGGGGGCGGTGGCCTGAAAAGTTTGGGAACCACTGTTCTAGAGCATCAACAGTGGTATTGCCAAACCGTATAAGCTGAGGGGTTACTTTGTATATAGCAGATGTTTTCTATGTTCTAGTATATGTTGAACTAAAGGAAGTAACAGTGGGTAGCTGTGTTAGTCTGTCTGCAGTAGTAGAAAAGAGCAAGAGTCCAGAAGCACCTTAAAGACTTGTTAGTCTTTAAGGTGCTACTGGACTCTTGCTCTTTTCTACTAAAGGAAGTAACAATATTTGGAAAACAAGTCTTGTGCCCCCCTTTAAAACTGTATAAACGTATACATAAACTGCTGTGCTCTGGAGCCCAGTTCCTCAGCGAAGAAGTGAAATCTGTCAGATAAAGACCTTAACTCCCAGTAACTTAATTAGCCTTTACAGTGCCACAAGACTCCTTGTTTTATTACAAAAGACTGACTAATATTGGTTGTTTCTGTCAAGTCACAGCTAACTTATGGTGACCCTGGAGGGATTTCAAGGCAAGAGACGTTCAGAGGTAGCTTGCTATTGCCTGCCTCTGCTTCACGCCCCTGGTATACCTTGGAGGTTTCCTATCCAAATACTTGCCAGGATCAAGGCTGAGAGTGTATGACTGACCCTAGGTCACCCAGCAAGTTTCCATGCCAGAGTGGGGAGGGGATTTGAACCTGGGTTTTCCAGATCCTAGCCTGACACTTTAACCACTATACCACGCTGGCTTTCTGTCATAGAATGCACTGGGTTTAACCATATGAAAATATTCTGGAAAGGGCTGTCAGATGGCCCTTTTTACCTGTAGATATCAGCTTCATAGTTCCCTGATTGGCTCCTGGCTCACATTATGCCTGGACAGTATATACTCTGTCACTATTTCTTCCCCAGCATATATATGCATACATACATTCCTAGAGTTTCAGAATGTTTGCTTACCTGTCGCAAAAGCAGCTGCATCCAGTGGTTTCTTAGTTGCGCTAATTTGATATTATCAATGGATAGACTAGAGGGGGTTCGGTCTTCCAAAAACAATTCCTAAGAAATAGAGTGCATGGTAACACCTCATTAAAAGCTTAGATATTTGCTCGTCATAGATTTAATAGTTTTCATTTTTACTCTCTGAAATGCATGGCAAACTCCGGTGATTTCAGCCCTCAGAAATAACGTGAGGATTATCTCACTCCATTACTTTCCTCCATTGCGTGGCCAAGCCTTGCAGCATTGTATTGCTTCCAGAGGGGAAAAGAAAGCTGCATTTCGTGTTTCGTTTGCTAAACAAATGAGTTATAAAATGAGGTCTCTAGTCTACAAACCTGCCTGAGGATGTTTGGTTTGTCATATCAGTGTGATGCTTTTTGGTGTCTTTGTTTTCAGGCTCTGAAAAGTACACAATTTCTTGCTTTGCAATGAGTTATGAAAACATTTTAAAAAAGGCTTGACAACAAACATCGCACAAAACTTCTTTGAACTGCATGCATATGTACTTTTAAATCAGCTTAGTAAGAAAAAATTGTTTTGGGGTGACTAAAGATGTTCATGCAAAAAGTATCTATTGTATAAAGTAATGTGCTTAGCTGCTTGTGCTGCACTAAATCCTATTCAGCAAAAATTCTAAATTTACAAATAGTGGCAGCTTTGAGTGTTGTAGCTGTTGAGTAGTTGTGTGTAGTCATGCCACTTGTAAACACTAACATGCACAAAGTAGAGAAGGCCTTTACCCTCTTACTGATAGTTGTATGATTTTTGCAAACTGCATTTTTAAACCGCCATGAGTTTAGTGGACATTTAGAAATCAGCTCATTCTCCTGCATTGTTCCAACATTGACCATTGCTAATGATATACAATCTTCTTTCATTCCAGCAGAACTTTAACATTCAACTTTCTTCCCCTGCAGTTCATCCTCCCTTGCTGCTTAGAGGGCTTAGCACTAAATGGGCAGCATGTTAATTTGGAAAATTAAATAATTTAACCCTTTAGTGAACAGAACGTTTATAAGCAGCTTTTCATAATGCTAGTAAGAGTTTTTTACTATGGCTCAAAATACTCTACAATTAAATGCTTTATGAAAGAGTTCATTCATTGTTTTTCTTGCCCCCCCCCCTTTTAGGTACATTCTTATTCTTTTTCTGCCTATATTTATTTTCATAGGAAAGCCTTTGCTTCATTTGGGAAGCTCTGCTTCATGTTTTTTCCAACATACGGGTAGAGAGAAACTTCAAAAAGAATCTAAATATTACATACTCTGACCTCAATATATAAAATAATAATATTATTCACCACTAGGGAAGAAGTAAAGAGAAAGTAAGAATTTGTGAAGTTGCCAGACTGACCCACTGGTTGAGTATTCTATACCTAGAGCACCTGGTTATGACTCAGGAGGCTGGACCTCACATACAGCATCAGTTCATCTTCGTGGCTTCTGTGCAGTCCCGCATGGGGACTGCGCTTGCGCAGGCCAGCCGCGGAGAACTGACTAGAAAGCTTTTAGGAGCTTCAGAACGCCTGGAGCGCTCCCCCTCCCCTCCGTCCCAGGCCAAGAGCAACGGTCCGCCCAACGGTCAGTTGACGGAGGGAGGAGGGGCGCTCCCCCCTCAGTTCTCTCTTCGCCGCCGTGGAGAGAGCACTAGCTTTGTTTCAGAGCGTCTTTTCTGTTACCTCAGAGAAAATTTCTCTTCAGGATTTTATTTCTTTTTTGCCAATATAATCTTATTTAACAACTGTGCCAAATGTAGAAATAGTATGGCACAAAATAATGACTGTTGTTACGTTTGAGAGATTTGTGCTTTTTCTTTTCAAAAAAAAAAAAAATTCTCTTCAGGATTTGATTTCCTTTTTGCCAATATGGTTTGATGTACCAAATGTGCCAAATATGAAAGGATTATAGCACAAAATAACGATGATTATGTTCTGTATAAGAGACTTATGTCTTTTCTTTCACTTAGAAAGGTCCTCTTCAGGATTTGATTTCTTTTCTTTTGTCAATGTGGTTTTATTTAACAAATTTGCCAAATGTACAATAGTATGGTACAAATTAATAATGCTTGTTCTATTTGAGAGACTTGTGTCATTTTTTCTACCTCAGAAATTCTTTTCTTTCAGCATTTGATGTCTGTTTTGCCAATATCACTTTGACAATTCTGCCAAATGCAGAATAAGTATGCCACTAATTAATGGTCGGTTTTGTTTCAGATACTTGTTTTAATCTTGTCTCTTTTTCATTTTTACAAGTCATTCAGGCTGTGTTTCTCCAGTTTGAATGTCTGTGAGGAAATCCGGCTTTACTAATGCTTAGGTTATCTCCACGACGTGTGTGGAAAGAGGTCTCAACCCAAAGGCTGTGATAAGGACTGGATATGCTGCAGCACTAGGGGTTATGTCCCCTATGAAGTGCATAGATGAGACCTCGAAGTCGACAGGCTCTGAGAAAAGCCACTGTATGGTTGCACTAGGGGCTCGGTGTTCCGTCCCTTACGATGTGCATGGATGAGACCTTGAAGTCGACAGGCTGAGAAAAGCCACTGTATGGTTGCACTAGGGGCTCGGTGTTCCGTCCCTTACGATGTGCATGGATGAGACCTTGAAGTCGACAGGCTGAGAAAAGCCACTGTATGGTTGCACTAGGGGCTCGGTGTTCCGTCCCTTACGATGTGCATGGATGAGACCTTGAAGTCGACAGGCTGAGAAAAGCCACTGTATGGTTGCACTAGGGGCTCGGTGTTCCGTCCCTTACGATGTGCATGGATGAGACCTTGAAGTCGACAGGCTGAGAAAAGCCACTGTATGGTTGCACTAGGGGCTCGGTGTTCCGTCCCTTACGATGTGCATGGATGAGACCTTGAAGTCGACAGGCTGAGAAAAGCCACTGTATGGTTGCACTAGGGGCTCGGTGTTCCGTCCCTTACGATGTGCATGGATGAGACCTTGAAGTCGACAGGCTGCGTGGAAAGCCGTTTTACTGTGGTGCTAGGGG
Organism: Euleptes europaea; assembly: GCF_029931775.1. Classification (NCBI taxonomy): domain Eukaryota; kingdom Metazoa; phylum Chordata; class Lepidosauria; order Squamata; family Sphaerodactylidae; genus Euleptes; species Euleptes europaea. The sequence goes on along the minus strand of NC_079327.1, from coordinate 12,147,469 downwards.
CTCTGGACCCCATGACATGCATGGATGATGTCTTGACGTCAACAGGTTCCGTGGAAAGCCTGCTAGTCTACAGCACTAGGGGATCAGTCCCCTAAGGTAAGGTAAGGTGCATGACGTGCAGAGAGAGGTCTCGAGGTCGAGCAATTCCAAGGAGGTGGGAACACCTACTCCTCAGGGTGTAAAAGCCTCGACGTTGGCTCACCTCTGACGCACCAACACAACAGCCACCTGGCTCTTGTCAATGTCATACACCGATTCCTCCTCGATGCCGAGATGAGCGGGTTCGAGTTTGCCTCCATGCCAGTTGTCTGTTGCTGCGGCATCTGTTCGGAGAAGGGGAGGAATCTCAGCGTTGCAGCTCCCCCCCCCCCGCTTCCCTCGACGTCAGGCATCGCCGTCGCTAGTGGGGTAAGCAAGCTTGGGCTGAAGCATTGTCCAGCATGTGGGGAAGGCTTCTCAGCCATGTTCCGTCCCCCCCCCCCTTATGTTCCCTGAGCCTCTCCGTGGGATGCTCCTGTGGGAATACATATATCCCCATGGGTGTATAGACACTCATCCCCTCTGTGACAAGTGTCTTCCCACCGACCTCGAAGTCAATTTACATGGTCACCTTGGCGTCAAGGAGCGAGGGCTCATAATACGCTTCCTCTCATGTGTAACCCATCTGGGTTCCTGCCTGTCTCACCCATGGGGTCATTCAGCTCTATTTAGAATACTTAATCTGGATGGCATAGGCTTGGAAGATTTTATAATCTCCCTCAGATTCGAAGTCGGATCTGACAAGGAGTTGTGTTATGCGAAACCAATATGGTATACATTTGGCTTCTTTTGCCTAGAAGGTGGGAAATCTATATAAAGCTAAAAGAGGATGCTTGATTCCTCTTACAGTATCCCTCACCCAGTTGCTAGTTGCTGGGACACTTCTATCTTAATATGGGTCAGGTTCCCATTTTTATCCGGGGGTTGCTGGGGCTGCCCACTTTGACTCTGGGCAGGAGCACTGAATCTCCCATTAAGGACACTTTTCAGTGTTAGGGCTGTAATTAGCCTAAGCAAATTATGTACACTGATAAGTCTTGTACATATTGCGTTTATCCAGCATAAGGGGAGACGTCCCCAACTCACAGGGTGTTTGACTTCCCAAGGACTTTTCATACAGGGACAAACAGGCATGACTACAGGATAATAAATGCATAACTCCTGGGTAGATTTATGCTAAATGCTGAATGGTGCTCTTAACCATCCAAGGCACTGGGTTCCCTCCATATTGAGTTCATTGCAGCTGAGATCTCTATATTGCAATGCAAATAAACCCCTTTATTTAGGAACACGCAAATTTTAATCTATGTATTTTTATCTTGGATAAAGGAAAATGCTGATAAGGGACCCCGATTGGACCTCAGACTCCTTAATATGGATCCCCAGGTGCCCACATTTCAGGATACTTCCCTTTTCAGATGTCCTTCCTCAGTTGCCTGGGAGCCTTTTTGGTTGTAGTCCTGAATCTAAGGACAATTATCTTAATTGTATGTTACAGTATGTTACAGGCTTGTTGCACTTGCTTTCCTCCTGTCAGCAGGTGGTGCTGTTGATCCGTAATTGGATTATTGGCTATTGGACAATTCATTTTACCAGTCCTGCAGGTTTGCCTGTCTCTAACCTTGTCAGCCCTATGTGTCGTTGGATTTGCTAGTTGAATTTGTGTAATCCCAATTGCTCCCTACTCAAAGGATAGCATTCTTTTTGCTACTTTGAATGTTTTTTCTTCGAGCCCTTAACAACTCAAGGGCCCATGGTTTTTCTGTCCCTTTAGCTGCACGATTTATGTGCAAATGTAGATCAGTTCTTAAAAAGAATAATTTTGATCACCATTGTTACTGGTCTATATCCTAGGGTATCTACCTATAGGCTTCAAAATAAAATAAAATAAAAATTAAAAAACAAAAACAAGACCAACAACTAATGGGGTTCAACTTGGTTCTGAGACTGGGGAATACTCCTGTGTGTATTGTGGATCATCAGTCTAAGAACATTAGACCTCTGGTACCTGAATTTACAAAACAAGGGTTTTCAAGAGGACATTAAAAAACATACCTTACCAAAGGCAAACAAACAAATATATATGTTTCCAGTCATCGTCCCCTACTACGGTTGGTTCTATTGCATATCGCTTTGGTTCCTGCTCCTTCCCAGACTAGTGGTGCAGATCCTGTCTGACAGGGCAACTATGCTAATACCACCTGAAGACATAGTCTTCCTATATCCAGAACTGTGCTGTGTTCTCTCCAGTACTAAGGTTCTCACAAGCACTTGTGCAAGGGTGTTTACCTGAATGTTTTCCTTCATGAAATCACATTATTCTTCTGGAAGTCAGGACAATCCAGTACCATTTTGTACCTTTTTTCAGCCACTGCTATGAGTGTATATAGCATGGCAATGTAAATATCTATAGCATGAGGGAGAGTTCCCTGTCCTGCTGTCCCAGGTTTTTCCGGTTGTGGCAAAGGACCTAACAGCACAACGTTTCCTTCCTGGACGTCCAGGTGGTGAGAGAAGCCTACTCTCTCAGATTTCCCAAGCTGACAGGTTTCATCAACCCACAAGTAATCCCTCACTCTATGTTCCCTGCTTTCCCTTTTTAAGGGAATGGTTTTTTCCCAGGTAGAGTCCTATTATCTCAAGTGCAGATGCAATATGTCCCTGCTTCCTACAGAACACTGGATGCCATGAGGCCGTCGGAGAGATTCTCCAGTTTCACTGGTCACGTTTATTTTAATGCTGCATTTTTGTTCCCTGGCTTCACAGACCCAGGACACCAGTGATGCTCATAGGTCCCTATTGACCACAATGTTTTGTGTTCCCAATCTGTAGATTACTTTTGATGGGGATTTCGAGTACTTTCTCAAGAAGACTAGCTGATCAGGGTATAGCCCCTTCCTTCTCTGCCACAATGTCGCTTCACTACAGTGGGTGGCGTGATCATCTCAACCATCTAACGGGACCTACCTAGAGTCACAAGGTTGTTAACAGTATTATGCATACCACACAGATAGTCATCTTATGCTGCCAAGTGGGCTCATTTTTTTGAATGATCAGGGTCAGACGGTTTGCAACCTCTTACTTCACCTTTATATGGGGTGTGTCATTACTCATTAAATGATACTAGCCTGGCTGTTATTCCCGTCAAGCACATCTGGTGGTCATCTCAGCCCTATGTTTCCTGATTAATTCTTATTCAGTATTTGCAACACCAGTTTGCTAATGGTTTGAGGGCCTTGGCTAGTCTAATTTTTTTCCCTATGCTAATGCCCTTATTATTCTTTGCATTATGCTTTAAACCTTTTGTATAATGGCACCTGTTTTTCTTTTATCCACTAAGGTGCTGTTTTTGGTTGCTGTCATTTAACCTGTTTAAATTATTGGTCTGTGATCACTTTTCATCAGGTTAAGGTAGTATTACCTAGATTGAAGTTCGACCTTGGGTAAGGTCCCGTTGCCGAACCTGTTTTCTTCTAAAACCTCAGTCGCTAACTGAGCAGTCTCTTCATGCAATCAAGTGCCTGAAGACCATGTCCTTCAGGTTCCATGCAGCACCTAAACAACCTATTGGTCTAGTGCATGGAAGGCTGAACCAGCAGCTTCTTTGGAAACGGTTTCCCGATGGTGTTTATAGCAATGCTGAACTATGCTGTCCACTCCATATGGAGGCCTTTTGCAACAGGGCTCATGTCTCTTTTGCTGTTTTCCTTGCCATGACAGATTTCTGAGGCTTCTCTAAAGTGGCAACCTGGTCCTTCGATCCACATACCTCTGGCATTGCCCTGTAGATGTGGTCTCCAGGGAGGAAACAGCTGTTTGTGAGAGTTGTCTTTTAATTAGGTGACAAGCCCACACCCGCCTCCATGGTAGGTGAGCTTGCTATTCTCCCATGCGGGACTGCACAGAAGCCACGAAGATGAAAAACAGAGTTGCACTTACCTGTAACTGTTGTTCATCGAGTGGTCTTCTGTGCAGGCACGCATCCCTCCCTCCTTTCCCCGCTGTGGGCTACTGCTTGGTGGCTATGGTGGTCTTCCACGGCGGCGAAGGGAGAACTGAGGGGGGAGCGCCCCTCCTCCCTCCGTCAACTGACCGTTGGGCGGACCGTTGCTCTCGGCCTGGGACGGAGGGGAGGGGGAGCTCTCCAGGCGTTCTGAAGCTCCTAAAAGCTTTCTAGTCAGTTCTCTGCGGCTGGCCTGCGCAAGCGCAGTCCCCATGCGTGCCTGCACAGAAGACCACTCGATGAACAACAGTTACAGGTAAGTGCAACTCTGTTTTTCTTATTCTGAACTCCAGAATATGGTTTCTTGTGCAGAGCTGCTAACACATTTTATATCCATTTTAACGGATACAGGTTCATTGAGGAGTACCCTTAAGACAGGTTTGTAGTAGACATTTAAGGCCTTTTAATGGCTCCCTGGCCAGAATTGTGCTGAGAGCCTCTGAGTCCCACTGGCTTCCAATTTCTGTTTAGCCTGCATCAGCCTTGGCACCACCTCTGCCCTCTCATGATAGGATCTGACCCCATAAGAGGCTGCTGCTCGTTGCCTTCATCTTCCCTGCATGCTTTTGGCACCTAGCCATGCCTGGGCTGTAGTTGGTCGGACGTGGCCTCCCAAGGACTATTCTGTCACCAAACGGTCCATCTCCTCCCCCCCCCCCCGTCCTGACTCTTTCTTGGCTTGCTACCCTATTGGGCTTTGAGTGAGGTTTTACAAGGTAGTTTTTCCGTGCCCTCACTGAAGCCCAGGCCTCTCCCATTGCTACCCACCTGGGCATTGGGTAGCGGTTTAAAGATCTGTTCCAGCCTGGTGACGAGATTGTGCCTAGAAGGTCAGGCTGGTCCTCAACCACTGCCCGGTTTCCCCCTACTGTCTTCAGGTAAGAGTCCACCAAGTCCTTAAAGGACCCACTCCACCTGCAGGACCTGGTGCCAGTGACTCCCCCCACCCCAACCCCCGGAGCAGCCATTAGTCAGAGTTGCTCTGGAGCTGGCATCCCCCAACAAATCTATAAGGAAAATTTAATATGCTAGTTTAGATATGTGATGTTTTCCACAGTGGGGAAAATGTTAAAGTTAACCAAAGACTATTTCTACAATGATCTTATGATTCTGAAAGGAGAAACCGTTTCTTAAAAGTATTTTATAATGCAGTACGTGGAAGCTGAAGTCTTGCCTACATGAGACAGCCATGGGTTAGTGCTGATTTGGACTGTAGCTGACTTGAAGCATTAACTCTGGGGGAAAAACAACTGGAAATGGGCGTAAGCATCTCTGGAACGTATATATGCATAGTTCAAGTCCCACGGTTTTGAAGAGGGGAAAATGTTCTCACTAGTAGGAATGAAGTCTAAAAGCAATTTTTGCTTTTGGTATGAAAGGATCAGAAAACAGGTCTGTCTAATACAGCTGGTATTGTATAGATTGCTAGCTCCCATTGAGGCCAGAAAAATGTGTCCCACAAGAGTCCAGAGGGGGTGCGATAGGCACCCCTCCCCCCAAAAAAATTACCATGGCCTTAAGATCTCATACGCTTCAAGAACTGTGGCTTTAAATGAATTTCTCTTTATCTGCACATTAAAAGAAGGTCTCTCAGCAGGCAGTAGCTTGACTTCCCAGATATACCAAGACCGCACTGCGATCAAGGTTCCTTTTTCAGAGTTCTTCACACCTTTCTGGCCATAAACCATGACCCAGGCTTGCAGGATAAATAATCAGAGTTATTGAAACTTATGCAAATGCAGTTTCAGGATGATAAAATGATAATTAATTTATATCTTATATTTAATGTGTTGTTGCTGTTATGAGCCACCCTGAGCCTGGCCTTGGCTGGGAAACGGTGGGATATAAATCTAATAAAATAAAGAAGTAAGTCAACCAACCTGAGAAGGACCATTTGCCAATGTTTTGGCTCCTGTCAGCTGATCCATGTCAAATTCTTATTCATGCATCTCACTTTAACTTCCAGTAACTTCTCACTTATCATAGGTATGTTTCTTATGAATGTTCAAGCCTCTTTATGCTAGAAGAGGGTTACACTGTCCTATCACAACTCTGGTCCTAGTTCTGCACCAAATCAGGCAATAGCAGATTTTCTCCATTAGGACCCAGGTGTACAAGAAGAATGGTTTCCTAAGTCTTTGATTATGATTTCTCTCCAGAACCATCTTCTGTCATCACATGTCTTTTCCATCTCTACTTTTACCTGAGATTTATTTTACCAAACTGGGAATCATGTATACAGGATACTTGAATATTGCTTTTAGCCTCTGGACTTGTTTTTTGGCTGTACGTCAGCTGCTGGAGCCCAAGGCTTCTGGTAGGATCCATGGCCACAGACCACCCTCACATTCTCCCCGTGTCCACCCATCCATGTGCTCTTCCCCCCCTCTACTTGAAAACACTCCGCCAGTGCCAACTGGTTAGCTGTACAGATTGTGCACTGTAGTGGCACTTGCAGTTGTGTATGCTGTCACGGAGAGGGTATTTTGCAGTGCGGGCAGCTGTGAGCACAGGTGGGGGACTCAGGCTGGGGGTCATGAGGGTGGGAAGACGGGCAGGAAGGGAAGTGCAAGCAAGGGGGTCTGGTGGTGGGCAGAGCAAAGGAGGGGGATCCTGGGCATTCTCTGCCCAAGGCTCTCCAAATCCTAGAATCAGCCCTGCCTGTATACATGTAGGGGTTGCTCTTGCATGGCAGGCTTGGCACAGGGGCTAATCTGGATAACGCTTGGGCAGAGTTATGTGCTATTGTTCTGTAGGAGCAATGGAAAAGAATGCTGTGGTGGGCGCGCATCATTCAACCGCCTGAAATCCCAGTTTCCATTTAAGAAGAAGGTTTCTAATCATTGTGAGAAAGATATCCTTCAAAATGTATTGGAAATGCTTGTTGAAATCTCGGAAGTGGGTAAAATGGTTCAATAAGATTTCAGTTGTTGATCTTTCAGTGACTAGTACAGCCCTAATAAATTAAGCTAAAATACCAAAAAGGGCAAAATTATGCAAACTGAGGAAATGTTAACGATTTCTGTTTTGGGTAATATTTACAATTTCATAATTCATATTTTCTTGGCACAATTTAACTTTAAGTACATGCAGTCCTTGTTATGTGGTCCCCACTGCGGAAGCATCTGCATTTCAGTCTTTGGACTTTGGTGTGCGTAGAATGTGCATCTCCTGTTGAAAGTGCTGAACTCTCTTATTTGATTATGGCTATGAAACAAAAGACTGTCAAGAAATTTTCTGATGAGTCATCTATGGTATGATTAAAATTGATTTTAGTTAAGGTTGACCACTTCATACCTCCATAATCTCACAGGCAGACTCCCACAAGTCCATAAAAGTCAGAAAGTAACATGCTTATTCATGCGTCTCACCTTAACTTCCAGTAAATATAATTTAGAATCTTGTGATTTGCAGTGCAATCCTAAAGAGAGTTACTCCAGTCTAAGCTCATGGGCTTAGCCTGGAGTAATTCTCTTTAGGATTGCACTGTTGATCTGTCTCATATGATAGGAAGACCCAGACAATTTAATATCTTAGATAATATTACAACACAAACAGCTACTCATTATGTGTTGGTGCTTCCCCACAACATTTTTAAAACACACAATCACAGTTTTGAAAACAATAAGAAAACCTAATGGGGTTTTCTGTGTGGTATTTGTGTAAAACATAGCAGTATTCTGTGAAAAATTCAAATTGTGTTATCAGTGTACATAAACAGTCAAAATTATGCAAAGTAAAAATACCTGTTATATTTGCACCTGGAAGAGACATCAAGCAAGGCAGTGAGGAGACAGACAGCATGCTTTCCCTCGTGATTAGTTTAGTCCATTAACAGGCCAGTGGATGGCAGCAGTGCTGCAGGATCCACCTCCCCAGGGTCTATCTTCTTGAAATATTATCCCTTGTAAAAGGTGAAGGCCACCCAGAAAATGCTTCTTCTCCACCTGCATTTGAAGTCCATCAGTATCTCATTCATTTAAAAATCCCTCACACGTGTGCCTATAATCTGGTATTGTGACCGCCCCATCAAGAATTTATCTGCAATTTGCAAAGTCCTGAGGTATGTTCTAACGCGCTAGCAGTGGGGATGAATTCAAGTATCTTAACTGCATCGTTTTGCTAGAAGTTTAACTTTAAACGAGATAGGCTGTGAAATCCCTGCTGTTCTCAGTTCTTTGCTTTTGGATGAGCCACCTTCGTGAACATTTTCTCTTTAGCCCATTGCCTGAAGCTTTCTCAACTGATGTAATTCTTGCTAGAGTCATCATTACCCTCAGGGGATCAGGTAGAGCAGTGGAGTAGTTTTACACTCTGGTGCATCTTTGAAAAATGCAGACTCAATTATTATATCTCTCTAGAGCAGAGGAAGATTCTTTCAGGCATATTTGGGTTGTGGTACGTCAAGATTTGTGCGACGCGTTCAGTACCCAATACTAAAAAACAACAACCCTTCCATTGCTGAAATGTTGAATTTTAACTCATAATAGTTTTTAAAGATTATCAGTGTTTAGTACTAAACTTTAGCACAGGGAAAAAGACAATTCTTTCCCTGAAGTTAGATGGAAGTGTGTGTGGTCAGTACATCAGTTTCGTACTCCTGAGCCATTCAGATTCTAATCGCTGTAAGCTACTGTTTCTCTGAAGTTCCTCTTTAAAAAGTAGGCTTCTTTACTCTTCCCTGTGGAGGCTGTGAGCTTTCTCGGTGCCTTAAAAACTACCACCATATGTTGCCAGATTAGATGTACTTAAAATAGTATATTTTTTAAGGATAACCTTTTGTAGGCTTTACAGCCCAGTCCTGAGATGTGCAGCAGCCGGGGACAGTGTGGCTGTGGCACTACCTGTATGCCTCCATTGAGGTTTCGCGGCTGGCGCAGCAGAAAAAAAGGGTTTTTTTATTTGTAAATACCCTAAAATGGGGGGGGGGAAAGCCCCATAGAGAATAGTAACTTTAGGGATCGTTCCCGGGCTAAAAGGGGTTAGGAGGCTGCCTAACGGCAGCTCTGTCCCCCAGAACGCCCCAGAAACACCTCCATGGACTTGCGCTGGGAGGCAGTGCTTGTGTCCAAGGTCCCTGCTGCCGCTGCAGTCCAGAAGGACCGGCATAAGGGCCCCTACACCACCGTCTGTGCCAGTTTGCACGGCGCAAGTGGCATAGACACCAGTAGTAGGGGTCACGCAGCCTCCTGTGCCCGTTCTGCCCCCAACCTCAGGAATGGGCTGTATGTCTATGTTAAATGCATGAAGTTCTTTTTGCATTTAGTGGCTTTGGGGGAGGGAGGGTTCAGAAACCCTTTAAAGAAGCTCAACAGTGTTTGTTTTGCCTCTCTGCACCAAAATGTTTGTGAGCTCCACTTTTGGAATTACTTTCTCATAATATGGATATTCTTGAACACAGCCATATAGTCAATCTTTGTAACCATAAAGAAGTCTTGCTTTCTCATTTCTCTTTGTTACTGTTGGTAAGAACAAGGATATATCTCTTGCCAACAGCTGGATTTGTAAGCAATAAATACATAGCTTAAGTGGTTTTACAGAAAAAGAAGAATAGACTATAAGAAAATAATTGGAGGTAGTTTTTCTAGTATTTTATTAAATAACATAACAAATTTATGATTTCTTACCTGCAACTTCTAGGCATAGAAACCCTGACTTCTACTGCTGTGATACTCGATCAGTATTATTGTGTTGCTCCTGGTAATCATAAGTGGTGCAAGAAAATAGCAGTCTAATTGTTTCATCCTGTCAGGAATCAATAATATTCAAACATAGATCCTACTATGAAGGTACTACAGGGTACACTGTATCCTTTATACTGTCCTGACTATGGCAACTTCTTGTGTTAATATTTGTATTTTGTTCTCTACAATGAAATTACAATGTTCAGGGACACAGTCAACTCATTACTGTAAGTGGGGAGATGGCAGAAGGATACTGAGTCCTTGTAGTTCATGCCATGTCCCAGAATGCTGTCATCAGATAATACAAGGAGAAATAAAAGGGCCGCACCAGTCACTAAGAGATAAAAATAAGGCCAAAGTAAACATGTATTTTATTACTCAGTGAAAATTCCAAAAATTCCATATGCATTTCACCAAGAGGCTTCTTCAGGGGAATCTGTAATATATCATACGCAGTTGCATTATTGAGTTTACATGTGTGTGTGTGTTAAGTGCCGTCAAGTCGCTTCCGACTCATGGCGACACTATGAATGAAAGTCCTCCAAAATGTCCTATCTTTGACAGCCTTGCTCAGATCTTGCAAATTGAAGGCTATGGCTTCCTTTATTGAGTCAATCCATCTCTTGTTGGGTTTACATAAATAATGGTTATTTAGTTAAAATTATATAAGTAAATAAAACATTAAATAATGTAATAAAACATTATATTAAAAGTCAAATTGCAGGCTGTACAATAAACTATCCACATACAAAACGACTAGAACTTATTCTGTCCTTGAGATTGCATTATGGAAAACAGAGGAGGAAGGAAAAAAGTCCCTGTAGGTAAGAGAGATAAGATAAAGCTGTCCAGTGCTCGACAGGTTTAGACTCAAATTTAAAGAATCTTTTTTTGTGCCTAAGTTAGTCTTGCAGTGATTCTCCACAAAGATCAGAAGCAAATTGCCACAGGAAAGACCCTTCGATATACTAGTGTCTAGTTGACGCAAGGCCATTAACAATAGGACATTTTGGAGGTCATTAATGCATAGGGTCGCCATGAGTCGGAAGCAACTTGACAGCTCACATAGTTGACACAATATCTCTATTTTACAGAAGCAGATAAAATTCCAGAAGATGCCTCTTGGTGAAACGCGTAGGGAAATGACTTATATTTATGTTGATTCCAATTATGTATTATATTTTAAAATCATGCTCTCAACGGCCTTTTATGAGTGAGTGATTACTCGTGACAAGTATTTATTGGGGTATATACTTGCTATCCTTTTTATGTATGTATATGTGTATTTATGCATATCTTTTACTTGCTGGTCTTGGACCGTATTAAACTTACTGACTGATTGACTTGTATTGTTACACTATTACAAATGCATATATGGGAGCTTAATGAAAATGGGTTTCTCAGTTTTAAACGCTAAAGGGTATGTGACTAGTCACTGGTCTGTAGATTGGCCATCATCTGAAGGCATGGTGCTTAGTGTAATCCTGCGAAAGAAACTAGTTCTTCCCAGGGAAGGAGTAATGGGAACTCTAGTAAGATCTTATATTTCTGACAAGAGTAAAACCGATTTTTCAGACTATTTATATTTTTTCCATTGCTATTGCTGACCTTTTGCCAGAATCTGCCAGTGTTCGAAAAATGTTGTTTTTGTTTAAATATTTTAGTCCAGGAGTCTAAACAGTTACAGGTGATCATGAACTATCACATTTAATTGTTTTAAATGATAGCAATATTTTAGAAAAGAGATGCAATTATACTTACAAATATATTTTTTAAACAATAGTAAAATTCAGATTTTCCTTTGAAAATCCGACTTCAATAATGTTCTTATTTAAGGTTTTACTGAAAACTTTGTTAATTAATATTAATATGTGTTAATTAATATTAATAGGTGTCACCCTTCCACTATCTTACTTCTGCCAGAGGTCATCCATAATGGTGACCAAGGCATTTTAAATTCCAAAGCCAAGCTTGAAACAGAGTTTAAATGGAGTTTCTCATCCAAGAAAGCTTGGCGTTTCACATCTGAATTGGGGTCTTCCACATCTTCTATAAAAAAAGAAAAAATAACAACTGGGAATATCTAGTTATGAATGTCCCAATGTTTCAATTTGGCTTTCAGCTTCTTAGAAAAGAAGTTGTCTATTCCTATCAATATCCCAGCATTCTTTGACATGTTTTGTAATTGACACTATTCATGTGTGACTAAAGAACTGCTTAAAAATGCAGCGTGTCTTAATTCATCATGAGTGACTTAATAAGGTCATATTTCCTTATTTAGGAGCTGTTTTTGGCAGGTATCTGATATTGCATTACTTAGTGCTTGCACTATTCTTAAAACATCTGCATTTAAGTTTAGCCATGCAAGCTTTCATCCACATTCTAAAGCCAAGCTGCTTATTTGTGTGCTTTTAAAATGACATTATTATCAAATGTTGGAGTTATTGTACTTTCATCCATGCAGCTGACACTTTGAATAAAATGTCAAAGTTAATAGGATCTGGACTCTTTAGATTGAAATGTTCTTTTCCCTTCCTGCAATAACGTGAAACTGTTTAGGCATAGGCCAGTAGTCATTAAGCTCATATGAAATGCATTTAATTCACTCCTAAAAGGCCAGAAGCAATTGCTTAATATTTCAATCTCTAATTTCATGTAGTGATTCCTTCTTGGTGACTATTGTATATCAAAATCACTTGACTGTCCCCTTCAACTGTTAAACTGGGGAGAGTTCGATGCCCCATCTGAGAGCACACCTGATGTTGCAGCTGAGCACATGTGACTCTAATCAGTGCCTGAGTGGGAGGCCCATATAAGTGTGGGGATGTGTGGGGTGTTTGTGTACACACACACACATAAATATTTTAATAAAAATATGGACAAGTCCTGTCTGCTTATTATCCAGATTGTAAATAATTACTATGTCGAGAAGTTAGACTTGGACAGCATGGTGTAGTGGTTAAGAACGGTGTTTTGGAGCGGTGGATTCTGATCTGGAGAACCTGGTTTGATTCCCCACTCCTCCACATGAGTGGTGGATGCTAATCTGGTGAACTGGATTTGTTTCCCCACTCCTCCACATGAAACCAACTGGGTGACCTTGGGCTAGTCACACTCTCTCAGCTCCACCTACCTCACATGGTGTCTGTTGTGGGGAGGGGAAGGTGATTGTAAACTGGTTTGAGTCTTTCTTAAGTGGGAGAGAAAGTTGGCAAATAAAAACCAACTCTTCTCCTTCTCTTTCTCCTCCTCCTCTTTCTTCTCCTCCTTCTCTTCTCCTCCTCCTCCACCTCCTCCTTCTCTTTCTTCTCCTCCTCTTTCTCCTCCTCCTCCTCATCTGTTGTGATTCTGTCCAAACTCATCCCCAGAGAGATATGGACCCATCTGGAACTAAAGATTTTAAACAAATAAAAGGGCTGAACCATCAATGTGCATTCTGATGCAAAGTTTTTTTTATTACATTAACATTGTTTTATAACAAGACTTCTGTTACATCATTGTTTTTTACTAAGTCTCCTCACATGGCTTGCAACTGGACAATCCAGAGCTACTTCTGGTGCAGCACTTCTTGGGTGGGATAACCAAGATTGCCTCTGACATGCCTCCTTTGTGCCCCAAAACTTCCTTTCCTTACGCGGTGAAGTTCCCAGGGCCTAGAACGTCCCTCTGCCAATTAGAAAGATTCTCACTGAGCTCGCCTGGATTCTCTTCCCCCTCCCCAAGCTTGGGAAAAAGGAAATTTAATTTTGGCCAATTCCTATAATTTGGAACCAGAAGCTTTTACCACCTTGTACTCATGTGCTTCCTCATTATGTCCTATAGTTTTGCGATGCCCTATATTTTGTCTCCCTTACAGTATCCAGGTCTGCCTTCTGCGGCAGACTCCCGTTGCCTTCTTGCTCTCTCCCCCGCTCCCTTTGGATCTCTACTTGGGTTTGGGCTTCTGCCCCTGACAATGGCAAGCCCTCTTCAGCTGGCTCTAAAGGCTGACAGTTTGGAGTTCTGAAGTTCTCGTTTGGATTATTGTTTGCTTAGACACGGCCCCACATGTGTAAATATAGTCTGTTTATCTATAGTTGTCAGGGCTGTTGTGCTACAAATTGATCATGTTAGATGGGCAACCCCAGTGCTTGTACATGGGCCAGGATTTGTACATGCTGTTTTTGTCCCTTTTGCTAAACTTATTTAAATTTTGCTAGGATTATTGAAATATTTTATTTAAACTTGAATGGGAAAATTTCCCAGAGTGCTCCAATTCAGATTTCCCCAGAAAACACACATCACTGCAAGTGTATACTTGCTTTCGCAAGTATGGCAAAAAATATCCAATTGGGTTTAATTGAGTCCTATCCCCCCCCCGCCCGCAGTTATATGTATGTGATCAATGTAGCGGAAAACAAGGCTTTGTGAGCCCTGTAGGGATTCTCTTTATATGGGTGCGTGTGTACAAAGGCATGTGGATTGTGCCCTTGATATTTAAGAAGATGAATCTCATGAAGAAAACAAATACGAGTCTTTTCTTTAGATTGGAAGGAACCCATGATTAAAAGCCATGTCAGTTTGGGAGTAATTACTTTAATCAGTTATTAAGCAGGTTTCAGGGACAATGTGACAACAGGTTTCTTTCTTCCACGTTTGATTTAGTAGGCGCAGTTAATGATTTTGTGTTTATTATCTCCACTCTACTCTAGAATTATTTGCTTAGCTCAATGGAGTCAACAGATATTTGTTGTGTTAAAATCAATTTCATGCCTGACTAGACTATCTTTTCCACCTTTGTCATTACTCTTGAAGCTTGGGGTGTTATCTTGGGCTGCTTGTGTTTATACGCTACGATCGCAGTGGCCTTCTCTGATTATTATTTGGGAAATTTGGCCCAAACTGCAGCAAACACTAAAATTTGGAGTACAGCATGAACGTCTACACTGTATTTTGCTTCTGTTAACAGTCCCATGCCATTTGGTGGTGGGGGTGGAGAGAGTACTGGAAAATACAGCATCATCTTATAGAGCCGTATGTGTTAACATAGTGAATGAAAATCTTTCGTTAAATGCCATCTGAACCGTGTGTTAATCAAAGTTTAACATTTGAGTTGGCTCTTTTATAACCAGTTGTAACTGCCTTCCTATTTTCTGAAGGTTTTCAGAATTTCTGAAACTTGAGTGATATTTTAACGTTGTTATTTACCTCATAAAAGGAAAAAAAGGAAACTAGTTAAAGAACTGGAGTTGTATTAATTCCCATACTGTAAATTATCAGCATGAATGGTGTCCCACCGTCCCCACCAGTAAAGCCTCTTATGTTAAGTGGGTGATGATATTAAAGAGAATTGTGTTGGACATATAGTTGCTTTCTCTACATTTTTCTTAAAATACAGTAGCATCTTACAAAAAAGATCTTTGGCCATTCTGTGGAGGGGTTCTGTGTAGAGGTTTGTTTGTTTGTTTTAAACCACATGACTGCTTTTGAAAGATTTTGGAGGAACGAATATAGATAGAAAATAGTACCTTGGAAAGGAAACAATGTGGATTTTTCAGGGAAGTCCCATAAGCTGAAGCTGGCAAGAATCCAATATCCTGCTCAAAGATCTTTCTGTCAAACTCCATATGAATTTTTCACTCTGACATTATATTTTCCCATCTGTCTTACTTTTACAAGAATCATTCCAAAGCCATCAAGTGGAGGAAAACGTTAGATTCAACTCAGTTCTCAAATGCTTGGATTATATATAAGACTTAAAATGCAAGTTTGACTTTTTATGCTTTTCAAATGAATCAGTGGCTGTTGCTTATGACAAAGCATTCAGTTCTGTTAATTTAGGATCAATCTCCAATAGCAGTGCCATTAATTCATGTATTAGCCTTTTTCTTAGTATATGTAGTTCAGAAAGAATATTGCTTTCTGGAGTAAGATTTTCAAGCTAGGAAGTTGAACAGGGGGAAGTTATCTTCATTGCATTGAATGAACACAAATGAAAATTGTGGTGGTGAGCTGAGTTCATGGCCAAGCTATTTCAAGTGCAAAAAATATTAACAATGGGATTCAGGCTTAGTGCTAGCTAGGAACTTTTAAAAAATCCGTTAAAGTATTTTTCTTACAGAGAACAAAGGTTCATAGGTTGTGAGGGTTGAAAGGAAGGTATCACAATAACCTGAAATATTAAGTGAGAGAAAGTTTCTTGGAAGCAATTGAGTGAGTTAGCTAGGCTGCGTCTTGTAATGGTATATTAGGGAATCAAAGTGAATTGTGTGATATGGGAAGAAACTGATGAAAATGCATAATAAATTTGGTGTAAAACTGCAGTCAGTTCACCAAACGTTTCAAACAGCTTCACTTGGTGAAAAATCATACCAATTAATAGTTTTTCAGGGTTGGCAAAATATTAATTTTTGTATCCTAATATTTTTTTTCTTTTAGTTTTCTGCATTAGAAGAATTTGAGATCTGCATTTCTCATAGTTACATTGTTGATTGAAAGTACATTCTTTTTCTTGACTGTCGTATGTCAATTTCTATAATAAAATATTGCGCAGGACATACTAAAACGCAAGATGATTCGAACCCACAAATTAAGAAATACTGAGCTTCACTTCTGCCGCAGGAGCAGCCTAAAGTCATTCTGCCCCACCCCCACACACCTTCTCTCCACTCCAATTCACCCTAGAGATCGATTTCTAAAGTTGAGAGGGAACTACCACCTAGGGAACATGGAGCTATCCCTCCACCAAAACCGACATTTCCAACATCTTGGCCACGACTCTGCCCACTCTACATTGGCATCCATTTTATATGTCCCCTGGCATATGCCCCAGACTGGAGCGAGTACTATGGTTCCATGATGGGCCCTGTTCCTGTTCACTACAGGACCTGACATCTCTCACTAAGTTGAAGGCACCTCAACCCCTCACATCAGTTTTTAATAGACCTTTCTGCCATGGAATCTGAAGCCGAGGAGGAGGAGGAAGTCACAGCTTCCAGTTACAGCTCAGTGTCTTTCAGAACCATCCCTGGATGAGAGGGTAGGAGACCTGGCGCCCATCTCGCCTAATTAGATTCTTCAGCTATATGCCAAACAGATGTTCTGAATGGCCAAGTCTTTGGAA
The DNA here is from genome assembly GCF_029931775.1 of Euleptes europaea. Classification (NCBI taxonomy): domain Eukaryota; kingdom Metazoa; phylum Chordata; class Lepidosauria; order Squamata; family Sphaerodactylidae; genus Euleptes; species Euleptes europaea. Next base: position 12,130,641 of record NC_079327.1, on the reverse strand, counting down.
ATCAGTGTCACAACTTTGGACAACAGGCTCAAGGAAAAAATATTGAGTTGGTTGAATCCTGACTCACTGAGCATAGTCACATTTCCCATCTTGGAGGGCTTTAATGACATCACTGCCTTGGTGTGACAAAGGCTGTCATCCTCTACACTGGTGACATTACACAGGGTGGAGAACCTGTACAAGATCAAGCAAGACTCTTGCAATTTCTTGTCCACGCATCCTTCTCCATCATCTCTAGTCACTGAGGAAATACAGTCCAGTCAAAGACACAGTCATCATTTTGCTCCTTTGGATAAGGACAGCAGGTGCCAGGATTCCCTGGGGCGAAGGATCTGTTCATTGGCAGACCTCAATTCTCACATTGCTGACTACCAGGTGATTATGGGAGGGTACCAACTCTTCCTGTGGGAAAAGCTCTCCTGGTATTTGGAGGTCCTGCCTGAAGATAAATGTTTCTTGGTAAAGCTGATTCAGAAAGAGGCTATCCACCTCTCCAAACAAGAAATAAATGCCAAGAAACATTTTTTATTTTATTTTTGCATTTATAGCCCACCCTCATTCCCAGCAAGCTGAGCTCACAGCTGGTCACAACTTTCAAATTCAGAAAAAACATCAGATAAAATATACTTTAAAATTACATACTCCAACTAAACAGTAAATACAATAAAGCAAGATGGCCTTTGTTATCACTAGTTGTAGGCACTGGAGAGACCTGGTCAGGCAGTGGACCCCCCAAACCAAGTTGGGGGGAGAGGATGGGGAAGCCAGCAATGATGGTAATGAGGAAGAACTTGTAGCTGCCCTCAGTTGTAGGAATAGTTCTGTTTTGCAGGCCCTGTGGAACTCATTTAGGTCCCGCAGGGCCCTGATGTTAATTGGGAGACTGTTCCACAAGGCTGGGGCCAGGGCCGAAAAAGCCCAGGCCCTCGTTGAGGACAGCCGTGCACTCCATGGGCCAGAGACCACCAGTAAGCTGTTGTTCATCGCGCGTAAAGCTCTCTGGGGGGCATACCAGGAGAGGTGGTCCTGTAGGTATGAAGGTCCCAGGCCGTGTAAGGCTTTAAAGGTCTAAACCAGCACCTTGAGCCTGATCCAATACAGCAGCTGGAGCCAGTGCAGTTGTTTCAGCACTGGAGTTATGTGCTCTTGCGAGGCCCCCGAAAGGAATCTTGCCGCAGCATTTTGCACCATTTGTGCCTCCTGATCCGTCACAAGGGCAGCCCTACGTAGAGCAAGCGCGACTGATGCCTCTGCCAGATTTATGGCATCTGCTGTGGTGGTACTCCTGGCTTCACACCACTGCCCTTCCTCTGGACGCTCGGTGTAAGATGGATGACCTACCTTTCGAGGGATCCATGCTTTTCTCCAGTTCAACAGATGAATTCCTCTCCACTGTGAGGAAGAGTTCCCAGACTGCAACATCATTGGGGTGGAATCCACCTGCCCTCGAGCTTTGGCAGAGGTTTTTCCTCCTGTCAGCAGGGATATTCAACACTCTTCCATGGGGGCCAGAGATACCAACAACAACACCAGCAGCATTATCTTCCATCTAGGCAATATCATAACTCTGCATTTGGGCCACCAGGCCTTGCATTTCTTTGTTGCAGTGTTTGAATTTTGCACACATGCCTGCCTTACCCATAGATAGAGGAACTTCACTAAAATATTCCCAGGCTGGGTCTCTTTTATAGCCTGCTGCCATTATAGGTTTTCTCCTCCAGGGAGAGAATAATATGATAAACCTCAGCTGTGCGCACAAAGATCTCAAGACTTGTAGAGTGTTCTGCTGAATAGGTTCCACTTTCATTTTTACTGCTTGCCCCTCCTCACACTTAGGTCCTTGTGCAATCTATTCCACTCCAAATAATCTTATATTCCTTGAGCTTCTTGAAATTTATCACTTAAGAGCAAAGGGGTTGGTTCTGTGTACATAGATTTGTAAAGGAACAATGGGATTAAGGTCTTTTTCTCAAGCCAGTACAGTAATTTTATAACATTTTTGCTGTGAAGAAGCAAAGAAGTTATCTCTGCAGACACATATTCACAGTTCTGAGAACTGCAAACCAAGCATCCGTGAGAATATTTTCTAGGCAGAAAAACTGCCCAAAATAATCTTACAGAAACCTCTGAAAGAGCATGACATTGTAAATCGATTAATGGAATTCATTTACCAAAAAATGTAAACATTGCATGGATATACAGTCTCATGCTACATAAGTAAAAACTAATCCTAATTTCATGATGAATAACCTTTGTGTTTTACATAGAATCTAGATTGTTCCTCAAAAAGCATTTTATTAAAAAAAATCTGATTTAATTTTTTAAAACAATTTTGTATTTTAAAAAAATATTTGATTTTTATTCACCCTGATTATTCTGCTGTGTTGCTCCGCTCCTCTATAAAGCTTTCCCATCATTGTTTTATGCTGCTTGTAGCGAGGGTTCCTGATTTTAATTCATGAATTTAGTTTTATTCTGTAAATTCTGGTTTAAAATTGTATTGTAATGGTTGTGAGCTAATTCCTGAAAGCAGCAATGGGCAGGGACGGCATGGCTGTGACGCCTCCAATGAGGTTCATAGCCGCTGCAGGGAGGGGGGAGTTTGTTTGTTTTTTAAAAAAACTGAAAATGGGAGGAAAGGCCCCATAGCAAGTAGCAATGCTGTACCACCAAAAAGGTGGCGCAGTAACGCCATTGCATTAGGGAGCATTCCCATGGCGAAAGGAATTAAGAAGCTGCCTAACAGCAGCTCCGCCCCCCAGAGCACCACGGGAACACCTCCCGGGACTCTGGCTTGGGGACTTGTGCCAGGAGAATGCTGGCGGGAGGCCGTGCCGGTGTCCAAGGGCCGTGCTGATGCCATGGTCCAGAGGGGTGCCCAATGCCAGCGTCCACGCACGTTTGCACAGCGCAAGCAGCACGGACGCTGGTGTAGGGGTCACTCTGCCTTCTATGACCATTCCCCCTCTTTAGGAATGCGCTGCTAGGCAGGGAGGTATGTTTCGGAGATGTTAAGTCTCAATGTGTAGGATGGTCCACCCAATGCCAGCTTCTAAACCCTGCTTTCTGACATGGGAGCATAGGAGTTAATGTGAATTTCTGTTCTGTCCTAATGGTGGAAAGGTGGTCAGAAATGGATTATGTCTGGCGTTTTCTTATTTCTCTTAATAAAAGAGAGGCTGCTATGACTATTCCTCACACTCTTATACTTTTCCATTTTGATCTTATTTTCTAAATTTCAGTTCTCATTATAGTTGGATGGAAGAATCCTGGCAATTATCGTGCTTACTCCTGTCAAGACTAGTTTTTTCCCCCCAGTTATGCTATCAAAAGGGGGGGGGGTCTCATCTGACTAACATTATATTCAGCAATAACTGTTATGTCTATACCTTTTTGGGAGGGGGTCACCTTACATTCAGGTTTGTCTTAATTTCGAGTAAATACGGCAGGTACTTTGTCCGTTTTTATGACATCCAAACTACAAAGATATATAAAGATTATTTAAAGTTGAAGAAATAGTTTCACATATTAGTACATTTTTCTTTTAAATGTGTGTGCTTACTTTTTTACAATGAACCTTTCTTTCAAGAATACCAAAAAATCTGTTTCTTTAATATAATCGAGAAAACCTTTTCTTATACATTTTCACTTCTTTAGCCAGTCGAGCCTGAAATGAACACTTGATGGCTAAAATAAATATTTTATCTAGCCAATAGCTTTCTCTTTTCATTATTTTCAGTTTTGCTTTTTAGAATGAAGATAAATTGCTTTATTTGCTGTTATATAGTGTACTAAAGGTGGTTCCATAATAATTTACTTTCATTATTTGTGTTTGTTGAAACTATAGCTTGGATGTTTCCAAAAACCTGTTTCTAGTTATGACTTTGAAATTGTTGCTACAACATGCCTTAACTTTGACTGTTATCATCAACACAAAAGTTATGTGTATTCTAAACTTCTACCTTCTGAACAAAGTTCTGTAACACTGATGTGTTTTGAAGAATAAACAAGGTTCAGACTTACCTACAAGCCCAGTTTTCTGGCATGCGCTGGGGAGGGTTGGTAGCTGACACAAGGTTCAGGGGCTTGTCCAGTGGGGCAGGGGCACAGCTGGGCAGCCGGCATGCTGAAAGTTGAAATTAAATCAAGAATTCTCGCTCTGAGGAGGAGGGCATCTTGAATTTAAATCTCTCAGTCACCAGGCTGACTGGTTGTAGGGATCCCCCCCGCCCCGATCAATTAGTTAAAGATTCATGGTCTGGCATGGGTGTCTGAACATACTGGAACTCCGGGCCATCCCTAGAACACTACAGAGGTGCCTCCTTACTGTCGAGGGCAGGCTAACTGACCCAGGGTGACTAGGCTAGCTTGAGAAATTTCTCCTGGTATCACCTCACAAGGGTAGAATGGAAGGCCTAACGTTTGTCTTTTCTCCTCTATAGAGTATTCCATGAGCCTGAGAAGGTTATGACAGGAACAAGCAGTAGCCGTATTCGTGTATCTATGTGGACTAAGGTAAAAACATGGTTTCCATCTGGGGTAAATCGGTCCCTGTGAGAACCGTGGAGGCTCCCAGTATGGCAAGATTATCCCACACGATCTGCTTTCGTTCCACGGATTTGGACTCACCGCTACCATCCGCCTGGTTGTCGAAAGAAACTGGCAGTGATTTATAGGAGCTACCCTGGTCACGGCAAGTGCTTCTAACCCTTGAAGACCAACCTCTAAGAGGATATGCTCTTTCTCTCGAAGAATGTGAGTCCCCTAGCACATGCCTATGCATTTAGAACCCTAAGTTATTAGGTCTTGTAGAAAGGAGTATGCCAAGCTGCCCAGTTCTTCACCTTGTGCAGACAAGTAACAACTACTGATGCATTAACTCCTGGTATAGCAGGACATAGTGGCCAAAATCTCAGGCCAGTCCATCTGATAAAAAATATGTTCTGGAGTTTGGACTTGTAAGCAAGTACATGAGAATTTAACAGCTCACATGTTCATACATGCTGCTGGATAGTGTATAGCAGGTTAAAATTCCAGTAGGAATTTACACACCTGATCTTATGGCTACCATGTTTTCAGAATGGCCAAGAAATGTAATTTTCAAAGCTACGATGAGTTTGTGCTGTATAGAAATAAAGTTGTATAACTAAAAGAATCTGCACACTTCTTTAACCAGCTGCCTGGCCACTTGGCATGCTAAAGTAATACACTCCTGTGGTATCGGGACTTTGCCCTAGCTTCCTGACTGGGCTGCAAGGTGGCTGGGGAAGTCTTGGGAGAAAGAACCCACACATTGACGGGGCAGATAAGTAGTCCTGCCGTAAGTAGTCCAGAGAAGTTCAGTAAATGGAATTGAATAATCATAAAATATCCTCTTACTGTGTAGTTGCCACAGAATTGTGTGTACACCAGATTCTGCTGGATCAGTCCAGTATTCATTCCATCTGGTCCAGCATCCTGTTTCACACTGTGGCCAGCCAATTGATCTGGCAGTGAATTCCATGGTTTAACTACTCAGTGGCCATTTATGCAGGGTCAATTTTGATGCTTGCTCAAAGCTCTTTTTTAATGCGACCTTTAAAATGCCTATTCATAGTCCCGATGCAAAAGGAGAAATTCCAGCCACCCCCCACTCGCCTGCTCCTTCGTTCCTTCATTTCAATAGCCATTAGCAATTGCTGTTTGCATAGCTAACGCGCTGCTGTGATTTTGCATGCTTCCTTGAGGGGATTCTTCTACGCAGGGGCAGAGCAAACACAAAAGGTTCGGCGTGAAAAACTAAAAAAAAATATGTGGGGCACTTCAGCCTGGAATGCGCTGCTAATTACCAAGCATAAATGGCCACTGAGTAAAGAAAACGAGAGTTGTACTTGCCTGTAACTGTTGTTTATCTTAATTCAGGGGGATTTATATACAACATTTTCTAATTTTGGTGAGTGGGTTAAGAAAATAACTGAATCAAATTTTTAGCATCCCAGGTTCAGCCTGCCATGTTTCTTGTTTCCTCTAGGACTGAGCAGAAAGCTGACTTCTTAAGATACTTTGTCTTTCTTGGATATTCCTAGTGACCTCCTGATACTTTTCAAGATCATTGGCGCAAAACTGTTTGAGAGAAGGTGACAAAAGAATTAGTTCTCAGTGCTGTTTTAGGCTATGAATTTTCTTTAAAATCCTAGATTCCTGTATTGCTTATCACCTTTCTCTTCCCATCATTTCTAAAGTGTCTGCACAATGTAACCGTTGGAGAGTAAAAAATACAGAAACTACTTTTTTCTACACTCTTCACAGTTTGATTTCATAGTGCTTCATTACGCTTGAATAAGAATGCATTGTGGGTACAGAAGGCCAACCATGGTTCCATTCAGAGGCAAAGAAAACACCATATTAGAAAGCCAGTACCTGGAAAACTAATGCGTTCCAGCAGTGCTTAAGGAGTGGCAGGTATTTTATATGTGAAGTTTTATTTTTAATCTTTCCCTTCCCATTGGATAGATATTCAGTGAAGTATGAAGAAGCAGTCCAGGAGCATTGTATTTTTATTAAAATTAGAAGCCATTCTAAACACCGCTCCTTCGGCAGTGTTAAATGGAAGATACGATAATTTACATTATTCAGATAGACTGTCCATGTGATTTGAAGAGAGTGAACACACTAATTCATATGATATTGGAATGTCCCCAATACAATATTTATCACGATCAATGGATTACCTCTATTTTAATCAAATTACCTGCAACCGTAACAAAAGATAAAATAGTCCCCTTTTTGCTGGTGGATAGAGATCCAAAAACAACACTGGCGGTGGCCAAGTATCTCTCCACCATATTTTCCTTAAAGAAATAAAGGCTCCCCATTTACTGCTCAAGACCTTTGGGTCATGAAAGCTTGAAAAAGAAAAGGAAGAATCCATTCTATAAATATTTTACAAACTCAAAACACTTCATAGTCTGCAATGTAGCATGAGGGTATGGACAGTTCATTAGTTAGTACCTTGCTGAAAGTGTTGGGCATTGCTCTGTTTCAAAGAATAAGGAAGATGGGGGAGAAACTTGATTTCTCACCAAGTCTTATATACTAGTGATTGCTTATAGGCTCATGGTATCAGTCAGAAATTTATTATATATGATTGTGATTATTTAACCAATAGGTCATTATTTAACCAATAGGTCATTTAGTTGCATCAGGCATTTTGTGTTTATAGCTGAATTTTTAAAAATTGATTATGAAAGATCTTGGCAAAATAGGAGGATGAAGTTAGGTTCAAGATCTCTTCGCCTCTTCCAAAAATAGAATGTCCATGTGATTCAACCAACTATTATTTCTTTTTTACCTTTTAGGCGTTTTTGGCGGAAGGGAGTGCCTCAGTCTCTATATCAAAACCCAAAAGACGTCTGCTTGCTTGCAGCATGAATACAGCAAAGCATATGAGCATGGACACTGTGAATAACCACAAATGATTTTAAGTTAGGATATATTGGGATACCAGAAATAATTTCTTTCCAAAGCTAAGTGAGGTATGGGAGGCAGAGACTGGCCATTATTTTTGCCTAAATATATGTGTTGTCTGAGATAAAAGAACATGAAAAAGCAAGGAATGCCACAGTAGGAACTTCAAGCTCGAACTTTCAATCTGAATCTTTGGGACCAGTTTTATGCCTTGTAACAGAGAAAGGCTGTAATAGAGAAAGACCACCACTCACCAGAGGCGTAGACTAGTCATCAATAGTAATGCTAGTGAAAAGCCAGTCATGGCTGGTAAGCTATGTAAGTTGTTATACTCTTCAGCAGTAGTTCCTGACAGCAAAGGTTTAGCTCTGAATGCTATAAAAGGAAGGCAGACTGAATCTCTGGTAGTGGTTGGTCAGGATAAGGTGTGACAAGTAGGATTTCAGATGAAGCATTGGAGCATGAATGCATACAATAATAGCTACAATAGGCTTTGCTAGCTGGCTGGTTCCAAAATATGGTTTTAGATCTTCCTGTTTTTTCTGTGATCTCAAGATGTTTCTTAGGTTACTCGACAACTACAGGTATATGATCAGGCTGTTCTCTATAAAAATTCTCTAATAAAGTCCTATTTTATTTATTTAATTTATTCATGTCCTTTTCCCCCAGGGGGACCCAAAGCAGCTTACGTCATTCTTATCTCCTCTAGTTTAGCCTCACAACAACCCTGTGAGTTTGGTTAGGCTGGGAATTTGCAACTCGCCCAAGGTCACCCAGCAAGCTTCCATGGCAGAGTGAGGGCCCTAGTCTGACCCTCTAGTCACTCAACTGCGCTGGCTGTATCAGTCGTTGAAATCTGATCTGCTTCAATCTGAAACTCACATATTTTATAGTACATAAAGAGTTGTTTGGTTGGTAGAGCACATCTAGTCATTATAGATTTTTCATGTGAACAAATGTCATGAAGCTGCTTTATACTGTATCAGACCCTTGGTCCATCAAAGTCAGTACTGTCTACTCAGACTGGCAGTGGCTCTCCGGGGTCTCAGGCAGAGGTCTTCGTGTCACCTACTTGCCTAGTCCCTTTAACTGGAGATGCCGGGGACTGAACCTGGGACTTTCTGCATGCCAAGATGCTCTACCACTGAGCCACGGCCCCTAGAAATAACAAAAAAGAAAAGGAAGTGGAATATATGTTTCCTTGACATTAAGAACCATATGCGAACTATTTCACATTCTGAACTATTAAAAGCTTTAGAATAAACTCTAAAGTTCAAAACCAATGAGATGTTGGAAGGATTTGGGCCTGGATCTTCTAAGCAACTTACAGAGAGCAGTGTCAGGTGTGAGGTCCGAATTCAAGTGGAGGGTCTGTGAAGAGGGAACGGGGTTTACCTCATCTACCCTCACATGGTATCATGAATTCCCTCCTTTGCCTAGTGCGGTTATTAGCTCAAGTGTATGTCTTCTTTTAGAGAGCTAATAGTGCGCAGGGAGAGTTTTGATTAGAATAACCATGTAGGGTGGAAGGATTAAATCCATTGTGTCCTCCCTGCACAACCCTCATCTGAATTGGGGCTGTATGTGCCAAAAATGTACTCTTGAAAGGCATGAGGAGATCCACGATCTCAGTCCTGTCTGCTTTGACCCTGGGTTTTCAAAATAATTGGAATGTTCAGTATCTTGCCCCATGTAGTTGAAAGTAAACATGGTGAAAATACACAGTTCCCATAACTTCAGGAACACACCCGTTGCTTGAACAGATTATGAAAGTAATCAACTTTTGAGAAGACAGCTCCTGACATCTGTAAAAGAGCAAGAACGAAGAGGCTGTAGACTGCACCAGAATATCCAAATTGCATTGGGTGTCTTCTTAAACATGAATTCACACAAAAAAACAACTACAGAGCAAATAGTGAAGCTGAATATAGATTCAAACCATTTGATGGTACTCTTGTGTCTCATCGACTTTGGGCCTCAGTATTTAATATTTTCAAGCATGAACACCCTAGGGCCTGAAAGAGTGGCACAGAATGTCACAGCGCAATCCTAAACAGCTCTACTCAGAGTCCTATTTGTGTATTCAGTGGGGCCTACTCCCAGTAAATATTCTTAGGACAGCACTGAAAGTTATATAAGTAAGACTAGAAAGAAAGAAAGAAAGAAAGAAAGAAAGAAAGAAAGAAAGAAAGAAAGAAAGAAAGAAAGAAAGAAAGAAAGAAGAAGAGTTGGTTTTTATATACTGACTTTCTCTACCACTTAAGGGAGACTCAAGCTGGTTTATAATCACCTTCCCTTCCCCTCTCCACAACAGACACCCTGTGAGGTAGGTGGGGATGAGAGAGCTCTAACAGAGCTGTAATTTGCCCAAGGTCACCCAGCTGGCTTTGTGTGTAGGAGTGGGGAAACGAATCTAGTTCACCAGATTAGCCTCCGCAGCTCATGTGGAGGAGGGGGGAAATTAAACCCGGTTCTCCAGATCAGAGTCCACCGCTCCAAACCACCACTCTTAACCACTACATCACACTTGCTCCCTGAATCTAGTGTTGTGAATACATTATGCTGGATGTAATTAGTACAATTCAGGTAGGTCACGTCCAGAGAAAAAGCATGCTAAAATGTATAGACAAAACGACCCTTATTTTTAAATAAGTGTTTGAAATGGAGTTGTAAGCTGGGCAAAACAGCTTTTAGCTTTAAGTAATGGCCTTGGTTTTAAAGGTAAACATGCTCTGAGGCTTCACCACCACTGCAGAAGGAGATAGCCAAAAGTTTATTACTAGAGGTCTGCGAGACTTGCCAAGAAGTCAGTTTGAAAGATTAACCTTTCCACACTATATAAAGTACTGTGGATGCAAGATTGCAATCTCTCATTTAGGGAGGAAAAAACCACGTTTTACTACCAGCCTAAAAATCGAGGGAAAAGATGTAAAGCTATAGCTTTAGCCGCGTACAGCTATAGCTGGAAAAACATTCAGGTCCTTTCACGTACAACCCTTATCTCTACTACCTGCGAGGAAGTGATGTATCTCAGGCTAACAGTGCTGCATTTGCTATAATGCTCTTGGACTGGATACAGGCAGCAGTAGTCCAGGGAATAGCTAATGCTTCAGATGCTGTCGGATTATCTTGCCTAAGAAATGTGTTGTACAATGTTATTCTTAATCATTAATCAACCCACTCCTCCTGAGAGAAGAGTACCTCAATAATGTTCCTCAAAAGGCAGTCGATGAGCTGTATCAAGTCTGGCTTGAGTCATGTGCCTCTGCCTCTCACTCCCTCTCGCTTAGCTGAGTGGTGCTTTGCTTGTCAAGATTCTGACACAGGATTCCCTTCCATGGAGGAATGCGGGCAATGGTTGTACGTGCACATGTGCGACATTCTAATACGCTATGTTCCCATAAATCACCTGTGTATTTGTTTGGGACTCGGCAGACAATTGCATTCTTCCAGCACATCTACAGTGAATTACAGGCATATATTGTGATCTGTAGACATGCCAATTCCTACACACACACACTTCTTCCATGTGGAAATTTGGTTGCGAGAACCTATTGTAAAGATAAGCATCAGAAGAAGGATGGGAAAAGAATATATATTCAGGGGAGGAGCTGTGGTTCAGTGATAGAGCATCTGTTTGGCATGCAGAAGCTCATAGATTAAATCCCCCGCATCTCCGGTTAAAGAGACTGGGCAAGTAGGTGATGTGAAAGACCCCTGTCTGAGCCCCTGGAGAGCCGCTGCCGGTCTGAGTAGACAATAGTGACTTTGAGGGACCAAGGGTCTGTTGACTTAAGACAGAAATTTGTATAAGTAATTGGGAGTCCAGAAATCAAATAGTCCAACAGAATGTCACTGTGCTACATGGCAATTCTTCTGTACCTGATCAGTAAGGTGAAATGCCTTACTTAAGTCATCGTCATATAAAAGGCTGTGCTGCTTTCAAAAGCCTCAGTTACCCATGCTCAAAAACAAGCAGGCACAAACATCCATAACTTTGGCCCACTTAATCAGATATTTTAAAAGGTGTCTGGTTACAGTGAGTTTTAAGAAGCCTGTATATTAAATTGTAGTCCAGTTTGATCAGTGAGCACAATGAGATAATGCTGACTAAATTCTCCTCTAGTTCACTGATGCAGAAAAAACCATTACAAGAACGCAGAATAAAAGGAGAAAGGTAGGACTCTCGTCACTTGCAGCTTTGTGCTAATAGCTTGGCTATTCAAATGGACTCATTAGTACTGGTATTTTCTATACCATGAAACTCAGCGTTGTTCAAAGTCATGAATAACCTGGCAACATATGGTAGTAGTTTTTTTTAATACATTTTGTACACTGATTTTTAGCAACATAACATAAATACCACAACAAATGTATACAACATATTAGTTATGCAATAAGGTAAGTGTTATGGCTGGCCATGCAACGTTCTTTCTTTTGTGTGTGCTTGTACCAAATTTACAAACAGTAAGCATTTCTCCAAAACGTCAAGAACTAAGGATAATCTTTATTTTTTCCATATATGTTGTACAGGTTTAGGGTGCGCCCACACAACTACTTTAAAACAAGTGCACATGCTTCTTTGTAGCCTTGGTGCATCATGCATATGGGACTGGAGCCGGTGCAAAGTATCATTCAAAACCTTCTACAGCTATGCTTCAAACATTTTGGGTTCTGGTTCTGCCCACCATGAAGAGAGAGGCAACTGTGTGCATACCTTAAAGTAGGGGGAGCTGCGCCTTCCAACTCAGTTCTTAACTGCCATAACAGTAACATTGGTAGGGTTGCCAATCTCCAGGAGATCCCAGTATTACAGCTGATCTTCAGATGACAGAGATTGGTTACTCTGGAGAAAATGGCTGCTTTGGAGGGTGGATTTTATGGAATTGAACTTTGCTGAGGTCGCTCCCCTCCCCAGGCTCCACCCACAAAATCTCCAGGTATGACCCAACCCAGAATTGGCAACCCTAAACATTGGGAAGAACTTTGAAAATCATGACTTAAGCTACTTCTCTGGGCTGTCATCTTTTTCTGTTACGTGAGCTTTTATACCTTCCCACACAGGTCCAACACTTTTAAAATTAATTAATCAACTTCTATCTTATCTCTTCAGATCTCAGAAGCTAAGCAGGGTCAGCCCTGGTTAGTATTTGGATGGGAGACCACCAAGGAATACCAGGGTTGCTGTGCAGAGGAAGGCACTGGCAAACCACCTCTGTTAGTCTCTTGCCATGAAAACCCCAAAAAGGGGTCGCCATAAGTCGGCTGCGACTTGACGGCACTTTACACACACACACATATATTTATTGTGGTGTTGTGAGCCACTCTGAGCCGAGAAAAGACAGGATATAAATAAATAAATGAAATCTCAGCACTGACAGATGCACATATCAACTTTTCAGCTTGGGCACGTGAAAGACACTTCCTAGTTCAATATTTCTTTGAACAAAATTATACCACACAGAGACCAGACTAATATGTTCAGCCCATTATTTTTAGCTCCATGGTTCCAATTTTCACCATCCAAGGTGCACCTAATATATCAAAGTTCACTTTTAAGTCTTTTTAGATCTCACTCCAGCTCACATGAGGTTCGCTACCAATCTCTTCAGCAGCAACTCTTGTTCTTTTATTTTAAAAAAGGCAAGCTTTTGATCAGTTGACTGGGAGTCATGATCAATTGAAATGGTGGATATGGAAGATGTGTACATTAAACTTTTCTGGGAATGAATATATGAAGGTAGTTTTGTAATGAGGGTTGGCACATAGATCTTGATGTCAGCTAATAATTTCTTCTCCAAACATTTAATTATACCTTGGCAGAACAAACCAGTTTGGAAAGCCCTGGGCCCAGAGAGAACTAGTATTTTTCAGGGTAAGGGATATACAGACGCCTGGGCGGCAACAAGAGACCATGCACCTGCACATTCACAGAAGACAGCCTTATCAACTCCCCAAGAGCTCACTGTGGAAAAACACTTATATGAGAATCAGGAGGGAGGGGTTCAGATCTCACTAAGAGGGATGCTGGCAATAAGACCCGTCTTTCCTTGTGGCCAGCACCAGTCCCAGCAGCAGCAGCAACAGCAAAACAAAAGCAGGAGGCAGGACTAGAACCTGAACAGCAGAGCAAGGAGGCACAAAGGAAAAAGACGTATCATGAGACATGGGGAATCTTCTGTAGGCACTGTTGAAAACCAGCCATATCAGGCCTGGAAGGACTGCTACAAAAGGCATAGTACTGTCAAAGAGCATAGGCCTACAGGTGATTCACTTCCAGGCAGCGCTAGAAGGAGTCCCAGCTATAGGTGAGATTTTGTGTGGTCATACCTGTGTGCTGGAGATAGTCTGTTTTATTTATCTAGTGGATCTGTTCCGAACACACTGTGAAGACTATTTTTCTTCCGCAATGTATTTGTTAAAATATACAATTCCTTTCCCCATGACTCGAGGCTGCTTACAAATTCAAATTTAAAACATACAAAATGCTATAACCCCCCAAATGACCCCCTTCTCCTTTATGAGTGCAAGTCAGATGAATGGGATTGCCAGTTCTGTCTTTCGAATCTCCTGTGCCTATGAAAACGTTAAGATACTTCAGACTCACAGGTAGAGTTGTTTATCACGATGCCCATGATAGATGTAGTTGTGATGATCAAACAGTCTGTTAAGCAACTTGCAGTGATGTAGGAGTCATGCCCGAACAAGAGAGTGGATAACTGCACAGCAGAGCAGCTCGATGCAGTATGGTCACTGCAGTTGTTGATTCTGATGTAGGCTCAGAAGGCGCCGCATTGTGAAAGGGTGTCCATCCTGGCATCAGCCACTATTAGAGGGCTAACTGGAAAGAGCCAAAATGGTGGCCATTTTGGGATTGCGTCCCTCGCCTTGTGTCAGAATTCCAAAGGTGCCGCAGGCTCAAAAAGGTTGGGGACCCCTTCCTTAGACTTTATCATGCTATATGTTTGGAGCATGAGCAACCTGGATTTAAAATGAGTTTCACTCATTTTAAACGGGAAAATATTTCATAAGAGTTCTTTTTCGGTGTTACCCAATATTTCCCAATTTTTCTGTTGAAATTTTTAAAAATAAAATTGTAAAAAAACCCTCAGATTTTTTTTTCTTTATTCTGAGGGATTTTGTACAATTTTATTTTTAAAAATTTTGCTTAAAAAGCAAAAGGGGTTAAAAGTGTTTGACCCGCAGTAGCTATGTTTGGAGTGGAATGTCTGGTACAGAAAGGTAGCTGTGTTTATGCTCTATATTGCTTTCACTGGTGCGTGATGGAAGCTTACCAGTGTGTGCAGATTCAAGGGACACGCATGCTGCTTTCTATCCAGTACATAATTACTTTGTGGCTCGTGTGGGAGCCCTGTGTATGAGCCCCATGGCGCAGCGTGGTAAGCTGCAGTACTGCAGTCCAAGCTCTGCTCACAACCTGAGTTCGATCCCGACGAAAATTGGTTTCAGGTAGCCGGCTCAAGGTGAACTGAGCCTTCCATCCTTCTGAAGTCGGTAAAATGAGTACCCAGCTTGCTGGGGGTAAAGTGTAGATGACTGGGGAAGGCAATGGCAAACCGCCCCATAAACATAGTCTGCCTAATAAACGTCAGGATGTGATGTCACTCCATGGGTCAGTAATGATCCGGTTCTTGCACAGGGGACTACTTTTACCTTTACATACCCATGTGTGGGAAATCCCGCTAGCATCTGTTGAGGGAAGAAGGGTTCTTAAACAATACAAAGTGACCACATATTGCAAGACGGGAGGAACACCTTGGGAGAAATTTGCAACAATAAGACTTGGAGACATGGAAAGATTGAATTGCATGCTATTCTGCTGGTACAACCTTGATATTATGCTAGGGTTGGGTCCACAACACCAGCATGGCTTCAAGATAAGGCATGTAGCGTCCTATGCCTCTGTAGCCAATTTCACAAGCATGGAATTGATCCATCAACTGTATCTGTTAAGTATGAGTCCATTTTGTATGATTATTACTATATAAGTAAGCGACAGAGTAATTTAACAATAAAACTCAAACATTATGTTTAGCAGCAAACCTGTTTAGCCCCAGTTGACTATTATATAGTACTTCGGGCAGTTTAATAGAATTTCTTATTAATTACAGAGCTGTCCTTGAGAGCCATGAGAAAAATTAGATTGGACAATATTGATTCCAAGCGCTTCTATTCCTCTTTGGGGACATCTTGAGATAACAAACATTCACTGATAGGCAGATAAAATAACTTTAGTTCCCTCTCTCCTTGGCTTGATCAATAGGAATCTATTTGAATAAGAGGGTATTGCTGAGTTAATTTAGTCTGAGAAATATCATGATCAGATGCTACAGATGTAATGTAGTAACGGTGCTCTCCTAAGCAGAGTTAATTTACTCTCTTCAGTAAGGTATACAGACAGTTTTTAATCTTATATCTAATTATTGACTCCAGCATGCAGATCAAAACATCTGGAAAATGGGGCCTGGCACAGACAGGGCATACAAGGGTACCTCTGGGTTTGCAGAAAAATCCCCAAACAGGAACAGAAAAATGGGATGGGAATTTAAAATTGCCACTAAAATGAAGATTGCTGATCAAGATCTCAGGAAACCTCACGATATTATGGATGGCATTCCGGGCTGTCTAGCAGCTCTGGCACAGAAGGAAGAGAAATCAGCAGTGGAGGAGCACAGGGAAAACAGAGACTGTGGCAAAGGGAGTGGTGGAGAAATTGGGGGCCAGTGGGGAGTGGATGGGATTTCCCTCTCCCATCAGTCTTCTAAAAATCACAGTTAAAAGTTTGTTTTCCAAGGCCATTTATGCAGAGTCAATTTTGATGCTCGCTCAAAGCTGCTTTTTAAAATGCGACCTTTAAAATGACTATTCACGGTCCGATGTAAGAGGAGAAGTCAAATTCCACCCCCTCCACTCGCCTTCTCCTTTGTTTGCATAGCCATTAGCAATGGTCGTTTGCATAGCCGCAGCTGCGATTCTGCATGCTTCTTTCAGGAAATGCATCGATGTGGGGGCGGAGCAAACACAAAAGGTCGCTTTAAAGGGGCTCTTAAGAAATGCGAAGCAGGTATGCGCTGGCTTCGCAGTGACGGCTGGAATGACGGTTCAGTGTGAAGAAATCAAAAAAATATGCAGGTACATCAGCCTGGAACGCGCAGCTAATTACGAAGCATAAATGGCCCAAGAGTAGAATTCATACTTTGTATAATTCACAACTTAGGTCTGGTCAAAAAAGTTCATATTCATGAAGGCATTAAAAAAGGCAATGAATTGCCTAATGTAATGGATAACAACAAACTGAAAAGAGTACCTGTAAGGAATTTAACTCACAATTTAATAGTTGAGACCTTGATGCAGAGTTTGGTCGGTTTGATCCTTTGATACAGAAAATAAACTGCTAATTGCTTCTTTTCCTGTGTTAAATTCCCTTTTGAATATTATCATATATAGGGCAGGGCCTCCCAGTTTCGTTCTCTGATCATTTTGGGAAGCAGTCGAATGAACTGGTTTCTGTACATCTCCGCTACCCCCCAACCCAGAACAGATTTCAAAGGGTTCCGTACCTTCACAGAGAGTTTTTTGCTTGGCGCGGCAGTGCCTGCAGTCCGTGCTAAAGTGCCTGAATGTGCTTGCCATAGCATAGGATTAATAATGTCATGAAGCTCGTGTTACACTTTGTTAATCTGAGTCTGATTTACCTCAGTAAGCCATTCAAAAGCAATGAGGAACACGGGTTTACTAACTTAAGTGAAATAACCTACGTGATTTATTGAAGCACAGTGACAAAAGGAAGAGTTAAAAGAAATGCACCATGACTGGTGTTGAGAACTAGCAGTATACAAGGTAATCCAGTCACAGTAAACAAATGAAGAGCCAGCGTGGTGGCGTGGTTAAGAGAGGTGGTTTGGAGCAGTGGACTCTAACTTGGAGAACCGGGTTTGATTCCTCACTCCTCCACAGGAGCGGCGGAGGCTAATCTGATGAACTGGATTTGCTTCCCCGCTCCTGCACACGAAGCCAGCTGGGTGACCTTGGGCGAGTCACAGTTCTCTTAGAGCTCGCTCAGCCCCACCGACCTCACAGGGTGTCTGTGGTGGGGAGGGGGAGGGAAGGTGATTGCAAGCCGGTTTGATTCTTCCTTAAGTGGTAGAGCAAGTCGGCATATAAAAACCTCTTCTAGATGCATTCCAACCAAAATAATTAGAAACAGTATTTAAAATAGCCCCTGAATCATAGTAACACATGGTGATGCAGTTATGTATATAATAGCCTTCATTGGAGCAGAGGGAGGGAGATGTAGGCATAGTTCCCCCCTGCTTTTATTGATTACTTCAATATTCAGTTTCTTTCCCAAGGGCACAAAAGTCCAGGTTCTCATAATGTCCTCCATGTTATCCAAACAAGTATCTCCACTTGTATCATTCTTCTTGGCTCTAAGATTGCTATGCTGCTGCTTTGGGTCCCCATTGGGGAGAAAAGTCAGGCATAAATGAAACAAGTAAATAATGTCATGTTGGATTTCTTTGCCTCTCAGGGCTGCCTGACATTTAGAACTTTCCTTGCTTTCTGCCATACTTGTAACACGCTCGTAGATTCTTGGGACCTTCAAATACCTGTTTCTGTGCAACGGTTTTTTTAGGGCACCTATCCTGAATCCCATAGTTGTGTATACACCCAGTTCTGATGTGAAGAAGAGGAAGAGTTGGTTTTTATATGCCGACTTTCTCTACCACTTAAGGCAGAATCAAACTGGCTTACAATCACCTTCCCTTCCCCTCCCCAAAAACAGACACCCTGGGAGGTAGGTGGGGCTGACAAGAGCTGTGACTAGCCCAAGGTCGCCCTGCTGGCTTCATGTGGAGAAGTGGGGAAACAAATCCAGTCTACCAGATTAGCCTCTGCCGCTCATGTGGAGGATTGGGGAATCAAACCCAGTTCTCCAGATCAGAGTCCACCTCTCTTAACCACTACACCATGCTGGCTCTCAGCATGTTTAATGTTCTGTATAACTGAGTGACAAGGTGACATTGGTTTGGGGACGTCAGTGCTGGTTTTCTGAAATGTTTCTATGTGACTAGCAGCTCTATGCAGCTGCTCACAAGTTTATTGGCTTATTTAGTATGAACCATGCCTATCTCAGGTTTAGAGGTTTCCAGCATTTAGAAAAGAAAGGTTTCTTTGACCTATCCATCACACAAAACAATTCTGTCAATTGTGACAATGTAGCAATCTGCCAAACTTTGCTGTCTGCCCACCCATGAACGTAACTAATCCTGTAATGAGTTCTTGTAATCACTTAACAAATAAATTTTACTACAGAGGTGCAATAAAGCAGGGTAATACAGTTTCCCCATTGTCGGCCAGCATGGCAAGTCAGTTATTTTAATGACCTGACCCAGGAGATATTTGTTTCTTCTCCCATTGACTTCAGTGGACTTAGGGCGTAATTCTTAGGGTTGTCCTGTTGTCCAGTTTGTTACTATCAAGGCATGACTTGTAGCACAGATGGCTACTGTGCTGGTGGAGAGCAGCTTGGCACGGTGCTCAAAACAAATTTCAAGAGAAAACATTCAGGCTGTCAAATTAGGAACTTGCCTTGTGTGTAAGTGAGGAAGTTTGATCAGAGGAGGTTTGCCTAGACATCGCGTTCATATCAAATCTCTTAGCAAGCCTAGTCAGATCGAGGACAAGACCCTCTTGTTACATCTACCTCTTTAAAGATTCTCTTCTTGCATTTTCAAATCATATATATTGTTGCCTACCACTAGTATACAATGCTGTATATCAGGGCTTAAGATACGATAGTAAAGACAATCAAAAGAAAAGATTTGTTGAGATGATTTGCAGCCTGCGTGCAGCTGTATTGATAGGCTTAGATTTTACTTCTGTATCTACCATTTATTTGTTCAGCTATTAAGATTTTGCTTGCTGCAGTTATAGAAGAGCTGATACGCTGAATAACGTATTAAAGATCTGAAATTTCTGAAGTGCGTTACTGTTCCTTCATGTATCTCTCAGGGAGTGTGTACATGATTAATCTGACCAAGGACTGCAAGATAACCTGATGAAATGAACAGATAGATAATAGGAAATGAGAGTACATAGTCTTTTAAAAGCAGAATTGAATCTAGAGGTGCATTATCAGATGAAAAATCCGTGAAAAATGGGAGCAGCAGGGAACTAATAATACCTGCTCATATTAATTTTTTCCTATATATGCAAAAACGCTTCAAAAGCTTTTCCTATTTGCTAGATTAGGAATAATGAGACCAGAAGATATTGAATTTCTTTCCCCATAAACTTTGATTTCAGTCACATGAATTTTAAGTGGTAATGTCTCTGGTACCCTGATCACCATCTCAAACTCATTGAAAGTTAATTTGGCTGGAATTCATAATATCAGGCAGCCTTGAAAGGGACAATTCATTCTCAGATCCTCTTTACATGAAATGTTAACTCATGCTTTTCTCTCATACTTTTCTCTCTTACCTCTTCAGGAGATTTTGCGGAAAGATTCAGCGAACAGTGTGGGCTTTGTACAGGTTTTATTCATGGGTCACTCATGGAGATTTTTGCCTCGAGATTTTAGTTTATAGGGATAGTGATAATCTGCATAGGTGATGATAAACATTTACAGGCAATTGCTTTTCAGAGATATAGAGGCAGTGTTGTTGACCCATCGTGGTTTGGGTTGGACATAATCGGCATTCCTTTCAGGGTACACATCAGGCTAAATATTTCTAATTGAAATAATAATTTGGTAGCACCCAGGGAAGCTGTTAACAGTAGGGCTAGACAGCCTCTAAATTTCTGTGGGGAGGGGCAGGGATGGTGACGGATGGACTGTTAACAATGTAATGATGTGACTGAATTCGTGTAAGAGGCATGTTTGTGTTTTGTGCATGATCTGCTTTGGTCTTAGACTATCTTTGAACATGGTCTGGAGCTTGTCTGAGGAGGACCTTGACCACAGGGCTTGCCAGAAGTAATCACAGCAAGCCATAGAAGGTTTATGGGTGGCCTGTACAATTGCAAGAAAGCAGACACGAGCCAGGTGTGTTCAAGTAACTTCTTGCATCTGCCTTATTCCACCAAAACAATGTAGCATATTTCCTCCCCTCTTTTCCAGCACTGGGAACCATTCCTTCATTCCCTCTGATCGGGAGAACCGGGTTTGATTCCCCACTCCTCCACATCAGCTGCGGACTCTAATCTGGTGAACCGGGTTGGTTTCCCCACTCCTACACATGAAGCCTACAGGGTGACCTTGGGCTAGTCACAGTTCTCTCCGAACTCTCTCAGCTTCACCTACCTCACCTACCTCTGTTGTGGGGAGGGGAAGGGAAGGTGATTGAAAGCCACTTTGAGATTCCTGAAAAGTAGAGAACAGCTGGCATGGAACCCCTTTGTGCAAAGTCAGCTACAAGCCCTCCAGATTCCTACCCAGGGGACAATCCTGGGCTTCGCCATACAACAGGAGGAGAGCCAGCGTGGTGTAGTGGTTAAGAGCTGTGGTTTGGAGCGGTGGACTCTGAACTGGAGAACCGGGTTTGATTCCCCACTCCTCCACATGAAGTCAGCTGGGTGACCTTGGGCAACTCTCTCTCAGCTCCACCTACCTCACAGGGTGTCTGTTGGGAGGGGAAGGGAAGGCGATTGTAAGCCGGTTTGATCCTTCCTTAAGTGGTAGAGAAAGTCGGCATATAAAAACCAACTATTATTATTATTATTATTATTATTATTATTATTATTATTATTATTATTCTGTCACCTATAGTACACCCATAAACTTGTTTTCATGATGGTGGGAGTTCTGTAAAAACAGTTTCCTGAAGCATCTGAGTCACATGGCTTTTATAGTAAACTAAAGGTTTTTTCTTTTTATCTTTGACTTTGTCCCATAGATTAGAAAATAGTACTAATGAAGCAATAAGCACCTTAATGCAACATTATACAAACAAAATCAATAGTTACTAGTTTCAGATTAAAGATTAGTGTTTTCCTTAGATTACTGTTTATTTTAAATGGTGCAGTAATAAAGAATAACCATATTTAAGCAGTTGGAGAGCATTTCTGTATAACCATATGTTTTGTAATGCAGATTACTTTTAAAAGTAATTCTGCCAGAACACCTTAAATATATTATAGAATTATTTTACCATGAAATTAGTTTTCTCAGTCACTGGTTTAGCTGAATCCTCCATTCTGATCTATGCTGGGATATTAAAAGTAAGGCCGTGCCAATACCAGCTATTTTTGTAAGTTTCTACAAAGTACCTTCTACTGCACACTTGCCTATACAGTGTGGAGTTTATGAATATAAAATGGCTACTGTGTAGCTAGGATCTCCACTTCTCCAGGTAAGTCTTAATTTACCAATTCTGCCATCAGAACATATTTGCATATTAACCAGAGGAAATGTAGAGGGGGAATTTTCAACCTCAAGAAGTGCAAAGCAACACAGGGCTCTCCATACAACATGATTTCCCTCATCACGCTCTGTGGGACAGATGCTCAGCTATGAGGCACTTGTGCTGTGAAGTTTAGCAAGGTTCCTGTCCCCTATCCATTTTGCTATCTAGATGAATCCATCGAGAGCCGTCATCTGGAAAATGAATGGAATGTCACCAGTACGGAGATGACTATTTATCTTTTTTGAGTGAGTCAGTCATGTTCTGAGCAAGTGTTAAGAGGGAGAAATGAGCTGGATTAGGTCCAATAAAGTGATGCTTAGTGTAAATGAGACTGAGGTACTGATGGATAATAATACTGGTAATCAAGGATTAAGGATTTAGTTCTGGGTGGGTTTGCTTTCTCCCTAAATGAGCAAGTTTACAAGTTGGGTGTGTTGTTAAATCCTGATGGAGCTGCAGGTTTCTTATGTG
Organism: Euleptes europaea; assembly: GCF_029931775.1. NCBI lineage: Eukaryota > Metazoa > Chordata > Lepidosauria > Squamata > Sphaerodactylidae > Euleptes > Euleptes europaea. Next base: position 12,108,292 of record NC_079327.1, on the reverse strand, counting down.
GTGTAGTAGCACCTTTTCCAGCTTTAGTGGATATAATAGCTGTGGACTTTCCTTGAAAGGTGAGATCTGGCTAGCGTCATCCATGCTTTGATAATATTCTGGTTATATTACTGTAATCTTTTCTTGGGAGTACCCTTGAAGAATCTTCAGAGTTTTCAGTTGATTCAGAATGTGGCAGCAAAATTATCGCCCAGCGTAGACTATAATGAACACATCCTTACTGATCTTAAAACTATGCTTGCTGCCCGTCTGCTTCTGGGCACAATTTAAGGTGTTGATTCTTACTTGTACAACCATAAAAAGTAGGGGGCCAAGATTCTTGAGGTTTAATCTACTCCATTATGGCTGCCATTTAAGATTTTCTTCAGAGGCTCTGCTTTTCAGATGAGGGGCATAGTGACCAGAGAACAGATCCTGCTCTGTGGTGGCACCTGAACACCACACTGTCTTCTCTGAAGTCCTTCACCTGGCCGAATGCTTCACCAGGTTGTAACCTGAAGGCATTCTGTATATTTTTATAGTAAGTTTTTTTAAAAAAAATTCTCTCCGTTCATATACCTGTATGGCTGTTATATATACTGTATTGCGAGACTATGTTATTTTGCAGCTGCCAAATGGTTTTATTTAAGCTGATTTTATCTTTGCACTGCTTTTCTTTTTGCTGTTTTCAGATTTTATTTTGAAGTGTGTTATAGATGATGTTGTGAACAGCCTTGGCTGTTTTTAATGGAGAGTATGAACTGTACATGTTTAAAATAATAAAGTATTTTGCTTTTGTTAGTCACTGTTTTGATTGGCATTTCTTCCCCAAGCTTTTTGATTAGGATACATTAGAAATCTAAAATCTGTATTCATAAAAAAGAAGATGAATGGAAAAAAGCTATCCAAAAATGAGAAGGTTATTGTTCATTTTATTTGCTAAGACTTACAGTAGTGGCTCTAGGAACAGCAGTCTGCATGATTACATTCAATATCATTGTACCCGTAACCTGAAAGACAGGAAGAATAACCAGAATATTGAAATGGCTCTTTTCCCTCAGCAACAGAACATGAGCAGAATAAAAGGAAACATACAATTTATTGATGTCAATTCCTATTCAAATTCGGTGGAAAATGGTTATTTTAATTAAAAAAAAAAGATTTCTTAGTAAAGAAAAGAATAGAAAGAGAACTAAGACCCAACTAGGCCATATAGCTGATCACCCTTTGGGGTACATTTTTGCGTCATTCTGTGTTGAAGGTTGTCTCCTGCTTCTGATGTGTGCTGGAAGCAAATTTGACCTGGAAACAGGAAAAAAACCAATCTCCTGCTGTCCTGTGAGGTTTTCGACTCATAAAAAGTGCGAAATGCCCAGAATAATTTCCCTGGGTAGTTGCGATCTGCCACAGTAGTCATTAAGTGGATGTGCTGAAGAGGCCAGCCAACTGCTTGATGTATCCGCTGGAGTTCAAAAACATATGGGCCTACAGAATGATAGTTATCCTATGGACAGCCTGTCAGCAACTCTAATTTTGAGGTACTTTTTGAATATATATTACACTTGTATATGAATATGCACTGAAATCTGTTAATAGCATGTAACATAAACTACTGTCGGAGAAAATATATAAAGTGCATTGAAACATAATAAAACACTTGCACCTGGGTATATGCATGTATAATATATCTAGGAGGCTGTATAAAATGTTGCTCCATATGAAACCTAAGTTGTCAGAATTCATGATTGCTTTATACTCCCCTTCGTTCTTTATTATTACAGTCCACGACTGGTGGGTACATAAAGGAAACATTAAATACAGAAAGAATAAAATTTACATACAAATAATCTTGATTGACACAAGATAGTTCTAATAGGCACCAGCTAAATCTGCACATATCTGTCAACAACTTAACACTTCAACATTCGTCTGGGCAAAAACTAGAGATTAAGTCATTTCCATGGACTAAAAACTCTGCCAACTTTATACTTTACCCTAAGGAATTGCAACACAAGCCGTATTTTATTCTTCGTTTGTGGATGGTAATATGGCACTGATTTGGACGTTCTGTATTTTCTGCAGTGAAAGGTGATAAGGGCCAAGCCTCCCTAGACAGAAATGTTTGTGTTCTGAAAGCCTTTACCCAAAATGTGAAAGAGATGCTTGATGTTAGGCAGTGGGCAGGGCAAGGTATTCAGTATATATTCAGAGAGATTATCTTCTTCATTATTGTTGCCTGAATTCCTGGATTAAACATTAAAACCAGGTAAAGGCTCACTGCTACTTAGCTTCTTGCTTGTAAGTCTTTTTAAGATGCTGTCCATTCTTCTGAGGCTGAAACTAGTATTTAAAATACTATTTTTCTATCCCAAATGTAGCCACTGGGGCTATTTTTTCAAAGGGAAAAATGATGCAGAGGGAATGGTGCTTTAAAACCCTTTTTATCCCTTGAGCTGCTTGAACTCATATTGGGTGCTTGTGTAGGATCAAGAAGGAGCCTCTGTGTGGGAAGTCAACTGAGTGCCTTTCCCTGAGGGAAATAGCTCCAAAGAAAAGGGAGTGATCCCTAATCAGTTTTAAAGAGGAAAACTGGGAACCCGTGTATTTTGTTCCTGCCTCCACCAGCATTTTAAATATTGATTCAAAGAAGCTTATGTCAGTTCAACTAAGCAGAGACTGCCAAGTGTTAAATCTCTCAAAAGTAACAAACACCTGTCTGGGAAACCTATCAGCTACATTCTGAATACAAAATACCTGTTGTATATAATTATCTTTCCTCATTCCAATTGATGTGTACCCTGCTACGTTTGTTCTTGAAACCTTCCTGACAAACTGACTTTACCATTTCCCCCAAAAAGAGAAAAATTAAACTGTTTTGAGCTTTTTATTCATTCAGCCTCTCTTGTGCCATATTCTGACTTAAACAAATAAATGGTTTTTGGTGGGTTCCTCATCGTCTTAAGTGTGGGTCTGAAAAACAACACAAGTTAAGCCATAAGGCTGTGGAGTGAATGGGTTGGTGAGTAATAATATCCTTCATAAGGATGTTCCCTGGACCATGCAGCATTGGCCGACCAGTTTCAAGAGGGGCTGAGAAGTGGTAGACCAATTGGCTCAGGTAGATTGACCAACAAGCCTACAAGACCTTGTCCTATTGTGTCTCCGGACTGATGGCCAACTAGAGAATTGGTGGGCTGTTCAAATGTCCTCAGTGTACAAGCCAGGACCCACTGCCAGACCAAGAGAACCACATGGGCAGTCTTGTAATTGTCCTCACACACCCCTTCCGCCAAAGAGGCCGTACAGTTTGATGGGACCTGGTCATAGCTGACCCTCAAAGAGGATAGTCAGCAAAGACAAGACAACCTTTGCCTATACTTGTGGGAAGCTAGGGCACTATGCACTGACCTGCCCAGCCAAGACACCACCCTCTTCTATTCCAGCCTCCACTCATCTGATTATCCCAATCATGTTTGAAGTGTTCAGGAAGGTAATGCCAAGGATTGGTCTCCATGACTTGTTGGCTTTGGAAAGTGGAAACCTCTCACCTAATTGTAAGGATCATGGTGGAATAAAAGGGGAGGGGCAATCTTACCTAGCATAAGGCAGGATGAGAACTCCAAGGTTCTCTTACGTAACTAAGTCTCAGTGAGGTTTAGAATTTCTGTCCCATTCTACACACTCCATTGATTTAAAATTGATTTCATTACTTGCTTCAGTAGTTTGTACAATCAGCACCTCATCTTTACTGTAATGGCTATAATTTGTTCTTAAGACACTAAACAGGAATTTAATGTTTACATTTATTTTTAATTTATCATTTGTTGCCACATATTACTTGGATATTACATGTATCTTGAAGCTTGTGGTTACATGTGAGAGTAGTATTTTAAAATAACACCATGGAGTTATCAAAAAGAATTACCATTACAAACAGAAAGGTATAGTTAAAAGGCGAGAGAAGAGAACACCTGGTCACTGAAGGCAGTAAAAGTGACAAACTGAGGCCTTATTCATGTGCTACAGCTAATGAATTATTGAAATGCATGATTAACTATTACACACTTTCTTGTAAACCTGCACTCTTTATGAGAATTGATGTGTTCAGTTAGTAAGAGAGATTATATCTTGTATAGTGGCCTAACAGTGCCTCTTAGTATGTTTATCAGGGTATGAGCTAGTGTGGTATAGTGGTTAAGAGCAGTGGTTTGGAGCGGTGGACTCTAATCTGGAGAACCATGTTTGATTCCCCGCTCCTCCACATGAGCGGCGGACGCCATCTGGGGAATGGGGTTCGATTCCCCACTCCTCCACATGAAGCCAGCTGGGTGACCTTGGGCTAGTCACAGCTCTCAGAGCTCTCTCAGCCCCATGTACCTCACAGTGTGTCTGTTGTGGGGAGGGGAAGGGAAGGTGATTGTAAGCCGGTTTGATTCTTCCTTAAGTGGTAGAGAAAGTCAGCATATAAAAACTAACTCCTTCTTCTCCTCTTCCTTCTCCTCCTCCTTTAGGGCACATTTCAACCTTCCTTTTGTATGATATAGCTGTATGAAGCTATATCCAGGGAGAAACAGGTTTCAGTTGCTGCCAGGTAATCAGGTCTGAGGCTTCATTTTGGAGGTAGTTGTACACCAGTCACAAATTTATTGATCATAATTGAACTGGAAAAGCAATTCTCAATAGCAAGCTGTGATATTGTAGGAAATTATTTTGCAAGCTGCTCTTGCTATTGGCAGTCTCTTCTAGTATTGTCATGTGGACCCAATCTTCTGGCTTCAGGAACTATGTTCTCCTTCTTTAAGCTACTCAGAGCTATTTCAGACACTTTATTTTCTGAGACCAAGATTACTCAGGAAGTAAAAGCTCCCTAATGTATCTACTCAAGTGGGTTTTTTAAAAAGTTGCTCAGACTCCTAGTCACAATCTACAGTAGGCTTACCAGGTCCCATTGGTCGATTGGCAAGAGGTTTTCTGGGGCACGCGGTGCGCGCGCACGCCTGGCTTGACATGCCTGCGCACTAACGCACCTACATCACTTCCGGTTTACTCTGAAGTGATGGGGACACTCTCTCAATCTCGGCCAAAACTCTATGGAAACCATAGGGTTTCAGTTGAATTTGCTAGAGCGCCCACGTCGCTTCAGGGTAAACCCTGAATTGAGGTAGGCATGTCACACGTGTGCGCGTTCACTGGGTGCCCACTGGCCCTCAGCTGGTCGGCGGGCAGCCCGGTGGATTGGCGGTAGTTTACCCGCCACCACCGGGCACTTGGCAACCCTAATCTACAGTGAGTTTTGTACAAGGAGGTTTTATGTTGGAAAGATCATGCTACTCATAAGGTGTAAATAAAGGCATGGTTTTCTGTCTTGGTATGTACACCTGGAAGCTGCTGCTGATAGGAAATGTGCCTTTTCCTCTCACAGGGATTACTCTTTGAAAATATGACAGAGATTTATCTCTGTGTTCCCTTTCTTTAAATTATTAAAGAAATTGAATTCTTTTAGTGAACTGGATATTCCAAAAAAAGTACAAGCATTGGCTTCGATAAGGCAGTCCGAAGATGACTGAATAATTTTAAATATTAAATTAAGACTTCTAATATTGTTTTGGAGTGTTTCATTTGCTTAGATGTATTGCTGGGGGTGGGGGGAGTCTTCCTCCTCTCTCTGTTCCAGTGTCTGTCAACAGTATATCAGTTATCAGTTTTTAGTAAGTGTGCTTCTGTTACGGGATATTGTATTGTCATACTACTGGGTATAATATATTTTGTACATTGGACAATGTTGTTTTATGCCATATCATACATCCATTGTTGTTGTGGTTAAAGACCAAATTCTATGTACTAGTTACCACATGGCTATTTCTAATGCTGTTTTTCTGAGTATACTCTTAATTTCTGAAAATGTTACACAAATCATTACCAGCTCATACAGGTACCAGTTTTAGCAGCAAGCTGCATATCCAAGACAGTCCAGAAATATGGAAAGAAGCTTAATAATAGTGGAGGTAAAGGCAATATTTTCAGGACTTAAGGGTGACAAAAAGTTTTGATTCACTGTTGTATTTCAAATCTTACAGGAAGTGAAAAAAGGGGGGGAAGTGGAGAGGTTCAGAGATAAAAGTCAGGTTAGACTGACAGTGTTTCTAGATGTCAGTGCAAGATGAGGAGAAATACTTAAAACTGAAGTAAGAAGTAGATGAGATTTTCAGTTTTAAAAATGGTGTGTAGAGGGGATTATATTAAATTGCTGTTTTTCTTGTTGCAGTCTGAACTTGCTGCCTGTGCTAATTCATGATGGAAATCCTGCTCCCCCCCCTTCCGAATAAACTCGTATTGACACGTATGGTGCACGATTGGGATATTTGCTCTATTATATGGATCATAAATTCTGCTTTTCAGTTGTGCAGAAATTTCACTTGTTTATTGTGAGGGTGGGTCTCTTGTTGATCATTCGTTTTCTGTTCTATGCCTTGTAAAAGCTATTATGAAGTGTCAATTTAAATTCTATGCAACCAACAAAGTATATCATAGAATCATAGAGTTGGAAGGGGCCACCAGGGTCATCTAGTCCAACCCCCTGCACAATGCAGGAAATTCACAACTACATCTCCCACACACCTCCAGTGACCCCTACTCCATGCCCAGAAGATAGCCAAGATGCCCTCCCTCTCATGAACTGTCTAAGGTCATAGAATCAGCATTGCTGACAGATGGTCATCTAGCCTCTGCTTAAAAACCTTCAGGGAAGGAGCACTTACCACCTCCCGAGGAAGCCTGTTCCCCTGAGGAACCGCTCTAGCTGTTAGAAAATGCTTCCTAATGTCTAGATGGAAACTCTTTTGATTTAATTTCAACCCGATTCCCATTCGCTTGCTTATGATGGGAGACCTCCAGGTGATTGCAGCCGTTGTCTGTAGATGCTCACCTGGTTGGTTGGCAGACAGAAACTGGCCAGCCTAGGTGGGGGGAGCAATCATTCCCAGCACGGTAACACAGCTTCCAGCACAACCTGGAAGTGACAGTATCATGCTGGGAGTGATGCTCTAGCACTTGGCCAAAAGCATCACATCCTGGTGCAATGCAGGTGCTTCTGGGTCGCACCGGAAGTTGTGTCATCCAGGGATGACAGTGGTGCCCCCCACCCCTCTGGCTAAATTCCTACCTCTTACCACCCCCAGCCAGTTGCTGGATGTGGTTAATATCATGCTACACTTAGTTCACATTGTGCTTATAACACACTGTAATGTTTTCACATTGAAATCTAAAGCATACTGTAAAGCTACTATAAAAATGTTTATTAAAAATCTATGGGAGGTTTAGAAGCTGGAAACTTGTGCATTATATTTGTTTTTCTTCTTTTGCGTGCAGAAAGAGCATGGGGGATTATTTGTTTGCATCTTCTTTCCAAGTGGTTATGCCTAGCGACCATCCACACTGAGTATTTGGTCCTTGGTGGAAAGACACAGTTAACACCCTGACATATAAAATGGTGACCGTGCACATGGCTGAGAGTTCTTTATGTCGTTGTTATAGAAACCAATTCAATTTTAAGCTTTGCTAGGATGCTTTGCTTGCTCAGCTGTTCTCCTCAACCATCCCCCTTGGAACTGGGGTTTTTTTTTTTTTGGCCATTTTGAAATTTGCTGCAGTCAAAGAAAATAAGGCATATTGTAACAGTAGAACGGCATTCAGAAAAAACATCATTCATGGGTGAATTCTAGTTTCCCTGGCTGAAAGAAAAAGAATGGACCTATGTTCGATTTAGAGGTTCTTGAGTGGAATCTTCCAACATTTGTGAGGATATTTTGATCATAGAATTTTAGCTTTGTCCTGTTGACTTCATGCCAAGTTTTTGTGGGCCCTTGGGCAAGAAGCTATCAGTCAGCCCTCCTAGTCCTACTTTGTTCCAAGGCATGCAATAAAGAAGCTTGTGCAAAGTGCTTTCTCTTACAAGAGTGTAACCAAAGCTAGCCTAAAACCATCTAACATAAGAGGGAAGGAGTTTCCAGTTCACTCCTCGTTGCACATATTTTTTAAATCAATGCCTATCGAAAAATTCTGATGTTAGGATGGGTGTGATGTAAGTCCATGATCACGGAATAGGAGAGAAGATGCCTGACCCTACCCACCACTGGAAAAGACAGTCATACTAGGAAAAGTTAAAGGCAGCAGGAAAAGAGGAAGACCCAACAAGAGATGGATTGACTCAATAAAGGAAGCCCCAGTCCTCAATTTGCAAGAGCTGAGCAAGGCTGTTAAGGATAGGACGTTTTGGAGGACACTGATTCATAGGGTCGCCATGAGTCGGAAGCGACTTGACAGCACTTCACACACACACACACACACACACACACACACACACACACATACACCACTGAGACCAGCCATGCATATATTCTTACTATAGTTGATAGATTAGAAAAGAAGACATTATTTTATTTAAACTGTGTTACTTTTTACAATGAGCCCCTTTAGTGGGTTTTTGGCGTGGTTTAAACATTATGTGAAATCATGGTTTATTTTAACTAGAGTTATTCTGTGTAACCAGGCTTTGGCTTACAGATGATCACTGAAATCCTGGTTGCCCTTGACGGATGCTACTTTCATTGCCTTCACTTTGGCCACACATTTCTGTAGTGAGAGAGCATACAGGGGATTTCTGAGGAACATGCCAGGATGAAGCATGGATGTTTGTGTACATACAGTTACATAAATCTATAATTAAGACTGTGGTTAATTAACTTCAAGCCATGGCTTAGGATCCTCATTTGACAAACTTTAACCATGGTTAACAGAGTGGCTCATGTTCAAATATGACCTGAGCCACAGTTTAGTTAAATCATAGTTTTGTGTTGTGTCTTCAGATTAAGGTAAAGGTAAAGGTCCCCTGTGCAAGCACCGGGTCATTCTTGACCCATGGGGTGATGTCACATCCCGACATTTTCTAGGCTGACTTTGTTTATGGGGTGGTTTGCCAGTGCCTTCCCCAGTCATCTTCCCTTTACCCCCAGCAAGCAATTTGACCGACCTAGGAAGGATGGAAGGCTGAGTCAACCTTGAGCCGGCTACCTGAAACCAACTTCCGTCGGGATCGAACTCAGGTCATGAGCAAAGCTTTGGACAGCATTACGGCAGCTTACCACTCTGCGCCATGGGACTGTCTAATCGCTGGGACTGTGCTCGAACTTTGTAGGTCAAATATTGGTGAGAAAGAGCTTTCAGGGACCTTCAGGTGTTCCCAGAGTCCTCCCCAATGTTGATCCTTTTGAGGCCTACTCATTGCTATTCACTACTCTTTTTGGCAGCTATATCTACCATATTTTAAAAGCAGCATCTAAAGACAATAAAACTACTGAGGCATGCAAAGAAACTGGCATAAAATATATTATTTTAAATCAGTTTGCTGTTTGTTCCCCTTCTGATTTTCTTCTCAAAAGCTTTAACATTAAATGTAAATCAGATGCTTTTACCATTGGCTACTCCCTTTCCCCAGCCCACTTAATTTGGGAGAATCATCCAGAGCTGCAATGGGAATGCAGAAAACTGGCAAAGGAAAGCATCTGGATGAAAATTTTTAAAAAGAAACACTTGTGCTGAGAAGATTTTTTAAATACATCTTTGTTTGAAGGGGTGGTAGAAGTAGATGGAGGGGTAGAAAATGTAGTCCATTAGTCTCAAACAGAAGGATGGGGAGAGTCTTCTCTGAGATGTCTTTCCCTTCTGATGGGTCCCCGTGCCAAAATCTCTGCAGGCCTGGTGTGGGAAGCCAGGGAGAGAGGGGGCATTTTGCCCGTCTGCCCAGCTCACCAGCTGACACCCTTCTGAGGCTGTCAGACGTCTCTGGAGGATTTTCTTGCTAGCAAGATTTGCACTTCTGTCAAAGCCCTGGTTGACCTTTTGAATGCAGAGATGACCTAGGTGGTAGCCCTGATTGGTCCTAAATGCCTTTTTGCAGAGCTCAGAATGTTCCTCTGTTCACCTAGAAGCCTTGCTCAGATCTTGCAAATTGAGGGCTGGGGCTTCCTTTATTGAGCCAATCCATCTCTTGTTGGGTGTTGTTCTTTTCCTGCTGCCTTCAACTTTCCCTAGCATGATTGCCTTTTCCAGTGACACTTTATTATTATTATTATTATTATTATTATTATTATTATTATTATTATTATTATTTTATTCACTTTTAATAGGGGTACAGAAAAAAAGGGAGGAGACAGATAGGGAAAAATTGTACAATTCGTTTTGTGTCCATGCCCGTCAAACTCGCCTACTCTTATTGTTATTGTTATTATTGATCTTTTGGAGATACAGGTAAGTGAAGGGGAGGGGGAGGGCTTGGAGGATAGGGGAATGGTACTTGTGTTGTGGTGACTCTTGACTTCTCATAATGTGACCAAAGTACAACAGCCTCAGTTTAGTCATTTTAGCTTCTAGGGGCAGTTCAGGCTTGATTTGATCTAGAACCCACTTATTTGTTTTTTTGGCAGTCCACAGTATTTGCAACACTCTCCTCCAACCCCACATTTCAAAGGGATCTACTTTCTTCCTATCAGCTTTCTTCATTGTCCAGTTTCCACACCCATACATAGTAATAGGGAATACGATGGCATGAATTAACTTGATCTTGGTTGCCAGTGACACATCTTTTCACAGCCAATTCAAGGGGCACTGATTTCAATTAGAGGTAAGTACATGCACATGAGCCTAACTCTAATTGAAATCAGTGCAACTTGAGTTGGCTGTGCCTCATGTTTCCAATACTTCTAACTTACTTGTTAATGGATCCTAGAACTTTTTAATGACTTCTGATAATTGTTTATCATTTACGTATAGTTTTATTAATAATCTCAGAGGCACCAAACTTCTAATTGCGACTTTTGCGGGGACAAGCATCCCATGAGGAGCATCAGAGAGAAAAACGAGGAATACATTTCTGTTGTGGCAAACGTTTTACTTAACAGTTATTAACTGGTTGTCATTTTGACGCTTGAGTTGTGCTGAATTTATGACATGAGGAAATTTTAAAGTGTTAACTAATTAGCAGGAAGCAATTTTCTCATACCAACTGTAACCTACAGGAAAAATGCTAGTGTACATTTCGGTAATTAAATGTGCATTGCAATTTGCATTTAACATACCTTCCAAGGGGGTTAGGCTACTTGTCGAGAGTGGATAGATGTTAACTTTTTACATGTTTTTATGGGTTATTGATTATTTTAATTGTGCTTTAATTAGATGGCTTTCTTAAATTGAATTTGTTTTACTGGTTTGAACAATTTAGCTTTATTTTATTATTTTATGTAAATTGCCTTAAGGAGCTGTCTGGATCAAAATGACTGGTTCTTTCTGAAAGTACAAGGGATACATCTAGTGTCTGGATCTTCAACTGGTTCCAGTTTGAGGGCAAAACTCAGCTTTATAATCCCAGTTTCAAGGAAGCTGCAATTTCACTCTAACGAGGAAATGATAGGAAGCATTCAACATTAACAAAGGGGAATTGGTATGAGAAGAAACCATTGGTCTCTGGCCTGATTTTCAACATGTGTTATCCAAAAACTTGATGGAATCTTGTACTGATGTCTCAGCTATATATTTTTTTGCTAAAATAAATTACCTTGCTGAGCCTGCTGGGTTTCTACTGGTTATCAACACTTTAGTATTCTCCTCTTCTTAGATTGAAAAGTCAAGAAGGTTGATGCGTATCATGGTGGTGAATTTCTTGGGGGACTTCGAAATGAACCCTGTTGTCACATTTTCCACTATCTCAGTATTTTCTCGCGTATTACTTGGCTGTAAAACAATATCTGAACTGAATTTAGAGATCTGTGCCTCCTAAGTGATGTCTCTGTTGGGAGGAAAGAGATTAATTCTATCTAGAGAACTATTCAGCAGGGTCTGTATACATAGATGGCCTTTTGGGGCAGCCCGCGCGCATCAGTATGCATTTTATTGTGCCTTACTTTCAAAACTTGCTTTTCACCCATGGCACACGATGTAGCAATTGGGGTGGAGGGTTATTGCTAGGTTTCCTCTAGTAAATGTGGGAATTACCCAAATAAAGGCAGGTGGGCACAGTTAATAGGGATATACTAATATCACTGTAGATAGTGACAGTGAGAGGGCAGGAAACACAGTGAGGAGTTCCAGGTTTGGGTATTCCAGGGCGACCTAGTCATATTCTTAAAATGATCTATCTCGCCCCGGGGTGTCAAGCACAAGACCCGAGGGCCGGATCTGGCCCCTTGACAGCTCTTATGTGGCCCACGAGCCAGCCGAGCCAGCCAGCCAGCCACCCAGCCACCAGCCACCCACCCACTCTTGATCTGGGCTGGCGAGGCATGGCACGGCCAAGTGATATTTATGTCATATACGGCCCTCATAACAATTGAGTTTGACACCCCTGATCTGGCCTACTCGGAAAGAGTGACAGATGCATTCTGAATTGACTGGAGAAGTGATAATAAGATTTGATCAAAATATGATGAAAATAGCCTAGCTACCAAGAAGATGCTGCTCATCTTTCAAAAGTCCAGAAGGTGATGTTCCAGTTAACATTGTTGTTGACACTCTTTTCAGTACTTTATCGTACAGGGGCATAAGGATAATTCTTGAGGCAGTTATTATTATAAATTAACTTTTTGTTGTGATTATTTGCTTCATTGGAGGCACGATGAATGGTAAATTCAGACACATTTAGGTACTTCACAGCACTGTGCAACTTTGACAGTTATCAGAATTACTCAGGCAGAACCAAGTAGAGGTCAGGTAAAATACAAGGCAATAGTCTGGTATCAGTTTGAAGAAGACTGCAGCGAAAGAACGTAAATGGGCAGGGGTCCACAAATGTCGGCCATAGCAGGCATTTCTCCTTTTCTGCAGAAATGTGCGTTCTCTCTGGTGTCACACTAAGCTTGAGAGCTACTTTAGAAGCCCTTCAGTGTGACGTTAGAAGAAGAGTTGGTTTTTATATGCCGACTTTCTCTTCCACTTAAGGAAGAATCGAACCGGCTTCCAATCACCTTCCCTTCCCCACAACAGACACCCTGTGAGGTAGGTGGGACTGAGAGAGAGTGACTGGCCCAAGGTCACGCTGCTGGCTTCATGTGGAGGAGCGGGGAAACCAATCCCGTTCACCAGATTAGCCTCCGCCGCTCCTGTGGAGGAGTGGGGAATCAAACCCGGTTCTCCAGATCAGACCTCCACCGCACCAAACCACCGCCCTTAACCACTACACCGCACTGTCAAACACATACTTTATTTTAGTGAGAGCTTCTGTCCTTGAGGCTTCAGAGTTTCGTTGTGTTACATTGCAACTGTGTTACAGGGACTCTCACTAAAATAAAGTATGTGTTAGACATAGACAAGCTGGTGACTATATTAGTAGATCCTTATAAATTGATCCCTGCTACAATCTCTTATCTGTAATGGCTCCATTCACACTAGTCTGGAAACAACAGGTGACTGCTTGTGTTTGGTTGGCCGTTGCACAGAGAAGGCCCACCTTGCAACATTACAACATCTTCGCATGACAGGAGTTACTGCTCTGAGAGGTTATTAATTAAAACATTTATACCCTGCCTTGTGGCTCAAAGAACTTTACGAATCCAAATTTAAAACATACAAAGTACAATAATAACCACAAATAGCTCCCCCCAAAATGCTGGCAGCCTAGCCCCTATTAAACTAAACAGGAAGGGGAGTACCACTCTCATGAACTTCAGATCCTTTTATGGTGGATGTGCGTATTTTTGATGTGTGACTTCACTCAATGAACACCATTGGCAGATAAATGGAGCCTAGGTCATCTGCTATTCCTTAGACCAAGGGTCTCTACAATCCTTTTCGTTACGTTCTAGCCTTATTCAACTTTATTCTGTCCTAATGGAGACCTGAATAGACATTGCTGCTGGTCCCTAATGAGATGCTACCTACTAAGGTGTTTTGAAGTTATACTTTTGGGTAAGTATATTTATTTAATAAAATATTTATATATTTATATAACTTTTTAGGCTTTTTACAGTATGAATTTTATAAACAATGGATAATTGAGGGCTTAGTTTTTTATTTGAACTATTGTACTAAAAATATTGTAATAAATATGTTATTATACAGATTTTATTGTACACAGATACATGTAGCTGACGAAGCCATATGCGAAACGTGATTGATTATGATCTAGACAACACGTCCTGTCATCCTTCATTGTGGCTGTTGCTTGACTTCCAGCATACTGAAATATCTGTCATCCTTCATTGTGGCTGTTTGCTTGACTTTTAACATACTGAAATATAGTCTGAAAAGACATACAACTGATTCCCACAAAGGAAATATTCTTCCTATATAATTACTGGACATATTGGACTTACATCTGAATGGACTTGAGAGGTTTCCAAGTCCTGAATATGCTGGATTGAGATATATTACTTACCTGTATCTTGTTGTATTATATTGTATATATTTATTGTCACTTTTGCACTTTATTCACTTATAAAATTAAGCATTGCATATATTGTTTCTGTGCAGTTTTGGTTCTCCAATACTTCTACAGCACTGAGCCTTTGTTTTCTCCACATTCCTTAGACCAAAGCTTCTTAAACTGTGGGTCGCAACCCCATATGGGGTTGCATAACTGAATGTGAGGGTCGCGATTTTTTTAACAAAAATTTTAAATAAATTTCTTTATGAATTATTATCAGTAAATGTTTGATTTGTATACCTATTTTATATACCTATATACCCAGGGTCGCGTAAAAATTTCTTGGGCGAAAAGGGGCCATGAGTGGGAAAAGTTTAAGTATTGTTGGTTCTTGTAGGTTATCCGGGCTGTGTGACCGTGGTCTTGGTATTTTCTTTCCTGATGTTTCGCCAGCAGCTGTGGCAGGCATCTTCAGAGGAGTAACACTGAAGGACAGTGTCTCTCAGTGTCAAGTGTGTAGGAAGAGTAATATATAGTCAGAAAGATATTACTCTTCCTACACACTTGACACTGAGAGACCCTGTCCTTCAGTGTTACTCCTCTGAAGATGCCGGCCACAGCTGCTGGCGAAACGTCAGGAAAGAAAATACCAAGACCACGGTTACACAGCCCGGATAACCTACAAGAACCAATGAACTCTGACCGTGAAAGCCTTCGACAATATTTTTAAGTATTGTATTGGACAGGTTTTAGGTAATTTATTTGCATTAAGAATAGGCTGCTAACATTGCCCCGTTTGACTGACTATTCTATATTTTGTTCTAAATTCCAAGTTGAATCTAACTTCTTGACATATAATAGTTAATACAAAAGTTGATGAGAGGTGCACAATTAATTAACTAATGACTTGTCAGCCATGTAACATTATGCTATGTATCTGTTTATTCAGCACAAGGGGAAAGGCAGGGGTCTACTGGAAATCAGATTTTCATGCTGCTTTGTCAAAGCAAATTTAATCACAGCCAGAGCATGTGGCATCCATCATTTCCACTTCAGGGCATCCACAGGTACAAATCAGCAGTGTAGAGTGTGCTACCGCTACTGCTGTATTCCACTCACGTTGAAATTAAATTTACCTATAGGTCTTTGACAAATGGTGTGATGTAACCATCTAAAATGATGGCTAGATTCACTGTTAGGGCGACCTTCTGGGGTTTCGGAATTAGAGGCTAGGCAATCCTTACTACGTTTTCAGTCTGCTCCTTAATTTTTGTCTGCTGTGTGTGGTCGCTTTAAATTCCTTCCTGTGCAAGCCGTCTCCACCCAGCAAGCCACTCATGTGTATCTGCTTTGTCCTTGTACTGATATCACATAAGCTAGATCAGGGGTGTCAAACATAAGGCCCGGGGGCTGGATCCGGCCCCTTGAGAGCTCTTATCCGGCCCGGGGGCAAGCCGAGGTATCCACCCCCCTCGTTCTTGATCTGGGTTGGCGAGTCATGGCCCAACCCATCCTAGTGACATTTATGTCATATCCGGCCCTCATAACAATGGAGTTTGACCCCCCTGCGCTAGATGTTTGCCAGTCTTCTTTTCCATCGGTTTGATAGGAAAAAGAACAAGATCACAGCAGACGGTTCAGTCCTGTATCTCAGCCCTGTGTGTTTATGTTTTCTGCCTGTTTATATTCAACAGCCACTTATGGCTCCTTAGATATTTTTGACTTCTGCTGATAGTATGGGCTTGGCTTGATTGCTTGAGTCATCTGAACCTGTCTGCACTTTTAAATGTGTACTTTTTGCTAGTGACGCTCAGTTGGGCTAGATTATTCGGGTTAACATGGACGTTGCTGCCATCGAAGGCTTATGCTTTAGGGCAAATTGGACATGAAGGCTTTCACCTCCCTTCCTGCCCTTTCATAGTGGTGCCTCTTCTTCACTCCTGCCCTCTAGTTGTGGCAGTATGGATTATTTGTAGGGACAGGTCTACTCCAGATGGATTCACCCCAGTTTGAATCACAACATGAATATGAATACAGTTTAACAATGCAAGCTTTTGCTAAATGTTTGAATAGCTAAAAATGATTAGGGACTCATGGGATCATAGAATTGGAAGGGGCCATGAAGGCCATCAAGTCCAACCCCCTGCTTAATGCAGGATCAGCCTAGAGTGTCCCTGACAAGTGTTTGTCCAGCCTCTGCTTTAAGACTGCCAATGAGGGGAAGCTCACCACCTTCCTAGGTAGCTGATTCCACTGTCAAACAACTCTTACTGTAAACCCCCCCCCCCAATATCCAGCCGGTACCACTCCACCTGCAATTTAAACCCATTATTGCGAGTCCTATCCTCTGCTGCCAACAGGAACAGCTCCCTGCCCTCCTCTAAGTGACAACCCTTCAAATACTTAAAGAGAGCCATCATGTCCCGCCTCAACCTCCTCTTCTCCAGACTAAACATTCCCAACCCCCTCAGCCTTTCCTTGTAGGGCTTGGTCTCCAGGCCCCCGATCATCCTCATCGCTCTCCTCTGCACCCGCTCGATTCTGTCCACATCCTTTTTGAAATGAGGCCTTCATTTGACTCCAGTATAGTTTTCTAAAGAATTCTTAAGTGGAGGAGGCTGGATGTTATAGTTATAGTACAGCAAATGTCTTTGATCTGTATTGTTCAATTTTGTTAGTGGGCCTCAGGAATGACCTCCCATTCTCTTTTCTGCTGTGGTACCATCATAAGGACCAGAAAAGCACCAGGCTCTGAAGGGGTTCCCTATTCCATTCTTAACTTCGTGAGGATTCCAACCAGAACAGCAAGACTAATAAACAGCACTTCTGAAACTTAGATGCGGATCATGTATTTTCTTCCAAAGTTTAACTTGCTTATACCCTCCTCTTTTTCTCTCAGCCTTTGGAGGTAACAGGTTAACTAAACAATTTGCAACTTCCAGATATACTCTAACAAATGCCGTCAGAAAACATTACCTTTGTAAGTCATGAAGACTCAGTTTTGCACTACTTTAATACATGTTTTTGGTATACTTTGGAGAGATTGCCTTCATTTATTTTGATGATCTCTCTTCTGTTCCCAAGAAGGAACAAATAGCATAATAGGTTATTTTACATATTGAGAGTGATTTTCTGTGAACATGTCTTTCATTGTGAGAGGAGCATTCCAGAGGGATGCCTAATTTACTAATAAAGCCTAAATATGCAAGTATTTTCTTGGTGATGTGGGGATAAAAATCCTCGCAGGAAAAGTCAGCAGATCAAAAATGTTAAAACAATCCTGCCTGAAGTAACTGTTTCCAACAAAGATAGCATAGAAACATGAACTGAATAGAAGATATATTGAGAATAACAAAACTAATTTCACCTGCCCATGCTGCTGCTGAATAAAAATGCAATGATAATATATTCAAAATAAGGAAAGGCTAAGAATTAATCACTGTACTTCCATTTGCTCCATTTTACGCCATAATCTGTAGGACCTCTTGCCCAAAATTAATCATTAACTTTCCTACAGAGAAACCATATTTTATTATTATATTAGCTCACAACTTGTGAATAATTTATACTCTGATCCTAATGACATTTGTTGAAAATAAAAATACTTCCTATTCTGGGGCTTCTAACATCAATTATAACAATCCCTCTTGCTCTATTAGAAATATTATCAATTTAGGAAGCTGGGATGGGGGAACAGTGTGGTAAAATTTACTGAGAGCTGCTACCTTGAATTGAAAGCAGGTAAGTGTGAAGGGCAGCGGTATTGTGGGGCGTGGTCACTGATAATGACCAAGATTTTGCTGAGATTATCAACTTGGTACAAAGTACATGATGTCTGTGTAAAGTAGGGAAGAGTCAGGTCAAAAGGACAACAGTTGAGAAGCAATGAAAGCCATACATGGTCCCCTCATGAAGATGAGGTATCCTTCTAGATGCAGATGTCAGGTATGAAGATTAATGGTGGGGTTTGGGTCCTGTCCTACCTCACAGGGATGGCCTGCAGAGTGCAGTACCACTCTGATATGTTGCCCATTCTACCACGAAGTTAGATCAAAGCTTATTTTCCCCCTACTTGGTAAATTCCCTGAACAGTCAGCTGAGCTTTTGGCAAAGAAGCTCCTATTAGGAGAAGACCCTCAGCTTACGCTCCAAACGGCTATGTTCTGTGCCATTGCTATTAAAATACGCAGAACTTTATTAGAAAACTATTGTTAGAATATTTTACAATTTTATCAATTTAAGATGATAACTTTAACCAGGGGTTGCTTTTATTGATCTTACACCTTTATATGTATCTTACACCTTTATATGTCTGTGATTCTGCGGTGCAAAACTATTGAGTCTGGAAATTTTGATGTATTGGCGCGTGATTGGTCAGTCGACCGTATTAATAAATTTGAATTTGATTTTATTTGAGCGCAGTACCACAGGTTAACACTGCACCAAAGTAGGGCTACCTTGCCCTCTTGGGGAAAGGTTTGCTCTAGCTACAGTCGAAGCTTGTCATAGGAGTGGAAAGGGTTGCTCTAGCTACAGTCGAAGCTTGTCATAGGAGTGGAAAGGTTTGCTCTAGCTACAGTCGAAGCTTGTCATAGGAGATCAGACCCTTCCCTGAGAGGTGCAAGATCGGCACGGAGTAAAGATTGCTCAAAATGACTCCCGTCTTTAGTTTTCTCCAGCTTGTATAGACACGTATTCTTACGATCTACGGTTGGACATAACCATAGCTTGCCCTTCACAACTCAGACATCTTCCATCATTGTTTTCTGAAATGTGTACCCATTGCTAGATAGATTCTTCCTGCCAACCTTTCACAAACATTTTTGATTTTATGATGAGTAGAATTTTCAGTTTGTGTAACGGTCAAAAAGATGAAAAACACACTTTGAAAGTGGTTGTGTATGATCCTGCTGCAGCTCTGATTTCTTGCGGGAATTTTTTTAGGAAGCTTACTCAATAAAGCAACTTTACCTGCCAAAGATAATCCATCAGCATGTTTGCTCTGTATTTATCATTGGGCTGTCTGAGTAAAAGGCCTCTGTCCCAAATATAGCTATATTTTAACAGCTGAGGAAGACATTTTTTACAAGAGTACAAAACTTTGTTTGGAGAACATGTTTGCTGACTACTCACTTAGTAAATAGAACTCCAGACATTGATAATTTCAGTCAACATCTGTGGCTTCCATGTGTATGCCAAGTTCATGTAAATTGCAACTGTTATGTGAACACTAAAAAACTATGGTAAAAAAAAACAGTTAACCCTTAAATTGTATAGGAAAAGCACTTGTGAACTTTAACGAAAACAATTTTTCAATAATAACAAGAAAATTTTGCTTTTTTCTTTATCTACTGCAGAAACATCACTGTTTTGTAATATCTCTTACCCCACTGGGTAGGAGGGTATTTCTGAAAATGCTGACAAATGCCATGGTCTTATCTGATAAGTCAAATATTGTTGCTGAGGATGGAGGTGCCATATCCAGAACCCAGGACTGACCCTAGAACAGATAGGGGCTTAGAGGAGCTATGGGAGCCCTGAAGGCCCAGTAATCCAAGTTTGAGAGGAACAGATGATGAAGAAGAAGAGTTGGTTTTTATATGTTGACTTTCTCTACCACTTAAGGAAGAATCAAACCCGCTTACAATCACTTCCCCTCCCCACAATAGACACCTTGGGAGGTAGGTGGGGCTGAGAGAGCTCTAAGCGAACTGTGGCTAGCCCAAGGTCACCCAGCAGGCTTCATGTGGGAAACCAACCTGGTTCACCAGATTAGCCTCCGCCGCTCATGTGGAGGAGCGGGGAATCAAACCTGGTTCTCAAGATTAGAGTCCACCGCTCCAAACCACCGCTCTTAGACACTACACCATGCTGGCTCGGGGGAAGTGATACCAGCAGATGCAAGGCCAGGGGCTAGCAGGCCAGTCTACCTGAGAATGCAGCTGTAGCTCCCTAGTAAACCCCTCTGTCACCTTCCCCAGATTCCATGTACACCACGTCTCACTTGTCTGAAACACCAGAGTACCTGGATTTAAGCAAGGATTCAAGTTGGGACACAGACCCTTGAAAGAGTTACTTCTCGCCAAGGGAAGGCAAGGCTTGATTTATACATCAGAGCCTGCCC
Organism: Euleptes europaea; assembly: GCF_029931775.1. Taxonomy (NCBI): domain Eukaryota; kingdom Metazoa; phylum Chordata; class Lepidosauria; order Squamata; family Sphaerodactylidae; genus Euleptes; species Euleptes europaea. The sequence continues at coordinate 12,087,779 of NC_079327.1, read as the reverse complement.
TATCATATTAGGGCTCAATTTGGCTGAGGCGCTTGTCTGCTTCAGAGCTGTCCAAGGTCCTGTAGGCCATTTCCGACCAATCTTTTCCCTTCCTACCTGTTCTCTCTTGTTCATGCAGTGTACGGTACTGGTTGCAGCACATGCCCATGAATTAGGAATTATATTGTTTCTCCATACGGAGAACTGGCTTCTTGTCAGAGAAATAAGGAGATACTTTATTTATTTAGAAAATAGAGAGGCTGCTCCTTTAAAGGCCTGGATACAATTTAATAAACCATAAAATTCATTATTACTTGAAACCAGCAATAAAATTAATAGATCACTCAGCTTTGGGGTTGGGTTCCATGAGGATACCAAGAACTATAGCTCAATAACTGATCAGCTCTATAGCTCAATAACTGATCAGCTCAATAACAGTGGCCCTGGGCTATTGCTGGGATTCCTTGGTCAAGTGGTTGGGAGCCCTGTGATTAAAAAAAGGTGGGGCAGGAGCAGCAGGTTGGAGTAGACAGGAGCCTAAGAAAGGTAGTTATGACAAAGCAAAAGGAGGCAGGACAAAGCTAGTGGGGGGAAAGCTGTGGCTGGCGCATTTATCCACTTGGCTAAAACCAAGCTTTCTATCCATGGTTTGTATACATTCTCTTGCTATTTTGTGAGCATTTCACTAGCTGAAAAATAATGCAAGTAAGGAGAAGAAGAGTTGGTTTTTATATGCTGACTTTCTTTACCATTTAAGGGAGATTCAAACCGGCTTACAATCACCTTCCCTTCCCCTCCCCACAACAAACACCCTGTGAGGTAGGTGGGTCTGAGAGAGCTCTATCAGAGCTGTGACTAGCCCAAGGCCACCCGGCTGGCTTCGTGTGTAGGAGTGGGGAAACTCACCCGGTTCACCAGATTAGCCTCTGCCGCTCATGTGGAGGAGTGGAGATCAAACCCGGTTCTCTAGATCAGAGTCCACCACTCCAAACCACCGCTCTTAACCACTACACCACGCTGGCTGATTATCAGTCTTTAACTTCAGACCGGGCATTTGGCTGATCAGGTTGGTACTTGTGTTGGTTGCAAAGCAAGTGGGATTTGAGTGGCATAGTTCCTTTCTGTAACCTTGTCTTTGAGAATGTTGGCTTCACCAAGAGCCAAAATTGCAAGCAAAAATTACGAATAGCATTCAGATGAAGATGGTGGATTTGTTATTGACTTAATGACCTTGCTCTTGCCTCTTACTTCTCAGCAGGAGAACACTGTAATCTTTCTTGGAAAGTGCTTTTGACATCCCAGAGATGAAGTTCTGTTTTCTTCACTGATAAGATGTTACTTCCATTTAAGTTCTCATTATAGTCACTTTTTACATGACACTTGCAGATTTGCATTCACATTGCCCCTTTATAATATTGTTTCTTCTCCATCTGGATACCAAGTATACAATTGAATATCCACTGGAAAGTTTATAATTTGCAGTGGTCAGGATTTTTTCCAGCTTTGTACTCATCAACAACTATAATTCTCAGGTTATGTTGAATTTGTATAGTGAGAAACCTGCTTGGCTATTTTGCAACCATTTTTATTGAAATCATTTTGTAATTTTTAAAAATAAAGATATAGTCACAGTTACGGAAGTTCATAATGTTATCATATTATGCACCCTTAAATAGCCAGAACCTAGGTCTCACACTGAATGTTTCCTTTGCTTATTTTGGGAGCTCTGCACAAAACATGATACAGGGTGAGTGTCCCTTATCCGGACATCCGATACCTGGACTGATCCGAAAACCAGACCTTTCGAGTCGGCATGCAGGCAGATCTGCACTGCCCGGCCTTTCCTGACTTCCGAGAGGCCTGGCCACATGGATCTGACTCACATTCACACCACCCAGCCTCTCCGAAGTCTGGTGAGATAGTTGCACCTTTGCTTTCTGACAGTTCAGCGTACACAAAATTATTAAACATATTGTTTATAATTACATTCAGACTATGTGTATCAAGTGTATATGTAAACATATATAAAACATAACTGAGTTTGGGTTCCATCCCCAAGAAACCTCATTATCTATATGCAAAAATTCCGAAATATTCCAAGTTATGGACCACTTCTGGCCCCAGGCAGTCTGGATAGGAGATACTCAACCTGTATTACCTCTCTCTCTTTTAAATCTTTCATCTTCTGTGAACCCTCATTCTCTATCAAAACTGAATATAAGTACTTTAACGAATGCATATGCTTTGTGTTCTCACCTACTTCTTGTGTTAAGTTTTAGTTTATAAGCTACTTGGGGCAGGAACTTGGTTTTTTGTTGCCGTGTACAGTGAAAGTAGTAAGTAACTAACAGCCCATTCCTGAGAATGTGGACGAAACTAAATAGGAGGCGGTGTGACCCCGCCGCCAGCGTAAGTGCATGTAATCATGCGATTACACATACTTACGCTGGTGGCGAGGCCAGTCCTGCTGGCGGCCGAGCTCCACAGGACCGCGCCTAGCTCCTCCACTGGTGTGGCCTCTGCATGGCGCCGGCAATGGCACAGAGAGGCCGCACCGGTGCAGGGGGGCGGGACAGCGGAGGAGCCGCCGGTTAGGCGGCTCCCTAACCCATTTTGGCCCAGTATGCCGGCGCTGGGAACAGCGGTGCTGTGCTTGCTTTTTAGCAGGTGCAGCCTCTGTGTTTCCTTTGGGGCAAAAAGCCCCACTTGAAGGGAAAAAAGCCATGAAATGGCTTCCTTTTCCTTCAATGGCATAGGCGAAACGGCTTAGGAAGAGGCACCGCTGCGCCTCTTCCCCACCGTTCCCCTACGCCATCAGCTCAGGAATGGGCTATAAAAGTAGTATTGCTGAGCATTTTTTGAGCAGACTGTTAAATAAAAGAAAATACTGTTAAGAGCGTTGTTGTTGTAAGATTGTTTGTATTTTAAATAAAAAATAAAGTACAAATAATATAATTAATTTGCTTTGCCTGTGTCTTCTACAAAGTTTGTATCCCTGGTATCCAGCATTAAATTTTATGGTACACGTGGCCCAGCCCAACCAAGTAACATTTATGTCATATCCAGCCCTCGTAAGAAATGAGTTTGACACCCCTGCAATAAACAAAGATTGATGGCAGAACATAAGGGATTTGGGGGTGTAGCTTTTTTATTTGCAAAGTCTTCTTTCACTACTGTGAATAAACTTCGTCTTTATAGAAAGTCATCACAAAGTTTAGGCACCATTGCAGCATCTCAGACAACAGCATCAAAGAAGGAACGCAGTGATGCCTAAAAATAATGATCTTTTTACTTAATCAGGTGGAACATTTGCAAATCGCTAGAAAAATAATTGCACATATATTTAAAATCAGCACTCAGCATGGGTGAATCTCCAAACCAACAGACCGCAATCCAAGGCAGAGTAAGCCCGCTAATGTCTGAAGGTTAGATGCACTGCCTTCCTTTTGGGTTATGGCCATTATCGTCATGGACCAAATTCTAGATATCAGCGTTGGCATTTAATATTAAATATTTTGTTTTAACTCATTTATGATGATAGGTACCTATAGCTCGTCCTGCACAAAACTGGCAGCTTTGTAGTGTGTTCCATTGTTTTTATATAGGGAAGGGTTACGTACTGGAGAATATAGAATCCAAAATCTGGTCATTTGGATAATAGAATTTTTCAAGAAATCTTTTTATTTATCTATTGCATTTATTATTGAAATTGATTGATTGATTGATTGATTGATTGATTGATGAAATGAGCCAAGAGTCATCTTAAAAAAAAGGTTAGCCCTTCATTTGTTAATGTAAGCATTGCATATTTCCCAAGAAAAGTGGATGCTCTAAATAGGTTTTGCAGAAATGCTTAATTCTTTATTAAACGAGAAATAAAAATTAATTATATAATGTGCAGTAGTTAGGAGGTCATAGGAATACTTGTAAAATGTGCATATTGTGAAAGCAGAACATTTCTAATTAAATACAGAAACAGATTTAAGATGGAGGGAACTAGTGCAGAAACCAAGAAAAGTATAAACGGCCATCTGCTCTTTTCGTACTTGCGGAATTCACCTGGTTTAGTGTTTAATGACCAGTAGTGTACTGTTCCATCTGCTCACAGGCGTTCTAATGCTAAAAACTGTCATCTTTTACTTACTGATGGATGGTGCTATTTGAAGAAAATATATAGGTATGCATGTGTACAAGATAAAAATTTATTTTGTGTGCATCTTTGTATACTAAATAAATAATACATGGATTTGTACACAACAGGTGCATTTTATTGAAGGTTTGGGGCAGAACAAATCCCCATGTAGAAAAGGCTAAAAGCTATGCAACATAATGCCTTTTTAACCAGAGCCCCATTTGGACTCTCGGCAGCCCTCAATGGGGAGTTTCACATTTCCATCCCTTTGTGTGTGTGTGCGTATGTGTGTGTTAAGTGCTGTCAAGTCGCTTCCTACTCATGGCGACCCAATGAATCAATGTCCTCCAAATCTTTAACAGCCTTGCTCAGGTCTTGCAAACTGAGGGCTGTGGTTTCCTTTATAGAGTCAATCAATCTCTTGTTGGGTTTTCCTCTTTTCCTGCTGCCTTCAACTTTTTTTAGCATGATTTTCTTTTCTAGTGACTCTTGTCTTCTCAGAATACAATAGCCTCAGTTTAGTCATTTTAGCTTCTAGGGTCAGTTCAGGCTTGATTTAATCCATCCCTTTACAGGTGCACAGCTGTCCTCTCTGTTGGAATTAATTAGAAATCCTTCCAGGAAAATTCCTTGTGCATATTCGAGCTTCTGGGTCTATAGTCAATGTCTGAATCTAGGTAAAAAAAAAAGAGATATAATATTTTCAGTGGAAGGAGGAGAACATTCTAGATCTTTCTCAGTTGTCCTCCCACTCCATCAGCCCCAGTGATACTCCATGTGTGAAACAGTGTGGCGGACTTCATGGACTCTTGGTCTGATTCAGCAGGGATCTTCTTACATTCGTAAAATGGCCAAAGTTGGCCTTGATCCTCATGACAGTGCTCTTCAAGAAGAAGAAGAGGAGGAGGAGTTGTCGTTGGTTTTTATATGCCGACTTTCTCTACCACTTAAGGAAGAATCAAACTGGCTTACAACCTACCTTCCCTTCCCCTCTCCACAACAGACACCCTGTGAGGTAGGTGAGGCTGAGAGAGCAGTGACTAGCCCAAGGTCACCCAGCAGGCTTCATGTGGAGGAGTGGGGAAACCAACCCGGTTCACCAGATTAGCCTCCGCCGCTCATGTGGAGGAGTGGGGAATCAAACCCGGTTCTCCAGATCAGAGTCCACCGCTCCAAACCACCACTCTTAACCACTACACCACGCTGGCTCTCAGGCACTATTCTCTGCCCTTTTCATGACAATGATTGTAGGAATTAAAAGTGAGTGTGGCTTGCGCCTTTGAAGCAAATGAATAAAGACTCTGGAAGGAATCCATTTTAAAGGGCAAGATTAAGAAAATAGTTATTTCCTTTTACCTTACATTGGAGATAAAGGTCTAAATTGCTATATACTAGCATGATTTACTTTTTTGGGGATTTGCATTACAGGTTTCTGTGGTGGCAGAGCGCCTACCTCACAGGGTGTCTGTTGTGGGGAGGGGAAGGGAAGGTGATTGTAAGCCGGTTTGAGTCTCCCTTAAGTGGTAGAGAAAGTCGGCATCTAAAAACCAACTCTTCTTCTGAACTGAACCAAGGCTGTTCAGAGTGTTCAAGTGGAACAGAAAAACTATATTTTAAAAATGCATCTCTAGATGACAGTCAGGTTTGCAAATATTCCACTTTATTTTTAACTTTCGATTTTGAACGCATACGTTGACAGACTATTTATTGCGCTGGAAGTTGGGTCGTTTTCAAGAAGAACATAAGCTGTGGAGCCAAAACAAAAATAGAAGGAACAGATCTTTCAACAGCTGTTATTAGAATTATTCAGTTGATATTTTTACACTTTTAATAGAGCATATTTCCATTATTTCTTAGGGTGAATTCTTACTGCAAAGATACTAAAATAATTTTTAGGGATGCTCCCAGAGCTCTCATCCAGATTTAAAATTAAAATTATGGACTGGTCATTTCTTCGTCAGAGGGCAAACGGGCAAATTCAGCAGGGGATCAAATATTTTCCCCCCTCACTGTACATTGACATGACAATGCGAAAAGGCAATCTGGATATGTGCAGTTGTGATAAGATTTGTGTGTGTGTGTGGCGTTTACTGATGTGTATGTGTGCTCCTTTACAATGGTAAAAATTAAGATTTAATGTAATCAGGTGTTATGCTCACATCAGGGCTGTATTCTTTCTTTACTGATGGGTGTGAGCGCATCAGTAACATGCAAACAAATGAATGGATGGAACTGTGTATGGTCCAGTCGCAGAATTAGTTTTAGAAATTCTCTTAAATAAACTGAGTGAAATGAAGTTCACAGAGAAATTCTAGGAGGAGTGGAATGAGAAAAATCTGCTAATCTTCAGAATATTTGAAGTTTGTCTTGGAATTTTTGATTTGATTTTGCATCTTTCCATCTTACCATGAGGTTTGGGGCAGAAGGGAAGAGTGTTTCCAGTTTGGAAACGAAGGATTTATTTACAGCCCATTCCTGTGCTGAAAGGATGAAAATCCTTAGGAGGCCAGGAAGGGGCTGTTTCCACGTTCAGGCCCCCTGTGCTGGCACCCAGGCCACCCAGGGTGGCACGGATGCTGGCAGGGCCCCCCGGATGCCATTCTCCCAGCGCTGCCATGGCACAGGGACCGGCACAGCCTTGCGCCGGTATCTAGACAGTTCATTTCCAAACATCCTCCCCGGGGGCATTCCCGGGACATTCCTGTGCCAGGCTAGGGGAGGAGCTGCCCTTAGGCAGCCTCCTAAGCCCGTTTGGCCCGGGAACGCCCCCTTTGCAAGGTTTTGGCTTCAGTTGGGGGGAGCGAAATCTCCTTTGCACAGCTGCGCTGCCTCCAGTCACTGGCGCTGTTAGTCTTGTTAAATTCTGGAGTTTCTTGGAAATTGATTTCGATACCAAGTGTTATTTGGAACCAGGTTTGTATGATCATTTAAAATGCACAACAATTCATTGTTAGCTACAAAATAGAGGTATTGGGAGGTTTTTTTTTTACAGAAACTCATTATGTTTACGCTAATACCTAACATACATATATGTATATTGAATAAATGTATTTTATTGTGAAGGTAGCAAATATATTTTCAGTGATTATTGCGTGTTGATTGGAAAGTTTTAGTTAGAAAGCTGGTTAGGGAAATTACTGTCAAACACATTTACCACCATGGTATCTGAATTTCCATACCTTCTGGGAATGCGGATATTTATGCAATCTTACTATATGCCATTGAGGTATGCAGTATGTACTGTATTTATGATTGAGCAGAAAGTTTCAAATGGCAGCCTGTGAAATTGGATTTTGGATGTAATGTACCATAAATAAGTGCTATAAAGATTGCTTTTAATGCTATAAATCAGATTTTATTGGTTTCAGCTATCTTATTCTGTTTATTGTATTACCCACAAAATCAGTTGAAATCAAAGAGTTGGAATATGTTTTATTTTAATATCTCATCTGCTGCAGAAATGGGACATGAATCCTTATAGCTACTCTTTTTTGAGAGCATGAGCAACGGTGGCAGATCTCACATTGTTAGATCATGTTCATAGAAAAGGAATTGTAAATAATGGATTGGAAAAACATTTTAACACTTTGATTCTGTGCTTCTTGCTTGTTAAAGAAATGTAGTTCTCTTTTCCGTATGCTCTGACATTGTTATTTGTGGGACTCCTTTAACCTATAAGGCTGTGAATTTGGCCGTGCTGGAACTGAGCTTGTTATGGACAGTGGCAAGTTAATACTTTGAACACATGAACACATGAAGCTGCCTTACACTGAATCAGAGCCTTGGCCCATCAAAGTCACTATTGTCTACTCAGACCGGCAGCAGCTTTCCAGGGTCTCAGGCAGAGAAAGGTCTTTCACATCACCTACTTGCCTGGTCCCTTTAACTGGAGATGCCGGGGATTGAACCTGGGACCTTCTACCACAGAGCCACAGCCCCTCTCCTTTAAGGTGTCCTATTTTGCGATTTTTGACCACAAATGAGATCTTAAAAACTTCCTGTCTGTAATGAGTAATACAGAAAACCAAAGATTTTTTTCACATGTTTGAACAGAGTATAAAAAATGCAGATAGCCCATTTTTATATAGGTGTCATTATCATTATCATCCAGCTAGCCTGCTACTCAAGGCAGATAACAAATACGATAGGAGATATTCAGTCAGCAAGTGAATTACAAGGTCTGATAAAAACATTTGAATCTAACAGTAAAATTCCCCAATGAAAAAGAATAATGCAGTGGGGCTGGGCAGATTGCAGGTATGAGAAAGATTATTCAGTCAGTTAGCGAGCAGAGTACAAAATATGGTAAAACAACTCTGTGTTATAGCAAAGATTCTTAATGAAACAAAATAACGGTGGCACCGGAGATGTTTCTATATATGCCCTCGTTAAATCGCTGTTGACTGTCCAAGATCCCTCTTGTAACAGACCCATGCTAACTCTTTCCAACTTTTAGTGGAAGGCTACTTACTTCTCTGGAGATAATGACTGGATGAGTCAGCTTACCAAAGAGGAAGCTGGCCTGTGAGTGCCCAGGATCTGACATGGGGAGACCGGAATGGTGAAGCATTGCACTGATCGCTTAGTGGCATATGCTGGCTGGCAGGCAAAGTTGTAGAGTCTAAGGCAGTGGTTCCCAAACTTTTCGGGCCACCGCCCCCTTGGTTCCACAAACTCAACCCCAGCAAACAGAGCAGAAGAGGGGTTTGGAAAGGGGGTGGGGAAAGCTCAGTGCGAGGCAAGTGTTATGCACGCTCTTTGGATCTGGTATGAGCTAGGAACGACCGTTTGACTCCAGCAAGAAGAGGGATGGGAAAAGCCGAGTTCGTTTAAGGTTGAAATGGGGTTGGGCCAAAAAGGAATGAAGTAACATGCATTTTCAAAAACTTGATCCTGGCTGAAACAGGGAATGAAGAAGGCTAAACCGACCATGCATAAGTGACCTTTGCCTCTTTCGCAGGCCCTTCTGCCTGTACTGGGATCTAATCTCACCGAGGCTGAGGTTTGGAGGAGATGAAAGAACAGCACAGGAGAGTCCCGCTGTTTGCCTACCTCCTTCCAACCTCAGCACAAGCGGGAGTTCCCACTTGCATGAGCAGCGTTAACGCTGGAGCTGTGAACTCATGCAAAATTACAGCTCTGATGTTACACTGCTCACCTGAGTAGACTACATGATCAGGCAGCCTTTCCGGTGCCAATTGTCCGCTGTCATCAGAACTGATTATGGGGAAAGAAAAGAAGCGAGGATAGCTGGGGGAACCTTGAGTCCTTTCCAATGCAATACCCATAGTGTCCTTTGTATTTTTCCTTCCATAGCTAATGTTTTGACATTTACAGCTCATTCCTGAGCCTTTCGGTGGCCGGGGACAGCATGGCTGAGTTGCCGCCGCAGCGCCTCCAAAGCAGTTCCCCAGCCACCGAAAGGCTTAAAGAAGAAGAAGAGTTGGTTTTTATATGCCGACTTTCTCTACCACTTAAGGGAGACTCAAACCGGCTTACAATCACCTTCCCTTCCCCTCCCCACCACAGACACCCTGTGAAGTAGGTGGGGCTGAGAGAGCTGTGACTGGCCCAAGGTCACCCAGCTGGTTTCATGCGTAGGAGTGGGGAAACAAACTCGGTTCTCCAGATTAGCCTCCGCTGCTCATGTGGAGGAGTGGGGAAATCAAACCCGGTTCTCCACATCAGACTCCGCCGCTCCAAACCACCGCTCTTTACCACTGCACCATGCTGGCTTTTAAAATCTTTTTTCCCCCTGAAAATGGGGCATTTTCCCCCATTGAGAACGGCGAGGCTGCACCACGAAAAACGGCGCAGCAGCACTGATGCTGGAGGGGGCGTTCCCGGGCTGGAGGGGCTTTGGAAGCTGACTAACGTCAGCTCTGCCCCAAGGGAACCCCCCCCCCCACGCCGGCACCACATGTCTCTTCCAGGATTTACATCCTGGATTGACTGCGCTGCCAAGGGAGGGGTGTGTAGCTCCGCGGTGGCTAGATGCCAACGGAACTGCCCCTGCCACCAGAGTAAGTGCCTCTTATCATGGAATAAGGCAGGGCGGGGGTCACACCGCCTCCTACGCTCTCTTGGCCTTCCATCTCAGGAATGGGCTCTTAGAGGTACTGAGCCTAAAACCAAACCTTTGATAGGCTGTATCAGCGTTTCCCAACCTGCGGGTCCTGACCCAAAAGTGGTTTGTAAGGCCTCTGAACGCGGGTCCAGGCTTTTGTAGCTTCACTGATTTGTGCAGGCTCTGATTTGTAAAGTGGGTCACCATCTCAAGTAAACTCAAACTTGTGAGTCACCACGCCCAAAAAAAAGTCAGGAACTGAAGTTCTCCATCACCTGAATCCTTAACAGTTTGGTTTCACTCGTTACGAAGTTGAGATGAATTCCAGTTGCTGATAATTAGTGAAATAGATGAAGCCACCATGACTGGGATTGCTCTGTAAGTAGAGTCCAGGCTGGTAGAGATGAGGTGTCAATTATTATGTTACAGTCTAGCTTGTCTTGGGGGGGGGATGAGCTTTTTAACCCACCTTCGTGACAGATGTCATTTGCAGCGCTTTAATAGGCAAGCACAACATGAATAATGGAGTGATCAGAATAAAACGCCTGACTGCAAATGAGATTGGAAAGCTGTCTATTAATAGTGTTTGATTGTGATTTCAGTAGATTGAATGTATTAACGGAAAACAGGTTAGCAAAAATACAAGCTCAGCATCAGATTTCTGGTCAATTACTAACCAGTTAATTCACAGTGGGTAGCCATGTTAGTCTGTTTGCAGTAGTCAAAAAGGGCAAGAGTCCAGTAGCACCTTAAAGACTAACAAAAATATTTTCTGGTAGGGTATGAGCTTTCGTGAGCCACAGCTCACTTCTTCAGATACAGCTAGAATGTGACTCCATCGGTCTTTAAGTAGAGGAACAGTATGTAAATGTGAATAGCAGGCTTGATGGGATTAGGTGTGATATGCAAAAGAGTCTGTGATGTCCAGGGGAGAGATGGGTGTGGAGAAATCAGCATTGGTAATGGGCCATGAATGCAAGGTCTTTATTCAGCCCAGGTAAATGCATTGACTTTAGTTTGAATATCAACTGTAATTCAGCAGTTTCTCTTTCCAATCTCCCATTAAAATTCCTTTGTAAGAGAACTGCTACTCTTAAATCTGCAACAGAATGTCCTGGAAGGTTGAAATGTTCACCCACTGGTTTTTGAATATTGTGGTTTCTGATGTCAGACTTATGTCCATTTAATCTTTGTCTAAGAGACTGACCTGTTTGTCCAATGTAGATTGTGGAAGGGCATTGCTGGCATGTGATGGCATAAATCACATTAGAAGATGAGCAGGAATATGAACCTGAGATAGTATGGCTGACATTGGTGGGTCCAGAGATGGTGTTCCTAGAATCTATATGAGGGCAAAGTTGGCACCTTGGTTTGTTGCAGGCCTTGGTGCCAGAGTCCATGTTCTTGTTAAGTAGTTTATCATCATGGGTGAGAAGTTGTTTTAGGTTAGCCGGCTGTCTGTAAGCAAGAAAGGGACATCCCCCCAGTGCTTCAGCGAGGGAAGTGTCACAATCCAGCATTGGTTGTAGGTCCTTAATAATACGTTGGACTGGTTTTAATTGGGAGCTATAAGTGACAACCAGAGGTGTTCTGTTGTCATTCTCTCTGGGCTTATCTTGTAGTAAGTTGTGCCTGGGTATCATTCTGGCCTTCTCAATCAACTTTCGCACCATATCTGCAGGATATTGTAGTTGCAAAAATGTTAGCTCTAGGTCTCTCAAGTGTGTATTTCTGTCTGAAGGATTGGAGCAGATGCGACTATAGCGTAGGGCTTGGCTATAGACAATGGATTGTCTGATATGGTTGGGGTGGTGGCTGGACGCATGTAGATACGTTTGCCGATCTGTCGGTTTCCGGTACAATGTGGTGCTTGTGTGTCCCCCATGGATCCGTACTGTGGTGTCTAGGAAGTTGATTTCTTGTTCGGAATAATTCATAGTTAGATTGATGGTGGGGTGGAAGTCGTTGAAAGCCTGGTGAAATATTTCAAGGGCTTCTTTGCCATGAGTCCAGACAAAGAAAATGTCATCAATGAACCTCAAGTAAAGGAGAGGTGCCAGTGGGTATGAGTTCAGAAAACGTTGTTCTAGATCTGCCATGAAAATGTTGGCATATTGTGGAGCCATGCGAGTGCCCATGGCAGTGCCATTGATTTGAAGGTATAAGTCCTTACCAAACCGGAAGTAGTTGTGAGTGAGAACAAATCTGCAGAGTTCTGCAGTGTTGTTGTCAGGGATGGTATTTCTAATGGCTTGTAGCCCGTCGTCATGGGGGATGTTGGTGTATAGAGACTCCACATCCATGGTGACTAGAATGCTGTTTTCTGGGAGACAGTTGATGGACTGCAGTTTCCTTAGGAAGTCTGTGGTGTCTCGGACATAGCTGGGGGTATTAATGACATATGGTCTCAGAAGGGAGTCCATATATCCTGATACTCCTACGGTGATGGTTCCAATGCTCGAAACAATGGGGCGTCCAGGGTTGCCAGGTTTATGTATCTTAGGTAGGAGGTAGAAAGTGCCTGCTCGAGGTTCCTGAGGTGAATCCATACCAATGCTGATTTCTCCACACCCATCTCTCCCCTGGACATCACAGACTCTTTTGCATATCACACCTAATCCAATCAAGCCTGCTATTCATATTTACATACTGTTCCTCTACTTAAAGACCGATGGATTCACATTCTAGCTGTATCTGAAGAAGTGAGCTGTGGCTCACGAAAGCTCATACCCTACCAGAAAATATTTTTGTTAGTCTTTAAGGTGCTACTGGACTCTTGCCCTTTTTGACTAACCAGTTAGAAAGAGCCCTTTTGATCATTTCAGGAATATTGTGTGATGCTATTTGGTGAAAATTCACTTCAGTTCCTTGGGGTTGTCATGTTAACCAGTGGATTCCCCTGTGCCAGTACTGTGGTCTGTAATGCCTATTACATTATTAGGATTATTATTTTTTTATTTGAATCCACTGTTCAAGCTGCAGTACTGTAATTGCTGCTGCAGTTCGGCAATGAATAGCTAGTGAGAACCTATGTAATCCTTGGCTGTTGCCAATTATTTGAAATGCAGAAATGGCTAATGGGAAAGAAGAGCAAAGCACTGGAACAAAATAATCAGATGGCAAATGTCCAGCAGTCTTTGGGTATGGTTGACATAAATCGGGCGGGGAGAACGCCACTTAGTAAAGCAAATTCAAGCGAATTCATGAAGCTCATTCTATCCTGTCATTCTTCTGATTTCCACTTCTTTATTAGAGAGAGATAGCTCTGAGAAAACAGCAGCGTATAAGAACGGAGATAGCAGAGCATCATGCCTCAGATTTGAAAGGCAAATCTCTCATATAATAAGAGCAGGGACCTCAGAGAGCAAAAACCCAGGGAGACTCAAAATAAAGAAAAATCAATATGAAAAAAAAATGTAGGAGAGAAAATAGACAGTTCGAACAATTTCCTTCAAAAAGAATGATTGATTCAAGGTCCAAGAGACCCAAAATTGTGAGTAGAATTGCTTGCCGCCACACCTGCTTCAAAACAGCAAAATGGCTTCTTAAAACCCCAGAACATGAATTTGATGACCTGCGTTGTGTTTCGTAGGTTATCTGCTTGCTTATGTTGGAAAGTATGGGTATCTATCATCTCTCCTTCCAAAGGTTGAAAATGCCGCATTTATAAAATGATACGCACTGTGATTAAGAACTGCTGAATTCACGTTTGATGTGATGACTCTCCCAATTTATTGGATGCATGTCATTGAAACCTGCCCTTTTTCCCCCCTATGTGTCTTTCTTTGATGAATGTTAAGGTTGGGAAATGAAGAGCCGTTACCCTTTTCATACTTTGCTGAATGCTAGTAAAGTTGACGCCTGCCGCTGCTGTAATTTTTTGCATCAAGGTCAGCAGAGGGGAAAGCGGAGTCTAAACAAGGTCATTGACTTTTTGGGAAATGAGTGCGTGTGATTTAATGAAACAAAACTCAGAGATGGCCCAAGGGGCTTAGTTGACTCTTAGACAGCTACAAATAAATCAAAAAGAAGACCATTACTAGATAATGAATATGGAGATACTGTGGAGGTATAGCATAATAAATAGTGTGACGATATTTGAAATTAAGGAAATTGCTGGCATAAAGCATTGAAGCAAACAGGTACAGTGGTCTAAACCATGTTGTCACTTTTGAAGTCACGAGATCTTGAAATGTGTTCTACTTTGAGGGCTTTTCTTTTGCCTTTTGAGTTCCTAGAGCGTGCTTCTGTTCGATATGAAAGTCGTCTATATATGGAAGATGACGTTCTGATTATTCTGATGAACGCCTTTGAGCCAAAACAGGAAAGTGGCTTGTGTGTTAGTTACAATTTGTATAGTGTCTAGTGATCTTGTAGGGCAGCTGAGACTTTTGTCTAGGGCTGAACTAGATGTTATGCCAGATGTTGTACTGCCATTGTAAACAGCTGCTCTGTGTCTACTTCTTCCCTGCATCCCTGTGAACGTATGCGAAACCCATCATATGATGTGATGTCATACCGATGGTTTCCCTGCCCCCCTTAGACAACCAATGATGTGGTGCAGGAGCATGAATATGTCATGTCACATGCGAATGTCACTAGGCATACCAGTGGGAGGGCAGTAGCACTGCGTCTGCCATATCTCATTCCACCCCAGGGCATCCTGAATCAAGGAATAAACCTTGCGTGGACATAACATGTTTCAAGCAGTCTGCCAAGAGTTATTTAACAGTGGAACCAGCTACCTACGGAGGTGGTGAGCTCCCCATCACTAGCAGTCTTTAAGCAGAGGCTGGACAAACACTTGTCAGGGATGCTCTAGGTTATATTTTTGACATCTGTTGCATTACCTCGGGTTTTTATATGAAAAATTGGCCCATTATAATTCTCTACAGCACTGGTTCCCAACCAGGGGTCCGTGGACCCCCAGGGGTCCGCGAGAACTAAATTAAGGCCCGCGAAACAAAGTTATAAACCCATAATAAATTAATATTTTCAATTAAAAGTTCTCTATTATAAAATATATATATTGAAATATTATTTTAAGTTTAGTGTTTAACTAACAGTTATGATTAAAGTTTATTTTCAAATTCTCTGAATTTTTATTTTGAACCTTGGGGTCCCTGAACCGAACAAAAAAGTCCTAGTGGTCCCTGGTCAAAAAAAGGTTGGGAACCACTGCTCTACAGGATTGGGTCTGCTGATAAGTACACACGAAGCCTCTTCAAAAGGCGCTGCCTAACTTTGCCTTTTCCTTCATTTTATTTCCAGGCAGTTTAGCAGATTGAGGCAAAAAAGGAGAGCAGCTCCTGTTTGGAACTTAAGTAGCGTTTAACATTTCACATTTAGATGTTCAAAGCAGATGGAACTTTATTTAATAAGAAACAATTATGTTGTAATTTATGCTAGTATCTAGAGCCTAAGGTTTAATCAACGTAAAACACGAAATGAAAACAGATTGTCTGCACAATACTTTTAAAATACCGTTAAGTTCTGGTTAAGTTGGACTCCAGGATATAAATTTACATGCTGTACATCTGTGATACGACGAAATAAATTTTAGAGTGAAATAGATAGAAAATTACTTGGCATAGATGTTTCATATGATTGGCAGGGTTGCCAGGTCCCTCTTCGCCACCGGTGGGAGGTTTTTGTGGTGGAGCCTGATTGGATCTAATGACCCCTAAACAGAACAAGTTCATGGAAATTTCTCCTTGTCCCTTTAGCCCAGGGGTGGGGAACCTTTTTTCCGCCAAGGGCCATTTGGATATTTATAACATCATTCGCGGGCCATACAAAATTATCAACTTAAAAATTAGCCAACCAAGCCCCAAACAGGCAGCTGCCCCAGATGACCCCCCCGACACGGGCAAGCAGGCAGGCATCCAACCGGTGGCACACTTGCCCACCTGGTGGAACAGGATGGTCTGTTGCACCAACCAGGTGTAGCCGTCCAGCCACACTCCGAAGTTGCTTCTTCTCCATGGTCGGTGCCGGATTCTACAGCCGGCTCCTGATACCTCCGCCTGCAGGGGTGAAATGAGGATGCACTGGCTAAGAATGCCCTGCCCCCTTTAACCCCTCCATTGTCACCACTTCCGCCCCCAGCCCTCTTGTAGTACAGAGGGAATACATTTCTCCACGGCCCGGGTGGGAAAGGGTTAACACAGTTTCTTGGGCAGTCCTAGCAGCTCCATAGCTAACGACTCTTCTGCAAGGGGGAAAAAAGGTTCCTTTTCTCAGCAAAACAAACTCACATCCGCCTTGAATAGAGGCTATTCCTGTCCGCGGGAGGGGGCGGATCTCCAGTCTTAGATCCTTCTGAGCTAGAGATCTGCCAGGACCCACGAAGGGCCAGACCAAATGATTTCGCGGGCCTTAAACAACCCCCGGGCCTGACGTTCCCCACTCCTGCTATAGCCCTTTACATTTCCTTCCACCTCCACCCCCAAAGCTGCTTCTGACAGGGTACCCTCTGGAACAGCAGGATGCAGTGTGGGGTGAGGGGCTGCAGCTTAGCCGCCAAACAGCAGAAAACACCCCCTTTCACTCTGTGCAAGCTCTTCTAAGCTCCTGCAAGTGATTTCTGCCAGTTCTCCCTTGTTGCTACACACACACACACCACATCTTTCAGTGGTCTTAAGGTGCTCATCGACCTTCATCAGCAGCGGCTGGGTGGGGGGCATTCTGTGGACTCATGCTGTTCAGGGCCCGTGGGGATCCAACCCAGGATCTTTATTATTTAGCCTGCAACTTTGTGGCAAATTGTTACAGAAGGCCTGAGATCGGTTGGAATAAAGTGTTTGAAGAGGAGCCCAAATGTTTAGCTTCTCCGCTCTGCTTCCTTGCTATATAAATAATGTCTTTTAGAAACTTTCTCTAACGCGTCGGGTATTCATGAGGAAAAAGCACATTCGCACTGCAGAGATAATTACTTGCCATTAGGTTCATGAGAACATAAATTCCACTCAGTTCTATCATATAACTTGTCAGTTACTCAAATTCTGTCTACAATCTGCCCCTCCAGTGACAAATAGCAAATAATTTAATCTTCCACCAAAATGATAATGCCTTGCAAATAAAAAACTCATTGAAAAAGAAAGATAGCAGCACTCAACTTATATTAAAAAGGCTTAGTTTTCCCTGAATAAAATTGCAACAACTCAGTTGTACTGATTTCTCAATTAGTTATCGTGAGCAAATCTCAGCTAGCCCTTTTCATTCTTCATATGGAATTAGTGTAATATACCGAAGATGTAGTGGCTAAAATATAATTCAAGGTATTTTCGGATTCATTTATTCATTTTCAAAATTAACCACCCCTTTCCACCAGCATTTATGATATGATCCATTTATTTAAAAACTGATGGTGCTATTGCAGTATATTCTTAAAATATACCAGAATAATTTCTCTAATGGCCAACATCATGGAAAAGGAACTAGAGAAACGTTACTCTTCATAACCATTTGGAGTAGCAAACAAGAAAATCAATAAAGATCTATGATGTATGGGTTTGGCTACGTGATCAGGCCTAACTTTCCACAGGCCTTCAGGTTAGGGATGCCAGGTCCTTCTTCGCCACTGGCGGGAGGAAAATTGCCAAAGCGGCCATTTTTGCCAGGGCCATTTATTCTTGGTAGTTAGCAGCGTGGTCCAGGCTGAATTGCCCCACATATTTTTTTTAGTTTTTCACGCTGAACCGTCATTCAGGAAGTGACTGCAAAGCCGGCGCATACCTGCTTCGCATTTCTTAAGAGCCCCTTTAACGCGACCTTTTGTGCTTGCTTTGCCCCCGCCTCGAAGAATCCCCTCAAGGAAGCATGCAAAATCACACAGCCGCAGCTTAGCTATGCAAACGACTGTTGCTAATGGAAGGGACAAAGGAGAAGGCGAGTGGGGTGTGTGTGGAATTTCTCCTTTTGCGTCAGGACCATGAATAGGCATTTTAAAGGTCCCATTTTTTAAAAAGAGCTTTGAGCGAGCATCAAAATTGACCCTGCATAAATGGCCCAGGGGAGCTGATCTGTATCGGCTGGAGATCAGTTGTAATAGCAGGAGAACTCCAGCTATTACCTGGAGGTTGGCAACCCTACTGCAGGTTCATAATAGCCGGAATAAAGTTTTTGTTTCAAGTTGCCAAACTCCAGATGCGGCCTGGCGTTCTCCCAGAATTACAACTCATCTGGAAACTTCAGAGGTCAGTTCCCCTGAAGTAAATGGACTCTGTGGCATCACATCCTTGCTGAGATCCCTCCCCAAATCTGGAAACTTGATCAGATCTCTTACTATTTAAAGCCATAAAATCTGTGACCAGCCTAGAACTATCAGAATTTTGCCTTCCTCATATAAATCCTACCTAGTGTACATGTGCCAAAGTAGTAACAACCTTTTGAAGTCTATTAGCAAGAACAGAGGTTAATACCTTAGCGTCTATATTCATCAGAGAAACAGGTTGAAAATTTGCACACTGAGAATGGTCTTTGCCAGGTATGGCAGGAAGGTTCGGACCCAGGTCCAGGCAGGATGAGTGCTCTTTAGAGCTACAGAAAGCATAAGGATCTTTTTTCCATGGTTGTCCCGGTGTGTGCAGAATTCTCTTGATGAACAGCTGTTCCAGGTAAGTGCCCCCCTTTTAAAAAAAAAGGTAGCTATATAATTATTTTTTGAAAATGGTAACATGAAAAACTAGAAATAAGGGGACAAAGGCAGAGACGTGGTTGGCATGCTGACTGTTGAACTTTTAGTTAATTTTAGACATGCCTGTTTCCTCTAATTGGCCATTTCTGGCAACAGAGGAACTTACCAAGGTGTTATCAGCAATGTGCTAATTTCCTTCTAAGAGTGATGCAGCGAGCATATGTCAAGGCGTTTATACCATCTGCTGTCCAGATGCCAGATGAGTAAAGTAGCACGGACTCCTGGGGACATTTGTATCTACACAGCAACTTCACAAAAAAAAAAAAAAGTGTGTAAGTGAATGCATCTTATCAGTGCAATAATAAACCCACTGACTTAGAAGCGTCTAACTTTGCCGAGGATGCATTGTAAGAGTATCAGCTTCACAAGTGATGTTAAGAATGCATAGGTTTCTGCGTGCAAGGGTTGTCCACACGCATGCACTGTTTTGGTTTGGAAAGGTCAGCTCTTTGGGCCAATGTACGCGTGTATGTTAGAGAATCTAGCAGTAAAGTTTTTCTGCACTGTACCACTCCAGTCTAGAAGTGGGAATTCATGTTTGAATGTTCCCCATTTGGGAGGGGGAGAATCTGCCTGCCCATTCAAAAACAGCACATCAGGGAGAAAAACAGGTTCAGTCTTTCTGACGCGCTAGATTTTCTTGGGTAGGCTGTTTTTCATAGGAAATATTCACAAATGTAACCCCTTGAGAGTGCCTTAAGCACCCCTTGCTCCCATTCCAAACCTGCCCATCTATTTATATATTCTGTTGAAGTTCTCCTTTAGTTAAGGGGATCTTCACTAGGGAAATGGCCTTTTGTGTGGTGGTTCCCCACTTGTGGAATTCCTTTCCCTTTCAAATCCATCTGGTGCTTATACGTTCATATTTTATGTGCCATTTGAAGCCTATCCCGTTCACCCATGCTTTTAGCACCTAAATCTGGTATGGTTTCTGATAATGATTTTATATTGTTTGCTGCTGGTTTTGTGTTATTCATATATTACTGTTTTAACTTAATGTGTTTTGTTGTTTTTCTCATATTGATATGTTGATTTGAAGTTATTTTAACCAGACAGAAGGATAAAAATTCTGTAATTGTCCATGTGCATCCTGAAATACTACAGCTCATAACTAGAGTGTTTAAGCGTGGCGCCAACGTGGTGTAGTGGTTAAGAGCAGTGGTTTGGAGCTGTGGACTCTGATCTGGAGAACCGGGTTTGATTCCTCACTCCTCCGCATGAGTGGCGGAGGCTAATCTGGTGAACTGGATTTGTTTCCCCACTCCTACACATGGGTGACCTTGGGCAAGTCACACTCTCTCAGCCTCACCCACCTCACAGGGTGTCTGTTGTAGGGAGGGGAAGGGAAGGTGATTGTAAGCCGGTTTGAGTTTCCCTTAAGTGGTAGAGAAAGTTGGCATATAAAAACCAACTCTTCTTCTTCTTGTTGTTTTCTTTTTTTACATCCTAACATTTCACTCTATATGTACTTTTCTCAAGAGTCTGCAGGGATCATGGCTGACATGCCATTTGTTTGAACCAGCACCTCCACATTGTTTGCTAGTTGTCCCAATTCCTGTAATAGTAAGGACTCAAAAAGTGCTGCTATCTTATGAACCTGAGCAGCCATGAACACACACTGCCCATGTGCAGGTATCAGCACATATAGACATATAAATGCACATAAGACTTTCACATTAATTTTTGTCAGTTGCTACATATTTACGTGTTTGCAAAGCTGTATTAAAGAAAAGCCGCTTCTAAAGGGGCAGCTTTGCTCTAAGACCAGTCACTTGGATTTTGAATTGTGGAATGTTATACACCAAAGTATTGTCCAGAATCAGCTTCTTAAGAATCAAAGCTAAAGTAAGAATTGCTGATAACTAAGGGAATTCTCAATGATATATTTATTGTTGTGTAGGAAAGGAAGTTATAATTATAGTTGGTAATTTAATTGTGGACTCCAGTGTTCCATATTTAATTTAAACATCACTGTGATTAGGCCTTCCTGCCAATGTTGCTTTTGTTACAGTAGGCTAGAAATCAATTTACGATCCTATTCAACTCCCACCAAGCTGGAATACCCAACTTAATTTATTTTAGAGAAATAGCTTCATTTAGCGAAACATTAAAAAAAAGATGTATGGTTTAAAAGTTTTAATGAAAATATGTTCTGATCTTTCTTTTACCTGTTTGGCTTTTGTAGTTCTGCCCTCAAGCAAAATAGAGATAGTTTTTGTTTAAACAAATGTGTTGAGAGAAACAGTGGGAGTTACTCTGTCATGGTTTTTGTATGTTGCTACCAGAATACAGGATTGACATAAAAACGTAAAAAAGGCCATGCTGGATCAGACCAAAGTCCATCAAGTCCAGCAGTCTGTTCCCACAGTGGCCAACCAGGTGCCTTTAGGAAGCAAGCAACAGCATTGTCCTGCCTGTGTTCCACAGCACCTCATATAATAGGCATGCACCTCTGATCCTGGAGAAAATGGGTAAGCATCATGACTAGTTTCCATTTTGACTAGTAGCCATGGATAGCCCTCTCCTCCATGAACATGTCCACTCCCCTCTTAAAGCCTTCCAAGTTGGCAGCCATCACCACATCCTGGGGCAGGGAGTTCCACAGCACCATCTCTCCCTGAAACCCATTTGCATTCTTTTATTTTTCAAGGATGATTGCAAAGATCTGTTACGATTTTATGTTACATAACATTAAAAACAAAACAGATCCCAATCCAACAGTCCCATTTAAGTCACATCTGCGCTGGTAATATTAGTAAGCTCTTAGGAAGAAAGGGGACTGAGTCCAGTGTCCACCTCTGTCCTCCTCAAAGGTTCATCAGTGTTATCAGTAGCCCCGGCTACTGTAAGGGGCCAGAACCAGTCATGCAGAAGTCCTTTATGCGTTCAATTCCTCATCCCACTAGGTACATGCATGCTGAAGCAGGTTTCTGCATGGCTTTGCCCTAATGGATTGGAGCAACAGTCAGTATCTGTAAACACAGAAAATAATTAAAATGCAACCATGTGGTTGACTGAAGTAATCCAAAATTAATCATCAAATATATAAAAGCCAAAAGAAGAATAGAACCTGTTCAAACTAACTCTATGTATGCTGAGAAACGTATTTTAAATGGTTTTTTATATTTCAGCACAAAAATGGCCAGTTTTGAAGGGCTTCGTTCTAGTTTGTTTTTATGTTGCAGAAGAAGGAAGAAGAGCGGCGGAGGCTAATCTGGTGAACTGGATTTGTTTCCCCCACTCCTACGCATGAAGCCATCTGGGTGACCTTGGGCTAGTCACACTCTCTCAGTCCCACCTACTTCCCAGGGTGTCTGTTGTGGGGAGGGGAAGGGAAGGTGATTGTAAGTGAGTTTGATTCTTCCTTAAGTGGTAGAGAAGGTCTGCATATATATAAAAAAAACCTCTTCTTCTTCACAGTCCAAATCCGACCTCCATGCACTTGGGTAATGTGTGCCCTTGCACCTGACTACCTCAGTCAAAGTCAGGTTGGGGTAAACCAGCTACTGCGCATTACAAATCGTGTGCAGTTTGACCCTAAGACTAATTTCCAGTTTCCAAATTAGACACGGATGTCGATTGGAGAGGGTTGCCTAACATGACTAACTGCATTTTTTTTTTTTTGCAGTCAAGTCACAGCTGACTTATGGCGACCCTGTAGGGTTTTCAAGACAAGAATCTTTCAGAGGTGGTTTGCGATTGCTTAATTCTGCATCACGACCCTGGTATTCCTTGGAGGTCTCCCATCCAAATACTAGCCAGGGTCAGGGCTGAGAGTGTGTGGCTGGCCCAAGATTACCCAGCAAGCTTCCATGGCGCGAGTGGGGATTTGAACCTAAATTTCCCAGGTCCTAGTCTGACACCTTAACCACTACACCATGTTGGCTGTCAACTCACTGTGTACTGAGAGTTTATTTGCAGAGACTAAGCCTTGCATAGGTTCTAATCATGTTAAATACCACAAAATTTAACAATAAAATATCTGTGGGTTCAATTGCGTGGGTCTTTCTAATTCATCCAATACGATGTTTGCGTGCCCCTGCCTATCTCAAATATCAGAAATGAAAATATATTAAATATATATTTACCAAATGGTCCATAAAAGTACGTGAATTGACATAATTTTGAAAATGGAGCATAAATACTTTCGGTAATTGTTCAAAATACAGTAAAATCACGGTTAGATCATCAGGATAGCATTTGCTATATACAAACTCAGCCTGTTGCAATAGCAATTTTGTACCCCATTGTGCAATTTTCATCAGCCTCGGTGTTCAAAACAAGGCAATTTGTCTTGCTGCGAGCGTAGAAAAAATTACACAAATTATGTCTCTATTTCTGCGTCTGCATATTCTTACAAATCTTAGGAAATGTTTGTTTGCTACCAGTCCTTCCTGAGGGGAAAATATATGAATAGGAATGGCGATTGTTGTTTTTTTTGTTGCAACGTTGGCTTCCATTTGACAGAGTAAATGTGTTGTTTTCATGCAGTTTAACAGAATATTTACTTCACTGGAAGTTCCTGAAATGTAGGTGTGTTTAATTATACATTTTAATGCCATTTAACAGAATTTTTATCCCACTGAAAGGTCTTGAATTGTAACTATGATTAATTTTACATTTTTAGCAGTCAGTCACATTTCACTAAAAAAAGTTTTCCAATAAAGTATATGCAATCTGTCCGCAAAAATCAAAGAAATATATACAAACTCTTGCCCTAAATTATTTTTGTAGAAACATGATATTATGTGTTATCCCGCTTGATTAGTAAGTATGCCACCTCAAGGAAGGGTTTTTTACAAGCAGCTTTTATAGATCTTTCCTATGCATTTGACTCCATATCTTGAACCCGACTATGGGTTAAACTGAAGCAGACCTCAATTGATCGGTGATTGTTGTGGTTAATTAAAAACCTTTATACCAATTCTTCAGCCCAAGTGCAGTGAAATAGTGAGGGTCATTTACCCGCTCATTTTCCCATTGTCCAGGGGGGTTAGACGGGTGTCTTTTAGCGCCATCCCTATTTAATTTGTATCTGTCCGATTTGCCAGCCTAAATTACTGGATATTTCAGTCCCTCTTTTACTTTATGCAGATGACTCAGTTTTACTTTCCCGAATCCGAGTTGGTCTTCTTCGGGCCCTGAAAAGGTTCCATAGTTATTGTTTGCACAAGGTATTATCTATAAATTTTATTAAAAATAAAATTATTAAATTTGCTCCTTGCTCTTCAACCAACAGAGAGACATAGATAGTTAATGGGTGAAAGATTTCTCAGGCTTCCTCGTATTTGGGTGTCTTATTTCATTCCACCTTGTCTTGGAGATGTTATAAACAACTGGCCACTCAGAAGTCTACGGCTACTACGAAGGCAATTTTCCAGGTTTTTTCCCTAATGGGGTGCATTATATTCCAGCAGCTATTAGAGTCTTTAATTCAATGGTGATTTCACAACTTTTGTCCGGTGCCCCATATGGATTTTTGCTGTGGATGATTTTTGCTGTGGACGATTCCATAAGTAGAGTACTTATGGACGATTCCATAAGTACGATTCCATAAGTAGAGTACAATCCTCATTTCTTCGAGCAATTTCATCTTCATTATGAAACTTCATTATAATAAACTTCATTATGAGTTTGGTCTTAGCTCAATAGAAACTTGTGCCTGGGTACGTGCCTTTAATTTCTGGTTTAATCTATTTTTTGAGTCCCCAGAGTGTAGCTTGGTAAGCTTAACCCTCAGGGACTCTTATCAGGCTCCTTGGCTCCAGATTTTTGAACAGAAGTTATCAAAAAGTTCATTGAGGGTCTACTGTGCAGGCACACATTGTGACTGCACAGGCACAGGCCAGCCATGGAGATGAGATCTGAAGACTTCTAGAGCTTTCTAAGGCTTACTGGGGGAGGGGGCTCCTCACCACCATCCACGTGATGGAGCTTCCTGCTGAAACTGTACCGTGACTCAGAGGGAGAGCCCTCTCCAAAGTCACCAAAGGAGTTCACGTGACAGAAAAAGTTGTTGAGATCTATCAATGGGGCCAGGAGGAAGGGAATGTGCCCCTATACTGTATTCTCTCTTTGAACAACGATTACAATAAGGGCAACCTGATTTCATCATCAAGTCTGTGCAGCTCCAGTTGTGGAGTGTGCGGTCAGCGTCATTGGATGGGGAGGCAAAAACGCTGGGAGGACAATATCCTGTCACAGGTGAAGCTGGGACACCACCTGGGGAAGGACAGTGAAGCTGAAGCGCATGACTATCTTGTCTGGGTAGCAGGTAGTAAAGAAGGGGTCTACTTGTAAAGCAGTGCGCTCATTGGCCCTATAGGCAGAAGTAATAGCTACCACAAAAGCATTTTGATAGGAAGTGAAGGCACAAGATATGTGGCAAGGGTTTAAATGGCTTATACATGAATTGGCACAAAGCCAATGAAGGACTCCCCTGAAGTAGCTGTTGCTATGTAAGTTACATTAAACATCTGCAATCTGTTGACAGAAAATGGATGTGCATATGTGTGTGTTGACAAGGCTCCTGGTTATAGAAATCTACTGGAGGTGAGGGGGGCACAAAAAAGCAACGTTTACTAGCACCGCTAAAATTCGTCGGCGGAGTTTAGGACTTGAGGTCAGAGATATATTTCTATTATATGCTACGCTGGTTTGTTTATCATAAACATTTTTATTGAGCATTATTTTTCCTTCCTGTAGTTTATAATCCAGTACTCCAGGGTTTTGGGCAATATTGCTTCTCAGTATGAATTACTTTGTTCGATGCTAGCAATTTGCTAGCATGTGATAAAAAAGCAATATGTAAAACACACAGTATTAAGTCACAGTCATAAAGAGCAAAACACTCCCATAATACAATACATAAGTGTACAGAAAAATAACAGTAAATAAAATCAAACATTATCTCATAAAGTTAAAAGTAAAATGTTAGGCTGAGCTTCTATAGGCAGTAATTTTACACAATCAAGTAACTAAATTCGATGTTTTATCACTTATTGTTTACCAAAAGAAAAACATAATCTAGTTTCTCCACAATGTTGTCGTTCCATAACCAAAGTACAATGGTTGTTCTCTCATTTAACATCTTCAGAAGACTGAAGGTTGCAGTAAAAGAGATCAGTGAAGATTTGCTTCACTACACACATCTTCCTCGTCCAGGCCCAAGTCTGTTTTCTGTAATAATATTCTCAGAGCCAGTATAAATGTTGCATTAATTTTATCGCTAAATTCAATAAGGGAACATTGGAAATCTCCCATATGCACCTTTGCCCTGACCTGGGCAGCCAGATCTCAGAAGCTAAGCAGGGTCATCCCTAGTTGGTACTTGGATGGGAGACTACCAAGGAAGTCCAGGGTTCCTACACAGAGGCAGGCAATGGCAAACCACCTCTGATTATGTCTTGACTTGTAAACCCCGTGAAGAAGAAGAAGAAGAGTTGGTTTTTATATGCTGACTTTCTCTACCACTTAAGGGAGACTCAGACCGGCTTACTATCACCTTCCCTTCCTTTCCCCACAACAGACACCTGGTGAGGTAGGTAGGGCTTGAGAGAGCTCCAGCACTCCAAACCACCACTACACCGCGCTGAGGGGTCTCCATAAATTGGCTGTGACTTGATGGCAAAAAAGAAAGTAAGATGCACCTTCAATTCACAGTGTAGACAATGAGCTCATAAGAACTGCACTATCCTGGTAACTGTTGCAGGCATACAAGGCCTGCTTGTAGCAGGGGCTAACTGTGCTGTAGGAAGTTCTTAAACATTATAATCAGCAGAAATGTGCTTTCTTAAGAGCTACATTTGACAAGTTGATTATGAACAGAGTATTTTCGACTGCCTAACAGGTTCCCTGCAAAATCAGCAGAATTCCTAAACAGAAGTTTAGGGGAGGGGCTGTGGCTCAGTGGCAGAGCATCTGCTTGGCATGCAGAAGGTCCCAGGTTCAATCTCTGGCATCTCCAGTTAAAGGGACTAGGCAAGTAGGTGATGTGAAAGACCCCTCTGCCTGAGACCCTGGAGAGCCGCTGACGGTCTGAGAAGACAATCCTGACTTTGATGGATCAAGGGTCTGATTCACCATACGGCAGCCTCATGTGTTCGTGTGTTCTAGTCTCCAGTGGCTGCATTTGATATAATGGACATCATCTGGTAATAGTCTTCCAAGGCTTGTCAGTTGTAAAACAGAAATGTTATGTTGAAAAGATTCAGTAGAATATGAAGTCTTAACAGATCTCAAAATGACTGGGGGGGGGGGGTACTGTCCGTACTGTCCTGACCTCGATGGTGCAGGCTGGCCCAATCTTGACAGATCTCAGAAGCAAAGCAGGGTCAGCTCTGGTTAGTCCTTGGATGGGAGACCACCAAGGAAGTCCAGGGTTGCTATACAGAGGCAGGCAATGCAAACCACTTCTGAATGTCTCTTGCCTTGTAAACCCTATGGGGTTTGCCATAAGTTGGCTGCAATTTGATGGCACTTCCCACCACTCCCACTGTCCTTACTGTACCAATACTGAAGCTGTAATAAATTAAGGTCCATCCCCAAGAATCTTGTTCTTTGTTTTAGGATGGCAACCTTCATGCACATCTGTTTGCGTTAGGGCTCTAAAGATCTTTGCATTCCCTGAGCATATAAATAAGTTTTGTTGATTCAGGCTATTCAAAGCCATTTACTGTTTTCCCAGTTCCATAATAAGGAATAAATTTAATTATAATGGAAGTATTTGTATACAATATTTTTTGGTAGTAAAGTCACTGAAATCAAGAAAAGGTTCTGATTTTTAATTACTTCCATGTTTTTAGCTAGCTGCTAATTTATAATTTTCAGTTGGTAAGATTAATCATTTATGTGCATCATCATAAAATGTAATTAAGTGATGTTGAGGTTCTATATGGGACTATTTAAATACCATTGTGAATATTTCCTCATCCTGGAACAGATGTTCATTTTTTTTTTTCATTTCCTTCTGTGTTCAGTCTACAGGAAAATTAGTTTCTTTCGTTCTCCCAGAATTTAAGATAAAGCTTAGTAAATTGTCTACAATTTCTTGTGTTCTCCCCCCCAATTTGAATTCAATTTTTGTTTCAAATTTACTTAAATCATCTTTCTAGAGAATAAAAGAAGTTATCCTGTGCCCTAAATTATGTTCTGGTGTGAAGCAAATTATACAGCTTGTCTTTCTTGTTTTAAGAAACCAACGGTGAACTAAAAAGTTCAAACAGGGCCTAAAGGATAACCATGCTGTAAGTGCCCTTTTGAGAAGCTGTGTTACATACTTGGCAGAGATGACAAAAATAGTTGATAATGCCATAATTTTTAACTGGCTTCATTTTATTCAATATACAACTTTAAACAATATACAACTTTCAGAAAACGTATTGTTAATTGGGAGTGCTGAATTTTTGAATTTTGGAAGGACTAAGTAAATAATATCATTTTGCCAACACTGCATTCATTTAAGAACGTAAGAAGAGCCTTCTGGATAAAACCAATGGTCCCCATGTAGTTCAGCATACTGTTTCACACAGTGGCCAACCAGTTGCCCTGGAGAGCCAAACGAAGAAGAAGAAGAAGAGTTGGTTTTTATATGCCAACTTTCTCTACCACTTAAGGAAGACTCAAACCGGCTTACAGTCACCTTCCCTTCCCCTCCCCATAACAGACACCCTGTGAGGTTGGTGTGGCTGAGAGAATGTGACTTGCTCAAGGTCACCCAGCTGGCTTCGTGTGTACGAGTGGGGAAACAAATCCAGTTCCCCAGATTAGCCTCCGCCGCTCATATGGAGGAGTGGGGAATCAAACGAACCCGGTTCTCCAGATCAGACTACACAGCACCAAACCACCGCTCTTAACCACTACACCACGCTGGCACCATGCTGGCTCAAACAGGGCATAGAGGCCAAGGGCTTCCCCTGCTGCTGCCTCCCAGCTCTGGTATTCGGAGGTTTGCTGCCTCTGTATATGGAGGGTCTCTTTACTCATTGGTATTCCCTTTTGTCTGTCCTATAGCTACTGCCCATCCACTTCATTGGGTGCCCCTGAGTTTCAGTATAATGGGAGAGGGAGGACAAGCTCCTTCTATTCACTTTATCAACTCCGTGCATAATTTTGTAAACCTCTATCATGTCACCCCATAGCTGTCTTTTTTCCTAAACTTCAGAGTTCCAGACTCTTCAGCCTTTCTTCATAAAAGGTGCTCCAACTCCCTCAATCGTCAGAAAAATACTTCCCCCCCTCTGTTGCTTCAATTTTTTTTTGAAAATACTGTATTATTGGATTACTATTTCCAACTATGAACTTGACCAACCAGCAGCTTGAACCAAAGGGAACAAAAGGATGTAGAAAGGAACGACCCAGTAAGACTTCTCACAGCTGTTGAATACCTGAATCCAGAAGGCGAGGGTGGAAATAATCCAAGGTCTTTTTAATAATCCCCAAATATTTCTGCATTGCTAAAACCTTTATTATAGGAACACAGAGAATGTTTTTTGTTACTGTGGCGGTTGAGGATTTAGCCCTATTTCTTCTTCCTTTTTATGGGCTTTTAAAGTAGAGTTGCCAGGTCCCTCTTTGCCACCAGTGGGAGGTTTGGGGGCGGGGCCTGAGGAGGACGGGGTTTGGGGAGGGGAGGGACTTCAGTGCCATAGAGTCCAATTGCCAAAAGAGGCCATTTTCTCCAGGTGAACCGATCTCTATCGGCTGGAGAGCAGTTGTAATAGCAGGAGATCTCCAGCTGATACCTGGAGGTTGGCAACCTTATTTTCAATAAAAACGTTCAAGAATAATTTAACATTGTGTGTGTGTGTGTGTGTCTTAGAGCAAGTGACAGCAAAGGAAACATGTGAATACACTGTTTGAGAAGTGCGCTGATGCCATTATGATATCTCACAACCCCTAAAAGTAGCAAAGGTTCAGTCACAGCCAACAAGGGTACACAAAGAACTCTTTCCAATTATGAACAATACTGGAGAAATGAAGTAAAAGGATGCCTGCTGCTGGAAGAAATGGTATCATCACATGGCAACTGTGTGACGGTTGCCCTTTTAGGTATAGTAACATTGGTAGACCTTAGATTGAAAATAGTTCTTGAGCCAGCATGGTGTAGTGGTTAAGAGTGGCGGACTCTAATCTGGAGAACCGGGTTCAATTCTCCACATGAGCGGCAGGCTATAATCCGGAGAACTGGGTTCGATTTTACACTCCTCCGCATGAAGCCTTCTGGGTGACCCCGGGCCAGTCACAGTTCTCGCAGAACTCTCTCAGCCCACGTGGAGGCAGCCAATGGCGAACCACCCCTGAATGTCTTTTGCCTTGAAAACTCTGCAGGGTCGCCATAAATCGGCTTTTAAATAAATCAGTGGGACTTGATGGCACACGCACGGACTGAATATATTGTTTGTCATCATGAACGTAACCGAGTTAAAGTATACATGGATGACCAGCATCCAGGAACCCTGCATTCTGTTACTGAAGTTTTAAGATCTAGAGCAGAATTGATTTAGAAGCCTCATATGTAGATGACATTTAAAATGAATAATTCCAAAGATTATAAGGTAGGTGGTAACTTTGTGTCTTTTCATAGATGGAGGGAGTAGGAGTTTCATAGACAGGAATAGATATTAGATCGCTGTCTTTTGAAAACTTTCAGGTAGGAGAGGGTGGAACTAAGTTTAGAGCCTATAGATGGCATTTATTCTTGAAAGTTCTTTCCAGCATATGAAAAATGTGTGAGCAATTACAGTTGGTGATGTTAACTGGAAGGGGAGAAGCAAACCATATATCATAAGAAATCATTTTTATCATTAACACGCTGACATTATCAGCAACAGATAAACTAATTATGTTAGGGAACTATTTATTGTATGTCGTTTAAGAGGACATTTGTGAATGAATGACAGCATAGAATTATGTGTGTGTTAAGTGCCGTCAAGTTGCTTCAAACTCATAGTGACCCTATGAATAAAAGTCCTCCAAAATGTCCTATCTTTGACAGCCTTGCTCAGATCTTGCAAATTGAAGGCTGTGGCTTCCTTTATTGAGTCAATCCATCTCTTGTTGGGTCTTCCTCTTTTCCTGCTGCCTTCAACTTTTGCTAGCATGACTGTCTTTTCCTGTGACTCTTGTCATCTCATGACGTGACCAAAATACGATACCCTCAGTTTAGTCATTTTAGCTTCTAGGGTCAGTTCAGGCTTGATTTGATCTACAACCCACTGGTTTGTTATTTGGCAGTCCACGGTATCCGTAACACTCTCCTCCCACACCACATTTCAAAGAAATCTACTTCCTATCAGATTTCTTCATTGTCCAGCTTTCACACCCATACATAGTAAGCATAGAATTACACTGTTCTAAATCCATTGAGTTATTTAAACTATGCAACATTATCATACTTGTAACTCAAATGGTTGTCAACAGAAGTAAGGTAATAAAGGCAGTAGTGAAAGATAATAACTGCTGTATGATCATTCTTGTTTTTGCCAATTTAGTATTGTAGCATTGTTGCCAAACAGATTTTTATTGTTTTTAGTTCTGGTTTTAGTATTTTTACAGTGCAAATGCTATGGTTATTATAATTTGATTGTTGTGGGGGTTTAGTTATTTAATATATGTTTAATATATATTGTGTTTTGAATTGAGTTCAAGGTCGTCACCTCTTTTACCAATGCAGATACGAAAAGCTGGATTAGGAACGTATTAACTAAATAGCCG
Source organism: Euleptes europaea (assembly GCF_029931775.1). Taxonomy (NCBI): domain Eukaryota; kingdom Metazoa; phylum Chordata; class Lepidosauria; order Squamata; family Sphaerodactylidae; genus Euleptes; species Euleptes europaea. The sequence continues at coordinate 12,056,189 of NC_079327.1, read as the reverse complement.
ACTTTTTGAGAATACAAGCAGCAAACCATTTTGTAAAAGAAAATCTTACTATTTTAGAAATGAGAAGTAAAGAATTTTTCGGTAATGTCTACATCATTGCTGGATGTGTTTCCTTCTGCTGTTGAAATACTGTAAAAGCTTTGTTATCCCGCACCCATGGGGAGCGGGGTATTGCCGATTAATCAGACTTGCTGGTTAATGGAGTTTTAATCCTATGGTAAAAAGGTAAAGGTCCCCTGTGCAAGCACCGGGTCATTCCTGACCCATGGGGTGGCGTCACATCCCAGCGTTTCCTAGGCAGACTTTGTTTACGGGGTGGTTTGCCAGTGCCTTCCCCAGTCATCTTCCCTTTACCCCCAGCAAGCTGGGTACTCATTTTACTGACCTCGGAAAGATGGAAGGCTGAATCAACCTTGAGCCGGCTACCTGAAACTGACTGAGCAGAGCTTGGACTGCAGTACTGCAGCTTACCACTCTGCGCCACGGGGCCCTTACTCCTATGACTGATGAATGTTTCTATATATGCAAAAAGGAAGTAGACAGTTACAACATTATTAAAGCAGTATATGTCTCATTTATAAAAATAACATGACACTGTTACAGACTAGCAATATTTTACTTCACTCCCCAACATCGCATGAGGGGAACAGTGGGGCCATATCGCCTGGGGAGAGGAGGGCTATATTGCCTGGTGATCAGCAACTACAGCATGATGACATCTCTTTCAGCTAGGGTTGCCATCTCAGGTTGGGAAATACCTGCAGATTTTGGGGGGTGGATCTTGGGAAAGGTAAGGTTTGGGAATGGGAAGGGTCTCAGTGGGTATAATTCACTAGAGTCCACCCTCCAAAGCAGCCATTTTTCTCCAGGGGGACTGATTGCTGTCAGCTGGAGATCAACTGTAATACCAACTGGAGGTTGGCAACCCTACTTTCAGCAGAACCCAGAAGTGGTTATTGCGCCAGGGGTGATGTTCTATCACTCGCTCAAAACTTTAACCATAGCATTTTGTGCGAAAGAGAATGGCCAAAAATGCATGGTCCCTTAACCCACTTTATTCCCTGTTTCAGCCAGGATCAAATTTACCCGGGCTGGGAGGGGGGGAAACTACGCATTACCTTGAACGAGCGGGGACGAAGCTGTGAGCAAATCGATCCATGTAAACAGAAAATGCGGGAGACGTGGAGTTCCTGTTTAGTTTGGCATGCCCCCATGCCCCCAGTGATTGGTCATTTCAAATTGACCAATGAGGGCCTTCCCTGCCCCGGGAAACGACCAATCACCAGGGGCGGGGATGTTGCAAGCTAAACAGGGACTCCACGTCGCCCGCATTTTCTGTTTACGTGGACTGATTTGCTCACAGCTTTGTCCCTGCTCGCTCAAGGTAATGCGTACAGTTTCCCCCCAGCCAGGGTAAATTTGATCCTGGCTGAAACGGGGAATAAAGTGGGTTAAGGGACCATGCGTTTTTGGCCAATGTCACACAGCATGATTATGTAACTTCCAGGTCATGCTAGAAGCAATGTCATCATGCTGGAGATGCCAGTTGCCCCTGCCCCATTTCATCCGGTCATCTCCCTGATAGGCAGCAGGCAACAGGAACGGGGGAAGGAGATTTCCTGTCCCTGTGGGAGGCTGGTAACCCTAGATGCAGTAATGCCCAAAGCATTCGTGTTATTGGAGCTGGAATTAGTGTTGTTCTCTAGGATCCTTGACCCAGATCCTACGAGCCAATGTCTAAACTTAGTTGGTCATAGGAGCAAACAGTTGGAGTGCTAATATATGATAAATACATTGTTTGTATTTATCTGATAAATATCAATGTTTGTACTTGGTAAGCACGGATGTTACAGATGAAGGGTAGTTAAAGTAATAGAACTGTATTTGTGAAAGACAAGCATGCTTGAAATGGCTGCTTCCACTGCTGTACTTACACAAGAGAGAAGTGCTAGAGACGAATATGAAAAATATGCTTAACATATTTAGGGGTGATCTTAATGAAATTAATAGAAATGAGCTGTGGAAGGAGTTGTTGGTTAAAATGCTCCGATGGTGAAATGGCCACATACTGGGAGCCAAACAGCGACTTTATTTTATGAGCTAGCCGTGTTGGTGGATCCTAAAGAATATTGTGAATTTGTAAGAATTTTTCCATGTGGAAATAATACCATCAAAGTTCTAATTTCGAGCCGGTACAGTGATTGATTACAAGCCTTAAAGTGCTATTTTATAGTAACAAAAAAAGTGTTCTTGTGATAAATGGTTGACTGAATATTGCTTGCTTGGATTTTTAAAATGAGGTATTGCCGCTGAAGTTATTTGTGTCTATGGGATTGCAACCTAGACTAATGCGAGCAGAACAATAGCTCAGACTCACTAGCTGTGTAGCATACACTGGATAGGAAGATGAAAGGTTTACAGCCCTTAGAAAGTAAGGCTTGGGGCTTTTAAATAAATTGGGCTATCCTTTTCATATTTTATGTCGATTGCTTCTTGCCGCACGTAGCGAGCGGCACCTGCAGCCAGGCTCATTGGTAATTTCCTGCCAACCCTGGCGTCCTAGGTCAGTGATGGCGAACCTTTTAGAGACCGAGTGCCCAAACTGCAACCAAAAACCCACTTATTTATCGCCGAGTGCCAATGTGGCAATTTAACCTGAATACCACCCCGAGGGGGCCCAGAGGGAGAGGCTAGGGTTGCCAAGTTCCTCTTCGCCATGAGTGGGAGGTTTTTGGGGTGGCGCCTGAGGAGGGCGGGGTTTGGGGAAGGACTTCAGTGCCATAGAGTCCAATTGCCAAAGTGGCAATTTTTTCCAGGGGAACTGATCTCTATTGGTTGGAGATCACCTGTAATAGCAGATCTCCAGCTAGTACCTGGAGATTGGCAACTAGTTCCTTAGTGTTTTCTCTCTACATATCAAGACAAATGGAAAGGTGTTTGGAGGATAGCTTGTGGGCACTTCAAAGGTGGAATAGGACTGCACGCCCCTCCGCCCGCACAGACCCAGAGGGTGCTGGAGAAGCCGCTGGAGGGAAAGAAGGAAGGAAGGAAAGAAGGGAAGGGAGGGGGAAAGGGAAGGAAGGGAGGGAGGGAGAGAAAGAAAGAAAAAGAGAGAGAAAGGGAGAAAGAAATGGAGCAAGGGAGAGAAAGAAAAGGACAGAGGGAGACAGAAAAAGAAAGAGGCCATTTATGCATGGGAGGTTTTGCCTTGGATTTGCCACTCGGTGGGGCGCGGCAGCAGGCTTGTGAGAGGCGAGCAGGGTAGGGCAGAGGGCGCCTCCTTCGCACCCACCGACCAGCCATGCCCCTCCGCCCGCACAGGCCCAGAGGGCGCCGGAGAAGCCGCCGGCCATGCCGAGTGTGAGCGCTCGGCTTCTGTTCCCCGCTCTCCCACCCGCCTGGCTGGCCGCGCACGCTCCAGCGGCGGCAATGGCGGCAGCTTCTGTGGGAGAGTCCGGGGGCCACCGCCAATCATGTCGGAGGTTCCCCACCCCTGGTCTACAGCCTCCCCCATCCGGGGTGGGGCAGAGCCGGAAAGACCAGTGGCTTGGAGGAACCGTGCGTGCCGGCAGAAAGGGCTACGCGTGCCGGAAGTGGCACCCGTGCCATAGGTTCGCCAACACGGTCCTAGGTGGTACTGGAAGCCCCCCTCCCTTCTAGTCAGTCCCCTGTGAACTAGGGAAGAGTTCACCTTCATCCAACTACTGTGGATCAGAAGGGGACCATGGCAGAAGGTCCAAGATTCAATCCCTCTTATCTTCGGTTAAAAGAACTGGAGCTACCTTGTCAGATTAGCCAACGCTGACCTTGACAGATCAGTGTCCTGACTTAGTGAAAGTAGGGTTGCCAGGTCCCTCTGTGCCACTGACGGGAGGTTTTTTGGGCAGAGCCTGAGGAGGGCAGGGTTTGGAAAGGGGCAGGACTTCAATGCCATCGAATCCAGTTGCCAACACGGCCATTTTCTCCAGGTGAACTGATCCCTATCGGCTGGAGATCAGTTGTAATAGCAGGAGAGCTAGTACCTGGAGGTTGGCAGCCCTAAGTATTATGCAGCATAATGTGTGTACGGATGGCTAGAGGAACCTTCACCCTGGCTTTATATAAGTATAAACCCTGTATAGAAGCCCTTATTTTCCCTCAGCGGCAGAAAAGTTTTTCTATCTTAATTTTCCTTCAGATTTTCCTGTGCAGCAATGAAACCAGTTCATGGCCTACTGATGGTAGTTGACATATCTCTTGCAGTTAAATCAGACAATTTTGTGGGGGGGATATAGGAGGAAATGTGCTCTTTGGTTCACAGAAAAACCTTCCAGCCACAATGATATGTTATCTTGCCAGCGCAATAACACACCTTGTTTCTTCAGCTTTGCCAGCTCTTTCGGATACTTCTTCATTGAGTCCATGAATATAAATGCTTAATTCCTTGGGGGCAATTGGCTCTATTAAAATAAAACATATGTCTAGCCACTGCCACTAATGGGATTCTGCTCTATTTTATATGGGGTATTGGATTCAGTGCACTGAAGTTAAATAGAAATGGCAGAAGGAAAAGATACTGATAATAAGAGTCTAAAACTGTTGGTTTACTGCATGTTTAGTAGTGCTGTTGCTATAACTTGGTAGTAACTAGGTCCAGCAAAGTAACTAGGCCCAGTATGCTGGCCACTGCAGAAGCTCAAAAGCCCATTTGTGCCCGTAACAGCATCCTGGGAGCCAGCGTGGTGTAGTGGTTAAGAGTGGTGGTTTGCAGCGGTGGACTCTAATCTGGAGAATCAGGTTTGATTCCCCATTCCTCCACATGAGCGGCGGAGGCTAATCTGGTGAACCGGGTTGGTTTCCCCACTACTACACATGCAGCCTCCTGGGTAACCCTGGGCTAGTCACAGCTCTCTTAGAGCTCTCTCAGCCTCACAAGGGTGTCTGTTGTGGGGAGGGGAAGGGAAGGTGATTATAAGCCGGTTTGATTCTTCCTTAAGTGGTAGAGAAAGTCGGCATATAAAAACCAACTACTCCTCCTCCTTCTCTCATATTAAAAGTGTATTCTTATGTATACCATAAAACAGATTCAATTCCAGTAGCATCTTAGAGACCAACAAGAATTTCAGGGTATAAGATTTTGGGAGTTAAAACTCCCCTCATCAGACACCATAAGTTAGCTAGAGAAAGTCAGGTGGTCCTTAGGAATTCTGGAGTCTGGTTTCCTTATGCTGTCCACATAATTTCATTCAGTAATTCATTGGTTCAGAATTAAGTGTGTCAAGAGTCTGAATCCACCACGAGAAACACATACAGTCAGTGTTATGTCTGCTTCATTGGTTACTAATTGGCTTTCAAGCTCAACACAAAGTGCTAATGGCTTAGAACCGAGGGTCCTTGAAAGGACCACCTCCAAGCTTATCAACCTGCCCATGATGTGCAGACCCTCACTGGTGGAAGAGGGCATCTTGGCCATCTTCTGGTCACTGGGGGTGTGGGGAAAGTAGGCATATAACTTGGTAGTAACTAGGTAATTAGTAACCAATGAAGCAGACATAACAGGTGGTTGTGAATTTCCTGCGTTGTGCAGCGGGTTGGGTTAGATGTCCCTGGTGGTCCCTTCCAACTCTATTATTCTAAGTACGGTAAGGTTAGTGGGCACACAGGACAGGACTTTCTCAGGATGTATGTCTAGATTTTGGAATTCTTTGCCCCATGAAGCCAATGTGCCCCTCCCCAAACCCCGCCCTCCTCAGGCTCTGCCCCAAAAACCTCCCACCGGTGGCGAAGAGGGACCGGGCAACCCTACTTCCAAAGAATGCATATATATGGCATTACACCATTTTCTGATCTTGTTTTATAGCTTATGCAGCTTATTGAAGTATTCAGCATACAACTGAGAAACTGTTTCCCCACTCAAAATATATAGTATTTCATTTGGCTCTTTCCAACAGTAAAACACACACACATAAGACCAAAGCAATTGTTTCTTCCTTCTGCTTCCACCATTATAATCCACCTGATTTTTAGCCCATTCCTCTCATCAGACGTATTTCAGTCCAAAAGACTGGTTTTCTAGCAAATGACAGGCCTTCTAGTACTTTTTGAAGTTCAAGGGATGTAGGATGCGAAACTGATTCACTGAAGCTTGACTACATTACATTGAACCCAATGCAAATTTTAAAGGACTCGCCTTTTTCCTTTTATTTTCACAGAGATGTAAATAGACATCAAGAAAAATAATTCATTCCCTCAATCTTTGTATAAAGTCTCTAATTTGTGGAAGGGATACAAAGAGAATAAAAACGTGTGATCCTTTTATTTACAGTGCAGGAACAACATAGCATTACTTGCAAACTAGGATCGAATTTACGAAGTGAAATATATGCCCTATCCTGGATGTTTAAGTTTGGGAAATCCATTTTGGTCAAACAGCATGAGATTATTTTGTATGTGTATAACTTATCAAAAGAAAATAAAACAGATTTTGCCTCTATGAGCTGGATTCGTTTCCCAAGTTTGTTTGTTTTTGAAGAGGTCAGATTTCCAATCATAAACTCAATCTTCTGATGTTCAGGAAATGAGAATTCTGTGTTTGGTTGTTATAGCTGCACAGAGTACTAAGTTTGTGCAGAAGCAATCTTTATTTCTTGTTTACAGAAAAGGAGAATTCGTTGCATCTGTTGGTTTTGGTTTCCCTAGCTTAAAATGCTGAATTCGCAGTTTTAACTGTCCTCAGTTTGTGTGAGTGAGGTTTCAGATATGGAGCAACGGTGGGAAATGAGCATAGCAGAGGACAACGTAGGAGACTTTCCTGCTAAAGGACTGTTGAATTAGAATAGCATTTCATCTGATTGGAGGGAGGTGTCCAGTTAGGGTTGCCAACCTCCAGGTACTAGCTGGAGATCTCCTGCTATTACAACTGATTGCCAGGTGATAGAGATCAGTTCCCCTGGAGAAAATGGCAGCTTTGGCAATTGGACACTACGGCATTGAAGTCCCTCCCCTCTCCCTCAGGCTCTGCCCAAAAAAACCTCCCACCAGTGGTGGGAGAAAGACCTGGAAGCCCTGTGTCCAGTGGGGTGCCACGGGGCTCAGTTCTGGGCCCAGTACGTTTCAGTATTTTCATAAATGATCTGGATTGAGGGGGTGGAGGGACTACTCATTAAATTTGCAGATGACACCAAATTGTAGGGTTGCCAGGTCCCTCTTTGCCACCAGTGGGAGGTTTTTAGGATGGAGCCTGAGAAGGGCAGGGTTTGGGGAGGGGAGGGGCTTCAATGCCGGAGAGTCCAATTGCCAAAGCAGCCATTTTCTCCAGGGGAACTGATCTATATCGGCTGGAGATCCATTGTAAGAGCAGGAGATCTCCAGCTACTACCTGGAGATTGGCAACCCTACCAAATTGGTAGGAGTAGCAAACATCCCAGAAGATAAAAGATAGAATTCAACGAGATCTGAACACACTGGAAAAGTAGGCAGATGTGAACAAGATATAATTCAACAAGGACAAGTGCAAAGTTCTACATCTGCATAAAAAAAAATGAGAAATACGCATACTGGATGGGGGATACACTTCTGGGTAGCACTGTGTGTGTACAAGATCTAGAGGTACGGGTGTACTGCAAGCTGAATATAGGCTGTCAGTGTAATGCAGTGGAGGGGGTGGGAAGGCTAATGTGGAGTGTATCAACAGAGGCATAACATCCAAATCGCAAGATGTCATAACACATTGGTCAGGCCGCACCTGAAGTACTGTGTGCCGTTCTGGAGGCCTCGCTTAAAAAAAGGATGTGGACAGAATCGAGTGGGTGCAGAGAAGAGCGACGAGGATGATCAGGGGCCTGGAGACCAAGCCCTACAAGGAAAGGCTGAGGGGGTTGGGAATGTTCAGTCTGGAGAAGAAGAAGAAGAAGAAGAAGAAGAAGAAGAAGAAGAAGAAGAAGAAGAAGAAGAAGAAGAAGAAGAGTTGTTTTTAAGTGTGAATAGTTCAGCCAGCTCTATAAGAGTGCTGAGGTGAGCATTTGCCCAAAGGTCTGTGAGTTCTCGAAGGCCTTACCCAGATTTTGTTTTTCCAGTTTTTCTTGAAAAAATGTAAATGCCAGAGCTAGAACATTTTCCGTTGGCTTGCCATTAAATACCTTTTAAACATGATTTCATGACTAATAAATATAAAACAACAATGCAGTGATATAAGTTCATGTTTCTCACCCTACACCAACCATCTTCATTCAGAACCATCTTCTTAAGGTTCAGATCTTATTAGGCTCTGATTTAGTACTACTTTTCAGTTTCAGCTGTGGGTTATGCCTGTATATTGGTGCCCTGAAATCTTACAAGGTGCCAGACAGAGCACCGGTAGTCTTCTGGAAGTAATCGTTCGGAAAGCTTGAAATTTATTGTTGAATTTTACAGAACTTGTGTTGATGTTGATTAATTACAAAACTCGATTAAAGCTTTTTGTTAATATTGAGAACCAGCACTGTCAGATTCTAATCCCCCCTCTTGCCATGAAAGCTGGCTGGGTGACCTTGGGCTAGTCACACACACTCAGCCTAATCTACCTCACAGGGTAGTTGTTGTAAGGATAAAATGGAAGAGAGGAGGACAAAGTTAGCTGCTTTAGGTCTCCTTAAGGGAGAAAGGCAAGGTATAAATGAAGTAAAAATATTTAAATATTTAATTTTGCCAAAGCAAAATGGTTATTTTCTCTCCTGAAGGACATAACATTACAAAGGAAAAAAAAGAAATGGAATAATCACTATCTTATTACATACAATGATTTAAAAACTGGTTTTTCAAGACATAAACTAAATGAAATCTCTTACAGCATGTTGCAGAAAGTAGTAATATTTTCCCATGATGATATTGGTATATAGAGGAGCTTCACTTTTGCTGGGGAATTGTAGATAAGGGCCTACCAGTAATCATTAACAAGCTGCTTCTGTCCTCCGTGTCTGGAAACAAACTAGAGTATATGGCCATCTGAGACCTGGAAAGGACTATAAAGAGATATAGATCAGAATAGGATAATTACTTTAGGCAATATCTATTTGCAATAACTCAAGAGTTACACGTTAAGAGATAATGAATGGGCAGTGTTGCTTATACAAGCTGAACCACATATAATATAAACTCAGAGTAATGCTTGTGGAGGCGATTTGCAAAGGGGTATTCCTGCATCCATTTGTGGTTGTGCCTAGTACTGACAGCATTTTGGGAACAGGTGTGATAAACAAACAATCAAACACATTACATGAAAAAAACCTTGCCTGTTATGTAGCCCTGGGGCACTGCACAGTCATTTTATCAGATGCTGAAAAAAGGTAATTTGTCAGTCATCTCAGCAAGCAATTGGTGGCAAGCAATTGGCAGATTTACAGAATGAGAAACCCTTTAGAACCACAGCAAAGGCATTTGTAGAAGTAAAATTGAATAAAATTATCGGGGAAAAATATTTTGAAAACTTTGGGTTGGATCCAAAGGTAATTTTCCACTAATGGAATTCATTTTAGTCGGGGCTGGAGGGGGTGTTTGCTAATTCTCCCATCCTACTGCTAGGGTTGTCAGGTCCTTCTTCGCCACTTGTGGGAGATTTTTTGGGTAGAGCCTGATGAGGGCAGGGTTTGAGGAAGGGAGGGACTTCAATGCCATCGAGTCCAATTGCCAAAGAGGCCATTTTCAGGTCAACTGATCTCTATTGGCTGGAGATCAGTTGTAATAGCGGGGGATCTCCAGCTACTATCTGGAAGTTGGCAACCTTACCTACTGTGGGTGTCAGTTTTGTTCTTTTGCTCTATCTGAAGGTCCCATGTCTCCTAGGCGCACATGGGAGGGGGTGTTTCGTGTGCTGCAGAGGGAGAAGGGGGAAACGTCCCTCACATGAGTGTTGGGCTGGCCCACTGATGGGACTATGGGAGAAGAAAAAGAGCATTTATTATAACTAACTCCCCCAGTAGCTCCCTCCCCCTTAAAAGGAAGTTTTTAACCTCCACTTTGTTTTGTATACAGGGGATATTGTCCACCTGTCTCTGCTGCCTTCCTTAGGGTTGCCAACCTCCAGGTACTAGCCGGAGATCTCCTACTATTACAACTGATCTCCAGCCGATAGGGATCAGTCCCCCTGGAGCAGTGGTTCCCAACCTTTTTTTGACCAGGGACCACTAGGACTTTTTTGTTCGGTGCAGGGACCCCAAGGTTCAAAATAAAAATTCTGAGAATTTGAAAATAAACTTTAATCATAACTGTTAGTTAAACATTAAACTTAGAATAATATTTGAATATATATTTTTATAAAAGAGAACTTTTAATTGAAAATATTAACTTATTATGGGTTTATAACTTTGTTTCGTGGACCTTAATTTAGTTCTCGCGGACCCCTGGGGGTCCACGGATCCCTGGTTGGGAACCAGTGCCCTGGAGAAAATAGCCCTAACTAAATTGTAACCAGTAACTTGCTATACAAGTATCTAGGAGTATGCAGCTTCACTTTGTGTCAGAAGCTCTCAAACTTTGGGAGGAAAGAGCAATTTCACCTTTACAATATACTAGAGCATGGAGGTTTGAGACACCTTTTCTTGGGTGACGCTAGGAAGAATAATCATTTTCAGATGTCTGTTGTTTTTCCAACTGAAGCCTTTAGCACTTCAACATTGTACCACAGGAAATAACTCCAGGTTGAAAAGGGCTCGTGTGATAAATGACGGTTCTGTGACTTAGTAAGACATAACAAGGTTTCATCAGCTCCTCTGAGGATAAGATGGTGGGGCAGATGAGGCCAGCAGATGGATAGCTGTATACTAAGTAGGTTAGATGGCAGAAGGGCCACAGAGTAAACAGTACTTGATCAACCAGCTGCCAGATAACCGCTGAAGGACTACTGTAAATCTAAACTCATTGGAAGTCGATGGGCAAGGGCAATAAGAAAATTGTGTGGGTAGAAATGTGTTCTGGTACAACAAAATTACTCCACCCAGGCTTGTTGGTTCTGTGGTGGGTATTTTTTCTCTCTCTGAAGATAATTTTCTTAGGGTGAATATTTAGTTGGCATTCCTTGTTCGGTAGACTGTTGGGTTTGAGTATAGACTGTTGTAATAGTCAAGATCTAAATTTAGTCATTATGGGGTTAATGTATTTGTTTAGCAACATCATAGACCCGACCTCAAAGTGTAATCTGGCTTTTAGCCAATCCTATGTATTATTTGGTGTGTTTGAGAAACTGATTTGCCAGTTTGAATTACGTCATTGTTTGAGTTGGTTAACGAGCTCAATTGGTTTCCTGTAGAGATTTTAGTAAAATGGCTAATTTGTAACTCGTATAGCCACTTGCCAGCCGTGCCTAATTTGCTTGTTGGTATGTAACCTAATGTTTTAGTAAGCCGACTATGTAGAGCTTAGGAGTTTATTGTTTTATCAGGAATTTCCCGTTTTACCTTTTCCTTATAGACTAGATAAAGTTTGTTACTTTGATTAACAACTACCGTCTCAGCGTTATTATTTTCAACATAGACTACTCAGAATAAAAAACCCCGCTCAACCATAAAGCTCATTGCCTCGGGCCAGTTAATCAATTTCACAGGATTGTTATAAATTGCTGTTAAAAATATATGATTGCTTTCCATGGGGGGGAGGAATATAAATGAATGGTTCTTGATTCTTTTCAGAAAAAATGTCCTCCGTGCCTACTGAGGAGGTTGTCTTACCCGTACTTCCTTAAAGCCCTTCACAGTATGTCCCTGTGTGCCAGTTGTCATTGTCAGGTTGCTAGTTGTCGTAGCCCACCTGGCATCAGCTAGAGCCTGTATCTTTTCCATCACAGCTCCCACCCTACGGAGCAGACTCCCTGAAGAGATGCGAGGCACCTTTAGAAGAAGAGTTGGTTTTTATATGCCGACTTTCTCTACCTTTAAGGAGTCTCAAATTGCAGTTGTGATCCCGGGATGCGGCCAGCCCCTACAGCCTCAGGACTAACCCCTGCGCTCGGCCCGCCCATTGCCGCGGGCAAACATACCCTCACGCCACCCTCCAGATTGCAGGGAGCGCCCAGCTAGCAGCAGCAGAGCCGGAGCCAGGCCTCCAGCAGGCCTTCCGGCTCGGGAGGAGGCGAGGCAGCCCGGCGCGAGGCACACCCAACTCTGCTCCAGTGCGACGTGGCATCTGAAGGGTGGGCAGGTGCCCAAGCATCTGGCAGCCAGCCTGGTGGCCCTTAGGAATGCGCAGGTGGTGAGCGTACCTGCCGAGGCAGGGGGCGGGGCCAAGACAGGCCAGGAATCCCCACCCATGAGGCTGCCAAGCCCGGTCTTTAAGGGGAGGGACCAAGAGGGAGTGGGGGAAAGAAAGGAGAGGAGGAAGGCCAGGGAGGAAGGGCAGTCTCAGCCGTCCAGGCCCAGAGAGAAGGACGAGCGGACTGATGCTGCTGGGAACGGGGACAGTGCTGTATTTTTTTTTCTTAACTCTTTATTTTTATACCAACAACAACAACAACAAAATAAAAATAGAACAGTAGGTTAAACATCGTACAGTTGAGATATGTTTCTTTTTTTTAATAATATTTTTTTTATTTTCTTCATTTAACATATCAACAGAAGCAATATCCAATACTAAAAATAATAGTAATAATAAAAAAACAAGTTATATCACTAATTTAACAATAAGATGACTTCCCCCTCTCCCTCTTCCATCTAAAAATGAATTGTATAAACCTTTGCTAACGGAACTAATCCCGATATTATTTTAATTAACCTGTTCTTATCCTATCCAACATTAAGTCAAAAACCAATGTAAAACTAATACAAACAGTTGAGATATGTTTCAATACTCGGTTCCAATATATGTTCCAATGTTATTGTCAGGCGCCAGCCTGGGAAAGACGCCCAGTGGTCCGGCCAGGTGGCGTTTCAAGGTCTAACTGTTATTCAGCCCTAGCTCTGTTTAGTCTTTGATCGCTTCTGGGAACGAATGTTATCTAGGGGGTTGCCCTAGCCGCCAGTAGTCATCCTGAAAGTTTACTTTTGCCTTTACATCACCCATACCTTTAGTTTTCCTTCCATTAGTATCCTTGCTAAGTTTCAAGTCAATTTCTGTAACTCGCTGTATGTTTCCTAATAAACCAGCTTTCGTAGGAAGACCTGCCTGGAAGTCTGTTTGTGGGATTTATCTGGTGAGTCCAGAGCTGACATTTATACATCAGTGCATTTTACAGAAATCGTACCATTTTGCAGAACTTAATAAATGCAAATCATATGATAGTTTTGTGGGCATCGTTTGTAGAGTAATATAAGTTATTTATTACTTTGAGTTGTGACGATACCTTATCTAAAATTAAAAGGTTCCACACTTTCTCATACCACTGCCCAGTAAAAGGCATCTTTGCTTTTTTCCAGTACGAGGCAATCAGAAATTTTGCTGCCAGTAGCAGTACTGAAATCAGTTCCCTTTTTTGGGTAGAGAGTTGATGTATATCAAATTTTTCTAGTAGGACAATTAAGGCACCATGAGGGACTTTGTATTGCGTGATTAATTCTATCTCTCGCAAGATCTTGTCCCAAAATACACTAACTTTTGAGTTGCCACAGCCTTTCCAGCATAAACCTGAGTGCCCTGCTATGATATGATGAAGGCGAGAAGGCGTGAGATACCACTGGCTCATGATTTTATAAGCTAGCTCTTTAATGTTGGTAGAAGCTGATTTAAGAGGATACATCTTCCAAATAGATGTCCAATCAACCTCAGACATATTAGAATTGATTTCTCTCTGGGGGGGAGTGCTGTCTAACTTCCACCAACCTATTCTGAGGCCTGCCAAAGCTCTCCTTCGAGAGCCCCGACCAACCCACACCAGCGTCAATGGGGGGCGGGGGGAGAAAAAGGGAAGGAGATAGCCAGGATCCGTTGTCAGCACGGACCCACCGTAACCCAGCTCTAACCCCCCAAAAATGACCAGTGGGGCAAGCCAGAGCACCACAATCACCTTTCCTTCCCCTCCCCACAACAGGTACCTTGTAATGTTGGTGGGGATGAGGGAGTTCTGAGAGAACTGTGACTAGCCCAAGGTCACCCAGCAGGCTTCATGTGGAGGAGTGGGGAATCAAACCCGATTCTCCAGATTAGAGTCTGCCGCTCTTAACCACTGCACCTTTCTGGCTCTCTGAACATAAGAGAGGCACTGCAAGGCTACTGTTTGCAAGGGCTTTTAAAAGGGTGTAACCTGCAGTCCTTTTTTTTAAGAAGGGGAGAGGATTAGTGTATTTGTTATTTATATTTAAATTTGAATTTGTGGGCCACCTTGAGCTATGGGAAAGGCTGGGTACAAATATTTTAATAAATAGGTCAAGATTCCCTATGAATTTTCTCCTGATTCCCCTGGAGTACTTCAGCATCCATACCACAGCTTCTTAGTCTGGTATAGCTCAACATTTCATCGCCTCCATGGCAACCATGGGTATGTCTCAAATTATATCTGGCTTGATGATGCATTTGGGAGGCTTGATTTGGTCCTATCCTCCGTTTTCTATAAATATCATCTGGAAATGGGAGGATTTGATATAGCTTCTCTGCATTTTAGAGTTCATTGAGGTTATGGCTCATACAGCCTGGTAACCCCGCAGGGATGGAATGTCACTTAGGTTGATCTCTTTTCAGACATTAATGAATGCGTGGGGTTTCCTGTTCTCTGGGAGATTTCTTGCAGAGATGATTGGCAGACCTGTTCGATGGAATGATCTCTGTAATGAAGAGATCCAGGGTGGTTTACACAATTGCTCCTAGATGCCCTTCCTTACTGTATGGATCCTATTCAGTTCCCTGGTGAACTGAGGAGCTGGGAGTAATGGCTTGAGTGTTGTTAGCAGGAAACATGACAAATTCAACTGGATACATATAAAAACTGATATTAAAGACTACTGGATGTTGTTGACTACATTAAAGAAGGCTTATTTCTTTGTGCCTTTTCACCTGTTCATTGTCATCCAGCACAGCTATTCCTAGTGGTTACAGGCCCATTTAATCTTTGTTTGAATGTGGAGTTGGAGAGGTCCTCTGTGGCATGTTGAGTCCAATTCGCTAAACATTTTGTAGACGAAATAACTCACATCTGTTCTGAGTTATGTGCCAGTTTAGCTGAATTGTGTGTTGGTCGGCTCCTTTCACGTATGCCCAAGGAGAGTCACTGACATGCTGCTTCATCATTGTTGGATGTCAGTGATGCCACTATGGACTCGGGTACTGTTGCTAAGCTCCCGGTTTCTTGAGTTAGGCCTTTTAAAAGGTGGTGTAGTGGTTAAAGTATTGGAGGAGGATCTGGGAAATCCAGGTTCAAATTCCCACTCTGTCGTAGAAGCTTGCTGGGCCAGTCACACATGCTCATCCTAACCTACATCGCAGGGCTATTGCGAGGATAAAACGGAAGAGAGAGAGATGTGATCCACTTTGGGACACCATTGGGGAGAAAGGTGGAATATGAATAAAGTAAATAGCACACAATAAATAAATATTATCTGCTAAGAGCACATAAGAAATAAGTGGAATAATAGCTGGAATCACGGGTTTTGTATACAGCTGCCCAAACTGTACAAAGATTTTCTTTTCCTTTTTAATGGCTGAACTTCAGAATAACTGGCATAACTCCATTTTATATTCAATAATGACCTTTTAATTTTGGAAAAAATATGAATTAGTTATTTGTGTGTGTGTGTGTATTATAGTAGTATAGGTTGAGTATCCCTAGTCCGGACATCTGATATCTGGACTGACCCAAAAACTGGATGTTTTGAGCTGGCAAGCAGGCAGATCCGCACCACCGGGCCTCTCCTGACTTTGGAGAGGCTGGGCGGCGCAGATCTTTCTCACATCCACGCTGCCCGGCCTCTCCAGACTTCAGAGAGGCTGGGTGGCATGGATGTGACTTCAGAGAGGCCGAGCGGTGCAGATCTGACTCACATCCACGCTACCCAGCCTCTCTGAAGTCTGGAGAGTCCGGGCAGTGTGGATCCGGCCACCATTTCTCTCGCCTCGGCGCTGTTTGGCACCGACCCGGCGTCTGGACTTTCTCCCCCAACTCAGGGTTCCACAGGGCCCACAGCACCTACCAGGAGGAACCAGGAGACCCCAGTTTTCAGCACCGCTGCTGCTGCCGTTTCTGCTGCACCCACCTCAGCTTGACCTATAGGGGCCAGCCACAACCCCGGGTCTGCTGCCAACAGCCCCCATGGAGCCCAGGCTGCCAGGCAAGGCCGCAGGGCTGCAGGACAGCCCGAAGCTCTCCTGGCCGAGGACGGAGGCGCGGCTGCGAAGCAGGAAGGCCTCTATGGAGGCCAACGAGGTCGAGGAACCAAGCAGAGCAGCTGAAGGCAGGGACTACTGACGCAGGAGGGTCTGACAAGCCCAGCCCCGAAAGGGACAGGAGAGAACAATTCGGGGTGCGGCATTGGGATCAATCGGGAAAGGGGGAGCACCTGAGGAAGAGAGGGAAAGGAAATAAAAAGCCAGGAAAACAGCCAGCCAGGTAGGAGAGGGGGAGCTACGTCAGCCCAGGGCTCTGCAGGTTGAGAGAGAGCGGAAAAGGTGGCACGTTGGAGAGCAGAAGGACCACAGCGCAGCTCCAAGGTCCCATCCCAACTCTGAGGCTGGCTGAGGGAGGAGATAAGAAGTCCAAGGTGGGTGAAAGAAGCGTGGGGTGAGGGGAGCCTGGGCATGACCGGCGCTCTGGGAATAGAGGAGACAGGAAGGAGCTACAGGTCGTGTATCCCTTATGTATATGCAGATATTCCAAAATACAGAAAGATCCAAAATACAGACCACTTCTGGTCCCAAGCAGTCCGGATAAGAGATAGTCAACCTGAACAACCATTTCTTTCTGCCATGGGCTTTGTAATAACTATAATTACTTGGGTGCCAAATGTAAACTCACCAAGTTGGCCCCCTTATGGAAACTGCATTAGTTTTTGTGGCGGATGCGGATAATAATCTAATTCAGCCCTTCTTTGCACCACGGGTCTATTTCAAATGCAGTTTATCTATTTCAAGTTGCAAGTTACATCCCAAGGAGCAGAAGTGTTTTCCTGTGCACTGCTTTAAGTATCATTATTGTACATTTTATAATAATTACCCCAGTTGAATAGTTTTCATGATAAAAATGGGGGAAATGATGTTATAAAATGTATGCTATAATCAGATTGTGAGCACATTTTCCCAGTTTTAAATGCTCACTGTGCTTGAAACACGCAACCGTGCGACAGGTCGGCAGAGGAGAAGGGATTTCCTGGGCCGTTTTGGGACTTTCACAATTAGAAATGAGATTAGAAACGGGACGTTGAAAATAGCGGACTTGTGTCATGATTTCCTTTTAATTCAGCCCTTATGATTTATCAGAAAATATTAATACACTCTGAAGACAGATGTTAATGGTTTGGTAATGGCTGCTTCTTGACAGTTTAATTATAAGTTTGCTCTCAGTTGGGTGCATTTTGAGCATGTTTGTATGAAACCGGCTATTGTGTACTTGTGACAGTTCTTCATTGGTTGAAAGATTGTATTGATTTTATGTGGTGTCTTGACCCATCGTGAGAGTAATGGTAGCTCCAATAATGGTCATGGCAACTAAAAATAGTACCTGTTAATAGCTATTAAAAGAAAAAAAAATCCCAGTGTTTAAGAGCCCATTCCTGACGGGAGGGGGGCGAAGCTCCTTTAGGAGCCGGTGTAACCTTGCAGCGGCTTAGGTGCCACCTTATCCAGGCACCGCCAGCCACTGCTGCCCCCACTGCCCCAGAAGGGAAAGCCTGCGCTGGCGTGCAGGTGGGGATGTTTCCAGAGAAATTCCCCGCAAATGTGTGAAGGTTAAAAGGCTGTACTACTAATGACACTGAAATATTCTACTTGGGTCCCCCTTCCCCCAAATAAAAGAAAAAAGGGCAACGTCTGGACATCTTGTCGATAAAGTTCTTGTTGGTCGTGGTGGTCCCCACAACTGCTATCCAAAGCTTGAAAAGAAATGGCAAGCAAATAGTCATCTACCGCCATTTATGATGCTGGGAATGGCCACTCGTTCATATCCGGCCCTCATAACAAATGAGTTGGACACCCCTGCCTACACAGCTTCTAGCAATGTCAGTGGCAGGACCAGTTATCCCCCAAGAGTCCCTGAGATAGAGTACCAGTGGAAAGATTTTATAGGTCAAGCCCACCCAATGACAGACAGGATGATCTTAATAGGCAGGAGGCTAATTATGGATAGAGGCACTACCTGTAGTGTGCTAAAAGAAGGTTAATTAGGCTTTGGAGAATTAAGACCAACTTTTAGAATTGAGCCTGGAAACCAATTTGTAGAGGCAGCGCAGTTCTCCTGAAACACATTTTATACAGTCACTACAACAACCTACAATAATTAGAAAACAGACCTCAACATTTTGTATCAATTGAAATTTCCACACACTTTTTAAGGATCTCCCGGTACAACTCATCCCAGTAGTTACACCTGATGTTACCTGACGAACAATATCTGCCAAATTCCTACTCTGTCATAATGGCGATCGTACATCGTCATCTGGCTCATAGTAGCAAGAGTCTCTCCCCCTTTCGCTTGCTGTTCAGTTTTCCTGAGGGCACTCAGCACTACTAAACAGTCTGAGGCATATTGTTATAAAACAGATCAAAACTGTCTGGCTCTTTAGAGAGGGAAATCCTGCCAGAAATGTTTGAAAACTTGACCTGTCCTGGAGGCAACTGGGAAGCAATGTGAATGATCATTTCCAAATTTTACCCAAACCAGACTCAGAAATCTGTTGTTTAATGTAGCTTTGCCAGCCCGATTCTCCAAAGGCAGTCATGGCGAGCAGGCGGAACAAGACATATGCTGTTAATATTTCATGTTAGGAAAAACAATTGGACTAATAAACAAATCACAGTTATTAAGAATGCTCAGGGAATTGGGAACAGGCCACGCTGGGAGTATTCTTCCTGTTAGCTTAATTCTCCTCTGCTGAGAAAATATCTAAATTATGCTTTCGCACAGTGGCATTGTCTTTGCTTCTGAGTCAGAATGATCAAATTTACTCCATTGGGGAGTTAATGTTATTTTGTTAGGCGATATGGAAAGAGGTGCAAATTATTTTTCTAGGGTATTTTTTTTTAAAAAAAACAACTCATTTGTTATAATCTTCTCAATATAGCCTCAGGGTGATCAGCGAATCATCACAAACAAACTGCATCGGTTGCCTCTTCTAAAATGCTGACAATGCATAGAGGTTTTTTTTGGGGGGGGGGAGATATGGAAATGCTACTTTCCTGCTTAGCAGCCACATATTGTGTTTTATTACAAAAGGTATAGATTTGCTTTATGCATCAAATAAGTTCGTTTGTTTCTGAAGATAGCAGACCAATGCTGGCTCACTACATGTTCAAAGGAAAATATCGGATGTAACTCGAGAACAAATTCACAGACTCTTAGAGATTCTATGATAAATTGGTGACATTGTCACCGGTTGGATAGGCGGGTCCATAGCTTTCGTTGCTGTATGTGTTCCCCAAAGGCAAAAGCCTTTCATACCATTTGGCACTCAAGTGCCCGTTCTTCTCTTCCTCAAGGAAGGAGCAAGTGGCCATTTCCAGCATCATAAATGGTGGTAGATGACTATTTGCTTGCCATTTCTTTTCAAGCTTTGGATAGCAGTTGTGGGGACCACCACCACCAACAACAACATTATCGACAAGATGTCCAGATGTTGCCCTTTTTTCTTTTCTGAGAGCCAGTGTGGTGTAGTGGTTAAGAGCAGTGGTTTGGAGCGGTGGAGTCTGATCTGGAGAACCGGGTTTGATTCCCCCACTCCTGCAGCGGAGGCTAATCTGGTGAACTGGATTTGTTTCCCCACTCCTACACACGAACCCAGCTGGGTGACCTTGGGCAAGTCACCCTCTCTCAGCTCCACCTACCTCACAGAGTGTCTGATGTGGGGAGGGGAAGGGAAGGTGATTGTAAGCTGGTTTGAGTCTCCCTTAAGTGGTAGAAAAAGTCAGCATTTATTCTTCTTCTTCTTCTTCTTCTTCTTCTTCTTTTTGGAGGAGGGGGGACCCGAGTAGAATATTTCAGTGTAATTAGTAGTACAGTCTTTTAACCTTCACGCATTTGTGGCTGTGGATTTGCGCGCTTTGTTCATGATGGACATGAAGCTAGCTAGTTTGCTGTGCTTACCCTCTCCCTCCTCCAGACATACGCAACATGCAACTCCTTGGCTTCAGAAGACGTCAGGTTCCTATTTGCCATAATGAACAAACACAGGTTGCCTGGGCGAACTGGAGTTTCTTTCCTCCCCACAAACAAGGATTCTAAACTAGAACATGAAATCACAGTATCTAAATGTAGCTTAGGGGGCCACCCAATCCTTTTTTCAGGGACAGAAAAACAAGCTCTTGAATGGCAAATGGTGCTTGTGGGAGGGTCTGGTTTGTCTTTTTCTCCTTTTCCCCTTTTGCAGATGAAACGGACTAGGATGAGTTTGTTTGCTTTTTAGAAATGTTTGTTTCTTTTCTTTCTCTTGGACAACTGATAACTAACCTCAAGCGTTTCTTGTTTGGAGTTTTCACTTCCTTCCCTTTTTTTCCAGCTCCACACGTGTTTTGCTCCCTCTAATGGTCGACTTGATATCATACAACTTTTAAATCTGACATAAAAACCTGAAGTTTAAATCTGCAGGGAGATACACTGCACTTAAAAGCTGTTTGATATCGAATTGACCAATAGAGAGAGCAAAACATATGCAGAATTGACCCCCCCCCCAAAGAAACAGGAACTTACAAGCGAGGAAAATGAGAATGTGGAAAAGCCCCATGGTCTACTCAGAAAAAGTCTCAAGTTATTCAATGGGGCTTTGTCGCAGGAAAGTCATTGGGATTGCATCATGATACAGCGGGGCTGTTCCTTGGGATTTTTCAATGATTTTACCAGTTTTAGGCTCTCAGATGACTGTTGTCCTGTACTCGCAGGGGGACATCCCGGGGGGTCCCATTCCCCCCCCATTTACCTTAGAGTGAGGCTGGGGGGGAAGCCTCCCTCACCTGTTTGCGCCCCCCACTGGAGGGGCTTTAGGCAAGCCAGCGAGAGCAGGGGGGAGGCATCGCTCCCTCACCCACTTGCCCGCACACCTGGAGGGGATTTGGGTGAGCCAGCAAGATCGGTGTGGGGAGGCCTCGCTTGCCTGCTCACTCACTTGTCCAGAGTGGCTTTGGGCAGCTGATGGAAGCGGGGTTGTGGGGGGCATGGCCTGCCCAAAACCACTCCGAGTGAGGGAGGCCTCCCCCCCCCCGCTCGTGCTGGCTTGTTCGAAGCCACATGGGGCTCAGTGTGGATCCCTGCGGCAGCCGGCACTGCCACTTCGACAGGTATCTGCATGCAGGGGGCTCACTTTGGAATTAGATATATAGATTTACTCGAAAGGAAGAGAACCCTGGATATAAGACAACCCCTTAAAAATATTACACACACAAAATTATTGGACGTAACTGTAACTTAAGAAAATCCCCTCTAGTCTTGCCTTTGAGTAAATACAGTAATTGTTTTTCGCCTTTAATTTGCTTTATACTAGTGTTGGAAACCATTTTGAGATAGATGGAAAACAATATAAAATGCCTCTAATAAAGAAATATTTTTTACCACATTGATCTGAATGGTAATCCAATGGAACAGAGAATACTTGGTCCGGTGTATAGGACAAGTATCGCTGGAAAATGAGGAGGGTGAAAAAAATTAACCTATAAACCACCTTTAACTGCATATTCCCAATGTTTAATTCCTAATATTTTCCTAAATATTTGCCTTTCTATACAATAAGATGCCAGTCTGCCAAATTAACTCCAGTCTGTTCCCTAATCTCCTTATAGGAGTAAAAGAAGCAATATTTGCCCATGTGTTTCCTGTTCGCCTAATATGCCCCCCACTATAACTTTGTCTTGTACAGCTAGTGCTTTACATCCAGAAATAAAGAAACATGTTACAAGAAGTGATATGCTAATCAATCTGCAAAATCATTTCCAGGGATCTGTAAATGTGCCAACACGAATTGCTCAAGACATCACTGAATATAAAATAATTCTCCTACAATGAAATAGCTAGTTTGCTTTTTTTTCCAAAGGTCATTTGAAACTGCCAGATAGCATGCCATTAATATGTATTACTTATCTGGAATGTCGTCTTGAATATTTTCTCCAAAATGTTTGACACCAGTAGCAGATAAAGCTGATAAAGTTACAATTCATACCTGTTTTGCTTTCGTTTTAATTTGTTTTTGCTTCTCAGCTTGTTGACTATACATCATTTTCACTGTTCTGCTGAGAGAATTGGGATAGAGAGGAAATTATTATTATTTTGGGGAGCTACACAATTACACCATTAAGGTTAATGATACTAGCAATTAAAAAGCATCTAGTTATTTGGAAACTGTCACTTGGGATGAATTGTTCTTTAATGTCTCTACACATGGATTACTTTGATGGGAAAGCAGGAAATCTGTAGGTCATGGCAATATTTCTTGTTGGTTTTTGCTGTCAGGAAACCTTCTTTGCTGCCCTTGAAAGTCCCATGAATCCAGGAAAAACACATTATACCAGCCCTTATCTTCCTTGTGGGTATTAGTTAAAATATCTCATTAAATCTCAGCCTATGAATTATGGACTAGCTATTTACTGCTTAGAATTATAGATTGTTTATAAGACAATTAATGTTTTCAGGCTGTTGGGTATGAAATTCAGTTCTCCTCTGCGCTTTCAGGCTATTGGGTATGAAATTCAGTTCTCCTCTACTCATAAGGTAGTGGTGAAATGCTAGTAACTTGCAAATTAATCTTCAATACCTTTTTTTTGCATACATATTCTGATCCATAGGGATAACCCTTGCTTTTGCATCCAGATTTTAAGACAAAACTAAAGTGGAAATCCAGAGACAAATATGCAGGTTCCGGGTGCATTATCATTTATGTATTTCCTTACAAGCTTATCTTTCCTGCTGAGGGAACACACACAGGCCTTTTATGCATGGCTGTTTCCCTTGCAGTCAGCTCTCCGGCGACTTTGGGTCTTCATTTTGATTATGCGTGCTGTTTCCGACCGTCAGAGGTTGCCTCGTTCTCCCCCTGCGTTTCTCCAAGTTTTGCACGTGTTTTCACATTCGAGATAAAACAGGTCCCTGAAAATGCAGGCAAAACGGGCGGAAATGCAGGGGGAGAACAAGGCAACCTCTGACGGTTGGAAACGGCACTCATAATCAAAACAAAGACCCGTAGTCATTGGAGGGGTGACGGTGAAGGAAACAGCCATGCATAAAAGGCCACAACCTCCTAAGGTTTTCTGGGGTCTAGGGTTGTTTTTACCTAGAAACCTGCCCCTCAGTCGCCCGTTGTTCTATAGGTAGCATGAGTATAGGCTTTGGGTTCACTAATGTGAGGTAAGTATATGCAGTGCTCAGGTTATTTTAGTAGATCACTGAAGCAAAAGTTGAACAGAAACAAATGTTATGGCAGAACTCAGGAGCTGGATTTTAGAGCTCAAGACACAAAGACCTCAGACCACTTTTCTTAGGAAAAACAAGGTTTATTTAGCAATTTTTAGTCCCAGCTCTCGCTGTTGTGAGTGATAAAAAAGAAAGCCCGGCCCTGAACAGAGGCATGCAAGACCTTTTATAATCTTTGGTTAGTTCATTATGCATTTTCTAAAATACGTCACTTATACATTATACTGATGATTGGTTTACAACTTTTCTGCTAACTTATTGGTTGATTAATATGTAATTCATTTGTTAATTGGCTTACTCATACAGACATTTCATTGGTAAATCATAAAGCAGCATTATTTATTTACAAAATAGTTTCAAGGAATAGAACTGCAGCACAGGTCTCCAGGATAACAAAGCGAGTAACCTGGCTGAGGCATTAAGAATTGGATCAGTTATAGCTTTAGAGAGTAGCTTGTATTTCCTTTAACGCTTTCACACACAAACAGGCTATTACTGCTTAGCCCCTGGGTTGGATCCTCTCATACATGCTCAGGATTCCACCCACACCAGCCTGCCCTTTCACATAGGATTGCCAAGTGCCCGGTGGTGGGTAAAATCCCGTCAATCCACTGGGCTACCCACCGACCAGTTGAGGGCCGGCGTGCAATGCATGCACGCGCACCTGCGCAATGCGCCTATGTCACTTCCGGGTTTACCTGGAAGCGACGCTGATGTTCTAGCAACCTCCACAGAAACTCTATGAAAACCATAGAGTTTCAGCAGAGATTGATACAGCATCTGCGTCGCTTCCGTGTAAACCCAGAAGTGACGTAGGTGCATTGCGCAGGATGCGCACACGCATCGTGCCAGGCACGTGCGCCGCACGCTCAAAAAAAGCTCCCGCCAATGGAGCTACAGGACCTGGTAAGCCTACTTTCTCAAGAGCCAGACTTAAAAGTCCAAAATATTGTCGAAGGCTTTCACAGTCAGAGTTCATTGGTTCTTGTAGGTTATCTGGGCTGTGTGACCATGGTCTTGGTATTTTCTTTCCTGACATTTCGCCAGCAGCTGTGGCAGGCATCTTCAGAGGAGTAACACTGAAGAGAGACCCTGTCCTTCAGTGTTACTCCTCTGAAGATGCCTGCCACAGCTGCTGGCGAAACATCAGGAAAGAAAATACCAAGACCACGGTCACACAGCCCGGATAACCTACAAGAACCAATAAAAAGTCCAAGGTCTGCTTGCCACCAGAGACAGGCCTAATAAACGGGGTACTCTATTCTGCCCTAGAAACAGAGCTCAACCACTTTGTCACACACCCAGGCAAAGCTACCCCTCCTGCTGTCCACAGCTCTTTTTCCTGAGCCAGACCTGAGCTGCCTGTCTCCCCGAGGCAGATCTGAAACGATCTTTCTGTGCTTCCCTCCCACATTCCAACCCCCCTCCTGGAAAGGTGACTGGCTGCTGGAACGGCATTCCTGTGGGCTACTCAGAGTGGCTGGTTTTTTTTTTCAAGATCAGGAGAACCTCCTGTCCGTCACAATAACCCTTGCTTTTGCAGCCAGATTTTAAGACACAACTAAAGTGGAAATCCAGAGACAAATACGCAGGCTCTGGGTGCATTATGTGTTTCTATACCTAGAATCATAGAGTTGGAAGGGGCCATCAGGGTCATCTAGTCCAACCCCCTGCACAATGCAGGAATTTCACAATCACCTCCCCCATGCACACCCCAGCAACCCCTACTCCATGCCCAGAAGATGGCCAAGATGCCCTCCCTGTCATGAACTGCCTAAAGTAATAGAATCAGCCTTGCTGACAGATGGCCATCTAGCCTCTGCTTAAAAACCTCCAGGGAAGGAGAGACCACCACCTCCCAAGGAAGCCTGTTCCACTGAGGAACCGCTCTAACTGTTAGAAAATTATTCCTAATGTCTAGACAAAAACTCTTTTGATTTAATTTCAACCCGTTGGTTCTGGTCCGACCTTCTGGGGCAACAGAAAAAAGTGTTTCTTTCAGGTGTGTTTAATTTATATTCCTCGCTTGACATGGAGCTTTACAGCATGGATTTTTTTTATTGTTCTTGTCTTAGGTGGTGCTTTCCCCAAGGAACTGTCTCTTAAGGAGAGATCAAGAGCAGGTCTCACACCTGTGTGCTCCCCCCCCCCCCATCCCTCTGCTCACAGTGAATAACCAAGCTAGGGGGATCCTTTGGTTATGTGAATGCTTTATATTCGATGGTTCTGCAACAATTTTTATATCTCATGCGCAGTACCCAAAGAATTTCTCAGTTCAGCCATTCACAACTCTTTGGTGAGGGGCAAGTAGAGTGAGTGTCCAATGGTTAGAGTGTTGGACTAGGATCTGGGAGAACCAGGTTTGAAACCCCCACTCAGCCATGGAAGCCCGCTCGGTGACCTTGGGCCAGCCTCACTCTCTCAGCCTCCCCTACCCCACAGGGTTGTTATGAGGATAAACTGCAGGAAGAGGAGAATTATGTGAGGCTCCTTTCTTCCCCATTGGGGAGAAATATGGGGTATAAGTGAAGTCAGTGAATGCAATAAAAATGTATGCCTTCCGATGGTTGGCGCCCGTATTCCACCAGTACTAGGCAGTCCACACTAATGTTGAGATTGTTTTCTTTGAAGGGAAAAACAGCTACATTTATAGCATCTGTAAAAAATAACTGCTCCTGTTCCTACATACAACTTGTAAAAGAAATGTAAGGCCGTAACATCCAATACAAGCAAGAAGATGGGATCAAGGGAAGCTGTACTCAGCCAGCTCTAAGCATTCTTTTCTAGTAACTTTACACAGTAAGAAATAACCTCTTTGTTTCTGGCCCAAACCCCCTAAGCTGACTTTAGGGGATACTGTATGCATTCCAGGTTAGCTAGCCAAATAGTTTCAGAATGGGTCCTTGCCCCAGTAGGCTGTCAGTGTGATTTGCCCCATTCTGAATTATTGGAGCTGCAGCAAGAGGGACAGTATCCAAACACTCTTTACACTTGATAAAAGCAGTTAAATAAAATTAATGGTAGTGGCCCAACAATTTTAAATGTGGAAGCAACCTGAGAAAGTCAACAAATAGTTTTTACCGTCTTTGACACAATCGTTTTAAACACAATTATTTTCCTCACGTAGTGGCACCCAAACTGAGAAAAGGCCTGCTCTCTTCCCTGCTTGATACGGTTATAGATTATTGTCCAGCATGAAGAAAATCTCTCACCCATTTGCTGTCCGGGCAGCTGCAAAAATGAGGCTTCATTCTTGCCTTCTCCCTGTGATTCAAAATGACATATTTAAAAGCACAGCATGTTTAGGAATGGCATTAAACTGTTCATGTACAACAGGTAACTATAATCTTTATGATGACTTTGTGACTTTGAAATCAGCTTGGGGGAAATAAATACTGTAATTATAAATTAAAAGTCGTGTTGTGCTATGTAAGCATATTAGTTTTGCGCAGCCACCCATGGTGAAGTTCCCTACTTTCGTAATTAAACAGTGCTTACCTCCTGACCCTGAACATCACATTTATTGACTCAGAATCATCCAGTTTCCTACTAATAGCCTAATCTTAGCACATGCTATACTAAATGCTGACAGATATGCCAGTGAAACTTGCTGAAATGTGATTTTACGTTGCCATTGCGGTAGAGGTACAGGCTTATGGACTGTAGCGTCAAAGAGAGAGGGAGCGGCACTTCACACCCACACACCCACCCACCCACCCACCCACACACACACACACACACACACACACACACACACAGTATTCTTCAGTTAAGCTGCAATCCTAAGGACAGTTTCCTGGGAGTAAACCCATTGGGTAGACTTCAGATTTGACTAGGCCTTCCTAGTTAGAATGGTTTCCTAAATGTTTCTATGCCTGTATAATATAATAATGTTCATCATTAGGGTTCAGGATCAATGAAATGGTGAGTAAGGACCGGAACTCAATAACCACAGGCTATTAATGTTTAGTAGGCAAAATCAATTTGGTTTTTAATCATCCTGCTGTATGTATGTGTAAGGGCTGATTTAAATGTTATGGCCCCCACATGGAGATTGTTGAAAATCTTTCACATGGTGGTTTATCCACGCAGGGTTTAGTAATCTGTTGAGTACCTGAGCTGTACTGACCACAAGGAAGGTTTTCTTCCCTGTGTCGGTGACTTTCAATGAATGGAGACTCTCTACGCAGATCTGTGGAGTAAAGCAGGTAACAAAAAGTATCTGTAATATTGTTACTGTATTTTGTAAAATTCAAACGTTTCCAGTTTTTGTGTTAAATTAAATGTGTGCCTGTTAAGGACAGTTTATAATTACCCACTGAGTTTTCTATTTAAGAGAATGATTGTCAGATTTTCACTAAATATGAACAAAAATACTATCGACATCAAATCTCTGCTTTTAAGATCAACAAAGAAAATATGTGGAAGTCTGAATGAGTGACAATAAATGGCATAAGAGTATAACAAGAGAACATTAGCTCTTGCGGCTCTTTGAAATACATTTCCTAGCTTTCATTCTTTCTGGGTAAATTTTGATAGTGGTAACTGAACAGAAACAATTTCGGCAAAGCCTCTCTTTGTCAGAAATCAGCCTGAAACAATAGCACTGGGCTGCTTCATTTACTTCAGTGGGTTGTTAACCGCGATAACTGCTTTTTTTGTTAGGCATACAGCCAAGCCAAGGCCTCCTCAACAAAAGATTGAGGTAGAGAGCTTTTAAGAGAACTTCTGCTGGAAAAATTATTGTATAACCACCCTTAGAATGGGGATGAGCTGCCCAAACAGCAAAATCACATGGTACAGCTTTTGCTGGGTTGCTCTGCTTCAGGCTGCAGATGGGTCATTTCATGTTTGAAAAAACTGACTGTAGGGAAAAGAAGAAGAAGAGTTGGTTTTTAGATGCCGACTTTCTCTACCACTTAAGGAAGAACCAAACTGGCTTACAATCACCTTCCCTTCCCCTCCCCACAACGGACAGCCTGTGAGGTAGGTGGAGTTGTGACTAGCCCAAAGTCACCCAGCTGGCTTCAGGTATAGGAGTGGGGAAACCAACCCTGTTCACCAGGTTAATGCCGGCCACTCATGGGGAGAAGTGGGGAATCAAACCCAGTTCTTCATATCAGAGTCCACCGCTCCAAACCACCGAGAGTTCGGAGAGAACTGTGACTAGCCCAAGGTCACCCAACTGGCTTCCTGTGTAGGAGTGGGGAAACAAATCCAGTTCACCAGATCAGAGTCCGCCGCTCATGTGGAGGAGTGGGGAATCAAACTCGGTTCTCCAGATTAGAGTCCACTGCTCCAAACCACGGCTCTTAACCACTACATCACGCTGGCTTTCAGTGTTGGCTTAGCTTTCTCCCCATGTACTAGGGTTTTGTTTTTTTAAGTTGGAGGGGTCACTCAAAAATGCATCCTTACATTTTCTGACCAGAGTGCTACAGTCCAACCAAAGCAATACTGTGGGATTCTGCTGACTATGTAGCTCCATCCTTAATAGGCAGATGGTACACATCCGTGTGGAATCCAAACCACTTAAATATCAGCATTATTAGTTTTCGTGATGGACCAGTGGAAAAATTGATTTTGTCATGTTTATGGACACACATTGTGTAATGATGGCTCTCTGTATTAAGTGGTAGTCTGTAAAATAAAAGACCGGAGGTTTGGATTTGGATCTCTTCACCCTTGAATCTATCATTATCTCAGTGGTTCCCAAAATATTGTTTGTGTCTTCTTTTATCCCATAACATTTTTTTGTTCTTTCTCCACCTCTGAGGTACCAAAAAAACACAACCAAAAGAAAGAAAATCACTGAACGAATGCTTCATTTTCTTCTTCTTTTGGGGAGGGGCTGTGGCTCAGTGGTAGAGCATTTGCTTGGCCTGCAGAAGGTCCCAGGTTCAATCCCCGACATCTCCATTAAAGGGACTAGGCAGGTAAGTGATATGAAAGACCTTTCTCTGCCTGAGACCCTGTAGAGCCGCTGCCGGTCTGAGTAGACTATAGTGACTTTGATGGACCAAGGGTCTGATTCAGTATAAGGCAGCTTCATGTGTTCATTATGGGGAGGAGATGTGGCTCAGTGGTAGAGCATCGGCTTGGCATGCAGAAGGTCCCAGTTTCAATCCCCAGCATCTCCATTTAAAGGGACCAGGCAAGTAGGTGATGTGAAAGACCTTTCTCTGCCTGAAACCCCGGAGAGCTGCTACCGGTCTGAGTGGACAATACTGACTTTGATGGACCAAGGGTCTGATTCAGTGTAAGGCAGCTTCATGTGTTCATGTGTTCTGCCTTTAATATATATAAAAATAAGAATCCAGGACTAAATCAGACTGTTGGTCCACTGAGCCCAATGTAGGCTGGAGTACTCCAAGGTCTCAGGCAGATAACCAGCTACCCTGAGATCCTTTTAGCTGCTGGTGCTGGTGTGATGAACTGGCAAAAGTTCTGCCACCTCTATGCACAACCAATCCCCTTTATGCCTGGCTGGAGTGCGTCAAGAGCAGTTAACAGTCAATCAAGGCCCATGGAATTTCGGAGGAACTAGATATGGGAGCAGGAGTCGATAGCACAAATTCATTAAACTGGCCAGGGGTGCTGATCGAGGAAGGGCTCCGAGGTCTCAGATCTTGGCTTCTGAGGAGGCAGGGTAATGAAACGTGGCTGCTGGGAGAGGCTCCCTCTTCAAAACTAAAGGGTCAGACTCAGACTGGAGCATATTCGTTGGTGCTTGCTGTCAGGCCTAGTTCAGCAACTCCCATCTGATTGCCTGGGCGCAAGTACCCAAATCTGTGTAGTAGATAACAGCTTGTGACCTGGCAGTGATCCTGCAGGAGGGTGGATTTTATGAAGCAGCATTGCCGTGTGGGGCATATGCGCACATCTCCTGCTGTTTGTACAATCTTAGCAGCCATAAAGATGCCACAATTGTGCTTATTGCAGCGGAGAGGAAGCCTCGTTCACAAATCAGAGCCTCTGTGCAATCTTTGCTGGGTCGCAGACCCTCGCTATCCCGTTGGTAGCTGCCTGGCGCTGCTCAGTGCCTTCACTGGGCTTTAATCAAAGACAACACAGAGCTGGACTTTTTCCAGAAGAGTTCAAGCCAGAAGGATTATAGGATGAGAGAAGAAAGGCTCTTGTAGGCCATGCCTGTTCTCTCCCATACTTCATCTTGTCTTGAGGTGATGCGTTGCCACTCACGTTCTTTGCATACAGGAGGCCTCATTTTAGAGGCGACATAGGCCTTTTATGCATGGGTTGGATCTCCCTGGTTGAACCTGGGTTCATTGCACATTAATGTAACCCAATTTGGGGGAAACTGTATGCATTGGCTTGAATGGTCAGGGACAAAACTGTGTGCTAATCATGCCATGAATACAGAAAAGCAGTCTCCCAAGCTCAAATCAAGTCCCACCCCTTTAGGTGCTGCTCTGTAATTGGCTTACTTCGCAGTGCTTACGTGAGAGAAGATTTCCTTCCCCCCAAACCCAGCTGCTGCATAAAAAAGCATTTTAAGAACAAAAACCCAAATTGGAGGAATCTGAAAGAAGGGGGAGGGGAATCCAAGCCTCATTTTTAAAAAAGCCTTTCTTTTGCTCAGAAAAAGCTCTGAGGTTGCAGGAAGCACTTGAATTCCCGCCTCTTTACACACTGCTTCGTGATTGGCTGTAAGAGAAGCCAATCTTCTGTGTTTCCCCCTAATGGAGTATGCACGCTCTGTGACTCCGGAATGAGCCAGGATCAACAGTTTAATTTGGGCCAGAAGAGGAATGGGAAAAGCCGGGTTCGTTTTGCTCCAAAACAGTGTTGAGCTTCCAAGGAATGAGATAGTGTGCATAGAATGCTGAGGAAACAGTGCAGGCAAAAGGCAAGAACCCTGCGTCATCCCATTGACACAGTTCCGAGCCGAATCAGGATTGGGACGATATTTAAAACGACTTTCCCCTGTTGGAAAAGTTAGCCAGGTCTAGGAAACCTGTACCTGACTCTTTAAAAAGCATTATGTTTAGTTTACCCCTCAGTCGTACTGGGAACTATTAGCCCTCAATCAGTGTAGCAACATGAATAGTTTTCATATTTCTGTTGAGAAGAAGAAGAAGAAGGAGTTGGTTTTTATATGCCAGCTTTCCTACTACCACTTAAGGGAGACTCAAACTGGCTTACAATCACCTTCCCTTCCCCTCCCCACAACAGACACCCTATGAGGTAGGTGAGGCTGAGAGAGTGTGAGTAGCCCAAGGTCACCCAGCTGGCTTCGTGTGTAGGAGTGGGGAAACAAATCCAGTTCTCCAGATTAGCCTCCGCCGCTCATGTGGAGGACTGGGGAATCAACCCCCGTTCTCCAGATCAGAGTCCACTGCTCCCTAATGCAGGAGATCTCCAGCTAATACTTGCTGGCAAGTGTTCGGTCCGTTGTCCTCTGGTCTGTGATTTTTTAGTTTAAAGACTTTATTTTGCATTCTTCTTTGAGTTGCAGTGATACCTTCTGTGTACCCTCCTATTCAGGAAGGCTATATTGAGAAATGCAGCTGCAAACAGCAGGATGTTAATCACCACTTAGTAACAGCCAGAACTAATGCAGGCAATTGGGAGTGTGTGGTAATTTTCCATAGGACTTTTATAGATTAATCTTTTCATTAATAGTGCTATCTTTTGAAACTCTCAGGCACTCGCTGTTTTACCACAGAGACTAGACATACGTAAGCCAATGTTACTTCAGGACTAAATTGATAAACATGATTGGGAGCTGTTTGGATGGAAGGAATGGAGAAGAGAAATAGTAGTCATCTATGAAATACTTATCAGTACCCCACTATGTGGCCCTGACCTGGATGGCCCAGGCCCCAGGCTAACCTGATCTCGTCAGATCTCAGAAGCTAAGCAGCGTCAGCCCTGGTTAGTATTTCGATGGGAGACCACCAAGGAAGTCCAGGGTTGCTGTGCAGAGGAAGGCACTAGCAAACCACCTCTGTTAGTCTCTTGCCATGAAAACCCCAAAAAGGGGTCGCCATAAGTCGGCTGCGACTTGACGGCACTTTACACACACACCCCACTACGTGAGATGCCATGTTGGTGAGACGGAGACTGCAGATTTTAACATGACACTTTTTTGTAGCTTGCATGATGGGGGGGGAAAGATATATTGCCTGCCTGAATTGTGGACTTAAGAATAGGGACTTGCAGTTTTGTTTTTTCTTTTTCTACATTTTCCATTAGAACAATCAAAACAATAGTCCCTCATAGAAAGCTCCTATTCTACAGCAACATCTTCCTTACATAATGTACTTAAGTAACTTTTTCACAGTTACTTTTTAAAGCCCTTCGGCGGTCGGGGAACAGCTTTGGAGGCCATCCCCGACCGCCAAAGGAATGGGCTGCCCCTGTTACTTTTTCTTCCAAGTTAATCCAAGTTAATATCAACACCTTCCCCAAATTATGGCATCCCATTGGGCCTGTTGGCTTGGGAATTTAGCGCTTGTTCGGCAGCTTGCTTTGTCTGTGCTTGAGGTGGGCTGTGCATCATGCATGCCCTCGAACATTCATTCAGTATTTTGTTTCTTTTTAAATAAACCCAATGAACTTTGAAAAATGTTCAGGGAATAGGAGAGTGACCATGTGACATCACAGGGGTCAGCCCGTGGCTGGCTTCTGCTGAAAACACGAAGGACCTCCAAGGTCAGTCCCCAAGGGCTGTGTATACACAGAATGCAGGGGGTGTCTTCAGTACTGAAACTATGTACATCTGTCTGCAGTCGTCAAGAACAAGGGAATGGAGGCAGGCTATCACACGGCACCGAGGTCTCCACAGATGCCCGTGTGGTCCATTACGTTCTGTTGAGTTTGAGCGAAGCGTTAGAATAATGGCCGTATAAGCTTGACCGCCGTTTTTGTTTGTCTCCGTCGTGTGGTTCCAACACACGCTCTCAGTTTGAACCTGATTTCCATGCACATTTAATGCATGAAGAAACAACTCACTGAGAACCTCTTCAGATTTGCTCCGTTCTTCAGGAAAGCGCTGAAGTATGTGACAAGTAACTTTATTGTAAAATGTTTTCTGTATTGAAAATTATTCACATATAGAGCACTCCACATTTGCCCTGGTTTCCAGAGGCTGACCCTAATTTGTATTATGTGCGGTGTTTTTGATTTATGAAATAGAATTCTGAGAGATGTGCAAGTCAAGAATTCAGCATTTTAATGGGTAGCTTTTTCCAAAGAAAAAACAATAGGTGAGTCAGACAAACCTTGCAGTCCCGAAAGGGGGTGCGACAAAGCTGCTGAGGAGGAAACGTGACCCTTATGCCGGCATAAGTGCCATTTGCACCAGCTAAGAGAGAACGGATGCCAGATCTAGGGTTGCCAACCTCCAGGTGCTAGCTGGAGATCTCCTACTGTTCCAGCCAATAGAGATCAGTTCACCTGGAGAAAATGGCCGCTTGGGCAATTGGACTCTATGGCATTGAAGTCCCTCCCCTCCACAAACCCCGCCCTCCTCAGGCTCTACCCCCAAAATCTCCAGGTACCTACCGTTGGAATGCTCTTCTGCCTGACATTGAACCCTTCTTTTTTTACATTCAGGCAATTTCTTGAGACTCCTTTGTTTATTCTGGCTGACCCTGTTTGTCCTCCCCCCTTCTCCTTGATTTCCTTTCCTCCTAATGTTTCTTGGGGGAGGGAAGGCGGCATGGTACAGCCCAATCTTGTCAGATATTGGAAATTAAGCAGGGATGGTACTTGGATGGGAGATTACCAAGAAAGACTCTGCAGACAAAGGCAATCGCAAAGCATCTCCGCTTCTCACTTGGCTTGAAAGCCCCTTGCTGGGGTCACCGTAAGTCAGTTGCAACTTGACAGAACTTTGCACACCCAATGTATCTTATTTTGTGCTTAGTTAGTTAACATGCAGGCAGAGTATGTTGCAGTTTGCTATTTTCTGGTTTTAACTGGAAATGTTTTTAACTATTATTGTAAGCCACCTTGAACCATGAGGAAAGGCAGGGTGTAAATGTTTTAATTAATTAATAAAATAGGGGTTTTTGGTAAATAAATGTAATAATAATAAAATAAAGTCAGTTCCTTAGAGAAAGGAAGGGAGACCACCAAGGAAGACTCTGCAGAGGAAGGCAATGGAAAACCACCTCTTTGTTTTCCATTCTGTGCTTATTGCTTTGAAATATTTTTCATGTTACTGTCGAAGGCTTTCACGGTCAGAGTTCATTGGTTCTTGTATCCGGGCTGTGTGACCGTGGTCTTGGTATTTTCTTTCCTGACGTTTCGCCAGCAGCTGTGGCCGGCATCTTCAGAGGAGTAACACTGAAGGACAGTGACTCTCAGTGTCAAGTGTGTAGGAAGAGTAATATATAGTCAGAAAGGGGTTGGGTTTGAACTGAATCATTGTCCTGCAAAAAGTATCAAAGGTAATGTGCTAATCATTGTCCTGTAAGTATCAAGATAATGTGCTAATGAGGGTGTGGTATGTTAATATGGAACCATTGTATCCTAAAGTGATACATTGTATCCAAAGCTAATCCGCATGGCTATTGTGGACTGTAGTCTTTGTAAGTCTGGAGGTTTTCAGGACAGGAAGCCAAGCCTTATTGGTTCTTGTGGGTTATCTGGGCTGTGTAACCGTGGTCTTGGTATTTTCTTTCCTGACGTTTCGCCAGCAGCTGTGGCAGGCATCTTCAGAGGAGTAACACTGAAGGACAGTGTTACTCCTCTGAAGTTTCGCCAGCAGCTGTGGCAGGCATCGTCAGGAAAGAAAATACCAAGACCACGGTTACACAGCCCGGATAACCCACAAGAACCAATGAACTCTGACCGTGAAAGCCTTCGACAATATTTCCAAGCCTTATTCATTCTTAAACTCTCTTCTTTTCTGTTAAAGTTGTGCTGATGTTTATGAATTTCAATGGCTTCTCGGTGCAATCTGACAAAATAGTTGGTAGAATTGTCCAGTCTTTCAGTGTCTTGGAATAAGACCCTCTGTCCTGTTTGTGTCAGTCCATGTTCAGCCACTGCTGATTTCTCAGGTTGGCCAAGTCTGCAGTATCTTTCATGTTCTTTTATCCTTGTTTGTATGCTGCGTTTTGTGGTCCCGATGTAAACAGATCACTTCAGGAGACAATGGTTCCATATTAACATACCACACCCTCATTAGCACATTATCTTGATACTTACAGGACAATGATTAGCACATTACCTTTGATACTTTTTGCAGGACAATGATTCAGCTCAAACCCAACCCCTTTCTGACTATATATTACTCTTCCTACACACTTGACACTGAGAGACACTGTCCTTCAGTGTTACTCCTCTGAAGATGCCTGCCACAGCTGCTGGCGAAACGTCAGGAAAGAAAATACCAAGACCACGGTCACACAGCCTGTATAACCTACAAGAACCATATTTTTCATGTGTTCAGCTGCTTATCAAGTATGTTATCACAGCAATGAAGCAAGTCAACTCCCATTGACTTCAGTGGAGTTAGAAAGCCGTAACTCTGCTTAAGATAGCACTAAGCATTGGTCCCCTCTCTGATTTGCAACTCATTTAGCTCTGTTGGAATCATGATTATAAATATAATTAGAATTCTGTCCACTGAGTTGACTTAAATAGATCAATAAGCCAAAGAAGGCTTGGCACTGGAAAAAAAACTTATTGGACAACAGGTCGTGCTATTGGATATGTCATTAATTGCGTGTACTTTTGTTTCAAGTGCCTGTTCAGTCTCCAAATTAAGTGTTTTTTGCCGCACAATTTGGAGCGCAATGAAATCCAAATAAGAAATTGAAAAAACAGATGCGTATGTGCTGAAACGGTAAAGATCTGACCAATTTGGGGCATTTTATTCTGTTACTCAAGTTCCTTTGATTACAAAGATGTTGCAACATTAGAACATAAGAAAGGCCCTGCTGGATTAGACCAAGGCCCATCAAGTCCAGCAATCTGTTCACACAGTGGCCAACCAGGTGCCTCTAGGAAGCCACAAACAAGACGACTGCAGCAGCACCATCCTGCCTGTGTTCCTTTACAGCACCTAAAATAATGGGCATGCTCCTCTGATACTAGAGAGAATAGGTATGCAGCATGACTAGTATCCATTCTAACTAATAGCCATGAATACCCCTTTCCTCCATGAATATGTCCACTCCCCTCTTAAAGCCTTCCAAGCTGGCAGCCATCACCACATCCTGGGGCAGGGAGTTCCACAATTTAACTGTGCGTTGTGTGAAAAAATACTTCCTTTTATCTGTTTTGAATCTCTCACCCTCCAGCTTCAGCAGATGACCTCGCGTTCTAGTATTATGGGAGAGGGAGAAAAACTTCTCCCTGTCCACTCTCTCCAAACCATGCATAATTTTATAGACCTCTATCATGTCTCCCCTTAGCCGCCTTCTTTCCAAGCTAAACAGCCCTAAGCGTCTTAACTGCTCCCCATAGGACAGTTGCTCTAGTTCCCTAATCATTTTGGTTGCTCTTTTCTGCACCTTCTCAAGCTCTGTAATATCGTATTTTAGGTGTGGTGACCAGAACTGTACACAGTATTCAAAGTGTGGTCTCACCATAGATTTGTACAAGGGCAATATGATATCAGCAGTTTTATTCTCTGTTCCTCATCTAATTATGGCCAGCATGGAATTTGCCTTTTTTACAGCTGCAGCACACTGGGTTGACATCTTCATTGAGCTATCCCCAAGATCCCTTTCTTGGGGTCGCTGCCAGTACAAATCCCATAAGTGTATATGTGAAGTTGGGATTTTTTGCCCCAATATGCATCACTTTACACTTACTCACATTGAATCTCCAGTATGTAGAGATCCTTTTGGAGCTCTTCACAGTCCGATTTTGTTTTAACCACCCTAAATAATTAGCCATGCACCCGCCAGAAACCCAGCTATCTACATTCCTAAGGATTGAATCCCCCACTACAAGAAGCCCCCCTCCCCTCTGAGGCATATCCTCGGTACGAGAGGATATCTGTTCATCCACCAAGGAAGAGGTCCCTTCTAAGGTACCACATCATGAAACCTTACAGGAAAAATTGAACTACGTTCTCTTGTTGTGTGGGAAAAGAAACTGTACATGACTAACTGTATATGACTAAAATATTCTCCTTAAGCAGACAGGTTAAAGAAAAATCCCCTCAGTTTTTCTAAGAGAAAATACTGAAATTGTGCTATGTTCAGAGCCATAAATTCCCACACTCCTCAAATTTTGAAACCGATTATCACTGTTCTTGCCATCTCTCTTGGCTCCGATCTGCTTCATCTCTTTGGTTCACTAAACACTGGTATGCAATTTCTGGGATTTATCTGCAGTATCCAACAACATGATCAGCACTGAGCATATGTCTCTTATTAATAATCATATATCTGGGCTTGCTTGACTTAGCCTGACAGCATGTTCGAACCACTCTGTTAAGGCTTAAAATAGGAAAACAGCCTTCTTGCTGGCAGTCTCAGGTTTCTTTGCAGAGATGAAAGTCTGCCACATCTTGGCAACAAGTGTGATTGGATCATTCAATCATTCCCGGTACACAGAAGCATTATGTGCCCCCGGCGGATGCTGCCCATTCCATTTCAGCATGACTCACGTCAACAGGCTTGCCTCCAAGCAAGAAAAGTAACTCATACAGAAACACAGGATGTAGCCTCTCCTGAAGTAAGATAATTCTTATACCCTCCGAGAGCCTACCTAAATGTTATGTGCAAACATATGTACCGAACCATCAGCATTTTAAAAAATAGGGACTTACATTGAAGAAGAAGAAGAAGAGTTGGCTTGTATATGCCGACTTTCTCTACCACTTCAGGAAGAATCAAACTGGCTTACAATCACCTCCCCTTCCCCTCCCCGCAACAGACACCCTGTGAGGTAGGTGGGGCTGAGAGAGCATGACTAGCCCAAGGTCACCCAGCTGGCTTCACGTGTAGGAGGGGGGAAACCAACCCGATTCACCAGATTAGCCTCGGCTGCACATGTGGAGGAGTGGGGAATCAAACCCGGTTCTCCAGATCAGAGTCCACCACTCCAAACCACCGCTCTTAACCACTACACCACGCTGGCTCTTGAGGGGGACACATGTTAATATGTTGCTACGCAATCCCCCCCACACACACACTTTTCTCAAGCAGTGAGAAGATCCAGGGGCTAACGCTTACTGGGTTGGTTCTGTTCGGAAGACAGAGCACAAGGGACTGTTGGGATTTTTGTTCACATTTGCTTTGTTTACAGATATTCAGGTAGAGGTACAGAAGCACACCAAGCATGAGTGCTGCAGCCAACTCAAAGCAGACTCATGTCTACACGATCGGAACTGTTGAAACCCTCCTTTTAACAACCTCAGTAGATGGTTCTTAACATGTTAACATGTGTGTATGTTCAGGGCCATCAAGTTGCTTCCAACTCATGGCAACCCTACGAATCAATGTCCTCCAAAACGTCCTATCCTTAACAGCCTTGCTGTGGTCTTGCAAACTGAGGGCCGTGGCCTCCTCAGGTTGAGTCTTCCTCTTTACCTGCTGCCTTCAATTTTTCCTAGTATTGTCTTTTCCAGTGAGTTTTTGTCTTCTCAGCATGTGACCAAAGAATGACCAGCCTCAGCGTAGCCGTTTCAGCTTCCAGGTAGAGCTCCGGCTTGATTTGATCTTGAACCCACTTTTTTTTTGGGGGGGGGGCGGTCCTTGGTATTCGTAAAATTCTCCTCCAACACCACATTTCAAATGAATCAACTTCCTGTCAGCTTGTTGTATCATACCATAACCTTTTACTGATGTCAGTGAATTTTCTCATGCTTCAAACTGCCGGTTTCTTAATTAGATTATGTACTCTACTTTATTGCACTCTGTCTTTATAGGTTAACTACTTGAATGTGTTTTTTCCCCCCATGGAAAATCATAATAGAAGTGATCTCCATTAATAAATTAACTGTATAGATACTCTAAGGATATCGGCCTGCTGGCTGATGAAAACACCTTCCCCAGCTTGCCTGCTTGGGGAGGGGGGTATACTTGGAGTGGCAAAACCAGTGGTCCCACGTGGGCACAAGCCTGTGGGTGGTTCCCTTGCCACCTGTGGGTGGAGCCAGACAACAGCCCCTGAGCTGGGCTTGACGCTATCTAGCTCCAACCCCAAGACCCTTTAGGGGGTCTCCTCCTGGGCGGTGGGCACAGAGGCACAGCCTCCCCCCCCCACACACACAAATGAATCTAGCCCAATGCCTAAAAACACCCAAAGCTCTGAGGAGGAAAAGGTGTAACAAAATTTAAACCACGCTACAAAACCAGAAAGCTGAGGGAGGGAGGGACAATGTCCGAGATGTCGGCTGATACAAGGGCCTCCATCTCTATCTCATCTGAGGATGTCTCAGCAGGCTGACCCACGACAGGGAACTGAAGCCAAGCTGAGAGAAGCCCATCAGCCATCTGGCCTTACAAGAAAGTGGGGGCAGACCCTGGAGGGCCCTCTCAGAGCATGGCCTTTTCCAGGAATGCCCCTTCAGGCCAACGAGGTTGCAAGCTGTTGGCTGCAGCTGCCCACTGTTGGGGTCCCCCCCAGATGACCTCAGTTGTGCCCACGCAGCATGGTGCTGCTCAGGCGTGAAGAGCCTGCCTCCCCGACCAACCCACCCTCTGCAAAACAGCCCTGAGTAAGTCCGTGCCACAGCTTGCTGCAGAGGTTGTGCTTGGTACCTGGGAAATTTCTTTCTCGTCTTGAAAGTGGAGGGGGTCTGTAGTTACCATACATAGTTGAAGAGTGTGCAGGTGCGGGGTACTTTTCACATTTGAAATCTAAGGTCATGGCCTTATGTTAGAAGTAATAAACCAACTTCAAGGGAACAAATTGGTTTTTTGAAGAGATTCCAATTTCTTCATTTTTTGTTGTTAATTGCTGTGTTAGTTATGCAGAATCACTCGAACGCTTCAAAATGCACTGCAGCAAAAAGTCCCATTGAGTTTACATTTAAGAAAGCGAGGCTTAAGGGAGAGAGCTGCTGTGACTGAATTAGCAGAGATTTAAGAGAATTTGGTCGGGGAAGATGCTGCGTACCTGCTTACTTGGTTTTCCAGGATCTATTTCCAAGGAGTTCTGGCATCTGTTTTACAAATCAGTCATTTATCCCACTTAGTTGGCTACCCCAATGACACCTGCCAAAGAAATACGAAGGAAAATTGTAAAAGGGAAGAAGTAAATGTTCTAAGTGGTAATTTGAAACAAATATATAGGCAACCCAAAGTATCATGCTTTCTCACATCAGGTTGAAAGAGGGCATTATTTGTGTTTAAAGTAACTGCATTTTACTAGTTATATGTAATGATAAACGTATAAATGCCTCCAAGGTCATAATGTAACTTATACCAGCTCTTTCAAGACAGTTGGCAACGTAATATAAGAATACCCCTTCCGAGTCAGACTAAAACATCCCCTTGAGCACCAGGTAATGGTTTTAAACTGTGATTTTATCATGTATGTTTTAAATTGTTAAACCGCCTCGGTGGCCCTTGGAGGACAGAAAGACAGGATACAATTTTTTTATATAAATAAATAAATCATGGGCCAGATCCCACTTTCTACTTTGCAGCCTGTATTAATGCTAGTAGTAGATGGGTCTCCAACACTTTTGGTGACATACAGTTCCACAGCTCTACAACTGAACAAAAAAGTCTTTTATCTTTTTTCTTCGTCAAATTTTTCAATTATTTATTTAATATTTAACACAATACAAAACACAAAAGACAATACAAAATACATAACCTAACATATATACTTATATACTATAATTCTTATACAAGACTAAGTGGGTTTGCACTCTAAGTTCCATTATTCTAAAACCATAAACTAAGTAAACATAATACTTCCCCTCCGTTATATCGTATAATTCTCATAATAATTATACCGTTACATCTCAAGAAGATCAATAATAATAAAACACAATAAAGCAAGTTACTAGTATCTTTAAAATTCTACAGCAATTGTTTTATAACAGCTTGTTGAAAGGGAAATTTATCTTTACGATAAAATCTTATATAATCAAACCCGGTTCTCTAGATCAGGATCTACCACTCCAAACCACTGCTCTTAACCACTACACCACACTGGTGTTGGCAAGCGCCATAGCGCCCACAGGCACCATGTTAGGGACCCCTGCTTTATACTGAGGGGTTTTTATTTTTTTCAAAAGGTGAGCTTTCCGAGAACAAAGTTTGTTTAATTTAAAAAAAAATATTCTGACAATCAAGGGTGGCTTCTATATTGTTTACACTTAGCTGTGTCTACACTATGGTCAGGATCATAGAATCATACAGTTGGAAGGGATCATCAGGGTCATCTAGTCCAACCCCCTGCACAATGCAGGAAACTCACAACTACCTCCCCCACACACACCCAGTGACCCCTACTCCATGCCTAGAAGATGGCCAAGATGCCCTCCCTGTTATGAACTGCCTAAAGTCATAGAATCAGCATTGCTGACAAATGGCCATCTAGCCTCTGCTTAAAAACCTCCAGGGAAGGAGCACTTACCACCTCTCGAGGAAGCCTGTTCCACTGAGGAACCTCTCTAATGGTTAGAAAATTCTTCCTAATGTCAAGACGGAAACTCTTTTGATTTAATTTCAACCCGTTGGTTCTGGTCTGACTTTCTGGGGCAACAGAAAACAACTCGGCACCATCCTCCATATAACAGCCCTTCAAGTACTAGAAGATGGTTATCATATCCCCTCTCAGTCTTCTCCTCTTCAGGCTAAAGAACCATGAATCTAGTTCTGTAAGCTACAGGGGCTTCATGTTTGTTTTTCCCAGTTCTCCTCATGCTTCATTGAAAAAGCAATTTTGACTTGATATATGGGGGAAGGTCTCCAGCTGGAAGAAATAAGCCCAACATCCCACCGGTCTCATGGCTTTTGAGTGAGCCTAATCAGCCTATTGGATCTGGAACTCACTCTACAGACTGAATTTGTGACCGGGCTACTGAGCTCCTGAATCTTTTCCCCCCCAACTTTTGTGTTTATCCCTGCATTATGAGAGGCAT
Source organism: Euleptes europaea (assembly GCF_029931775.1). Lineage (NCBI taxonomy): Eukaryota > Metazoa > Chordata > Lepidosauria > Squamata > Sphaerodactylidae > Euleptes > Euleptes europaea. Next base: position 12,013,686 of record NC_079327.1, on the reverse strand, counting down.
TCATGGACTGCAGATATTTGCAGAATGCCTTTCCTTCACTCGGAGCAAGTACAACCTTCCACCAGATATTGGACATTACGGCATAGGGCCAGGAGGTCAGAGAATGTAATTTCCCCCAGCTTCTTTCATTTAAAAAAAAACAAAGCCCTGCATATCTGCCCTTATGAATCACAGCTCTCTCAGTTCAATTTTCACCTGTTTTTCTTCCCTCTTAGAACTGGTACCACTCCATTGGTGAAGGTGCTTCTGATATTTAGTGGCGGCAGTCAGGCCCGTTATATGTTACCCTGCTCCAATTCTAGCTGGAGGAGCCAGTGGTGAGATATTTCATTCATTAGTCCTCTGCCCTCCTGGCAGCTTCTGCGATATTCCTGGGTGCCCTTTCCTTCTCTCTCACATGTCTTTATCTGTGTTTCAACCGCTGAGGTCTCGCCGTCCTTTTATTTCAAAAGGACCATCTATCTCAGCAAATAAGCTCCCCACTGACCGCTTGACTGCAAACAAAATATCTGCCATTTTACGGCGCTCTAGTCCTCTGAGGGCGTCACGGACTTCTTCCACATCCTGTGTTCCCCAATAAAACAGGGAGGAAGAGCAATAACACTCTTACAGTGGTTAAAAGAGAAAGCAGCAAAAAACTTGGTTGTTTGTGTTTGCTTTTTTAAAAATAGCCATATGACATTATTGGGGAATTGTCTTAACGATCAGCAGAGTTTAATAATGGCAAAGGGCACCATCGAGTTGCAACCAAGCTGTGGTGACCTTACGAGCTTCCTCGGAAGGTGGTGAGCTCTCCTTCCATGGAGGTTTTTAAGCAGAGGCTAGATGGCCATCTGTCAGCAATGCTGATTCTATGACCTTAGGCAGAGCATGAGAGGGAGGGCATCTTGGCCATCTTCTGGGCATGGAGTAACTGGGGGTGTGGGGGGGTAGGTAGTTCATAACTTCCTGCATTGTGCAGGGGGTTGGACTAGATGACCCTGGTGGTCCCTTCCAACTCTATGATTCTACTCTGCAGTTTTCAAGGTAAGAAATGAGCAAAGGTGGTTTGCTGTTGCCAGTCCCTGCTTAGCAAGCCTGGTCTTCCATTCAAGTACTAACCGTGGCTGACCCTGGTTAGCATTCGAGCTTTGATGAGATCGGGCTAGGCTGGGCTATTGAGGCTGCGACAGTTTAATATAAAGAAATTATTTTGATCTGAACAAATACACTACTTTAGAAGTCGGGTGGCGATCTTTTGCTAATTAGAACCTCTCCGTTCCAAATGCCAATAAAAATAATGTGACTCTTGTTGGCCTTCAGACCTTTTGATTTTTCATTAATTCTGTTGACTAGTTCAAGTATCAGAAAGTAGCATTTTGAATTTCTGTGCTCAGGTGAGAGAATTTCCACATTCATTTTTAATACACCCAAGACAAGAATCAGCCCAGTACTACAGGACATTATGGATTCGTACTGCATTGCTTGGTATCTCCAGCCTACGGCGTGACTCATTAACCATAATCCCCCTCAGAGATTCCCTGCAGGCCTTCCCATTCTCTTCTTAAGCTTTACTTGTGACTCTATATAAATTAAGCAGTTGGGCCATTCCTATTGATATGTCAATGGAGCAAAGAAATTAAATAGCCTGAAGTCTGTCCTGGCAAGAATTTCACTGACGTGGGTTGATTTTTATTCCAGGAATGAAATTGTTTCAGCATTGTTCTTAGGAAGGGCAGAGAAAATAACTTAGCGAATCGCAGGTTGTGGTTGGGACTGCTGTTGTTCCGTCCTTGTATGCCACATGAACACATGAAGCTGCCTTATACTGAATCAGAGCCTTAGTCCATCAAAGTCGATACTGTCTACTCAGACCAGCAGCGGCTCTCCAGGGTTTCAGGCTGAGGTTTTTCACATCACCTACCTGCCTAGTCCCTTTAACTGGAGATGCCGGGGATTGAACCTGGGACCTTCTGCATGCCAAGCAGATGCTCTCCCATTGAGCCACAGCCCCTCCCCTGAATTTTTATCCTTGAAATACAGAGAATGAAATGACATATTTTCTTTGTTAGATAAATATAGAGAGAGAGGTATGCCTTCAGAGCTACATCACCTTCTTTAGTAGTCAATGTTGGCAGCTTCAAAATATTTCTGATTACAGCTGCATACACTGTTCTTCTGAAAATAAAACTTTTTCTGCGTGTGGCTAGGAATGCTTAATCATCTGCCATTTCAGCTCACGTCCTGTGCACAGGTAGCTGTCATGGGAGCTGAATGTTCAATATGCTGTTTGTCTACAACTACACAGCTTGAACATGCCCAGTTGTGGAAAAACAATGACTGTGTTGCCCAGGTCCCCCCATGTCTGGTGTCACTAACTAACTACTTGAAGACACGTTGTTGAAAGAAAACAGAGCTGCACTTACCTCTGCCTGCTGTTCACTGAAGTCTTCTGTGCAGTCACACATTTGGGACTGCGCCTGCGTGCAGGCCTTCCACCACAAACTTTTTACTAGCCTTAGGCCCAGCCCGGGGATCAGGATGGCTTCCCGCTGTGTCTGGGTGGGGGCCACAATGTGTCACTAGCTTCTTGAAGACACGTTGTTGAAAGAAAAAAGTGTTTCGCATATTTGAGTTGAGATTTACTACTTTGATGTCTCTGTGTGTCTTAGGACAGCATTACTCAGCGTTACTTACCAACAGAAGAGAAGGATCAATCCAATTCAGCCTATTCATTGCTCTGCACGGGACCTTATTGCAATCTGAATTGAGTTCCCCTTTATTCATGATTAATTAATTTTTACAGAATGCAGGCAGCAGTATTAAACACTTTCCTGGGAGTAAGCCCCACTGAATAAAACAGGACTTGCTTCTGAGTAGAGGGGCTGTGGCTCAGTGGTAGAGCATCTGCTTGGCATGCAGAAGGTCCCAGGTTCAATCCCTGGCATCTCCAGTTAAAAGAGATCTCTAGGACATGTGCCTGCCTGGAAGCTGCATCCTGTGGCGTGGGAGCACTACTGTCTAATCTCAGATTTATCATACAGGTTATAGTTATTCATTGGATTTTATTTATTTTATTTATTCTTAAAATTTCTATCCCGCCCTCCTAGCGTGACAGCCAGCAAGGTGTAGTGGTTAAGAGCAGTGATTTGGAGCAATGGACTCTAATCTGGAGAACCGGGTTGGTTTCCCCACTCCTCCACATGAGTGGCGGACGCTAATCTGGAGAACCGGGTTTGATTCCCCACTCCTACACATACCCTGGAGATGGATCATGATGGGTAGCTGTGTTAGTCTGTCGGTAGCAGTAGAAAAGAGCAAGAGTCCAGTAGCACCTTAAAGACTAACAAAATTTCTGGCAGGGTATGAGCCTTCGTGAGTCACAGCTCACTTCTTCAGAAGATAGCTGTGACTCACGAAAGCTCATACCCTGCCAGAAATTTTGTTAGTCTTTAAGGTGCTACTGGATTCTTGCTCTTTTCTATCACTACATATCCTGACTCTCAATGTTGAAAATGGTTAGGAATATATTTATTTTGGTGTTAGGTTCATGGTTGAAAAGTTCCCAGCAAAAGACATCCTGTTGTTGGGTTAGACATGCATTGAACCATTCTCACTGTGCACTTACATCGAGGAAAACTTTTGAAGAACAGCTACGTACAACTCTTGTCCCAAGAAGAGTAGGATTAAGGAGACAGAGGCTCCCATTGGTGAAGATTTGATTGCAGCCCTGTTGAAGCAGTCAAGCAGCCTAGCGGATGCAGATCCCATTTAATGTGTCTGGCTGGGATTGCACAACAGGGATTTTTGAGAAGACGAAGAGGAAGGAGAAGGAGAAGGAGGAGAAGAGTGGTTTTTTATATACCGACTTTTCTCTACCACTTAAGGGAGATTCAAACCGTCTTACAATCACCTTCCCTTCCCCTCCCCACAACAGACACCCTGTGAGGTAGGTGTGGCTGAGAGAGCTCTTCATAGAGCTGTAACTTGCCCAAGGTCACCCAGCTGGCTTCATGTGTAGGGCACATCTCAAGTCAGAGGGGGCAGCTGGTAAGCAGCGTTCAATTGGGTGGGATACATACTGCGCAGCCTCAGAACAGTAATACCTCATGAGACAGTCTCACGGTCTCTTTCTAGCTGTTAACCTCAGTACATCACCCAGCGCTGCACCTATGTCCCCCATGATCGGACCAGTTTTCCCACAAGAAGCCCAATGTCTGGAGTTTCAGAATACATCTGAGGAGTAATATCACTGGATCAGGTGCTGAAGTACTCAAAATTTATTCATATAGTCTTTTCAGATGCATGACTTGGGGAGGGGGAGTGGCTCAGTGGTAGAGCATCTGCTTGGCATGTAGAAGATCCCAGGTTCAATCCCCGACATCTCCAGTTAAAGGGACTGAGCAAGTAGGAGATGTGAAAGACCCTCTGCCTGAGACCCTGGAGAGCCGCTGCCAGTCTGAGTAGACAGTACTGACTTTGATGGGCCGAGGCTCTGACTCAGTATAAGGCAGCTTCATGTGTTCATGTGCGCGTCTATTTTTGTGCAGTCCCATCCGTGATAACTTCAGATGTGAACTTCTCCTTGGCTGCTCTCCTCTCTTGTTTTTGTTTGTGATTTAAAGCAAGTTACTGTTGAATAGTTGCTTTAGTAACAAGGAATCCAGGAGAGAGTGTTTGTGTGTGTTAAGTGCCGTCAAGTCGCTTCCGACTCATGGCGACCCTATGAATCAACATCCTCCAAAATGTCCTGTCTTTGACAGCCTTGCTCAGATCTTGCAAACTGAAGGCTGTGGCTTCCTTTATTGAGTCAATCCATCTCTTGTTGGGTCTTCCTCTTTTCCTGCTGCCCTCAACTTTTCCTAGCATGACTGTCTTTTCCAGTGACTCTTGTCGTCTCATGACGTGACCAAAATACAATAGCCTCAGAGAGTGTTTAGGGATATTCAATTTCACTTCATGCCCAATTAACAACAGTAGATATGCAAATTCTCAAGGCAGCATGTGAAGTGTAAAAGTGGCACAAGAACTAATTTAGCACTTTTTCACACTCCAGGCAGGCAATCACTGATGAGTAGCTATTTTTATTGTCCTCAGCTGCAAAGTCTTCTACTTCTGTGAATAATTCCATGAATGATATGATTACACAGTTGTCCCCTGTACTAGGTATATTTATATGCAGAAAAGTCTTATTGATTTCTGTAGGACATACAAGGAAGCCAGTGCTTTGGAAAGTGGTCTCTTACTTACAGAAATTAAAATGTAAATTGGTATAACTGACACAGCCTTTTCCATCCCTCCAGAAGAAAACAGTAAGTCCTCAAATCTTTTTTAAAAAAATGTTCACCTTGAATATCAATTATCTTTTATGAAATTAGTTGATTTGCATATTGTCACTCAAAAATTTTTGTCCATAGTTGTTGTCCCCCCCCCCAAATATTGACTATCCAGTTCCTTGTAGAAGATAACAAATTAATGTGTGTGTTAAGTGCTGTCACATAGTTTCCAACTTGTGGCTACCCTATGAATTAATGACCTCCAAAAAGCCCTGTCTGTAACAGCCTTGCTAAGGTCTTGCAAAGTGAGGGCTTCGACTTCCTTGACTGAGTTAATCTATTTCATGTTGGGTCTTCCTCTTTTCCTGCTGCCTTCAAACTTTTCCTAGCGTTATTGCCTTTTCCAGTGACTCTTATCTTCTCATAATGTGACCAAAATATAATACACTCAGTTTAATCATTTTAGCCTCTAGGGAGAGTTCAGGCTTGATTTGATCTCAAACCTGAACTGACCCTAGAAGCTAAAGTGATTAAACTGAGGCTATTGTATTGTCGAAGGCTTTCACGGTCAGAGTTCATTGGTTCTTGTAGGTTATCCGGGCTGTGTAACCGTGGTCTTGGAATTTTCTTTCCTGACGTTTCGCCAGCAACTGTGCCAGGCATCTTCAGAGTAGTAACACTGAAGGACAGTGTCTCTCAGTGTCAAGGGTGTAGGAAGAGTAATATATAGTCAGAAAGGGGTTGGGTTTGAGCTGAGTATTGTCCTGCAAAAGTATTGTCCTGTAAGTATCAAGATAATGTGCTAATGAGGGTATGGTATGTTAATATGGAACCATTGTATCCTGAAGTGATCTGTTAATGTGTGTAATCCAAAACTAATCTGTATGGCTATTGTTGAATGTTGTCTTTGTCTGGAGGTTTTTCAGGGCAGGAAGCCAAGCCTTATTCATTCTTAAACTCTCCTCTTTTCTGTTAAAGTTGTGCTGATGTTTATGAATTTCAATGGCTTCTCTGTGCAATCTGACAAAATAGTTGGTAGAATTGTCCAGTCTTTCAGTGTCTTGGAATAAGACCCTGTGTCCTGTTTGTGTCAGTCCATGTTCAGCCACTGCTGATTTCTCAGGTTGGCCAAGTCTGCAGTATCTTTCATGTTCTTTTATCCTTGTTTGTATGCTGCGTTTTGTGGTCCCGATGTAAACTTCTCCACAGCTGCAAGGTATACGATATACTCCTGCAGAGGTGAGGGGGTCTCTTTTGTCTTTTGCTGATCGTAGCATTTGTTGTATTTTCTTGGTGGGTTTAAACACTGTTTGTAGGTTATGTTTTTTCAAAAGTTTCTCCATCCTATCAGTGACTCCTTTAATAAATGGCAAGAATACCTTTCCTATGGGAGACTGTTTTTCTTGAGTTTTCTGATTTTTGTTTGGTTTAATGGCCCTTCTGATTTAATTTCTTTTACTTCCAGTTTTTTCATAGTACCGCGAGCATGGTAATTCTTACATCATCTTGCCCGTTAACTTCCTTGAATCTTTTCCCCTCAGTAATTATTCCTAAATGATTACTACTTGGAGAAGATTTAACAGACTCCCTGGAGCAGTCTATACTTAATTGTATACAAGAAACTTTGTTATTAATTAAAAGTGTCTTCTTCCCTTTGCCATCTATTGTCTCTGATACCTTCCCTCTGGATTTCCAATCTGTTTTATATCTTCTTCCCAATAGCTCAAATGGTTCAAGATTTTGCAGTTTTCTCCTTACATTCACTGTTCTTAGGGCTAGTTTGTGCATTATTTTATTGTTTTGCCAGTTGCCATGTTGGTATACACAAGTAAACGTAGCATATTCCTTGGCAACAAGCTATATTTTAAGGAACCGCCTACACATAAATGAGTTCTGGACCTCTATAAAAATGTTTAAACTGGTTCTTTGTGATGACGTTGTATTATAAGGTATTTCCTAGTTAGAATTTGTAAAATTGATTTCTTTGATTTGTATCCTCAAGAGTCCCCATAGCAGCTCAAAAAATAAAGAAGAAGAAGAAGAGTTGGTTTTTATATGCCAACTTTCTCTACCATTTAAGGGAGACTCAAACCGGCTAACAGTCACCTTCCCTTCCCCACAATAGACAATCTGTGAGATAGGTGGGGCTGAGAGAGCTGTGACTAGCCCAAGGTCACCCACCTGGCTTCGTGTGTAGGAGTGGGGAAACAAATCCAGTTCACCTGATTAGCCTCCGTCGTTCATGTGGAGGAGTAGGGGAATCAAACCCGGCTCTCCGGATCAGAGTCCACCGCTCCAAACCACCGCTCTTAAACACTTCACCACATTGGCTCTTATAGATAGTAGTTCTATAGTAATCAATAGTAGTTTTATAAAACAATGTGCTCATGTGACAGTGGAAAGAGATGTCTAGAAAAGAAACAGCTGTGGTTTTTAGCGTTAAATGTTCACCCTGATGGGACTTTTTTCTATGATGTTCCCTTCAATTTTATTAATTCCCTTAAATTCAAAAATTCAAATATTTTTGATGCAGAAATTCCAAGTAATTTGTGTAGAAAGTAATCCAGTGCTAGTACACTCAGTTTCCAGTAAGTGTTTCCACATGTAAAATTAATTGAAACTTCCTGTAAACTTATCTTTGCAGTCTCGATTGGCTTGTCTTAATCTGATTCAGACTCATTAATTCCCACAGATTCTCATCTGATCTTGCAAATCTTCCTGCCATGCAATTGAGCAAACAAACCCCAGAAAGCTAGGGAAGATAAAGGCAAATTAAATCAATTTAACATTGGAGTCTTTCCTGTCTTTCAGCCTAGCTGAATCCTAGGGATCATGTATGCCCTCGTCCATTTCTTGTACTTTATTGCGCGAATTAGAGGATGTAAGTAGGCTTTGAAGAAAATTCCTATATTGTTAAAGGGGGGGGGATACCTCTACTCAGGATTGGGTGGAGTCTTAGGGAACTTGACCCTTGCCCAGAAAATTTCCTTTAAAAATAAGGTATAACAATCCAAAAGTAATAGATCTCGCCAGAGACAAATGGATCACAATATATTTTCAGAGGTGGGGACCTGCCCTAAAGCAAGATATAGTTGCAAAGTTATTGGTTGATGCTGATGTAACCCTTGCCGTGGCAAAAAAATTTATCTATGGTTTTTAATGGTACCTCCTTTTAACTGTATGTTTGGTTATTTATGTATTATGGAATGCATTGAATTTGTTTTGCTCATGACCTGTTGGTCCACGAACATAAAGAATGGAATAAAGGGCTTTCTACAATAGATATAAGTGATCTAACTTGTATGTTTTATGCAATGGTGTTAACCATATACTAACAGATAATGAAAGAATTATGACTACTTAGAAGAAAAGACATGCATTATGACTGACAAAACAAAAGATACAATGTATGTTATGTAGAACTGAGTATAATTCTCAACAGTAGTGAATTGGGCATCGGATATAATTATAATGCCTAGTGAAACAATGGATGAATGCTTTATTAAAGAAAAGGATCAGGGCTTCATTTAAGAAAGAGAGGAGGGTGGTGGTTGTGCTAGATGAGGACCAAGATGTGATGTACATTTTTTTTCTATTCTTTTTTCCCCCTTTTCCCTATTTTTCCTTTCTATACCCTGGAAAATTTAATACAAACTTTTTATTTAAAGAAAAAGAATGGAATAAAGGGGGGGAGTAATAGTAGTAAAATGACTTCCATGATTCCTTACTAAGTGCGCAATCCTAACGGGGGGGGGGGGGTGTCCTTACCCTGGCTGCACCGCCTCCTGAGCGGCTTTTGGCCCAAGTGCAGCAGGTTGAAGCCCACCTTTTTCAGGAAAACCACATGGAACCTCTCCACGGGGTTCCACAGGGTTGCGCCTGCCTTTTTTGCGGGCATAACTCAGCACCTGCAAAAAGGGGTGTTCCCAGGCCGAAAGGGCTTTAGCTCCCCCCCTAGGGACGTTCGTCAGCTCCACCCCTGGGGACGCCCCCTTTGACACCAGTGCGAGCCTCTGCACCGGGAAAACGCTGCCGGCGAGGCTGTGCCCGTGCCCAAGGCTCCCTCTGCCGCGCAGCTCCCCAGAGCCAGAGTAAGTGCCCCAGCACCGGCGTTGGTGCTACTTTAGCTGGCACAAGCGGCACTAATGCTGGCACTGGGGTCATGCTGGCTCCGAACCTAGGGTTGCCAGGTCCCTCTTCACCACCGGTGGGAGGTTTTTGGGGCAGAGCCTGAGGAGGGTTGGGTTTGGGGAGGGGAGGGACTTCAATACCATAGAGTCCAGTAGCCAAAGCGACCATTTTCTCCAGGTGAACTGATCTCTATCGGCTGGAGATCAGTGGTAATAGCAGGAGATCCCCAGCTAGTACCTGGAGGTTGGCAACCCTATCCAAACCCCTTCCCCCCTCCCATTAGGATTCGGCTTCCCATGTCATAAAGTAATGCAAACGCTTTCATATTTCCTAGAACTCTTCTTCAGGCTAGATATTTAATAAAAAGCAAAAACTTTTATTAAAGGGGGATGGGGGAAATTAGTTTATACCATTCATTGTTACCTGTCTGAATTAATTTGTATTGTCTTAAAACAGGGTATTGGAGGTGTTAAGCAGACTTAAATAGGTTAGGCCATGCTTGAGGACAACAGATTTAAGGTTGCACCAACGAAAGCTGCGACAGAAGCAAACTATGGTGGTTTTTCTTTTGAAAATATGGAAGCTGGTAATAATATGGATTTTCCTTTTCAGCTAATCAAAGCACATAGTTTTCTGTCATTTTTGTTGTGATACAAGAGGTGTCTTGGGCTTTCAGTATAGAGTAATATACGGTCCAGGGTACTGAAAAAAAGGTTAATGTGATATTGGGATGCATCAACAGAGGCATAACATCCAAATCACAAGATGTCATAGTTCTGCTGTGCACTGTGTTGGTCAGGCCGCCCTTGTGTGCAGTCCTGGAGGCCTTGCTTCAAAAAAGATGTGGACAGAATCGAGCGGGTGCAGAGGAGAGCAATGAGGATGATCAGGGGCCTGGAGACCAAGACCTACGAGGAAAGGCTGAGGGAGTTAGGAAGGTTTAGTCTGGAGAAGAGGCTGTTGAGGGGGGACATGATTGCTCTTTTTAAGTATTTGAAGGGCTGTCACTTAGAGGAGGGCAGGGAGCTGTTCCTGTTGGCAGCAGAGGATAGGACTCAAAATAATGGGTTTTAATTGTGGGCGGAAAGGTACTGGCTGGATATTAGGAAACATTTTTTACAGTAAGAGTTGTTCAACAGTGGAATCAGCTACCTAGGGAGGTGGTGAGCTCCCCCTCACTGGCAGTCTTTAAGCAGAAGCTGGACAAACACTTGTCAGGGACACTCTAGGCTGATCCTGCATTAAGCAGGGGGTTGGACTTGATGGCCTGTATGGCCCCTTCCGATTCTATGATTCTGTCTGCTCCCTGCTTCCTAAGCTATTGGAGAAAATAGTCATTTCAGGAGAAGTGCGAGGAACTTGGAAGGCTGGGACTAAAACATTAACCAGAGTATTCTGATTGGTGTATACCTATCTTAGCATTGCACTATAAATAATAGTTGATGGTGGTAAGATGGTTAAAAAGTGTGAGCCTAACCACATCCTGGCTGGACAGTTCAACAGCTGTGCTTTGCAAGGAGGTATAAATGGGTGCCAACTGTATGCTACTCCCTTTTATAGTGTGTTTATAGGCCATTGAGGAAAGGAGAACATTGAGACCCACCTTAATTTAAATTTTTTTTTTATTGGGGTGAATTGTGTATATTTTACAGTCAAGTCACGGCTGATTTATAGAGACCCCTGTAGGGTTTTCAAGGCAAGAGACGTTCAGAGGTGGTTTGCCATTGCCTGTCTCCACGTCACACCCCTGGTATTCCTTGGAGGTCTCCCATCCAAATACTTGCCGGAGTCAAGGCTGAGAGTATGTGACTGAGAGTATGTGACCCAAGGCCAACCTGCAAATTTCCATGGCAGAGTGGGGAATGTAACCTGGGTTTCTCAGATCCTCGTCCGACACTTTAACCACTATGCCATGCTGGGGTGAATTACAAAGCCATATTTTGCATAGTATATTGCTTTTTATATAACTGCCCTCAAAAATCTTCTGGAGAAAATAGCTCGAGTTTCCTTGGGACCAACATAGGCTTTTTTATAGAAGATGAGAGAAGGATTGGGCAGATTTGTCCTAGGATACATACGAAAAAGAGTGGAGGAAGAAGACAGAGAGGTGGTTCTCTGAAGTGGGTGAACTAACAATCAAGACTATTGGGTTGAAGGGAAGCAAATGGTGAAGGAGTCGGACTAACAACTTCTAATGCCCGGATACATTCTGACCCCCTACCTTTAAAAATAGGTCAGGTTTCACTCCCTTGTTTTCTGTCCACAAATAACAACCAATTTTTGAAGTAAATAGTGTATGCCATACTTCAGGCTTCTTTACTCTTTCCAGATGATACCACCTTTGCCTCACTTTTCTCCCCATATGATGAAGAACAAAATCATGCTGAGGCAGTACTAAGTTCCACTGTATGACCATATTTTTCTGTCATTGTTCTTGACAAAAGTTGTATCTTGGATGGGGATTTCTTATGTAGCTGTGGTGGTTTCCCAATTTGTAACATTTATTTCTTTGTGTTATATCAAGTGCTAGATTTTGTTGTTTTAATAGGTGCAAGAGTTCTGAATTTCATAGCAAAGAACAAGCTTTTAAATACAAAATTAACATTCGTTGAAGAAAAGTAAAGCCAAAAGTCAGGCAATTAAGAAAACAAAAAGAAATATAAAATATCATTCTAATGACTCTGTTGCACTGGCTAGATATTAAATGCTGAAGGATAGGCCCTAACATTTGTGTTACAAAAATTGACTTCTGTGTATCTTAGAGAAAAGTATATATAGGGAAGCTGAACAAACTCAAGTTAGCAAAGCAGGTTCTGCCCCCTATTCCTGTTCTGCAGCTTAAATCCTTTGAGCTGGAGTGATATCACAACCCAGTGTAGAACATAAGCCCATCACAGACATTTGTTTGACTAATTAAAGAAAACAACACTGTTTCTAATACACTTTCTTCCATATTTCAGGAACTTCTATTACATTACAATGCTGAGGGACCCTGTATCACGGTACTTGAGCGAGTGGAAACATGTCCAAAGAGGAGCGACATGGAAGACTTCCCTCCACATGTGTGACGGGAGGAGCCCCACACCAGAAGAGCTGCCTATGTGTTACCTAGGAGATGACTGGTCTGGGGTCAACTTACAGGAGTTCATGAACTGTAGCCATAACCTGGCTAACAACCGCCAGGTGCGCATGCTGGCAGACCTCAGCCTGGTTGGCTGTTATAATTTGACCTTTATGAACGAGAGTGAAAGAAATCTGATCCTTCTGCAAAGCGCCAAGAACAACCTGAAAAACATGGCCTTCTTTGGACTCACAGAGTTTCAGAGGAAAACTCAGTACCTTTTCGAGAGGACATTTAACCTGGAGTTTATCTCCCCTTTCACTCAGTACAACATCACGCGAGCCTCTAATGTGGATATCAGTGACTTGGTGCGGAAGCATATAGAAGAGCTGAACTTCTTGGACATGCAGCTATATGAATTTGCTAAAGACCTATTTCTGCAGCGCTTTCAGTACGCCAAACAAGAAGAGCACGAGCAAAATCGTCAGAAACGACGGGAGGAACGAAAAATGTTGCGCGAGCAGAAGGTTCGTGAATGGCGAAAGGAGGGACAAGAAGAAATAACTGTTACTGAGGATTATAATAGTCAAGTGGAACACTGGTGAATTTGCCTTCTGTGTACACACTTATATTGACAGTTTGTTGAACTTGCAGTACAATCCTAAGAACACTTTCTTGGGAGTAAGCTCCACTGAATAGACCTGAGTAGCATACTGACTAGAGCGGTTTAAGACTGCTGTCTTAATTGCTCACCGGTGAACAGAACTCCTGTTGTTCAGCTAAAAGAGAGCATCTCAGCTGCTCTACAACGTTTTATGTTTTTGTAGATTTTGTCATTTAAGAGTACAATATTTTAAGTTTTTTTTCCAATACACCTAAAGCAGTGTTATTCAGTTGTCTGTTAGAGTTCATTATTTAAAACGAGCCACCTTTAAAAGGCCTGGCCTATTAGCACATTGTTCTTGCCTCGATGTTGATGGTTTTTCCTTATGGCAGAATGCACTACTAAAACTTGGAAACATGGGGGAAATTAAAAATCGTGTTGCATTGTCTGTTTCACTTATGTGTAATGATTTGCCAAGGTTGGTCATGTTGTTCTTTGTAAATTGTACTATTTACATTTGTGATGAATGTAACAGAGAAAAACATGCTGTTTCTCAGTTATTTGGACAGGCCTTCATGTAAGGATATGTTCCTTGTATGATAATGGGATATGAAGAAATGAAAGTGAAGGGAACTTACCAACAACCTTAATCCTGTTTATGATCTTTGTCAAGTCAACTGCACAGAATGACACAATTATTGGTCTACATTTTGGAAATCCTATAGATCAGGGCTTCTTAAACCTCTTCCACTCATGACCCCTTTTCACCTGAGAAATTTTCACGTGACCCCAGGTATATAGGTATATAGAATAGGTATACAAATCAAACATTTACTGATAATAAATCATAAAGAAATTTTACTGTTGCCAAATTTTTTGCGACCCCCACATTTAGTTATGCGACCCCATATGGGGTCGAGACCCACAGTTTAAGAAGCTTTGCTATAGATGGTCTGGGAACTTAGGGCAACAGGCTGATAACATTTTTCTTTATTTAATCCCAGTATACAGTCCGTTTGGAGTACAGAGTAGTAAAATGTTTAACTTTATACATCTCTCAAATGTGAATGCAAAACTTCTCTTGAGGACAGATATTTTTGTGCAATACAGACATTATTTCCTTCCATAGGATGTCTTGAAAACACTCTCATGCCTCAGGCAAGGATAAATAATGAAAGACTATAGTGCTAGATCAGGGATCTTTCTGTGCCTCGAAGATCTCGAGCCTTTAATTCTTTCACATTGCATCAGTAGGTAGATTCTTCAGCACTGAGAAGAAGGTAAGAGGCGGTATTTACAGATTTCTGTTGGGAATTCTGATGAAAATGTGGATCTCAGTGATAAATCTTTAATTTTTATGGTCAGACGTTGAAGCGCAGGTAATAAAAGCCCAAAAGTTTATGTCAGTGATCAAATTCTGCCACCAAGCTTTGGCAACTGTCACTGCAGTTTCAATTTCAAAAAAAATCAAAGACCCTTTATTTTTTACATAAATTCAATTGCCTTCAGATGTCAAAATTTGTCACATTTAAGTTTACATGGATTTTTTTTTCATCCCTTTGGTTTAAAATACTTATAGGTGACTTCTTGTTTTCATTTGTTTTATCACAGTCTTCAAGATTACCCTATAGTTCTTCAAAGCTGGATTTTCAAAGCAGTTTTACTCCTTTTTAACTCTCTGTTTCAAAATGCTCGCTTTCATATTTGAGTGACTTTACATGTGTCTACTAATCAGCTAGAAAACAAAGAAACCAGGATCAGCAAATCCTTCCTGTAGCATGCAGAACTGAGTTTTGGGATGAGCTACTCCTCTTTTTTTTCAAAGACTGGATCCACTTTCAGGCTAATATTAAACATTTTTGTGAAATCCCAACAGTTTTGCATTTGATGTAAAGCATCTTGCTTTAACAGCTACCTGTGTCATTGTTGGTTACCAACCATAGTTGGAAAACAAATTTATTTGTTGTTTTTGTAAGCCACTACAGTGGCAAAGTGAACTATTCAGAAGGCCAGAACGGGACAGGAAATTGAAAGAGTGTCAGGAAGTTGGTGGGATAAGGCGATAGATGCCCGGAATCACTGACAGAATAGGTTCCTGTCTAAAAGCCAATATGCTATGTAGACATTTTGAGTAAATGGAATGGAGTGATGGAATAGTGGGGAGGGGTTGTGGCTCAGTGACAGAGCCTCTGCTTGGCATGCAGAAGGTCCCAAATTCAATCCCCGGCATCTCCAGTTAAAGGCAAGTAGGTGATGTGAAAGACCTTTCTCTGCCTGAGACCCTGCCAGTCCGAGTAAGCAATACTAACTTTGATGGACCAAGTAGAAGGCAGCTTTGTGTGTTCATGTGTTCAATAGGCACAGCACCAAGAAATTAGGAGACGCTATTATTGCTCCATCAGCTTCTACCACAAGCAGGTCTCGCCCGTAAGTTTCCTGTTTCCTCAGATGTGCGGGTTCATGTTGTTCTTTCGATGGTAGCTAATGGTGGCCCTGAAGACCAGGCTGTGAGAACAGCTTGGACTTACGCATGTACGAAAAACACAAACTACTGCTTGGTCTGTGTGAATCAGGTCTACCTCTGCCCAGGTTGATCACGAAATGCCCAGGGTAATCCTGAACTCCAGCCTGGCTTGCCCTTCCTGTGGATCTCCTGATTGGAAATGCCCTGAGCACAAATGTTTCCAAGTCAAACCCAACTCTGTTCTGAACAACAGTCTACCTAGCGTGAGGGTTTTGCACTTTCCAGCACATGCCTCTGTCTGTGCTCATGCACTACCTGCTTGCTAGCTTCCTACCTGGCTTTAGTCTTGGCTGCACCTCACCTTTGCTCTGTTTGTTTGTTTGTTTCTTGTCACCTTTATCAGGATGCATTTCACATTGCTCTTTCTGGCTTTTTTATTCTTGACATCTTTTTCTGCTTGCTCTTCTCCTGGGGACTCACAAGATCCTTCCCATTCATGGACTTTGCTCATAAAAGCTGTGAATTCTGCAAGGACTCTCCGAGGGAAATCAGAATGCTTCAGGTGGACTCTGATCTGGAGAACCGTGTTTGATTCCCCACTCCTCCACATGAGCGGCGGAGGCTAATGTAGTGAACTGGATTTGTTTCCCCACTTCTACACATGAAGCCAGCTGGGCGATCTTGGGCTAGTCACAGTCTCTCAGCCCCACCAACCTCACAGGGTGTCTGTTGTGGGGAAGGGAAGGGAAAGTGATTGTAAGCCAGTTTGATTCTTCCTTAAGTGGTAGAGAAAGTTGGCATATAAAAACCAACTCTTCTTGAACACATGAACACATGAAGCTGCCTTAAACTGAACCAGACCCTTGGTCCACCAAAGTCATTATTGTCTACTCAGACCCGCAGTGGCCCTCCAGGGTCTCAGGTAGAGGTCTTTCACATCACCTACTTGCCTAGCCTCATTAACTGGAGATGCCGGGGATTGAACCTGGGACCTTCTGCATGTCAAGTAGATGCTCTACCACTTAGCCACAGCCCATCCAGCGTGGTGTAGTGGTTAAGAATGGTGGTTGGAGTGGTGGAGTGTGATCTGGAGAACCGGGTTTGATTCCCCACTCCTCCACATGAGCAGCGGAGGTTAATCTGGTGAACTAGATTTGTTTCCCCACTCCTACACATGAAGCCAGCTGGGTGACCTTGGCCAAGTTACAGCTCTGTTAGGGTTCTCTCAGCCCCACCTACCTCTCGGGTGTCTGATGTGGGGAGGGGAAGGGAAGGAGATTGTCAGCCGGTTTGAGTCTCCCTTAAGTGGTAGAGAAAGTCGGCATATAAAAACCAACTCTTCTTCTTCTTCTTCTTCTTCTTCTTCTTCTTCTTCTTCTTCTTCTTCTTCTTCTTCTTCTTCTTCATATTATTAAAACAGGCAGCGTCATTACCTGATTTGTAAGTAAAGCAAAGTCTTTTCCCAACTTGTGAAAGTGCAGTACCATACCTAACTCACGAAACATTCAGAAATCGATCAGTCTCTGCCTCATAAAATCAGCAGTATCTTTGTCTAATCCATGAAGCTTTTCTATTTGATGAAACTCAAGCTGCCTGATTCAAAAAAACATCAACTTTGTGTATTATGCAGCTAATTAGGCAGTGCCGTGGCAAATTAATGAGTCAGGCCAGAGGTCTTGCTTCGTTCATTCGGTTTCACAAACCTGAATAACCTTTGCTTATTTCATTAATTAGATGAAGCAGTTGCCAGTGTTGTGAATCAGGCAGACTTCACGTAAATCATGCAATTTCAGGTAGAGACGTGTTTACACTTTCACAAATTAATTCAAAAATTATCAAAAGGCACTGCCTAATTGATAACATGAAGCAACATTTTGCCTATTCCACTGAAAAGCGGTTTCGCTAATTTAGTATTACAAGCCTTAGGCAAAAACTCTTTAAAAACCCATTTGTTATATAATTATTATTCATCAGCCCCTTTTTAAAAGCCACAAAAGAGATTCTGAGTCATTTGATGTGCTGTCAGAATCTGTTGATAGACTCTGATGTGTCATATTAGGAAAAATTAGGCTTAACTATAAACACAGGGCTGGATTCCCCCTGTGCTTTTTCCAGTTTTCAACTCCAAGTTCTGTATTGATATGTTAGTGTACTTTAAAATGAGGCCAGAAATTAGCTAACGATTTCCATTTATACAACAGGCATCAAGTTTTACTTGCAATAATATATAAAGTCTGGCTCTTAGCAAGTTATTTTGATACGAGAAGAAGGTTTGGATGTTTCTGCTGCCAGGATATTGCTGGAGAAACTTCTCTTTCCCCATAGGAACCACGTGCTTCTTTCTCCTGTACGTGGTGTGCCCAGTGCAGTACGGCATGTTTTCAGTAGTAATTGGCTGGAGGTTCCCACAGAGCGAAAACCTCTCCAGCCTGTAGGTATTCTCAGTAAGTTATATTTGGCTTCAAATGAATCAATATCCTTCATAGCCTGGGCTGTCTCTCAAGCTGTCAATTTATCCTAATATAAGTCTTTTCATGCAAACCCACATTTTTCTGCGCGAAGAGTTGTATAGTCTGTTGTTCCTCGCAGGTCTCCAGGTTAATGATGAGACTAGAAAGCTGCTTTTCGAAATCACGTCGTACCATTTATATTATGGAAACAAGTCCCTAGTAAAGGCATCAAACCAGATTTCCCATAGGAAGTCTGCCTGGTTTCGAAAGAAGGTCATGTCATCTGCCAGCCGGCGTATGGGTTGGATTTGGGTTAGGGTTCAGAGGTGAAAGAAACAACGGAATCAGCTCAGATACATTTAAAACACATGTCTTTCAGGGGAGCTTTCCAGTAATTGCTTGAGCTCCATGCACCTGTTCTGGTCCCCGCTCAGCAGTGACTTTTGACTCCAGCAGGACTTGGCTTTGATAAGCGCTGGAACACAGCTGTGGATGCAAATTGTTCTGTCACTAAGTGACGTTTCTGTTATTTTTTTATTTTGCCACTTTATTGGCCTTCCGGTATTGTAAAAATAATTGGCTTTCTATATTTATCTCTGATTTATCGTTGTTCATGATAAGTGTCCTTGTAGAAACCCCCTCAGTGCCAATAGAACTCAAGCTCTAATTTTGTTGACAAGCTTGTGACCGTTCCAGACCCACAGCGACAAGGAAAGGGAAGAGAGCTGTCCCCAAGCAGATTTCTTCAAGACATGCTACTTTGTTCTAGAGTGAACTTTAAAAAAAAGAAACATGTAATCCTTAAATGGAAAACCAACTGTGTGGAGACTTTGCAACCCGTTCATCTAATCCAGAGGTTCCCAAACGTTTTGACTCATGGAGCACTTCTCAAGAGAGAAATTCGTCGCAGAGCACTAATTTTCACTTAGACCTATATACAAAACCGAATAACAGTAGTATTTTTCTTTCCAATCGCTTCACGGAGCACTAGGAGATGTTTCGCGAGCACCAAGTGCTCTGTGGAGCACAATTTGGGAACCCCTGATCTAATCCATTTCAGTGGCCTCGTCTGTGACAAAGGTATCTTCCTAACCTGGCCAGGAGGGGGAAGAGTTGTCTAAGTCACACCCAACAGAGAGACTCCCTGTAAGTTTACTACGCTTTTCCTCTGCTGATTACTATGCCGGTTTTTCTCACAAACATAGCACAGGCCCCGTTTCCAGGGGATAAGAGTTCTGATGCCAAAAGGCTATACTTTCCTACAGGCTTGTTAGCAATCTTCTCTCCCCACACACACACTTAACCAGGAGTCTGCAAAATATTGTCGATCTGCTGCCCCCAGTTTGGGAATCAAACCGTTAGATGGGGGGGGGGTCATCAAATAAGAAAATTTAAAAGGCCAAAAATAAAAAAAAAAGTTGAAGACTGTGTGAAGAGAGCAAAATCAAGTTACAGCAAGTCAGTTAATATGCACAGGACAATTTTGTGTTCTTCTGTCGTCAACATCCCTGATATTGCAGAGGGGGGTTAAGCGCTATTGGTAAATTCAAGACTCGTTGAAAAAGAACACACACAAGGAGCATGCTTCATCACTATATATTTGTACAGATATGCTGTTTGTATGCTTACGAATTTCTGATTTCGTTTGCTCACAGTCTCGTTTCTCAGAGTGCGCTTTCCAGTTCCCTTTCCCGCCATTTCTACCCTTTTTTCTCTGTGCCATGTGAGTACTGGAAAGAAAAATCGGGATTTTCTGTTTGTTGCCATGGTATAGGCAAAAGGTTAGGTTAATAAATCATTGATTCTTCCTTTGGGACTCTTCTCTTGTTCATGTGCAATAGTATGTATAGATTTTACTACTAGGAGATTGTATTGTGAATACTTTTACTGCTCTAAAAAGGTGGTTTACAAGGCTGAGAATTTTCATGGATGTGAAGCACAATCTGATGAGTATTTTTTATGTTAAATCATGGTGATGTCTGAAATGTTTTCCCATAATTGTCGATATTTTCAGTAAAAATGAGACATTGGTAAACCTTTAAGGAGACTGTAAAAATGATTGTGGAGAACACATTTTATTGAATATAGTTGGAGTGTGACTTCATTATAAACCAAAAATAAATATTGATTGCATTTGTAAAATAGGAAAATTTGTTATGGAAAGTAAATCTCGGAGATATTAGATGGTAGATAGGGGATCTACCACGGGCAGGGAATGAGCAGGTGCTAAGGAAAGAATGAGGTTCAGGCATTTTGCGTCACACAATTCATCTAATTTGTGTACACCATTAGACTTGGCTACCAGATCGAACATGTATCTTTACCTGCTCTCTAACCAATGAATAATGTTGCTTTGTTGATTGAAGGTACTGAGGGTTACACGCTGTCAGAATTTTACACATCATAAGCTCATGTTGTCTGGTGATAGACAATAGTTTCTAAGATAATCAAAGGCACAATTGTTGCCAGTGGAAATACATACTCATTTTCTTTTCCCCACTGTTCCTTTGTTTTTTTGTTTTTTAAAGGAAAAAATCTGAAAAACTTATAAATAGAATGAGCGTGCCTATCTTGGGCAATGATGCTTCTATATCATACTACCTTCAACTTGCTTGAACCCTGCCCTCCTCAGGCTCGACCTAAAAAACCTCCCTTTTGATAGCGGAGAGGGACCTGGCGACCCTAGAAATACAGGCCATGCACATGTCTGGGAAATCTGATTGGGCCCAGGTTCCCAGACACACGGTGGTGTAACAGTGCTCATGCGTGCGCGTGTTCAGCTGCAAACACAAAGGTTACATTACACAATAACACATGGAGCTCCTCCAAAGCAAATTCATGCATTCATCTTTATGGTTTCTTTGCAGACACGTGGAGGTGTGACTTTGTTAGTTTTCTGTTGCTTTCTACAGCTCTAGGAGTGCCCCCTGCCCCGGCTAACTTCAGCTCTTCCAGCCTAAACCGACACATGACCAAGGGGTGGGAGCATCCCTTCCCTCGATGAACAACAGTTACAGGTAAGCTCTACACTCTTTTCCTAAGTATGAGGGCTAGCAGTGCCGTCACACAAAAGCAAATTGTGTGTCCTGTAAGGAACTTTAGAGGTCCATCCCCTTCCCATGATTCCTGAAGGAAACCGTGGCTCCACTTCCTTGCACCCTTGCGGGTGAGTCCCACCGAATGGAGTGAGTCTTTTGTCTAAATAAACAAGCAGGACCGGGTAGTACCTTCAGCTGTGATAATAACAAATTGTTTGTGAAGTCCATCAGTTTCAGTTTCAGTCATCTTTATTGGCACAAAAATAGTAATAGTAGTAACAGAAATACACAAAAGTCCATACTCACTCAAAAGGGTCTCGCATATATCTCTTCACTTTTAAATGTTGTAATAATACATTCTTCCATACAACAGTGGGCCTACCACACAGCCTAGCTAACACCAGCACCCTTTTATATATTGTTTCCCAGTGTCTGTAGATTGTCACAGCTGGTTTTATTATTTATTTATTTCCTTACCCTTTATTTTTAAATAACCATCGCCAGAAACTCTGCCACGTGTTCGGAGACAGCGGGTATCCTATCCAATAATAAAAATTTGATGCCATCACGCGCTGAATCTTTTAAGGACATAAGGTGAGGGTTGATTCCTTCTAGACGTTGTCTATAATATAGGAGACAATATAAGAGAATATGCTCTACTGATTCTGGCTCTTTCAACTTACAGCTGCATAGTCTTTTGTTCCGAGGAATACCCCTATATCTACCCGAAACTATGGCTGGTGGAAATGTATTTAAATCTGGCCAACATGAAGGGCTCTGCGCTAGGAGGGATGGACTAAATTGGAGAAATATTCGGCCATTGTTCTTTTAGGGAAGGAAAGGCCAAAAAAGGTAGGTGAGCAGATCTTATTCGTTCCAGCATTTATTTTCTGCAATTCCATGTCCCAAATTCTCCCTGTAATGTTTGTGTAGTCTACACCAGCCCCTGCTCCTGCAACACACAATCTGCCCATGCTGCTGAAAATGGTCCCAGCAGGAAGATTTATGGCCGTTTCCACATGGGTTATCTGCCTTGAGTTCAATGCTTTTGGGAAGGGTGTTCTTTTCCCAGGAAGGGAACATCAGGAACGTCATAGAACGGGGGAAGCTAGAGAGCCAGCATGGTGTAGTGGTTAAGAGCGGTGGCGACCTCTAATCTGGAGAACCGGGTTCGATTCCCTACTCCTCCACTTGCAGCCTGCTGTGTGACCTTGGGCCAGTCACAGTTCTCTTAGAGCTCTATAGCCAGGCCGTGCTCCATTGGTAGGGTTGCCAGGTCCCTCTTTGCCACCTGCGGGAGGTTTTTGGGGCGGAGCCTGAGGAGGGCGGGGGTTTGGGGGAGGGGAGGGGCTTCAGTGCCATAGAAGGTAGTATGATATATAAGCATCAATTGCCAAAACGGCCATTTTCTCCAGGTGAACTGATCTCTATCGGCTGGCAATCAGTTGTAATAGCAGGAGATCTCCAGCTACTATGTGGAGGTTGGCAACCCTATCCATTGGGATGGCACCAGCCTAGGGTTGCCAGGTCCCTCTTCACCACCGGTGGGAGGTTTTTGCGGTGGAGCCTGAGGAGGGCGGGGTTTGGGGAGGGACTTCAATGCCATAGTGCTCAATTGCCAAACCGGCCATTTTTCTCCAGGTGATCTGATCTCTATTTGCTGGAGATCAGTTGTATTAGCAGGAGATCTCCAGCTGGTACCTGTAGGTTGGCAACCCTACACCAGCCTGTCTTCACTTGGTCAGGAATGAGGCTGCCCTGGCATCACCTCCCTCAGCAACGGCACAACTAGGGTGGGCCCCTGGGAGATGGGGCAGCAGGCAGGCTGTAGGGTTGGCTCCTGAGGAAAGAAGCAACCTCGCAGTCATGGGGCTGGAAGCGGCAGGCGGGCCCTCTGAAGTAAGAGGCAATCCTGCGGAGAGGTGAAAAGGTAGGGTTGCCAGCCTCCAGGTACTAAGGGAAAAATACAAGCACTGATGGCTATGAAGCAATTCAACATACACTTTATATATATTTACAATGTTTACAACTTGGCGGTTATATAAACCCAAATAAAATTATTGTAGAACAGAACAAAATACAATTAAATCCCGAAATATGTTGGAAGTTTCACCGGGTAGATTCTTCCGGGAGAATATATATAAAGTGTATGTTGAATTGCTTCGTAGCCATCAGTGCTTGCATTTTTCCTTTAACTCTGTTAATTAAGCACAAGGCAATTTTTTAATACTACAACCTCCAGGTACTAGCTGGAGATCTCCTACTATTACAACTGATCTCCAGCCGATAGAGATCAGTTCCCCTGGAGAAAATGGCCTCTTTGGCAATTGGACTTTATGGCATTGAAGTCCCTCCCCAAACCCCACCCTCCTCAGACTCCGCCCCAAAACCTCTCACCGGTGGCGAAGAGGGAC
Source organism: Euleptes europaea (assembly GCF_029931775.1). NCBI lineage: Eukaryota > Metazoa > Chordata > Lepidosauria > Squamata > Sphaerodactylidae > Euleptes > Euleptes europaea. Next base: position 11,990,269 of record NC_079327.1, on the reverse strand, counting down.
CTGGCAACCCTATGATAAGGAGAGACATCTGGCATAAAGCCAGGTGGATGGGGGCAGGAGGACTTGGGCGAATGAGACCTTTCCTTCAATCTTGAGGGCTTCTAGGTCACCTGAGTGGGGTGGAAATGGCCAAGAGGGCCCAGGGTTATTTAGAGAGGGCCCAGAAGCAGATGAGGGATGTGGTAGCAGATCCTGCTCAGGGTGCTGAGGAGCAGAGGTCAGCGGAGAGGTGAAGGATCCTGGTGTTGCAACTCCCCTAGTTGGCCCTCTAGCAGTAGGCGCACATGCAAGAGAGGGGGCAAACATTGGACCTGGGGCAGAAAGAGCCCCACAGGTAGTTTGGAAAGGGATGTTTGGCCTTGATCAGAAAAGTGGGGCCTGGGCAGGCAATTCATACAAGCTAAATTGGATCACTGAGACAACAATGTGACAGGAAACCCTTTGGGAAATGGACAGGTTCTGGTTCTGGCTAAAGGGGTGCTGATTAATCACTGGGTGTAGCGGTGGTGGAAAATGCTGTCAAGTCACGGCCGACTTATGGCCACCCTGAAGGTTTTCAAGGCAAGAGATTCTGGGAGGTGGTTTGCCATTGCCTGCCTCTGTGTACTGACCCTGGTGTCGCGACCACCGTCCATGGTGGTCTCCCATCCAACTACTAACCAAGGCCAACCCTGCTGAGCTTCTGAGATCTGGTGAGATCAGGCTAGCCTGGGCCGTGCAGGTGAGGGCAGTCTCTGGGTATCCCTGATGAATTATCTGATAACCAGATGCTGGGGCAACCATTCCACTCCAGTCACCATGATGGGATTAGGAACTGCCTTGCCTGGCTGAATGTCTTTTTGTCTCCGGGCACGGTAGAAATCAGTTCAGTGGCCTGATGTTGCACATAGAGGGAAGCGTGTCCCAGCATCTCAATCAGGGGTGTCAAACATTCAGCCTGCAAGCCGGATCCGGCCCCTTGAGAGCTTTTATATGGCCTGCAAGGCAGCCACTTCCTCCCCACTCTCGATCAGGGCTGGTGAACCCACTCCAGGATTGCCAGCCAAGGCAGCCCCCCTCCCAGTCCCCATCTCAGCTGGCAAGCCCGCTGTGGGCTCACCAGCTGAGGCAGCCGCCACCCCCACCCGCTAGGGTTGCCAACCTCCAGGTACTGTCTGGAGGAGATCTCCTGCTATTACAAGTCATCTCCAGCCAATCAGTTCACTTGGAGAAAATGGCCACTTTGGCACTGAAGTCCCTCCCCAAACCATGCCCTCCTCAGGCTCCACCCCAAAAACCTCCCGCAAGTGGTGAAGAGGGACCAGGCAACCCTACCTCCAGCTCCCTATCTGGGCTGGAGAGGCGTGGCCCAGCCCAACCAAGTGACATTTATATCATATCCAGACCTTGTAACAAATAAGTTTGACACCCCTGATCTAGATAATCCAGTTGAGGGTGGGCAGAATCAAACAGAGAATGGCAGTGACTAGACAACAGCACAGTAAACACAACTTTCTAAATAGCAGTTAGCCAAAAGATTACATGCGGCTATTTTGCAAAATCTAGCAGCCTCCTACTTGTCTGACAATGCAAGTGGATTTGCATAATTTATTAACTGTAAGCTTTCTCCAGAATATTGCTATTCAGCAGGCCAATGGTAATTTCATGATAAATCTTTAGAAGATCTCAGCATGCAAAACACTGCCTGTGGTTGTTTTGCACGAGCAAGGGGGGGGGGGCTTCCTACCTTCCAGTCAGACACGTTTCTCCTCGTGCTCCTTGACAAGGCAGCCGAGAGTTTCAAAGCAACCAGTGAAGAATCGGGGTTCCTGCTGGGCCTGCAAGACTGTAAATCCGGCAGCCGAGACACTTACGAGCAGCTACAGGTTTTGAAATAGACGAGAAACATCAATATAAGCTGTTACAAAGATCTCTAAGAAAGTCGATGGTATGCTCATTATAATTGACCGATGCAGGACCATACATGTTTCAGCCTATTGGGCCTTCTTTGGTGGTCATAAATACGAAACATGATTATTAAAGACACATCCGGAAGGTATTTTTATCTGAAAATAGAAAACCTTATATCTTGTTCGGCCTGATGTTAACTATTAACACAAACCTTGGATCTTTGGACACTTGCTCACACAAAAATCTGGTATAAAATTACCAGTGTTTCTGGATATATTTTGTATGGGCAATACATTTTATCACTGGTTGATGCCGCACACATCCGGAAACATTGGTAAAATCCTAACACTTAATTGGTGCTGGTGACATGAATTAATAGGGTTGCCAGCTCGGGGTTGGGAAATACCTGGAGATTTTGTGGGCGGAGCCTGGGGAGGGCAGGGTTTGGGGAGGGGTGGGACTTCAATGTCATAGAGGCCAATTGCCAACCCGGCCATTTCGTCCAGGGGAACTGATCTCTATTGGCTGGAGATCAGTTGTAATAGCAGGAGATCTCCAGCTAGCACCTGGAGGTTGGCAACCCTATGAATTAATTAAGAGGCGAGTGCAGGAGAAAGGGGAAGTCCAAGGAAGGGGCCAGCAGTGCAGGCCAGCCACTCCATGATACAGTCGCTGCCCTCCACCATAGGCCTGGCGGAACATCTCCGTCTTACAAGCCCTGCGAAACTGAGCTAAGTCCCGCAAGGCTCATTAAAAAGAGAGTTCCACCAGGTAGGGGCCACAGCCAAAAAGGCCCTGACCCTGCCCAAGGACAGCTGGATAGTCTTGGGGCCAGGGGCCACTAGGAGGTTGTTTCCAGCCGTGCCCGAGCATAAAGCTGTTTTGGGGATGTGTCGGGACAGACGAATCTGTAAATACAAGGGTCCCAGCTGTTATCACATATCAAGAGGGATTCTCTGGAAACACTCAAATTGGCAGATTTTTTTTTTGCAGTGTTCTGCTGATTATTCTATTTTTTTTATTGATTTTTATAATAAATCCAAAAAAAGAAGAAGGAAAAATACATAATAATAAAAAGAAAATAATAATAATAAAAAAAATACAAACATACATAGAGCGTACAATTCTGTTATTACACTGTTAATTTGTTATACATATAAGAATATATATATTACGCCCTACTTCAAAAATCCACCACCCACCACAGTGCCCTTCACCAATGGACTTCCGATGGGGTGTAGTGACAATTAGAAAAAATCACATTATTATACATTGATTAAAATCACATTATACTATAATTCGTTAACTATATTTTTAAAATCCGTTTTTGCCGATTTATCCCAGTATGCAGCGGCCTTTGACCACATAATTTTGAATTCCTCCATATCTTTACCATGTAAAGATGCTGTAATTTTGGCCATCCGCATATACAACCATAATTTTTCTCTCCATTCTCTAATTGAAGGTTTAATCGTTTGCTTCCATTTTTTTGCAATTATAATTCTAGCTGCTGCAAAACTATATTGACATATGACTCTATCACCTTTATCCAATTCTCTATTTGGAATGCCCAATAAACAAAAAGCGGGATCTCGCTTGATTTTTACTTTAATAAGATTATTAGTTTCATTCATAACTAATTGCCAAAATCTCCTAATTTTTTTACAAAACCACCAACTATGCATAAACGTTCCTATATCAGTACCACATTTCCAACATAACGCTTTGTCATCTTTTTTCATTTTACTTAATAAAACCGGGGTTATATACCATCTATAAAACATTTTATATAAATTTTCTCTTATTTCATTCGAAATAGTAAACCTAAATTCATTTTTCCAAAGCTTTTCCCAAATTTCCAAATCAATATTATATCCTAAATCTCTCATCCATTTCAACATGACTGGTTTAATCCTTTCTTGTTCTAAGTTCAGTTCTATAAATACTTTATAAATCCTACCAATCAATCCTTTATTACCTTTCAATAATACTATCTCAAAGTTAGACTTAGTATGATTAAATCCCAATCTGTTATCTTTAATAAAAACATCATTTAGTTTATAGTACATAAACCAATCTTTTAGTTGAAGTTCTTCTCGCGTTTTCAATATCCATGTCCCATCTCTATAGTCTATCAGTTCTCTATAGATATCACAGTCCAAATTTAGATGTGCACCTCTTCGCATAAAAGCTTCTATAGGATTTATCCAACCGGGAGTTTTACTTTCTAGAACATCTTTATATTTATTCCATACTTGTAATAAGTTTTTCCTGATAATATTAGAGTTAAATTCCTTATTCACTTTCTGTTTCCCATACCATAAATAAGCATGCCACCCGAATTGTAGTTTATATCCTTCTAATTCTAATAATTTAGGATTCTCCAAGAGAATCCAATCTTTAATCCAGGTGAAACATGCCGCTTGGTAATACATTTTTAAATCCGGTAATCCCAATCCTCCCGTCTCCCTTAATTCTATTAAATTATTATATGCAATCCTATGTCTCTCTTTACCCCAAAGGAATCTCAAAATATCTTTTTTCCATTCCTCAAATGTCTGTACCCCTGTCACTATTGGTAAATTTTGAAACAGAAATAACATCTTAGGCAATAACATCATTTTAATTACTGATATTCTTCCCCAAAGTGATAAAGGAACCTTTTCCCAGCTTATCAGATCTTTTTTAATTTGTTGCCATTGTTTCGCATAATTGTCCTGGAATAAGTTAAGATTATTATTCGATAACCATATACCTAAGTATTTGACTTTATGTTCAATATTGAGTGCCGACTTTTTGATCAATGTTTGTTGCTGTGAAAGAGTCATATTTTTAACCAAAATTTTTGTTTTGGCCTTATTAATTTTAAAACCTGAAATCTTTCCATAAACCTCCAATATTTTATTCCATCTGTCAAACTGTTCAATCGGATCAATCAAAAAACATACTAAATCATCCGCATAAGCTTTAAGTTTATAATGATTTCTCCCTATTCTTACCCCTACTACATCATTAGATTTTCTAAGATTATTCAGTAAGACCTCTAATACTATAATAAAAAGTAAAGGGGAAAGAGGACAGCCCTGTCTCGTTCCCCTTTGAATTTCAATCTTTGGTGATAGAGACCCATTCACAATCAAGTTAGCTGTTTGATGTGTATATATACTTTTTATGGCAGTTTTAAAACTATCACCAAAACCCATATATTCTAATACCTTAATCATAAACTGCCAATTAACATTATCAAAGGCTTTTTCGGCATCCAAAAATATAAAAGCTATTGGTGTTGTATCTTGTTCCGCATATTCTAAAAGATCAATTACCACCCTAACATTTTGACTAATCAGTCTTCCTGGTAGAAATCCAGCTTGATCATCATGTATTAATTGATTCAATACTCCTTTTAGTCTAGTAGCTAAAATTGCTACAAATAATTTGTAGTCAATATTTAGCAATGAAATCGGTCTGTAGTTTTTAACTTCCAGTATGTCAGAATTCACCTTTGGTATTATAGCTATATTTGCCTGTTTCCAGGTCTGAGGGATAATACCTTTTGTCATCCCTAAATTCATAACTTGCAAAAGATAGGGGATTAATTGCTCTCTAAATGTTTTATAATAATATGCTGTAAAGCCATCTGGTCCAGGAGATTTATTCAACTTACTTTTTTTTATAGCCTGCTCCAATTCATCCTTGGTTATTGGAGAATCTAAAAATTCTTTATTTTCTTGTGTTATTTTTCGCCAATCCCATTTAGCAAGATAAACTTCCATTTCTACCTCTGAAACTAACTTTTTTTTATATAAATCTGTATAAAATTTCACAAATGTATCTACTATCTCCTCTTTAGCTCTTGTTATCTTGCCTTCCCTTCTTATTTGAGTTATTGGTAATTTTTTATCTTTCTGTTTAATTTGCCAAGCTAACATCTTACCTGGTTTATTAGCATGTTCAAAAAATCTTTGTTTAGTATACATAACTTTTCGTTCAATTTCTTCAGCAAGTAAAAATTCATATTGATGTTGGCAATTTCTAATCTTATTTTGTTGTTCTAGTTTAGCCCCTTTGTCTTGCAGTCTACTTAAATATCTCTCCGCCTGCTTTATTTCATCTAATATGCATTTTTTCTTAGTCTCCCTATCCCTATAATATCTTGTGTTTTGTTGAATTAGAAATCCCCTAATTACTGCTTTGCCAGCGTCCCAAACTATGTCTTCACTGGTACCTTTATCCATATTTTCTTTAAAATAATTTAATATTTCAGTTTTCAATTTGTCTACAATTTTTTATTATTTAATAGAAAATCATTAATTCTCCAGGGTTTATAACCTCTATTTCCCATTTCAATTTTAACTGATACCGCGTTGTGGTCTGACAACACCCTAGGTAAAATCTCACAATTTTCTAAATTCTGTACCAGACCCTCTGACATCCATATCATATCTATCCTGGAACACGTGAGATGTCTCTGTGAAAAAAAAGTATATTGCTTCATATTACCATGTGTCAACCTCCAGACATCAAACATATCCCACTGATCTGTAAGAACATCAAAAATCCCTGGTAACTTTCCTTCATTGCTAGCTTTTTTCTTTTTCCCAGATCTATCAACCTTAGGTACCTTAACTCCATTAAAGTCCCCCATCCATATCATTTTTTCTGTAGCATATTCAGCTAATATTAATGCTAAATTCTCATAAAATACCTTTTGATTTGTATTAGGTGCATATATTCCCACAAGCAATACCTTTTGGAAACCAATTGTTACCTCCAACAGCAAAATTCTTCCCTCTATATCTTGAAAAATAAGTTTTGGTTGTAATAAAGCAGGTATATACATAGCTATTCCATTAGTCTTTTTACTACTATTACAAGCCGTAAATAAAGTACCCAACCTCGCATGTTCCAGCCTGAAAACATCCTTAGGGAGTATATGCGTTTCCTGTAAGCAGATAATGTTAGCATTAGATTTTCTTAAATGATGAAAAATTTTCCTCCTTTTGTTGGGAGAGTTCATTCCATTAACATTCCAAGATATAACCTGTAACATATCAAATTTTCAGTTAAATTCCATTAAATCCACAGTAAGTACATTCTTAACTCCTGTTTCTGCAACCCCCCTCTACCCCCCATATCCATTCAATCTTCAGTCTTCAGGTTCCTCATTTGGAGAGTCCTCTGATGAAACTACTGGCAAATCTCCACCACCTGAAGCTTCAGATGCCTTTTCTTCTTCTGTAGACTCTCTAGTTGGAACTTGTTTAGCTGGCTTGAGAGGCTTAACCAGTTCTGCATCATATCTTCTTAAAAACTGGTCTGCCTTATCCACTTCCGTGAACTTGAACCTTTTCGCCTTAAAGATAAAAGAGACCCCCTGCGGGTATTCCCATCTGTATTGGATTCCACTGAGTCTTAAACGCTGGGCAATCTCCATAAAATCCTTCCTCTTCCTCAGCAGTCTTGCAGGTATTTCTTTCATCAGCCTCAGTGACTCATCTCCAACTTTCAATGGTGTTTTGTAGTGAGTATTAAGTATTAAGTCTGTGGCTTCTAGAAAAAAGTTGAACCAGGCAGTCCCTCGGTACTTTATTCCTGGTTGCATATGCTGAATTTATTCTGTAGGCTGTCACAATCATCCCTGCAATCACCTCTTCAGATTCTTGCAAAAAGTCTGCCAAGAGAACCATCAGATATCTTCGCAAGTCCCGATCCTCAATTTTCTCTCTCAATCCACGAATACGTAGGGAAGATTCTTTTATCTTGAGCTCCATCATTGCCATCTGATCATTTTGGGTCTCTTGTCTGTCAGCTACAGATGTTATTGACATCTCCAGGGTATCCACCTTCTTCTTAGTTTCTTTGGTTTCTTGTGAATTTTTTTTTAGCTTGGTTTCTACCCTGTCTTGCCTGACAGCCAGAGATGAAATAGTGTCCTGCAAGGAAGCTATTGCAGCTGAATTTTGAGCTATAGTAGCTGTATTCTGAGATAGCTCCTGTTTCATTTCTGTCACATCCTGGTGAGTCTTAGTTAAAAGTTCAAAAACAGAAGTCAGAGTCACTTCAGGTTTAGTTTCTGGTTTGGTTTTTAAAGGCATCTTAGCAGCAATAGATGTTGTTGCTATTGGAGAAGTTATCTGTTTGGTTGTTTGAGCTATTTGGGTCACAGAGGACCGTCTGATAGGAGGCTGTACCACCAACTTTGTATCCTTTAAAATGTCCTTGGTGTGTTTCTCTTTCTCACCCATTGGTGAGCCAAAAAGACTGAAGTTAGAGAGTTGTAATCCAAGGGAGAATAGGGGGGGGGGGCAAAAAATTTCTTTTATATCATTTCATTCAGGTAAAACATATGGAGAGAACAATCACTGTGAGCAGTAGGAGAAAATTCTATGCCATATCACTTAATTGTCCTCTTTTTTGTTTCTGAGTGCTCTTGGCTTTAAAGAGAAAACTTTTTGAGTGCGTCACTCAACTGGCAAAAAGCCAAAAATCACAAAACCAGAGCTTAACTGAATTATAGATGGTTCAAAAATTGTCCTTCACAAAAGAAAAATTGCCACACACCCCAAATTAGTGATTTTAAAGTCCAAACAAAGAATCTTTATTTATATTTCAAAAGAAAACAAAATCGGGTCCCACCTCGCTCTCTCCTGCCGTCTTCTTTAAGATGGCGCCGGCTCTTCGGTGGCATCCGCCAGAGCGACCGCCGCCGATTTCTCGGCGGTTATCGCTCCCATGGCAAAACCACCACCGGCACCCAGGGCTGCATCCCCTCTTGTCCCGAGGGGTGCCGCTTGCCGGCTCTTCCCAGGGCTGTTTTTCGCCCGTCGGCAGCGAATGGCAGGAGCGCGGCTCCGCGCTTGTGACGGGGGGGTCGCCCGACCCGGAAGTGTGATTATTCTATTTTCATCGGGCGTGACAGGCTGTGGTAGCCCACATATTTTTTTTTCTATGCTGAAAAGTTTCTCCCTAGAAAATCTGTGAAGCAATTTTCTTATTGCTCCAATCTCTTTCTTGGATCCTGAGGTACCGGTAATAGCAGAGTAACTGAAATGATTTTTCCCTCTCTTGATTTAAACCTCAAACCAATCCATAGATGGATCTCCAGCATCAGCATCATCATTAACAATAATAATAATATTATTATTGCTTCAAAGCAAATGTTCCACCAGAACAATTGTGGTGGGAGTTAACCCTTTACTTTGTCCCTAGCCTCTTGTTTCCTGGTAGGATAGATTCAAGGGGAAGGGGCTGGGGTTGTGAGTAGAAACCATTACATTCTCTTTCCCCTGGTGCCAGGGTTCCAATATAATGCAGTCTCTGTTTTGAAGCAAAAACAAAAACATGGGAGAGCTTATCACAGATCTCCTGAATCGCATAATTTGGCCCCATAACAGTGTCTGGGGTTGGACAATTAGTGGCTGGCCAGCATTGCTAAGAGAAAAGACGTTAGCAAAGTGATAAAAGAGGTTGAAAGTTCGAAGAGAGCTAGATTCATAGGTTTTTTAACTGTATTGAAGAACCCGTTTTCTTTCATTTTTACCCTCAAGGACAAGAACGACACCAGCTCTCCTCAAAATATAAGACCTACTTTCTTATTTATGTCCCACTTTTACAACTGAAAATCCTATATCCAGCTTTAACATGCTGGCATTTTATCTAGCCTATAAATAATCCAGCAGTTGTGTAGATATGTACTTTAATGTCAAGGCTGTAAATAAACAGCTTATGTTGATGAGCTGTACTTAAAAATGCAGGCTTACCTTGGGAGACAGGTATTTCTGGACTTGTCACCAGTATATAAATTCTTTATGTATCCCAGCCATTGGCTTGCCATTTTGCCCATTGCCCAGTAATGACATAAATTTAAAAAAATTATCGTCTAATAACTTCTTACAAGTATTAGAGATGCTCAGCCAAAGATTTAGCCACTGGCTTTGCACCAGTATGTGCAATTCAGATCCCACCTACCTTTAGGGTCCAACTGGTCCCTCAGCCACTGAACCTGCAGTAATTGTTGAGGCCATTAAAACACTTAACACTTGTGAATGAGCAACAGAATAACTTGCAGCCTGTTTATTTATCTAAAACATTTATATCCCGCCCTTCTAAAAAGCTCGGGATGGTTAACAATTTTTTTAAATCTAAAAAACAAATTCATACCAGTATGAAAGACTGGGGGGTGGAAACCCTCTGCCCAACTGAATGTAAAAGGTAAAGGTAAAGGTCCCCTGTGTGAGCACCGGGTCATTCCTGACCCATGGGGTGATGTCACATCCCGACTTTTCCAAGGCAGACTTTGTTTACGGGGTGGTTTGCCAGTGCCTACCCCAATCATCTTCCCTTTACCCCCCAGCAAGCTGGGTACTCGTTTTACCGACCTCGGAAGGATGGAAGGCTGAGTCAACCTTGAGCCGGCTACCTGAAACCAACTTCCATCGGGATCAAACTCAAGTCGTGAGCAGAGCTTGGACTGTAACCAGTGGATTAACGGAAAGGCTCAGAGATATGTACAGGCTTGGACCCTTTCCAACCAGTGTCCTTTCTTGACCACCGCCTTGCCTTTGTGGGGATTCGGGGTGCAGCCCTCCAATGGCTGCGGTCTTTATGGTCGGGGACAGAGGGTGGCACTTAGGGAGCAGGTATCATCGCGACACCCCTTGGTGTGTGGGGTGCCACAGGGAGCGATCCTTTCCCCCATGTTATTTGACATCTACATGTGCCCCCTTGCCCAGCTAATCCAGATATTCAGGCTGGGTTGTCATCAGTACACTGATGACACCTAGCTTTATCTGTTGAGCCAGCATGGTGTAGTGGTTAAGAGCGGTGGTTTGGAGCAGTGGACTCTGATCTGGAGAACTGGGTTTGATTCCCCACTCCTCCACATGAGCAGCGGATGCTAATCTGGTGAACCGGGTTGGTTTCCCCACTCCTCCACATGAAGCCAGCTGGGTGACCTTAGGCTAGTCACAACTCTCTTAGAGCTCTCTCAGCCCCACCTACCTCACAGGGTGTCTGTTGTGGAGGGGAAGGGAAGGTAATTGTAAGCCGGTTTGATTCTTCCTTAAGTGGGGAGGGGCCATGGCTCAATGGTAGAGCATCTGCTTGGCATGCAACAACATGCCGATTCTATGAAGTTCCCCCCCACTAGTCTGTTCATCTCTTGTGTTCTGCCACCTCTTGTCAGCTTCCCTTAAGTTTCAGATTTGACTATTTCTCCTGCCTCTGAGCATCCTGCCTTAACTAAATCCTCAAGCTATCTTTTTAGACTTCAGTCTCCCTACATCTTCCATCTCTTTGTGCAAATAATTGTTCTCCGTCTTCCTTGTATGAAGGGTATTTCTCTCTCGTTCGCATTGAATGCTTGCTGCTACAGGAATGGATTCTCTCTGGCTCCCCCAGGAAAGCAGTAGAGGTCATTCCACAATTTTGTGGAAAGACTTAGGGTGCCGAATAAACATTGTTAAAGACAAGATGGGGCAGACTTATTTGTGGACACCTAGAATATAACATGGTGTCGCGAGAAAAACTGAAAGTAACCTAATAAAGAAAGGGAAATGATTTCCCACACAAGGCAAGTACCCCTTCTGGGCTTCGATAATGGGAATATAGCTGAAAACTGGGCCAAGCAGAGGGGGCAGATGGAACTGAAATTTGCAGAACTGGAAGCAGAGAAATGGTGTGAAGATCAGCATTCGGCAAGAAGGTAACGCTGTCTGCAGGACCTGCAGTGCTAGTGGCAAGCGATCTCAGGAGGACAGAAAGAAGCTGACCCGTGCTGTTTACAATGTTTGAAACGTCCAGCCAATTTTTTTTAAAAAGTCTCAGCACAACACAAACTGTTGTATGAAAGGCAGCTGAGCAAGGGGCACCTGAATCAGCGGGACAAACAGGTCATCAGTTATGCCTAATAGCTATCGACAATGTTTTTCAATACATGATAAAAGGCGAGAATATTAATGGGATCCAGTTCAAAAGAGATCCAGGAAAGATAAGTGCAAGAGGAGGATTTTTTTGAGGCAGCGATAAAAATAGCCATAGCGTTGGAGGGGCCCTGAGTACAAATGAAAACAAAGTCCAAGAAATACGTGTGGTTACCAGGCAAGGCAGAAGTTGCAGGCGGTCAGCACAGTGGTCTGTTAGGCCTCGTCCAAAAAATTCTGTGAAAACTGCAGAAGGGGTGGTGGAGGCATTTCTAGCATAGGGAAAGAGTTGCCAAAGGTGCATAAAGAGACGTCTCTTTGTATGGGGGTGGGGAGATAATTCCTTTCCTTCAGTTATGCACTATTTGGTACCAGTAAGTGCTAAGAAAGATGACAGCGGGAGTTTGGGGTCTGGGAGGTCAGGGAGATTCTCTTGCTGTGCACACTGTGGCAGGATAAAGATCCACTCCGTCTGATGAAGAGCTCAAGAGATGGTAATCTCCTACTGAATTGACTGAGTTTGTGCCATGTTGGGATAAGAGCTCATGGCATTAAGTAACTTGGCTGGTGATGGAAGAGCGGAGGAGGAGGAGGAGAAGAAGAAGAAGAGTTGGCTTTTATATGCTGACTTCCTTTACCGCTTAAGGAAGAATCAAACTGGCTTACAATCACCTTCCCTTCCCCTCCCCACAACAGGCACCCTGTGAGGTAGGTGGGGCCTAGAGAGCTGTAACTAGCCCAAGATCACCCAGCTGGCTTCGTGAGTAGGAGTGGGGAAACAAATCCAGTTCACCAGATTAGCCTCCGCTGCTCAGGTGGAAGAGGGGGGAATCAAACCCGGTTCTCCAGATTAGAACCCACAGCTCCAGCATGGTGCAGTGGTTAAGAACGATGGTTTGGAGCGGTGGAGTCTGATCTGGAGAACCGGGTTTGAGTCCCCACTCCTCCACATGAGCGGCGGAGGCTAATCTGGTGAACTGGATTCGTTTCCCCACTCCTACACACGAAGCCAGCTGGGTGACCTTGGGCAAGTCACTCTCTCTCAGCCTCACCTACCTCACAGGGTGTCTGATGTGGGGAGGGGAAGGGAAGGTGATTGTAAGCCGGCTTGAGTCTCCCTTAAGTGGTAGAGAAAGTCGACATATAAAAACCAACTCTTCTTCTCCTCCTCCTCCTCTTCCTTCAAATCACCGCTCTTAACCACTACACCATGCTGGCTCTCAAGAAGAAGAGTTGGCTTTTCTACCCCGCTTTAAGGAGTCTCAAAGTGGCTTACAATCACCTTCCCCTTCCCACAACAGGCACCCTGTGAGGCAGGTGGGGCAGAGAGAGTTCTGAGAGAACTTTGACCGGCCCATGGTCACCCAGCTGGCTTCACGTGGAGGAGTGGGGAATCGAACCCGGTTCTCCAGATTAGAGTCCGCCGATCTTAACCACTACACCACAGTGTCTATCAAATGAGCTCTTGAGGTCATCGTCAGAGCCAGGCACTGCCCATGTATTTCCATCAGGAGACTAAGAGCAGTTTGAGAGAGGGGACATTTTTGGATCAGGAGAACGGCTTGTTGGACTTCCGGTGGTGTGCTGGGACGAGTACGACGTTCCCTCAGGCTGTCCTGGGGGAAATCCAAGTTTGCGTTAATTTAGGGGTGATATATGCACCCCAATCCGACCCTTGCAAGTGGGTCAGACAGCAGGTATTCCCTGCAGCCCGCAAACACAATTTGACCTCCCAAAGACTCTGAGGGAGCTTTTTATAAGTCCCCCAGAGCTTTGGACGCCGGTCCTGCGAGGGCAATTAGGGAAAGGAATCGCCAAAACGCAACTTTGGCATAAGGCTCTACCCTCCACCATCTTAACACCAACATAAGGACTATTTTAAGAAAAGAACCTCACCTCTCGATGCCCAAGTGAGTACAAAGAACCCTTCGTCTTTTACTGGCATTACCGAATAACCGGGGGGTAGATGAAGATATTCCCAGTACCTCTGCTCCTCCCTTATCTCAATCGGGAAAGTTTGATTCGTAAATTCCATCAGGATTAGCAGCAGGAGCCTTATCAAATAGATCAGCTTAAACCAAAACAAAGAGTTGGAAGGACGCTTAGATGATGGACTAAAATTTCCACCAATGAGAAGCAACTTTGAGGGAAGGGGAGGGTGAATTTCTTCCTGATTCTCTGGTGAAAAAGAATTTCCTGCCACGTTAGCAGCAAGGGATTCATCAGACCGGAAGTCCCTCTATACCACCCTCTCTATCATCTGAGTCACAACAACAGGAAGCAAGTCGTAGGACCGAATACACGTCGCACTTGAGTAACACAGAAACAATCCCTGAAGGAAACAACCATCGAGATGAGGCGGTAGAAGGTCCACGGCAAACTCAACTTCCGGAATACTTCCTGGTAGATCCGACCTAGAGCGTCCAGTAAAACTCGCTGGTATTTCAAAACTTTATTAAGCTTTTTTAAAGCCAAATTTGGCTCTTTTCAATCCAAAAAAATTATTAAGCTGATCATTGAACTACCCACTATTACTTATCACCTGGAGTGGTCTCCTGCCAGATGAACATCAAATTTAATTAAGCTATATATTCTGGAACCTCTCCCTGATCTGGCTAAATATATAGCCCTGCTCTTATGAAATCAAAGGGAATTTTACAGAATTCAACCATGGAAAAAAAAGTACAGGATATGCTTGCTAAACATTCTGAGGCGACAATTAAACAATTACAACAGATTTCAACACAGATGGCTCAACTGATTTCAATGATGATGATTCTTGACCAATCATCACAGGTATGTAATCAGAAGTTGAATCTGGTTACAGAAGACATAAAAGCCTTGAAAATTCAAATGATGACTACAAATACAGACATACAAGCAATGGATCCTTCTGCCCAAAAAGTTACGGAAGAACACAAGGATATAAAGAAGAAGACAGAAGTTCAAGAAAGTAACCAGCCGGCGACAAAGAGATCAGACATACATGAAATGGACTTTTCATCTAAAAAAGTCATGGAAGGACGTGTGGATATAAGGAAGAAGAGAGCAGGTCAAGGAATACAGATTGAAGCCACGATGAAGATGAAGCCCAGAAAGAATTATTTTTGGATACGCACCTTGTCTGAGGAAATGAGAGAGAACAAAAAAATCCTGTTCCCATACCTGACTGGCTTATTTCAGTTACAGAAGGAAGTATTAGACCATGGTTAAAGGATTGACTTAAATATGATTGCTGGATTGGAAGGTTTTGACAGTGTGGATGGGTGGCATGGCTATTAATGAAGTAGTGGAATTAAGATTAAGACATCACTTTTGGATTATATAAATAAGTCCTCCTAATATAGATTATCAATTGATATAAAGGTATACTGGAATGGGTAGACTTTTGATATGGATCTGGGATATGATTTACACTGAAATAAGATTGATTATACAGGAAATATCCCCAAAATACTGGAAATAATGTTGTTTAGTATGATTAAATTTATGTTATAATGGCTGCAATTTGATGCAGCCAAATGGAAAGGGACAAAGGTTTCAGAATAAAGGGATTAAATTATTTTTATGTTAGAACTGGTGGAGTTGGAGAAACTAGGGAAAAGGGGAGAATTGAAGGAATCATTGTGATAATGTACAAGATCTGGGAATAATAGAAGGTTACTTTTTATTCTGATCCAGAATGTAAAACTTTATAAAATATGCAACTTTAGAATGAAATTAATGCTAGGATCAGTACATGCTAACGAAGGATAATAATACTTTATTAAGAGGTAGATGGAGGTGATGGGGAAGTCGTTATACTTTTGTGTTTAATGGTAATTAAGACAACAATCAATATAATTGTGATTGTGATATTATTTTTACATTGTTGTCAAAATTATGGAGAATTTATAGGTTTAAAAAAATCAATAAAATTTATAAAAAAAAAAAAAAAAGGAGAACGGCTTGTTGGGATGGGCAAAGACCGTTTCTCCTGCTGCTGCTCCGAAGGAGTGGGCAGGTGTCCTCTGCTGCGTACCCATTTCAACCGATCCCACGATTCCAACTTTAGTGGGATCCCAACATATGGGCAGCTTGCAACCCAGGGACTGGGCATACATGTCTGCGCCCTATGCCCCTTCCAGTTATGCCAGCTTCCTGCCTAACAAACTCACCGGGAAACCTAACAACATGAGAGATCAATAGCAAATAATGTAGCTTCTCCCAATGATAAGAGTTTCATAAAAGAGAGCCGCTGTGGGAGAATTGACAGCGAGGGAGAAAGGCGTGATTCCCAATCAGCGACACACAGGCTCCGTATGTACGAACACACCACGAAACAATTACTTCCAGCCTCCTTCCTGAAGCGAGCACATCTCTGATATCTTTTTTGTCTCCCTCAAGGAGCACTGCTTACCCAACAGGTCCTGTTTAATTTTCTCCGTACATGACAACCCGTCGTCTGGCTCAGCCGGCGATGGTTTTCTTTCCGGCCTCGGGGCGACGATTTACCTGCTGAAAACTTGGTATTAACTCTCGGAGGAGGGGAGTCGCTTTTGGCAGGTGGGCTTTGAAGGCCCCCGCGGGCCAGATCCTGAACTTTTGCAGAAGAGGAGGTCAGGTGTGGATGGCGGCTGACACGCTTTAATGCCCAACCGTCCTCGGGGAGACGAATGGCACACCGGCTGAACAAATAAATTAGTGCGGCGTGGAGCTCTGAGCAGCTTAGATTTACCATTTGGGAGAGGAGTAATTTAATTCCGATAAACAGAAGAAAACTCTGGGTGCTCCTCTGACAATACATGGCCCTCTCGACGAGAGAAGTGAGAAGGCTCGGCGTTATTAATCTTTTAATTCTCCCAACAGCCTTTTCCCCATCAGTCTTACGAGCACATTTAATAAAGTTTTGCAGGTGTATTGAGAATAGCCTTTGGAGCCTCAATGCAAAACTCCAACACTTCATGAAAACTAATTAGTTTTTACCTGCGTTCCTGTTCGTAGTCCAGGAACAACAGCGTGCAAAGCAGGCAATGTGCAGAGGAATGGAACCAAAGATTAATTGATTTCCCTGGGTCAGTATCCAAGTTACCTCCAAGAGGTCGGTCTATCTGTTGCCCTTTTATCCTGCCCTTCCTCCAGCTGCCTCAGGACTGTAGGCATAGTTCTCCACTCCTCCAGTTTATCCACACCGCAGCCCTGTGAGGTAGGTTAAGCTGATTGAGAGTGACTGGCCCCGTCACCCACCAGTCACGTGGCAAGTGTGGATTTAAATCAGGGCCCCTCCTAACTGAATGCTTGAACCACCGCACCACACTATCTTTGGCATGCACATGAACCGCTATTCTGAGGCTGAGAAAGCTGTAAGAGAACTGTGACTAGCCCAAGGTCACCCAACTGTTCACAGCGTTGGGAGGGGAATAACAGAAGAAGAAGAGAAGTGTTGGTTTTTATATGCCGTCTTTCTCTACCACTTAAGGGAGACTCAAACCAGCTTATAATCACCTTCCTTTCCCGTCCCCACAACAGACGCCACGTGAGGTAGGTGGGGCTGAGAGAGCTCTAACAGAGCTGTAACTTGCCCAAGGTCACCCAGCTGGCTTCAAGTGTAGGAGTGGGGAAACAAATCCAGTTCACCAGATTAGCGTCCGCCGCTCATGTGGAGGAGTGGGGGAATCAAACCCGGTTCTCCAGATCAGAGTCCACTGCTCCAAACCACCACTCTTAACCACTATACCACGCTGGCTCCAGATAACAGGAACAGCCGGGAGATCGCAACAAGTTCAGGTCGGCCTTGAAAAGTGACCGAGAGTTACTTAAGTGATGTAAATGTGACCAAAACACACCCCTTGGTAGAAAGTGGTCCTTCTTCTAGGATGGCTGAGGCTGAGAGAGCTCTAACAATCACAGTGGGAGTTTAATTATATAAGACAGTTACCTGTACCCATGCTTGAATAATAATGAGTAGATGTGCCAATTAGTAACGTGCTTTCCAAATATGTATAGCAGAAGGAGAAAATGAGATGGTATATATTGTTTGTGATTAGGAGTGACGAGGTGCTTCTCTCTTCTCTTTTCACCTGCTTGGTGTGTGGTTATTGGCTCAACAGCACCCGGGTCAAACCTGTTTATGGTAACACTTACATGGTGTTTTATTGTGTTCTGTATTGTAATGTCATTTGTTGTGTTATAAGGTTAGACGGATAGTTTGCATAGAAATGTTTTAAATAAAATATAAAAGTTTGATTTAAAAATGATTACATGCACTCTGTGTCCAATTACCACTTTATAATGGTATTGCTAAGCATTAATATAGCGCAATTCATAGCCATTTATAATGTTTCGATCAATGTTTCATTACAGTTCCCAATTTCAATGCACATTTCACAGTCTCTGAAAATAAGATCAACTACTGTAGGTAATATTTATGAAATAATTTCGTATAGTTTCAGATCATTAAAATATGCTAGGCACGTTTTGATACAAATTTTCCTCTGCAACATTACTGATAATAGTTCAATGAAATCTCTGCTCAGCGTTCAGAGCAGAGTAACTGTTTAGCTGCCATGGTCTTAGTATATTACTAGATGGTATATATAAACAAAAAGCAAAGAACCACTGTACCAAATTTAAAAACTATTATTTATATGACTCAGAAGATTTTCAAAAAGTCTTTATTTGATCATTTAAGAATTACGTTGAAATTTTAAATCTACTTCTAAACAATTGTTATAATTTGTTATTAAAGTAAAAGTTTCAAAAAGAAAAAAATGTTTTTACAAAAAAAAAATAGACATTAGGTTGGATGCTCTCCCTGGTTTGTCATTCTTGCTAGAGGAGTTGCAACTCTTTCAGAGTTGGCATGCTGGTCAATTGACCGGTCAAATATGGTTAGTTGACTGCTTAGTATGTGATCATGGTCAAATTTTGTCAGATATTATGTGAAATAAAAAAAAGTTTCTATAGAATCAAACCAGCTTACAGTCCCCTTCCCCTCCCCGCAACAGACAACCTGTGAGGTAAGTGGGGCTGAGAGAGCTCTAAGAGAGCTGTAGCTAGCCCAAGGTCTCCCAGCTGGCTTCGTGGATAGGAGTGGGGAAACAACCCCAGTTCACCAGATTAGCCTCCGCCGCTCATGTGGCGGAGTGGGGAATCAAACCCGGTTCTCCAGATCAGAGTCCACTGCTCCAAACCATCGCTCTTAACCACTATACCACGCTGACTCTCATGTTACACCACCTATCTAGCCTCAGATGGTGGAAGCTCCTGAAACAGGGCTTACAAAGATGACCAGAGTGGACTTCATATGGCACTGGGTGGTCCTTCAGGTATGGTGGCCTCAAGCCTTATAGAGCTTTAAAGGTCAATACCAGCATCGTCCATTGAGGCCGGAAGCAAACTGGGAGCCACTGCAGACAGAACAAGGCTGGAGTGATATGGTCCCCATGACCCTCTCCAGTCAACATTCTGGCTGCAGCATCCTGTACCAACCGTCCCATATACAGTTATATGATTTGTGCCTGATTTAACTGTCTATTTGAGCAGAGCAGGATAGGAGGAAGCAGGATTCCATCAGGCAAAAGATACTGTACAGGTAGGGTCGCCAACCTCCAGGTGGGACCTAGAATTCTGGAATTACAGCCACTCTACCAACTACAGAGATCACTTCCCCTGCCGGAAAGGGCACCTTCAGAGGCCAAATCTCCCAGAATTTCCAACGCTGCAGTTGGCAGCCCTATGTACTCTATCGTTAGGAAGAAATAGTTGAAGCAACCTGTCTATCAGTCATGTATGGGTCAGTGACCAGTCCATTAAAAAACCAGTTCCCTGTACGTGACTGGTGCTCAGCGAGTGTCTGAGCATCCCTAATGAGCAATAAACCTGTTGATGGTTAAAGTGATTTTTGCTCAAAAATATGTGACCGTTATTAGCAAACATTTGACCCAATCCCAATCAGTTGATTAACTTGTTTGTCCTCTTTTTAAACTGTGTTCATCATTGTTGCCCTCTTTGATTTTGTTTTTGTGTTTTTTAAATTTTGTTTTATTTGTGAGCCACTTTGGACAGCACGTTATAGCATGAAGCAGCCTTATATAAGGTCGGTCGTGTCTCTTCGGTAAGGAGCAACTCTCCAGGGTTCCTTCCAGGCAGACATCTTTCACATTACTTACCATCTGATCTTTTAAAGTCTTTTCAGTGTAAAAAGCATGCAGCCTTAAAAATGTCTGAGAGAAGAAGAGAGAAGAAAAGAGAAGAGGAAGAGGAAGAAGAAAGAGTTGGTTTTAATATGCTGACTTTCTCTCCCACTTAAGGAAGAATCAAACCGGCTTACAATCGCCTTCCCTCCCCCTCCCCACAACAGACACCCTGTGAGGTAGGTGGAGCTGAGAGAACTGTAACTAGCCCAAGGTCACCCAGATGGCTTTGTGTGTAGGAGCGGGGAAACCAACCCAGTTCCCCAGATTAGAGTCTGCCACTCATGTGGAGGAGTGGGGAATCAAACCCGGTTCTTCAGATCAGACTCCATCTCTCCAAACCATCGCTCTTAACCACTATGCCACACTGGCTCTCAGAGAAAAAAGGAGGAAGGTATTAGCTTCCAAATGTTTTTTTTTCCTGAATCATTATCAGAGTAACAAAATGATGCTATACCTAGCAGCCAATTTAGAAATTGTCCAGCACACAGCGTGTGTGTAGCAGAGGTGAGTGTTTGCTGCCCAGGATATCAAAGTGTGTGTTCCTTACATACCATTATGTGATGCATCACAATAGCTATCCCATTCACTGGGCTTATTAAGCAAGCTGGTGGGGTAATTGATAGTGTGGGCCTGCCGTATCATTTTCTACTGATGACTTTCTGGAAGATGAAAAACAGATCGTTCCCCCCTCCAGGAATTCCCCCGGTTAGGAGGAAAGCAAATTCACCGGCTTGTGGTTTGATGTACCTTTTTGTCTGATAAAAGCATTTTTCTCCAGCAGGTATTTAAGAGTGCCCAAGGCGTAGAAACGGGCTATTAATGCTTTCATTTCACAGTGGTATCTGCTAGCAGTTGGTCATTGATCTCTCTCCAAGACCAGATCTTGACTATGGTTTGGAGGGCACATTGTTATGAGCTTCCCTGGCATGCCACAGCTGAGGTATCATTTGGAGTGATTAATTCCCTGGGTTTGGAATAGACCTTTTACGAGAGCACATCGCAATGGGTCTTCCAAGTTGTATGGGTGATTTGACAGTGCGGAGAAAAGAGATAGGGGTCTGATTTGTACCGAAATTAGATTCTAAATATAGAACGAGGTACGAGTAGTTTTTCATCTTCTGGTAAGTATTGTTCATGGTGTATGCCCTGTCTCCGAAAAAGGGTTGTGGGCCCTTTTTGGAAGGGGCTGTGGCTTAGTTTGTAGAGCATCTGCTTGGCATGCAGAAGGTCCCAGATTCAATCCTCGGCACCTCCACTTAAAGGGACTAGGCAAGTAGGTGATTTGAAAGACCTCTGCCTGAGACCCTGGAGAGCCGCTGCCAGTCTGAGTAGACAATACTGACTTTGATGGACCAAGGGTCTGATTCAGTATAAAGCAGCTTCATGTGTTCATGTGCCCTTTGCTGGCAACCAGAGAGGGTGGGGTGATGGAGAGTGACAAAGCAACATCACATAATGCCACAACACCACTTCCGGGCACGTACCTGGACGGGTTGTCACTGTGTCATGTGACACCAGGAATTCCCCCTATCCCTGTGGTAAAAACAGGTTAGAACTCTATGGTTTAAAAAAAAATAGGGGGGAATTCCTAGAACATCCCACAGTGCAATTACTTCACTTCTAGGTACTCACCTAGAAATAGAAATGACATTGCAGCATTGTGTGAAGCCGTTCCCTCTCTGGATAGAGGCCAGCACCTGGAGGTTGTCCCCCAATGCAGGTAGATTCACCACCATCAATATTACAGGGGAGATTTCAATCAATACCACTCACTGCAAGGTTATGCCCCTGTGGAATGAATCACATAGAATCGGTTGCACATGTTCTTTTGCACTGCCCCCTATATCAAAGAATCCGCCTTAAGTTTACCAACCCGTTGTTTGCTGGTAGGGAATGGCACCCGGTTGAATGCAAGGTAGCCTTTCTTATGTCTACTCAGGATGTGGCCACAATTGACCATGTAGCTAAGTTTTTGCAGCATGCACTGTGGATCCGCGAAAGATACTGTAAATGGGAACAGGTGAGCTCTGTTGAGTAAAATTGTATGATTATGTTCTCTGCAGGTATTGTGTATGCCAATAAAGGTTTTGATTGGTTCATTCCAAGTAGCGGTGTGAATCAATCAATCAACCAACCAAGAATCTAGCAGTAAGAGCATCCTATTTCCTGCCCAAGTTGGAGCTTATGTGTTGTTTGCGGGACCGATGGAACAGCTCCAGCTCCAGAGCAATTTCTGGTTTCTAATAGTAATTTCTGACTCTTCTATGAGCAGGTGAATTTGCAACAGGGTCAGGCTCAACCGGGAGATCAATTAATGGCTGGTACATTTTCCTTGGAATCGGTAGAAAAAAATCTTACTGGCTGCAATGGAAACCTAGGACTGGAAAAATTACATTTGTAAATAAACAGGGTTTTGAATGGTTTTAATTTTAAAACGAGTAACATGAGCACGATTAATTTATTCATTGCTAAAATTTAGCAAATTTGTAATTACTCAGCCCGCTAGGCTGAAACATGCTGGGCAAGGCTGGTTCGATGCAGCAAACCACAGAGAGGAGTGTATTTAGAGCTAGATGACGTATTACACTTGCCACATGGGAACCAACCTGAATTTGCTTGTTTAGAAATTCAAAGGTCACCAGTCTACACTCAAAGAAAGCTGATGGGGCTTGAAATGATTGCAGGAGGAGTTGAATTCTGGGTTGGCCCAGCCTATCTAGTAATCTTGGGTTTGCATTTGACCTTTTAGTTCTGTTAGTAGGGTTGCCAGGTCCCTCTTCGCCTCTGGAATGAGGTTTTTGGGGCAGAGCCTCAGGAGGGCAAAGTTTGGGGAGGGGAAGGACGTCAATGCCATAGGGTCCAATTGCCAAAGCGGCCATTTTCTCCAGGGGAACGGATCTCTATCGGCTGCAGATCAGTTGTAATAGCAGGAGATATCCAGCTAGTACCTGGAGGTTAAGGAAAATAAACAGCACCACAGCTCAAATACTTAATGGTATGCAATGCAATTTTACAATTTTTTGATTTTTACTAATAAACAACCAAATGCAGAGAGACAAGTTCCAGAACTAATTTTATACAAAAATAAATATGGCTTGAAATAAACCTCAGCCTAATATTAATTAAGAAGTCCAACAGAAAACTGGTTAAGATTCACCAAATAATTAACTGTCCAACAGAACTGGTTAAAGTTCACCAACAGATCCTCCTGGCAACACAGTTGCTTTTTTTAGTTCTTTCAATATAAATTATCAGGTTCCAAGGCTCCAAAATCAATCGTAGAAAGTCCATATGAAATAAATATAAAGAATAACGAACAACAAAACGCCACTTCCGGAGTCTGTGTACGTTTCGCAAACTTGCTTCATCAGTTGTACATTTGTTTGTTTAAGAACAATATTCCCACGGGTACAAAGACCTCTGAAAGAAAAACGTTGCATGAAAAAGAGAACAATCGCGGGAAGAGCTCAGCATTTATACTTTAAATAAAAAGAAAAAGAAAGGCATAAATTCCAGCTTACCAATATTCTGACCAGCGACCCTCACGGGTATCACACTTAACTCTGAAGGCTGGTAAGTCAATGATTCTGCTTCTTAGTTTTAAAAGATATTCTAGCCCCGCCAGCTGAAGAGAATCTTATGCTTTACAAAAAGCTAGATAGGTCGAACTCATTGTTCAGTCCTGAGGGGGACAACGTCTTAAAGAGATAGATGTACCTTAATTCTTGCTGGTGTAATATTTTCATAATATTCTCCTGATAGTATCGTCTGGGTCGATACTGCCATAGTGCAAAAAAACGGATGTCATTTTCAGAATGACCAAATTTGAGATAATGTTCAGTGAGCTGAGCCTCCATTGTCTTAGAGCGGATCCTCGTGCGGTGTTCACTAATACGTATTTTTAATTGGCGTGACTTGAACCAATGTACATTTTTGAACACGGGCAAAGAATCGCGTAAACGACGTTTTTGGACAGGCAATTTGTGAAATTTTGGAGAGTAAACTTGAAATTATACTGTGAGGCACTCAGTTCTTTAATAGGAAGACTCAATGGGCATAAGGCGCATGCGCCACATCTAAAATGCGCCACATCTAAAATGGCCCCGGATATTAATTCTAGGTTTCTCCACTAGCTATCTGTCCTAACTAGATAATTACGTAGAGACTTAGTTTTTCTTAGGCCAAATGTAGGTAACGCTGTCTTTAAGACGTTGTCCCCCTCAGGATTGAACAATGTGTTCGACCTATCTAGCTTTTTGTAAAGCATAAGATTCTCTTCAGCTGGCAGGGCTAGAATATCTTTTAAAACTAAGAAGCAGAATCATTGACTTACCAGCCTTCAGAGTTAAGTGTGATACCCGTGAGGGTCGCTGGTCAGAATATTGGTAAGCTGGAATTCATGCCTTTCTTTTTCTTTTTATTTAAAGTATAAATGCTGAGCTCTTCCCGCGATTGTTGTCTTTTTCATGCAACGTTTTTCTTTCAGAGGTCTTTGTACCCGTGGGAATATTGTTCTTAAACAAACAAATGTACAACTGATGAAGCAAGTTTGCGAAACGTACACAGACTCCGGAAGTGGCGTTTTGTTGTTCGTTATTCTTTATATTTATTTCATATGGACTTTCTACGATTGATTTTGGAGCCTTGGAACCTGATAATTTATATTGAAAGAACTAAAAAAAGCAACTGTGTTGCCAGGAGGATCTGTTGGTGAACTTTAACCAGTTCTGTTGGACAGTTAATTATTTGGTGAATCTTAACCAGTTTTCTGTTGGACTTCTTAATTAACATTAGGCTGAGGTTTATTTCAAGCCATATTTATTTTTGTATAAAATTAGTTCTGGAACTTGTCTCTCTGCATTTGGTTGTTTATTAGTAAAAATCAAAAAATTGTAAAATTGCATTGCATACCATTAAGTATTTGAGCTGTGGTGCTGTTTATTTTCCTTAACTAACGTTTTTCAGCATACGTAACAATTGTTTAGTACCTGGAGGTTGGCACCCGTATCTGTTAGGTTCTCAGTATTTTAATCTTAGGCTAAACAGAAAGTAGAATTCGAAACTTAAATGTCATTTTATTTCATTTTAGTCAAAATATAATTGTTTTTTGTTTCTAGCACATTAGACTAGTATAGATTATGGTAGATTGATAACTCGTAGCCTCTTATCATTAGGGTTGCCAACCTCCAGGTGTTAGCTGGAGATATCCTGCTATTACAACTGATTTCCAGCTGGTAGAGTTCAGTTCACCTGGAGAAAATGGCCACTTTGGCCATTGGACTCTATGGCATTGAAGTCCCTCCCCTCCCCAAATCCCACCTTCCTCAGGCTTTGCCCCAAAAACCTCCTGCCGGTGGCAAAGAGGGACCTGGCAACCCTAACTATAATCTGTGAGGGGGACTACCGTCTTCCTGAGTTAGAATTCAGCCTGTTGATTGCTCTTGCCTTCTCTTCCCAGATCCTTCATTCCTAATGCTTATGGAAGATCAGCTACCTGAGATGTTGTGGTGTAAGGCCCAGCAGGACTTGGCTCAGGATTTCTCTTGCCAGAGAGAGCAAAGAAAGGCAAGGATTAATATTCATTCAGATTTATTTCTGTGTCAGGTGAAAGCCTTCGGGGAACCTTCAACAGGTATCGACTACAGGAACGCAACAGTCTGCAGGGTTGAAGAGCTGTCTCCAACAGGGATAATAACATCTTGCTAGTTAATAAGTCATTGGCAACATTTTATAGCTCCCAGCTGTTAATGTGCTGGCGTGTGATCCCTGCTTGTCAATTTGCTGAACATCTTCATGAGTCTTAAACACTCGGATGCAGAATGCAATATGGACATTTCTTTAAAAATATTTTTTAAAATTTTCAGTATAACCAATTAACACAGATTTTACACAACAAAAACATTACAGATAACAATGCACAAGCATACACAACACAACATTATACAACACAACCACTAACAGTGGACTACATAATTTATCATTAAAATACCTCGCCAGAATGCACTTGAAACATTTAATGTGATTATGGATACATCTACTATAGAAAAATCTAATATACTATTCGTTACTTACAGCCTTAATATGATAACCTCGCTTTCATATTAATTATATTTTACCTTAATCCCATATCTTATCCCCCCTTATCCATCAATGGTTGTTACCAATTTATATTTCCCCCCAGGAATGATTAAAGACCTTACTCATATTTATATCATTATATCCACACATATTCAAACCCACTACTAATGGGGTTATCTCTAATGGCTTAACTTATATACTTTAAGATCCTACCAACAGTTTTCTTACTCTTTAAACAAGCCTTACATAACATATAAATAATATAGTTCTCATTTTTTTTTATTCTTCACTAGATTTTTTATTCACTAGATTTGTCAATTTTGCCATCACTGCATATTCTGCTAATATATTTCTCCAGTCTTCAATATCTGGAAACACTTCTAACTTTCCATTTAGATGCAATAACAACTCTTGCCGCAGTGATCATATATCTTGCCAGTTCCTCGAAGGAGCTCTTCAGTTCAGTCGGTAGCAGTCCCAACAGCATGGTTTTAGAATCCAGTACAAATTTTACTTTTAATATGGACATTTCAATGCTCTCTGATACTGTAATCATGCCAGGAGACCACAGATTGTCCAAATGGGTGGACTGACTATCAAGGCCCCTTGGAAGTGTCTCAGTGGTTGCCCCCCTCCCGCAGTAGGATTTCTAGTTAGGGACAACACTGCTCTTTGGCCATGCACAGAAGGTCTACATGTTGGCAACCATGTGCGACCTGTGTATCAAGGGCAGGATCGCCGAGCGGGCCAACGAACCTGTGCGCAGGAGACAATTGGAAACAATTGGAAACTCCATTGGACGGATGGGGGCGCACCCCCTTTGGGGCCCATAAAATTGGACCCCCTGACCCAAACTTCACCTAACTTGGGGGTTCTTCTAAGGAGAGTCACTTGCATCTATGCTGTAAATTTGGTGCCTCTACCTTGAAAAAGCCACCCCCCTGAGCCTCAGAAAATTTCCCATAGACTTTAATAGACCCCAAAATTTTCAAATAGGCAAAAGAAAAGCCAAAAATAACCATTTACCGGTATGGGTATTCAGCTTTTTCAGATTTTCCAAAAAATTCTTGCATATGGTAGGAACACTGAGAATCCTGGATTGGTTGCCTATATTGAAATATATGTTTGGTGCTCTGGAAGATGCACAAACGCAAGCAGCAAAGAATCAAGCATCACTGTCCACAGCCCATTACTGATATGATACGCTTGATGCCAGACCAAGGCTTAAGCTAATTAAGCCATTCCAACAGATACTGCAATATGTTTATCTTACAAATGTAAATAGCAGCTGCTACCACATATCCTTCAATTGTTATCCAATCGGGGTTGCAATAGCTCCTGCAGAACCCATGAATGGCCCAGCTACTGTAAGGTGCATTATTTCAGACATGAAGTAACTCTTCTTTTCATAGGATGTCTGTGGCATAAGGTCAGAGTAAAGGGCCCCTCTCGTTTGCTGGGTATAAAATTCTCACTCTTGACCAGGGGCAAACTCGATTTACTAAGCAAAAACAGCAGAAAACTTACATCCCTGTTTTGCATTATGGGGAGATTTTTGTGGCTGTGTTTTATAAATTATGTGAATCTGAGATCATGAAGGTCTTTCAAGGAAAGAACTACTTTAAATTGAGCCTGGAAGCATAGAGGAAACCGGTGAAACCATTTTCAAATGGGCACAATATGATCACACCTACCTGGGCTTACCATCTGCCCTCTGCCACTGCCTGGCACCACTCAGCTGGGCAGGGGGAAGAAACTGGCCAGCAAAACGGGGGAGGGGGAGGAGATGGTTGCCCCTGTGTGATGATGCAACTCCCAGCACAACCCAGAAGTGACATCATTGCTCCATGTGTGTGATGTCAGAAGAATAAGAGTTGGTTTTTTTAATATGCTGACTTCCTCTACCACTTAAGGGAGACTCAAACCGGCTTACAATCACCTTCCCTTCCCCTCCCCACAACAGACACCCTGTGAGCTAAGTGGGGCTGAGAGAGCTCTAAGAGAGCTGTGACTAGTTCAAGGTCCCCCCGCCGGCTTCGTGTGTAGGAGTGAGGAAACAAATCCAGTTCACCAGCTTAGCCTCTGCCACTCATGTGGAGGAGTGGGGAATCAAACCCGGTTCTCCGGATCACAGTCCATCGCTCCTAACCACTACACCATGCTGGCTCATAGCATTCACCCCAAAACTATGGTTTCCATAGAGTTTTTGGTGAGTGCTAGAGCACTGCCTGCTGTGTTATAACATCACTTCCATGTTGTGGTGGAAGTTGCGTCATTGTATAGGGATGACGATCACACCCTCACATCAGGAAGTCCCTGCCTCCCCCCACCCCCCGGTCAGTTGCCATGCCTGGCAACCCTATTACGTTCTCCCATCAATATAAGGTTATCAACTCAGGGCTGGGAAATTCCCAGAGATTTCACGGGTGGAACCTGGGGAAGATGGGGTTTGGGGGGACAGGAGGGATCTTTGCAAGGTAAAATAACATACAGACATTTTCTCAAGGGCAACGGATCTCGGTAATTTGGAGATCAGTTGTAATTCTGGGAGAAATTACCACCTGGAGGTTGGCAACCATATATCGATAGATGAGCTGCTATATTTTGTACCTGCTGGAATGGGGATTTAGAAAGATCCTCCAGATCCCCCCAGCTTCCCCCCAAGGAACTTAATGTGTTTATTTACATATTATACCACTTGGGCCTAAAAGTCTTAACCGTAATCGCTCCTGCAGTGATCTTGGAACATTTGCTGCTGATTCTTTCTCCCAGATGCCACCAGGAGGCAGAGGGTCTCCCCTCCCAAAATTAACTGTACATTGGGCATATAATCCTTTGGTATGCTATTTACACCAATACCAAACAGTTTCCCCACAGAAGTACCATTCAGATGCTTTCCTTGGCCCTGTTGATTTTGTTAGCTCAATATTTTCTCTCCTTTGTGTTCAGACCTAGGCGGAGGCAAGCAGCTGAGTGTTAATATTTGAAGAAGTGTTTCATATTCATTTACCGATGGAGCAAGTTGTCCTAAGCATCTGATTTATACTGACAAGTTCGGAGTGATATATTAGTGTACAGAGAAGTGTTTTATGGGAAATGAATCATCTGCATACATATGAGAATGTGAACGTAATTTAAATATTTAATGGCATTTATTCGGTGGCGTTTTGTATTAAATATTCATAAGAAGTATTAGTGTTACTAATGGATAAGCCTTTTGCTGTAATACATTACCATGTTTTGGAAATGAAACAGTGGACTCAGACACTGCAAACAAATCATATTAAAACAACAAATTAGAATACTGTTAACTGTCACACTTTTCTGATCAACACTATGAATATAGATTTTTTTTTAAACCCTCACAAAAGTACTACTCATTAAACTGCAGTAAGGTTGATGAATACTTATTTTGTCTTAACAAATGTGGATAGGGTTGCCAGGTCCCTCTTTGCCACCGGCAGGAGGTTTTTGGGGCGAAGCCTGAGGAAGGTGGGATTTGGGGAGGGGAGGGACTTCAATGCCATAGAGTCCAATGGCCAAAGTGGCCATTTTCTCCAGTTGAACTGACCTCTATTGACTGGAGATCAATAGTAATAGCAGGAGATCTCCAGCTAGTACCTGGAGTTTGGCAACCCTAAATATGGGGGAGATCTTGCTGACCTATATGCCTGCCACTTAGGGTTGCCAGGTCCATCTTTGCCACCGGCGGGAGGTTTTTGGGGTGGAGCCTGAAGAGGGAGGGGTTTGGGGAGGGGAGGGACTTCAGTGCCATAGAGTCCAATTGCCAAAGCAGCCATTTTCTCCAGGGGAACTGATCTCTATTGACTGGAGAACAGTTGTAGTAGCAGGAGATCCCCAGCTAGTACCTGGAGGTTGAAGAAAATGGTAGCACGAGGGCTCAAGAGTATAACACCACACTGGGTAAAAAATGCAAAATAATGATGCAAACAATGAACATGCAAACTATACAAAAAATCATATAAGCACTTCTGAATGTGTAGACCATATTTATAGGCATAAAGTCAACAAGCATAATGATAAATGAAATGAAATGAAAAGCATTACATCATGCAGTAGAGCAAGCAAATCTGTGGCACAAATTAGTGCTCTAGACTAAATACAATCCACAACGACCGCTCACATGAGGATACATGCGCTTTTGAATTCCACATAGACGCATTCCCTAGCTGACGGTCATTTGAACCCTCCTTTTAGCCTACGGGCTGATTAATGCTAACAACGTTGGAGCTGAAGAAAGCCTTGAAACGTGATTTACGACTAGCCACGCGTTCTCCTTTTATCTTGGTTCCTTGGCTGCACTTCTTGGATTTTCTTATCTCTTACTTCTGGACTATTGATGTTTGACCTTATGTTTTGGACTGGATATTCCTGTACTCGTTGTGGATTGTATTTAGTCTAGAGCACTAGAGCACTAATTTGTGCCACAGATTTGCTTGCTCTACTGCATGATACAATCCACAACCCTACTGGCCCCCATGGTCTGTGCTGTGAAGACTGACCCTGCCTTGGTGCAGTAACGTAACCAGGTTTACCTGGGTTTGGTTCCAGTAACTCCCTAAGCAACACACACCATAAAGCAAAAGAAGGCTTTATTGGAGAAATTCAAGACAGGATATTAAAGCAAGGCATATAGTTCAGTGGCAGCGAAATGCACAAAAATCACAAAGTTGACTAGCTACCTTACTTACTGGAGTCCTAGCACGGCACAGCTGGTTCTTAAGGCAAAGCATTTCCAGAGTATAATACAAATATCTTCTTGGCAGCAAGGAGGGGTAGAAAAGAAAGTGTAAAGGAATAAGGATTCTTCTCTCTAGCTACATTTATAGAAAAACACTGATCATGACCTCCTGACCTGATAGGCAATATCCAGGGAACTTTCCAGGGTGAGAGTGAGTTCCCCCTCACCAGATCCACAGCTAAATCATGTGAGCTGATTAACAGGCCTGAGAAGATGTCTAAAGGACCAAAGGATCATTTTGTTGCCTTTACGCAGTTTAAGAGGTTTGTGGTTCAGAAACAAGTCTACTATTTTTTTTTCATTTTAATACAAATTCTGGAAGGCAACTGAATTTTTGTTGAAGCTCCACACTTGAGAAATCTTATATCTCATGGGATTGTTGTGAGTGTGAATGAGACAACTATTTGAGAAAACAGGGTACAAAATACATTGAATGCTAATAGGATGTCATAGAAAGGACCATCTTCTGTCCAGATAGCTTCGGAGGGTAGCCATGTTGGTCCGCAGTGGATCAGCTAGA
Source organism: Euleptes europaea (assembly GCF_029931775.1). Lineage (NCBI taxonomy): Eukaryota > Metazoa > Chordata > Lepidosauria > Squamata > Sphaerodactylidae > Euleptes > Euleptes europaea. Next base: position 11,958,922 of record NC_079327.1, on the reverse strand, counting down.
TTTGAGTCCAGTTAGAAACCAACATGTTTTGGGGATGTAAGCATTTGAGAATCGAAGCTTTGTCAGACGAAGGGAGCTTTGACTCTCAAAAGCTTATACCTGAAAAATCTTGCGGGTCTCTAAGGTGTTCTTGGACTCGAATCTAGCTGTTCAGATAGAGCTTTCTTTCTTTAAAAAAAAAACACAAAATTTTTTAATTTCTCACTGTGATCTTGATGACCTGATAGGGTTTCCAGTTCCTCCCTCTCCTACGGCGGGAGGTTTTGGGGGCAGAGGTAGGGAAAGATTGCGCGGGCGCGCGGCCGTGCTGACGTGATCACATCACTTCTGGTTTACAACCGCAAGTGCTGCATCGCAAAGGGGTCTTTACCATTCAAACTGGGAGTTTGAGTGGGAAACTGCCCTTACGATGTGGTGCTTCTGGTTTACAACCGGAAGTGCCATGGCACAGTGGGCAGGCGCGCATGCCCACGACGTTGCCTGCCGAACCTCAGCTGGTCAGCGGGCAGCCGGGTGGATTGGCGGGGGTTTCCCTGCCACCACCTGGCACTTGGCAACCCTATAGCTTGACAATCCGTCAGGTTCGCCAAGCAATGGAAACCAGGAAGGGATATGGTTGCCTTTGTTTAGCCTGGCAAGTTATGGGCAGATAGATTGTTTATTTACGGCCCTTGGCCTGATAAAACAAAATACATGGACTTTATGGGCAGTTCCAAAGGGATAGTCGTGTCAGTTTACTGTAACAAAACAAGACATAAGTCCAACGGCTCCTCAGAGACTTAACAACATTTATTCCAGCGTGGGCTTTTGTTAAGTCAGAGCTCACTTCCTCAGATGTAATAGAAAGAAAGAAAATTATTTTCCTTATTACCTCATTGGTTTCCTTCACTAGAACCTCTGACCTTTCTCATCGTTGGTTATGTGCAACAACCTAAGCCATTCAACCAGACCTGATTTATGACAACAGGCCTCTCTATTTTCTCAAACCCTCCCTTCCCCTTTCCCCCTTCAGTAATTAGGAAAATTATTTTCTTTCTTTCCATTGCATCTGAGGAAGGAAGCTCTGCTCCATGAAAGCTCATACTGGAACGAATGTTGCTAGTCCTTAAGGTGCCCCTGTTTTGTTAACTTACGGACACTGGATCCCGTGGAAAATTTCCACAGATCAAGGGGGTGGACTTTCGCCAGCTTCTCCCTCTCACTGCAGATTTCTGACTTCCCCCTCATACAGTGCCTGGGAGTCCCCTATCCCCCAGAAATAGTTTTTCAGGGACCATTTTGAGCTGCAGCAGCCTACAGGTGAGGGGTGTGCCCCCAGGAACGCTGTCCATGTCGGCGCCGTATTTCTCTTCCGGGATTTAGGTCCCGGAGAGACTGCGGCATCGGAGGAGCAGTGTGCTGCTCCACGGCACCCAGGGACTGACAGAACTGCCCCCGCCGCCCGCGTCAGTGCCTCTTATTCCGTGATAAGAGGGCACTTATGCTGGCAGCAGGGTCATTGCCACCTCCAGAGCATTTTCAGCCCCCCACGTCAGGAATGGGCTGTAAATCTCCAGGAGTTTCGCAACCTGGATCTGTCCCCACATCCCCTGCCGGTGGTCCAGTGGGACCTGGCAACTCTATCACTGTATGGCACGAAACACCTCCCCCCCTTTTAAAACGTTGGCATCTCAGGCTCAAGTATGGCAGAGTGTTTTGTGCATTTGTGTCACAAAAGTTCACAAAGCTCTTTTAAAAGCCAATTTGGTATAAAAGGCGCTATGTAATAAATATGAATAGAAAAGGATAATGTTCTCATTAAAATAAGAAAGCCTCCTGAATCCCTGCATCCTGAAGTGGGGGGGGGGAGTACTCCAGGGCCACAATCCAAATCAGCATTAGGCATGCTTAAACCAATTAATTTCAGTGATCTTAAGCGCACCTAACTCTGTGCTGGATTGTGGCCCAGCTATAGGAGGGAACGGTTTAAGGAAGGATTAGAAAATTATCTCATGTAGAGAAGTTCTCGAAGAGAGGTCGGTTTCATATTCCAGCTAAGAGTTTGTGTTTCATTGATATTCTGCAACTATAAATTCCAGCTAGACTAATCTGCATTCTAATTAGCAGCTCGCTTTACGAAAAGAGATACGTGTGGGTGGTAAAGGATTATAGATTATAAGGATTAGAGAAACCGTGTGTGCGTTTCACAGATATCAGTTCTAGGCAATAAGTGAGTGTAAGTGGGGGGAAATGTAAATTCATTTGTCTTTTGGGAAGATTGTGTCTCCGCTGGGGAAAGGGTGTATCATGCAGAGTTGCAGAGGGAAATGTAGCAGGTGAAGTCCTTTGATGAGAACAAGGACAATTAAGGGACAAGTTCAGATCTCTGGACAGAACAGACATGTCAGAGAAACTGACTGTGCCAAACAGCATTAAAAGTAGCAATAAAATTACATCATAAGAAAATGAAATAAAAAGGGGAAAGTTGAAGAAGAGTGGGTTTTTATATGCCGACTTTAGCTACCACTTAAGAAAGAATCAAACCGGTTTACAATCACCTTCCCTTCCCCTCCCCACAACTGACACCCTGTGAGGTAGGTGGGGCTGAGAGAGCTCTAAGAGAGCTGTGACTTGCCCAAGGTCACCCAGCTGGCTTCATGTGCAGAAGTGGAGAAACAAATCCAGTTCACCGGATTAGCCTCTCATGTAGAGGAGTGGGGAATCAAACCTTGGTTTGATAATAATAATAATAATAATAATACAACGACAACCAAACAGAAGAAGGGAGTAGGGAAGGCTTCTAAATGTAGAGCAGATCTCTCTCTCTCTCTCTCTCTCTCTCTCTCTCTCTCCCCCCCCCCCCACCTCCACTGGAGTCTATCATCTGCTTAAATGATCTTTGTCTTCTTCAGAAAGACAAAGTTTATGGCTTAGGGTTGGGGTGCATGCAGGAAGGGGAGGGCACCCATATGTGCTTGTGTGTGTGTGTGTGTGTGTGTGTGTGTTAAGTGCAGTCAAGTCGCTTCCGACTTATGGCGACCCTATGAATCAAAGTCCTCCAAACTGTCCTATCTTTGACAGCCTTCCTCAGATCTTGCAAATTGAGGGCTGTGGCTTCCTTTATTGAGTCCATCCATCTGTTGTTGGGTCTTCTTCTTTTCCTGCTGCCCTCAACTTTTCCTAGCATGACTGTCTTTTCCAGTGACTCTTGTCTTCTCATAATGTGACCAAAGTACGGCAGCCTCAGTTTAGTCATTTTAGCGTCTAGGGTCAGTTCAGGCTTGATTTGATCTATAACCCACTGGTTTTTTTGTTGTTGTTTTTTTAAAATATTTTTATTGATTTCTAGTATGAAATGGGAATACAGACAAAGAAAAAAGGGTAGGGGAAAACATTAGCAAGAAAATAGGTTTTTTTTTTTTTGCCCCCTTAAAAGGTTCAAGTTGTCGTCATTTGTTAACATAATATATTTAATCGTCAACTTAACTTTCATAACGTTTATAAGATTTTATTGTTGCGTTTTAGTTTTAATATATTCATAGAAGGCCTGCCCACTGGTTTGTTATTTGGCAATCCACTTTATCCGTAACACTCTCCTCCAACACCACATTTCCAAGGAATCTACTTTCTTCCTATCAGCTTTCTTCAATGTCCAGCTTTCACACCCATACATAGTAATAGGGACTACGATGGCATGAATTAACTTCGTGGCCAGTGACTCATCCTTACACTTCAGAATGTGTGCTTGTAGATGTGTATAAAACTGAAAAGATAGACTTCCCCTCTAACTATCACTTTGGAAAACATTTGAAGTCCTGTTCCACTACGGCATCTTATCATTTGTGAAAGTTGGTTGTATTTATGAAATAAAGTAGGAGAAGACGTTGTTACTATGATTACTTTCTCAACAACAAAGTGGAAGCAACATTCATTTCCCTGATTGACCGCAGGATGTCACAATTGTTCTCCTAAAGGGGTAGAATTTCAGTTAGGTGCAGGTATGTAGTAGACTAGCAGTTGTATTGAGGAAATAATTTGAAAGAACGTTCTCTCTCTTTCAGATTTATAATTTCATTATTTTTAATGAAACCATGGTCTTCTCTGAAAAGGATCACAAAATATAATACAATTCTGCATCTTCTATATCTATTTTTTAAAATAATCTTCCATTATAATTGTGCATATGTAAAGCTTACGATGTGTTCTGTGTTATTGGTTTTTCAAAAATGTGCCCATTAAAGCCTTGTAATGATTGCAAATACTAGGATCTTGCATACCTATTTTCTCCAGGATCAGAGGAGCATGCCTATTATATTGGGTGCTGTGGAACCCAGGCAACACCATCCTGTCTTGTTTTGGGGGCTTTCTAGAGGCACCTGGTTGGCCATGTGTGAACTGACTGCTGGACTTCATGGGCCTTGGTCTGATACAGCAGGGTCATTTTTATGTTCTTATCTAAGAGAACCTGAAATACCAAGTATCTTTCTGTTTTCCAAACCTTTCTTCAATCATTCCTCTATTCAGGACTATCCCCTTCTCCACATCACACGTGATTACTCCTCAGGAAGCACCTCTATTTCTGGCTAAGTGATTGGTCAGGAATATCATTGTTACAAACACTATGTTGAATCCAGCCTGTGTTTTCACTCATCCCTCAGCCCACATGGCTTTCATCCATGCAGGTCTCATGATCCCCAGCATAGGCTGTGTGTGTGAGTGTGAGAGAGAGAGAGAGAGGGATCAACGGTGGTCCCTTCGTGCCTTTTCCACTGCCAGAAAAGCTGGCTGGATCCAACCCAATGAAACAAATCTATACAATAGGCATTTACATCAAGGCTACAGATCCCTTTGATTTAAAACAGAGACATATTCAGCAGCCACACTACAGGATTCTATTCCATCTCCCCACTTCTTCAAGATACACATGGTGAAACTATCAAATGAGGTTACGCGAGTATTGGTCTGCACGGCAATTCCATCTGTAAGAAAAGTAAAGCCGGTGTGTATCTCCTGCTCATCAGAGCACCATTCTGAATCAGTCCTTGGCCTTTGTTACTTGGATGAAGTTTACCCAGTGGAAGCTGCCTGAAGCCCCTTTGGTATAAGCTGGATAAGCATTAAAATATCACTGGGACTTTTCTTTTTTTGCTAGAATCCATGAATGGCTGAAGGCACCATTCCTGATGGATTTCTTCTGCAGGCTTTTTAAAATAATGTGAAAAGTTACTTGCTCCCAGATGTAGCAAAGGGCAGCCTCCCAGGTTCAATATAAATCACAGTCTGTAGAGATGAGACATTATTTATAGATCACTTTCCTGCAAAGGAGTAATGTCATAATGAAAATTATGATTACTCCTGAACTGGTTTTGTTGGAGGTTGTAACAATGAAGTGAATATCGATACACCGTGTGTAATCAAGCACAACAACAATAATTGTCGTGGGATTAAAAAAATGATAACAAGCATCAAGCAAGCAATTAAAAAAAAAAGATCTGGCCACGGTTTTACATCATCTGTTGATAAAGCTCGTTTATGTCATGCCGAGCCAAACTGTAAGGCAAACAAATCCGATATGCTCACATGGAAATAAGGATGTAATAATGACATGCCTGTTGAATGACGGGGATGCCTGAAAAATCTGCAGCCTGGCCCTGATGGCCATTTAGAACTCTGAATTTTCAAACATGCAAATAGGGAAGAGGGCTGGAAAAAAGGATTAGTGGCTGATGTCAGAGTCATGCTTAACTCTAGGGCTCTTTTCTTTACAGAGCAGACTTAGTTACAGATATCTGGAATGTTACTCTAGAGCAGAGAGGGAAAATTAACGTTCGAGCTTTTCGATGCCTCTTCCTAATGACATCCCTGGTTCCTTCATGCCAGAACTAACACTGTTCAAGTTTATTAATACGGTTGACTGACCAATCCCGTGCCAACACATCAAAATTTCCAGACACAATAGTTTTGCACCGCAGAATCACAGATTGCCTTACATATAAAGGTGTAGGGTCAATAAAAGCAACCCCTGGTTAAAATTATCATATTAAAATTGATAAAATTGTAAAATATTCTAACAGTCGTTCTTTAATAAAGTTCTGCATATTTTAATAGCAACGGTGCAGAACTTGGCAGTTTGGAGCGTAAACTGAGGGTCTTCTCCTAATAGGAGCTTCTTTGCCAAAAGCTCAACTGACTCATCGGGGAATTTACCAAGTAGGGTTGAAATAAGCTTTGATCTAACTTCTTGGTAGAATGGGCAACATATCAGTGCATGTTCGATGGTTTCAATGTCCCCTGTTCCACATGGACATAATCTCTCTGATCTAGGGATCTTCTTATATTTCCCTTCTAAAACAGCCAATGGTAGGGCTTGGCATCTGGCAAGGGTAATGGCCTTCCTATAATTAATAGACTCAAGATGATAAAAATAAGCTGCAGGTGAGACCAAGTATCTAGATTTATCAGGTACTAGGGAAAATGGTGATTTTCCAAGGTCTGTCTGGCGTTCAATGTCTTCCACCCTTTGCTTCAAGAAACTTGATGCTTTGTCTACGCCCATGGCTAACAGGGCAGGTGGAAACTAACACTGTTCTTTCCTTTATTGTTGGGGTTTATTTATTTTTTTGCAGAGCAGCTGACTGTTTTAACTCTTCTAAGACAATAGATCCCGATCCTCAGGGGCGGTCTGAGCCACAGGGCATCTGGGACAGACACCCTGGGCCCCATATTGGAGGGGACTGTGTGCTGGGAGGCCCCCCTACAGAATTCAAGTGGAACCCAACATGCTCTTTCACAAGCTGTGTACTTTCTTTCTCCATCTTTGGTGTCTGGCCATGGAGGAGTTACTCTTATTCCTCCCACCACCGCCAAAGGCACACTGAACTCTGGAAAACATACAAAGAAGAATGTTCCGTCTAGTCACAACTGACTCATGGCCACCCCAGGACCATGGAGGTTCATGGCAAGAGAAAAGCAGAGGTGGTTTGCCCTTGCCATCCTCTGTGCAGCAACCTCACTGTTCCTTAGTGGTCTCCCATCCAAGTACTGACTGTGTCCAACCCTGCCTAAGCTCCTGACCCCTGATGAGTTCAGGCCCAACTGGGCTGTTCAGGATGCTAACACAACCATAATCCAATGGTATGCCAAAATGTTCATTTAGGTATATAGATATAGATAGACAGATGGACAGATAGACAGACAGACAGATAGATATTTTTTACAGTGAAAGGTACAGAAGAGAAAGGGAAAACAGATGGGGTATTTTTAACAACTCATTTGCTGTATCCGTGCCCAGACTTATCCATTGATTTGGTCTCACCCCACCCTTGAAGCCCCATACAAGAATACAAAACTTGTCTGGAACGTTCAGATTCTCTAAGACTTAAAACTTAAATATTAACAGTGCTCCTCCAACTATACCAGGTTGTTAAAAGTACCATGATTGAAACTCCAAATTATCCATTTGAATCTTATTCATTATCATCATTGTCATTCATTATCATCCCTAGACTCTCATTTCGTATACATGGTTTTATCATGTGTATCTGTCACCAATTATTTACAAGTTCTGAGTTTCTACCTATGTTCGGCCGCTGACTCTTCAATAGTGATATGTTTGTCTTCACCTACAGTGAGGGAAAAAAGTATTTGATCCCCTGCTAAATTTGCCCATTTGCCCTCTGACGAAGAAATGACCAGTCCATAATTTTAATGGTAGGTTTATTGTAGCTGTGAGAGACAGAACAACAACAGGAAAACCCCCAGAACCCAGAAGACAGAAGTCAGAGATTGATGTGCATTATAATGAGTGAAATAAGTATTTGATCCCCTATCAACCAGCCAGACTAGGGTTAGGGTTAGGGTTCTGCTGTCGACAGAAGCAATCCATCAGATTCCAAACTAGCCACCATGACCAAGACCAAAGAGCTGTCCAAGGATGTCAGGGACAAGATTGTAGACCTGCACAAGGCTGGACTGGGCTACAAGCAGCTTGGTGAGAAGGTGACAACCCTAACCCTAACTGTCAACCTCCCTCGGTCTGGGGCTCCATGCAAGATCTCATCTCGTGGAGTTGCAATGATCATGAGAATGGTGATGAAGCAGCCCAGAACTACACGGGGGGAACTTGTCAACGATCTCAGGGCAGCTGGGACCATAGTCACCATGAAAACAGTTGGTAACACACTACGCTGTGAAGGACTGAGATCTTGCAGAGCCCGCAAGGTCCCCTTGCTCAAGACAGCACATGTACAGGCCCGTCTGCAGTTTGCCAATGCACATCTGAATGACCCAGAGGAGAACTGGGTGAAAGTATGGTGGTCAGATGAGACCAAAATTGAGCTCTTTGGCATCAACTCAACTCACCGTGTTTGGAGGAGGAGGAATGCTGCCTACGACCCCAAGAACACCATCCCCACCGTCCAACATGGAGGGGGATATATTATGCTTTGGGGGTGTTTTTCTGCTAAGGGGACAGGACACCTTCACCGCACCGAAGGGACGATGGACGGGACCATGTATCTTCAAATCTTGGGTGAGCACCTCCTTCCCTTCAGCCAGGACATTGAAAAGGGGTCGAGGATGGGTATTCCAGCATGACAATGACCCAAAACACACGGCCAAGGCAACAAAGGAGTGACTCAAGAAGAAGCACATTAAGGGAGTGGCCTAGCCATTCTCCAGACCTTAATCCCATCTAAAATCTGTGGAGGGAGCTGAAGGTTCGAATAGCTACACATCAGCCTCGAAATCTTACTGACTTGGAGAGGATCTGCAAAGAGGAGTGGGACAAAATACCTCCTGAGATGTGTGCAAACCTGGTGGCCACCTACAAGAAACGTCTGACCTCTGTAATTGCCAACAAGGGTTTTGCCACCAAGTACTAAGTCATCTTTTGCAAAGGGATCAAATACTTATTTCACTCATTATAATGCACATCAATCTCTGACTTTTGTCCTCTGGGTTTCTGGGGGTTTTCCTGTTGTTATTCTGTCTCTCACAGCTACAATAGACCTACCATTAAAATTATGGACTGGTCATTTCTTCGTCAGAGGGCAAACGGGCAAATTCAGCAGGGGATCAAATACTTTTTCCCCTCACTGTAGTTGCACACCCATGTAATTTTGTAATCCATTCTTATGTGATATTATAGTCTATTTTGTAATCTGTTTTGTCAGTTCTTCATCCTTCCTTACACATAATTGAATCATGCATATCTGTTAAACAGTGGTTGCCATTTATGTTTGTAGTCATCCGTAGACTGTCTTCAGTTAGAGAAATTTATATATGAACTGGCCTGTTTTCTGGGTTTTACAAGACCAATCTTTAGTGTTATTAGTACCTGAGCAACTTTAACCATAAGCAATGTTCAGCTTTGAACGCTAGATTAAGGTGGCTGCAGTTTTCAGACCATTTATTTATCCCACTGCGGTTCAATTGGAAGTTTTTATTCCTTTATTTTTTTTAAGGCACAGATGTTTATTCAAATGACAGGCTGTTGCTCCTAAACTGTCGCTGTAGGTGATTGGCTTGGTGGCAGCTGCGGCTTGGCCCAGCAAAATATGTCTCCACCCAGAATCGTGTTAATAGGATCCCCAAGTGAGCTGTTTTGTATAATACCATCTCTGCAGGTGGAGAAACAAATATTCTGCTGATAGATGCGATTATGAAAGAAAAGCGGATAAGAGACAATATTTGGGTCAAGTGATCGGTGAGGTGAAAGAGGCTATTTGCATTGCGTCTTTCCTCACCTGCTCTTCAAAACCTTTAATGCTCAACCTCTTTTTTTTTTAGCTGTGTTCTTAAACACACAATAAGATTGCCTGTGTACCAAGGGGGAGGGGCCGTGGCTCAGTGTTAGAACATCTGCTTGGCATGCAGAAGGTCCCAGGTTTAATCCCCAGCATCTCCACTTAAAGGGACTAGGCAAGTAAAGGTAAAGGTCCCCTGTGCAAGCACCGGGTCATTCCTGACCCATGGGGTGACATCACATCCCGGTGTTTACTAGGCAGACTTTGTTTACGGGGTGGTTTGCCAGTGCCTTCCCCAGTCATCTTCCCTTTACCCCCAGCAAGCTGGGTACTCATTTTACCGACCTCGGAAGGATGGAAGGCTGAGTCAACCTTGAGCCGGCTACCTGAAACTGACTTCCATCGGGATCAAACTCGGGTCGTGAGCAGAGCTTGGACTGCAGCACTGCAGCTTACCACTCTGCACCACGGGGCTCCTGACTAGGCAAGTAGGTGATGTCTGTCTAGACATTAGGAAGAATTTTCTAACAGAGCGGTTCCTCAGTGGAACAGGCTTCCTCGGGAGGTGGTAAGCTCTCCTTCCCTGGAGGTTTTTAAGAAGAGGTTAGATGGCCATCTGTCAGCAATGCTGATTCTGTGACCTTGGGCAGATGATGAGAGGGAGGGCATCATGGCCATCTTCTGGTCACTAGGGGTGTGGGGGGGGAGGTAGTTGTGAATTTCCTGCATTGTGCAGGGGGTTGGACTTGATGACCCTGGTGGTCCCTTCGAACTCTATGATTCTATGATTCTATGTGAAAGACCCCTGCCTGAGACCCTGGAGGGCCACTGCCGGTCTGAGTAGACAATACTGACTTTGATGGACCAAGGGTCTGCTTCAGTATAAGGCAGCTTCATGTATCCAGTGTTTTTATGCAATTCTCTCCTGTTTGCTGCCTGTGAAAAAGTCCAACCCTGGATGTGAAATAGAGATTCTGTTCCTTAAAACACAGAACACAGAATTACAACAGAGGGGATGGGGCAAAGTTTTGCCTGTGGGTTTGTCTTATCAAGCAGATGTTAGAAGCCCGGAAGCTTCGTCCCCCCAAAAAGCTGCAAACCCTACCTTCTCTCTCTCGTTCTGCTGCTGCTTGCATGAATACATACTAAACATGGGCTTGGATACTGTAGTAAACATTTCAGCTAACAGAAGAGGGAGCAGTTTTCACTGATTCCCTCTCTCCCACTGCAGGCCCCAAATTCACCACCCCCCATGCTGCTTCTCAAGAAGGTCCTCATCTGCCAGGAGCAGCATTTGGAGGAGTATTTTGGGTTGCAGCAGGAGAGGGGGAAGAGGAGGTTCTGTGGATGGAAAGTGCCTTCCATTAGCATAGATTTACTATGGAATCTGATACATAGAAAGGCCAGGGTGAGAAATAAATGAAGGATAAACCTGCCCTAGGGCAGGCAATGGAAAATCATGTTATGTTAGTCTTTAGCCTTGAAAACCCTAAAGGGTCACCATAGGTTGGCAGTAGGGTTGCCAACCTCCAGGTACTAGCTGGAGATCTCCTGCTATTACAACTGATCTCCAGCCAATAGAGATCAGTTCACCTGGAGAAAATGGCCGCTTTGGCAATAGGACTCTATGGCATAAGTCTTGCATATATTTCAATTTTCAAAACAACAACAACAACAAACAGCCAGGGTTTATTTCCAGGAGAAAATGAAGAACAAAAAGATTTGCTGTGGCTTCCATATTTCTGAAAATTTTACATCTCCTGGTCCTTCATCTAGGTCCAAAACTTTTCCCACTTTATCTAATCTACGGGAACCGCCCAGTGGAATAATTCTCATCCAGTTTTCTAATGCAGTCCTGTTGACTGATTATTTAGAACAAAATTTACACAAACAAATCATTACATAACTTATGGCACTTACGTATGCACACCCCATCCATTTTTAGTCTACAGTATTAACATTCCCCCATATAGGCAAATTAAAAAAGAAAAAAAGAAACATTTCCATGGTGCACTGTGACCCCACAAGACAGGTGTTCACCATTGTTTTGATATAGCTAAACAAACTAGGACACCCAGAGATATGGCTTCTAAGCCCATTGCGTATTTCATAATATAAAATCATTAGACAAAAAACAACCCTAATCAGTCACCTGAAGAAAAAGAGTTGGTTTTTATATGCTGACTTTCTCTATCACTTAAGGAAGAATCAAACTGGCTTACAATCACCTTCCCTTCCCCTCCCCACATCAGGCACCTTGTGAGGTAGGTGGGGCTGACAGAGTGTGACTAGCCCAAAGTCACCCAGCTGGCTTCGTGTGTAGGAGTGGGGACACCAATCCAGTTCACCAGATTAGCCTCCGCCACTCATGTGGAGGAATGGGGAATCAAACCTGGTTCTCCAGATCAGAATCACCATTCCAAACCATCGCTCTTAACCACGACACCACGCTGGTGCCCCATGATTCAGATCCACAAAGCACCAAAAGAACAAGGGCAATATCTGAAGAATATTTGTATATATATTTGTTGATGTTGATGCATATATTTGTGAAGCAATTGCCGCGCCAGACCTAGGGCCCCACTGCAAGTGGCAGTATGCACTTTGCACTTTGCACGGCACAAGTGGTACGGACGCCATTGTAGGGGGCTGGTCGCCTCCTAAGCCCATTCAGCCCCCAGGCTCAGGAATGAGCTGTTAGGCTGTGTGTTTACCTGGGCCAAGGGCACCAGCCCCACTGAAAAGAGGAGACCCTGAGCTCTGCTCAGCCCTATGGGGGCTTTGCTGTGTCTGTCTTCTCCAAGGAGCTGATGAGTCAGAGGTGGGGCTGGGTGTATGCCAAAAGGAATGTTCCTTTGTAATTGTGTGCAGGCTTTCTTCACAATAAGCTCGTTGTCATTTACTTCTGTGTAATCATGCACAGGATGGGGTTCAAAGAAGGAGACATTCCAGATTGGGATGTGATCGGATGTGACCTGTGTAATATTCCTATTCCGTGCCTGTTTACTCAACAGTAAACACTCTTGAATTCAATTGAACTTGTGTGTGTGTTAAGTGCCATCATTTTGCTTCCGACTCATGGCAACCCTATGGATCAGTGTCCTCCAAAATGTCCTATCTGACAGCCTTGCTCAGATCTTGCAAATTGAATGTCGTGGCTTCCTTTATACAGTCAATTCATCTCTTGTTGGGTCTTCCTCTTTTCCTGCTGCCCTCAACCTTTCCTAGCATGATTGTCTTTTCCAGTGACTCTTGTCTTCTCATAATGTGACCAAAGTACGACAGCCTCATGTAAATATTCATAGGATTGTACTGTTTACCTATTATAGCAAAACCTGGATGGAGTCTTATAGCCCCATCAAAGGACTGGAAGGTTTGTTGTGCCGTGAAGTTATTGTAAACTAAAACAAAATTCATCAAACGTAAGAAGTGTATCCTATGGCTACACAGAGAAATATTGTGATGCCCTGGTGAAATTCTGGTGTAAAGTGAGTGTCACAACCCTTGATCCTAGCCTTTCTCTTGTTATCTTATTCTATACCCCTTTGCCAATACCATGTTCCTCAGGTTGGAGAGGTCTGCACCACCTATACCCTTGATGGAGAATTTACTTTAGGTTCCAATGAGGGTTGCCCTATTATGCATTCCAAACAAATCAGATCTGTTAAAGTACAGAGTCGATATCCTCCCTAAGGATGAATTTCCACAAGTAACAAAGCAGGTGGCCAAGTTCTGTAAAATAGTATATAATTTCCGGAACTCTAAGCAGAAATGAAAAGGTGTTCATTGCCATTGTGCGTCTAAAATTACTTCCCTTAGCAGTTGTATTCATTTTAAAGATATTAATATTTTGTTTAGTATTTAACTAAAATGTATCGGTTTTATACTATTGAAATGGATAAGTAAAGGTCATTTTTAAAACTACGTGTTTGGTCAATGGCCACAATAATAAAAGATTATGATGATTTGTTAAAGTAATCCATTGTTAAAAGCTCAAGCTGAGAAGCTCACCTTAATCTAAGTCGCTTAAAGACATTTATGGACTTTTTGCGTAATACGGAAAAGAATGAATTGACGATTTGAGGGTTTGAAGAGTAGAAGAATAAGAATGTAGGTATGACAGATAAAAGTTTGATTTTTAGTTGCAAGAAAAAATTAAAAAATAATTTTGTATATGTAGCTAGAGAACAGGTTGTAATTTCTTAATTAGATTTATATTCGATACAAACGAAAACGGAAGTATCTTTTTGTCTCTGGGTTTGTTTGTTTGTTTTCCCTTTTTCTTTATTTTGTTTATTGTAATTTTGTTAACAATACGTTTAATAAAATGCCAAAAAAAAAAAAAAAAGACAGGGAGGTTCTACCGAGCTCATTGCGCATGCAACTTTTATCGTTTTAATGACAGCGTTACTAGGGAAGAACTAGAAAAGAAAAATTAACCCATCCAATTAGACAAAAGCAAGTATTGATGCATTCGCGCAACTTGAAAATTGTATCTAGCTTCTTGTAGCTACAGGGAAGGTGAGTTCAAAATTCTGCTGTGTACCTCCTTATCAGCGCTCAAGGGCAGAAGCCTTGTCTTTGACAATTAGTCTTTTCAGAATTGCAAAGCCAGCAGAAAAACCTTTCAGGGTGCAAAGGTTGATATTTCAGGCAGAGAGGAACCTAGCAGAAAATAAAGATGGCTCTTCTTATGCCAAGTTAAAATTCACTCACACCCTACTGTTATGTTTACTGTATCAGGTCTGCTGTCAACCTGAGATGTGTCAGGTAAAGTGGATTTTCAGTAAGTTAGTGTGGGTTTTTTTTTTACAGACATACACAGGATTCGTTAATCCTGTACCAGATAGCACATCAGTTTCATATCCAGTGTCAAACCCGGTTCTCTAGATTAGAGTCCACTGCTCCAAACCACTGCTCTACCATTTCCACCAAGCTCGGCAACTAGCTCCCTAACTAGGGTTGCCAGGTCCCTCTTTGCCACCAGTGGGAGATTTTGGGGGCGGAGCCTGAGGAGGGCGGGGTTTGGGGAGGGGAGGGACTTCAAGGCCATAGAGTCCAATTGCCAAAGCGGCCATTTTCTCCAGGTGAACTGATCTCTATTGGCTGGAGATCAGTTGTAATAGCAGGAGATCTCCAGCTACTACCTGGCAGTTGGCAACTCTATCCCTACCTGTCCCGCATCAACCAAGCCAATAATTCTAGGTTGTCAGCCACCCTGAGCCTGGCTTTAGTCGGGAAGGGCGGGATAAAAATATAATAAATAAATAAATAATTCTGCTTTAGCAGCAAACCATAGTTTATCTGGACTGGCAAACTGTGGATTGTGCTTTCCACAAATCGGGATTTTTTCCGGCACTTGGGCCAAAATGTTTGTCTACCCTTGCTCCAACACTTGATGGCCCCACAATGCTTATTGCAAACTGAGTACTGTCTGTAGTCTGGTGTTCACTCCAGAGGCTGGCCACAATCTCATGTGCTCATGGAAAATTCCCAAACATGCACAGGGCTCCAAGGTCAGATGATGCTGCATGTCCTTCGATTCCCTCTCCCCATCATTCTTGCATACAAAGTCACGCTTGCTGCTGTTCCTTGGGTTTTGTTTATGTAAATCTGTCGTCAACCAATGCGGGGGGGGGGGTGAGTACTCAGCACACTGCAGACGCATCTCTCCTTAATGCTTTGTGATGCCAATGGATTTATGTGGGATGTACCAGCCAGATATTTGCGTGGAATTTATTCTTTTGTAGGCCTTATTGACACTAACCCTTTGCAAATATTGTGTTTTTAAAATCTCTGCTGTATTTATTTGTGGTCCTGCTTGACTTGGATTGCACTGAGACAGTTTGCAAGCCTTTGGTGGGTTTTTTTCCTCCTCGATGGGTAAAAAAATGTACTGCATGCACATGATTTGGTTTTGAATGGCACATCACAAAGCAGGGCAGGTGTTATAAGTCCTATGCACAGGGAAGTTCTCCTCTATGCACCTGGGAAGTTCCATGTGTCCTCACATGGACGTGAGGTGACTGCTTAACCTTCAAACCATCCTCTGGGGGGGGGGGAACACATATTGCATTTGGGATACAACCCCCCCAAACCCTAAATCCCCCATGTATCTAGGGTTAAAAAGGCCCCACAGAGTTTTTCTGTTGTTCTTTATGGTTGTCACAAGGGGCTATAGCTCTCTAGAGCATTTATAAACAGTACCCTAGATCACGTTTTTTTAAAAATAAACTCATGGGGTAGAAAAAAACCCAATGGGGTGTTTTGGTACCCCATGGGGTAAAAAATACTCCAATGGCAAAAAATGCATAGATTATCTGGGTTTAAATTTCTACCTAGATGCTATTTTTTTAAGCAGAAAGTAAACTGTAAGTGGTAAACTGGGACCTTGTACGTTGGGGGCATTGTTTACTTCTTTACAGGTGACAAAGTCCTGAGAGGAAAAGGTTCTAGAGCCACTTCCTATCAAAAAGTACAACTGAGATAACTAATTACCCCACTAGTGTTTTCAATTTTAAATTGATGAATAGGGTTGCCAGGTCCCTCTTTGCCACTGGCGGGAGGTTTTTGGGGCGGGGTCTGAGGAATGTGGGGTTTGGGGAGGGGAGGGACTTCAATGCCATAGAGTCCAATTGCCAAAGTGGCCATTTTCTCCAGGGGAACTGATTTCTATCGGCTGGAGGTCAGTTGTAATAGCAGATCTCCAGCTAGTACCTGGGGGTTGGCAATCCTATTGGTGAAGAAACCATGTAACACTTTCTGCTGCCTTTATCTCAAAATCAAAACAAACTTAATGGAATTTGTAGTTCCTCAGGAGAAGATACTGATGTCCCCCTACTGACTTGGCTACCACCAATAAGAGACAGATTTGAGGTTCAGAGCATGGTTTGGATGCACAGATATAAATTTTGAAGTAATACAACATCCTTGGTTTCCAGTTTGATTTGGGAATTGCCGGCAGGAAGGACAACAACATGCTGGGTGGGGTTGGCTTCGATTGGTGGTACATATTGTACACTTGGTAGTGCCAAAGCGTTGCTACACACCTTTGGTGCTACACTGGTGTTCCCTGATCTTATTTAGATTATTCTATTGTGGCTCTTAGCCTTGACAAACTGTCTCTGTCCTCCAGGCAAAGAGTTATTTCATAGAAGCTATTCCCAGAAGTGTATCGGTCTATAACTAGGGTTGCTAACTTCCAGGTACTAGTTGGAGATCTCCTGCTATTACAGCTGATCTCCAGCCGATAGGGATCAGTTCCCCTGGAGAAAATGGCCGCTTTGGCAATTGGCCTCTATGGCATTGAAGTCCCTCTCCAAACCCCGCCCTCCTCAAGCTCCACCTCAAAAACCTCCACCAATAGTGAAGAGGGACCTGGCAACCCTATCTGTAGCCGTCACCTGTAATTGGAGAGCTTCTTCACATAAATGAATCCTGATTAAAAGTTTCATGTTTATTTATTTATTTGCACCCCGCTTTTCTCACCAAAGGGACCCAGAGCAGTGCACAACTCCTCAAGCTCCACCCCTGAAATCTCCAAGTATTTCCCAATCTGTCAGTAGGGTTGCCAACCTCCAAATACTAGCTGGAGATCTCCTGCTATTACAACTGATCTCCAGCCGATAGAAATCATTTCACCTGGAGAAAATGGCCGCTTTGGCAATTGGACTCTATGGCATTGAAGTCCCTCCTCTCCCCAAACCTTGCCCTCCTCAGGCTCCGCCTCCAAAATCTCCAGGTATTTCCCAACCCAGAGCTGGCAACCCTATCTGTCAGCAATGCTTAAGCAGATGATGGGAAGGAGGGCACCTTGGCCATCTTCTGGGCATGGAGTAGGGGTCACTGGGGTTGTGGGGGGAGGTAGTTGTGAATTTCCTGCATTGTGCAGGGGGTTGGACTAGATGTCCCTGGTGGTCCCTTCCAACTCTATGATTCTATGAACCTGGAGCTGGCAACCCTATCTCCAGCTTAGCTTGCCCAGCCCCTTCACTGAGGGTCTCCTCCAGCCCGGCCTGGTCTCAGTTGCCTGCTGGAGACCCTGTGCTTTTCCCCCCTGGTTGTCCAGGTAGAGAATAAGACCGCGCCCCAAGGCTCTGAAGGACCTCCTGTTCTCACGTAAATTTTCCTGACCCTTGAGATCCTGTTCAGATACCCCTGGGTTTGGAGGTGGGCTGCAACTGGAGATAAGCTCTTTTCTGTGGTGCCTCCTTCATGATTAGGGTTGCCAATCTGCAGGTAGTGGCTGGAGCTCTCCTGGGATTATAACTGATCCCCAGGTGACAGAGATCAGTTCCCCTAGAGAAAATGGCTGCTTTGGAAGGTGGACTGTATGGCATTATACCCTATCAAAGTCCCTGATTGACTTTTAGGTGCTTTGTTAAAGCAATGTTATCCTTTTAATGAATGGCATCTACTTACTACTAATGTTAATGCTCCAGGCCCTGTTTTAGTATTGGGAATTTATGGCTCAGTAATTGATTTTGTTTGATAGTAATTGATCATCATGTTTTATTTGTCTATCAGCCACCTCAACACGCTTTAAGCAAAAAGGCTGGCTATAAATACGCTAAATGGCAGGGTAAGTTATGCCTTGCTGTCTGACACAGAAATGTTCAATTTGTGTCCTCTAATATGTTATCTAGTGCTTTAGCTAAGCTTGTGTTTTTAAGTGTAAATACTATGCTAGACAGGGCTTTTTTTTTTTTTTACCGTGCATAAGAGCAGCAGCCAGCTATGTGGAATTTAACCCCACGGTTCCCCCCAGTAGTGATCCGAAGCGGCTCACAGCCTCCTCTCCTCCACTTAGTCTACACAACAACCTTATGATAAGAGTTGCCAGGTCCCTCTTCGCCATCGGCAGGAGGTTTTTGGGGCGGAGCCTGAGGAGGGTGGGGTTTGGGGAGGGGAGGGACTTCAACGCTATGGAGTCCAATTGCCAAAGCAGCCATTTTTTCCAGGGGAACTGATCTCTGTCGCCTGGCGATTAGTTGTAACAGCAGGAGATCTTCATCTAGGACCTGGAGGTTGGCAACCCTACCTATGATGTACGTTAGGCTGAGAGTGTGTGGCTGGCTCAGGGTCACCAAGCAAGCTTCCACAGCAGAGTGGATTAAAACCTGGCCCATCCAAATCCTAGTCTGATACGCTAACCGCTAGCAGATACCACGGGTAAACTGGGAATTTAGACCAGACTGGAAGCAAACCAAACTGGGTGGCCACAGTGGCACTGCCAGCCAGTATTGCTGGAGTTCCTCAGCTCAGACTAGGGTTGCCAGGTGGTCCCTCTTCGCCACTGGCGGGAGGTTTTTGGGTGGAGCCTGAGGAGGGTGGGGTTTGGGGAGGGGAGGGACATCAGTGCCATTCATTCCAATCACCAAAGCGGACATTTTCTCCAAGTGAACTGATCTCTATTGGCTGAAGACCAGTTGTAATAGCATCTAGTACCTGGAGGCTGGCAACCCTAGCTCAAACTCAGCCAGCAGTACCAATCATGAGTGTGGTTCACCTGTCGCCAACATCCGCACTTCCACCTGGGGTTGCCCACTCCGGGTTGGGGAATTCCTGGAGATTTGGGGGTGGACTTTCAGAAAAGCAGGGTTTGGGGAAGAGGAGGGACCTTAATGAGGTCTAATGCCACAGAATCCCCCTTCCAAAGCAGTCATTTTCTACAGGGGAACTGATCTCCATAGTCTGGAGATCACCTGGAGGTTGGCAACCCTGCTTCTACCACCCAGTGGCCATACATGCAGAGGTAACAGTTGAGCTGACACAGATCATCACTGCAGCTGAGAGGCCTAAACCGAGCAGGCCCTGCTGGCCCGGCAGAACTGTGGGTGCTTGGCTCCACTTACTTCTGGTTGCCAGGGGCTCTTCAGTTCTGTCAGCAGTGGAAGTGCTGCTTGGTTGAAGCCCCTCAGCAGCCGTGATAATCTGTGTCATCTTCCCTGTTGCTGTCTTCCACCCAACCCCAAGTTAAGTTAAATGGCCATTCTATTCTTGCACGCCCTTAGGGTTGTTAGGTCCCTCCACACCACTGGCGGGTGCTTTGCTGGGGTGGGGGGCGTCCTGCGTCACTTTCAGGTTTACCTTGGAGGCACCAGCATCGTGTGGGATGTCCTAGCACATCCCTCCAAAAACACTATGGAAACCATAGAGAGTCTGGGGGGAGAGTTCTCGAGCATCCCCGTCGCTTCCGGGGTTAACCCGGAAGTGATGTCATCATGCAGTGCACACACTGCCACCCCTCAGCTGTAACGTTGCCAGTGGGTAGGGTTGCCAACCTCCAGGTGGCGGCTGGAGAACTCCCGTTATTACAACTGATCTCCAGCCGATACAGATCAGTTCACCTGGGGAAAATGGCCACTTGGGCAATTGGACTCTATGGCATTGAAGTCCCTCCCAACCGCAAACCCCGCCCTCCTCAGACTCCACCCCCAAAATCTCCAGGTATTTCCCAACCTGGAGCTGGCAACCCTACATGGGAGGCCCACAAGGAAGGCAGGAATTCTATCCCTCCCAGCAACTGAAATTGTGACATACTGTCTATGAACATGGAGGTTTCATTTAGCAATGGTGGCAAACAGTTGTTGAGAAATCTCTCCTCTGTGGTTTTTTATAATTCTCTTTTAAATATATCTAGGCTAGTGGCCATCACTACAAATTGTGGTAGCAAATTCAGCGTTAATTGTCCTGTGTGTGAAGAAATGCTTTCTTGCATTTGCTCTATTATTTGTTGCCAATCAATTTCATTGTGTGACCTCAAGTTCTAGTATTACAAGAGACGGAGAAAAGTCTTCTCGGTATGGATTCTCCATACCGTGCATAATTTTATAAAGTTCTTTTATTTTACAAGCTTTGCTTCTGTTAATGAGTAAGGGTTCAGCAACTGTGTCCGACACAATTGCAACAGAAAAGTACGATAAGAATGGCTGGAATCCAGAACAACAATCACACATGACATTTGGGGGAAACAAAAGGAAATATGGAGAACATTTTATTTCCAGGATTACCTCCAACAGCTTGCATACGAACAGGCCTTACTTCTCTGCCGAAACTTCATTTGTTTAGAGAAAATTCATACGTAATCTATTATTTCAGGTCTTTGACAAATAACCGTTTTAAATCCGTCTCTACTTTTTAGTCATCTTTAAGTTCAGCTTACAGATAGAAAGAATGGCGTGCTGAAAATTATCTCCCAGCACAACATACAATATCAAGTTCCCAAAGGTGTTTAATGATGCTAAGGATTTTGTCACAGTAAAAACGTCCCGGATCTGCTGCTCGATCTTGCAACTTACAGGATGGATCTTTAACTCGATGCGAACCCCTCTAAAGATGTGAAAGGGCAAGAAACACACATAGAAGACTGCCAGGAGGACAATGGCCAGTGTGCGAGCCTTTTGCTTGAAAGACGTGTGAGTATGAGGCCCTTGAGCTAGCTTGTAGATAATCACAGTATAGCAAAGAGTCACAAGCACTAAAGGCAAAAAGAAAGCAAATGTCGTCAGGAGCCAGTTGAACAACCGTATACTGTCCAGGTCTTCCGAATTGGTCAGGTCCAAGCAAATGGATTGGTTCTCCCTTTCTTTTACAGTGATAAAGTGGATCATCGGGCTGACCATCAACAGGGAGACGACCCAGACTGAAGCAGAGGCCATGAGGGCCCATCTCCGTTTCTGAATGGAGAAGCAACTCATCGGGTAGACGACGACGAAAAAGCGGAAGAGGCTGAAGCAGGTCAGGAAGAGGATGCTGCTGTAGGTGTTGAAGTAGAAGGTGAAGCGGATGAACGTGCACATGAATCCCCCGAAGACCCAGTGGTCTCCATTGATGGAGTAGTGTATCAAGAACGGAAGGCAAGACACGTACAACAAGTCCGTGATGGCCAAGTTCAGCATAATGATAGTACTGTTTTTCCAGGGCCTCATTTTGAAGATATATACAAAGATGACAATGATGTTCCCGGGGAAGCACACCAGAAAGAGAATGCTGTAAATTATGGGGATATAGAACTTCTCAAATGCGAGCCTTTCATCCGAACAGCTCCCGAAAGCCGTCGTCCGGTTTTGCAAAGAGGAGAAGTTGGCCAGGCCTTCAGAGTCCATATCCATGATTGTGTCATTTAATTCTTTAAGAGAGAAACAAAAAAGGTTAATTTTTAGATGGTCAGACCATGCAAATGGGCTTAAAGTCTCTCATTATGACTGTACAGTTATAAAGTACAGGTAACTATCAGGTTCCAGCACAACATTTAGCCTAGCAGAAATAAGGCTCAGAAGAAGCAGAAGTGTGCTGTTGCTATCTTCCACCAGTGGGTGAAGACTTTTTAGTTTTGTTTGGCATTCCCTCAACAATCCCTCCTTCCTAACCAAATTTTAAAATGTTTCTTACATGCCCAGGGTCATGCTGATCGCCACTTTGGGGTCAAGAAGGAATTTTCCTCCAGGCCAGATTGGCCAGGGATCCTGGAGGGTTTTTGCCTTCCCCTGGGGATAGAGTAGGGGTCACTGGGGGAACAGGGGGGAAAGATAGTTGTGAATTTCCTGCATTGTGCAGGGGGTTGGGCTAGATGACCCTTGTGGTCCCTTCCAGCTCTATGTATCTATGTATTTATTTTAACTCTTTTGTAGCTATTTTAACTTAAAAAAATCTTTTAAAAATTGGTTTAATGATGTATGTTTGAGAGGGTGGTTGATTTTAATAGTTTTATAATGCAATTTTTATCATGCATGTTTTAAATTGTTAGCTGCCTTGATGGCCCTTGTAAGGGCAGAAAGGCGGGATACAAATTTTGTGAATAAATAAAGAATTTTTTTCTGTGTGATATATAGAAATGGTGAGGAAAATTTAGACTAATGTTATGAGAAACCAATGCAGATATAATGTATTCTTTAATACATTCTGACTGAAGAGCAGACCAACCTTTCTCATCATTTGGAGAAAGCTTTCCTGTTTTGCTACCAGAGTTGTGGGAGGAGAATACCTCAGTAAAACTGGTGACATTTATGAAGCTCATTCCTCACTTAATTTTAATCTGGTTGGTTTCCGACTATGTGCTATTGAGAACAGGAGAGACTGGGGAAGCTGGAAGGAAGTACTGATGGTGATATATTGTTGGAGTAGTCAAATGCAAAGGAAAACATGCCTTTTGCGTCTTTAATAATGATATAGAAGAAGGACCTCTGGCAGATACAATTTTAAATTTGGACAAACCACAGGGACTTCTCTAATGGCGTAGCTGAATGTTTTATGAAGTGGGGGGGAACTGCATTGGGAATATGGGTTTTGTGCAGTTGAGCATATGGGGTTTCATAGATTCATAGAGTTGGAAGGGACCACCAGGGTCATCTAGTCCAACTCCCTGCACAATGCAGGAAATTCACAACTACCTCCCCACCCCACCGCCCCCTACTTCATGCCCGGAAGGGGCAAAAAAGCTTTACACAACTTCATGCATTGCCCCCGAAGAAGCCCTTAGCTATCAGATTCAGTTCTCCATCTGGGAAACAGAAATCGCTCCTGCAAGATATTTTGTGAGGATAAATGAGCCAGCAAAAGTCTCCTAGCCACTCTGATCCATTATTACTACATTTGTCCAGGTCTAATAAACTGTGCCAGCTGCGATCCTCAGCACAATTACTAGGGAACAAGGCCCTCTGAGCTCCCTAGAATTTCTTGCTGCATAAACATTATTAGAACAAGCACTGCGGATATCAAGGTGTGATTCTGAAATCCATATTGATTCTGAAATAAACGTTCACTTCATTCCTCAAGCTATAAACACCCAATACAGATTTCACATTTACATGAGACAATGATATGCTGTTAGAAATCTACAGATATTCTAAAATGAAGTAGAATCAACTTTGTGGTTAATTTGGCATTTCTAATCTTTGTTTTAATCCGTTTTTAAGATAAAAGTGTCAAAATTCATCTCCTGAAACTGATCAATTACAATTAGTCTGAGCTTTACTAAGAATCTAAAAAGTATCTTAGCATAGGACACAGCAAAGATGAATTAGAACAATACTACGGCTTTTTTAAAAAACACAAACATCAGATCTGGAACATTCTGCTGACATTACATCACTCTCTAGCTAGAATATGACTATGGAATTGGTGATTTATGCTGTTATTCCAGATACCTTTTAAAAGTATTTTTAGTCTGATTTCTTCCATTTAATATAATGTCAAAGTTACTACATAAAAAGGCAACTTTTTCAGTTGCTTTGAGTCAAATTATAAGATTTGTGTGGAAAGCAAAAGTCTAAGTTTCTTCCTGGTCTGTTGCTCCCTGCAGCAAATTGCAAGTTAAAAATCTGCTGAAAGATGACCGTCCATGCCTAAGAATTGTTCCCTCTTTACAGTATCTCTGTCTCATTTAATGCAGTCATACCCGCACGCGATAAATGTCCAAAATTCGACAGTGGAAAAATTCCAGTTACCTGGGAATTCATTACAGACTCGCTTCTCTGTTCCATTGTCTTGGCAAAATACGATGTACCTTCCCAAGTGAGGAATCCATATAGACTAATAACTTTGGATGAGTGCAGCACCTCTATAGCTGTGGCTACAGTTACTATATAGCTTGTGAAAGAGGCGTGTGAGTGGGTTTATATATCAGCGGCCAGGTCTGCCTTCTTTTGCATTTTCTTCCTTCTCACTGTTTGCACCCCGTCTCCAATAGCAGGAACTGGCAATCACTCTCTGATAAGCAGCAATCTGTGTGTTGCAGAGAGCGATTCAATAGTTAATGGATTCAGATCTGACCTATATTGACATAATACTGACACAGTACTATATTGACATTAGTACTGATATAATGTGATCCGTGTCGTTGGAGCTTGACAGAATAACATGAGCCAAAATCCTTGCTCCAAATGGCTTACAATCGAGGAAATAACCCTTTTCACGGGCCCAGCATGTACAGCATTCAATTTGTTGGATGGGTGGGCTGTGGCTCAGTGGTAGAGCATCTGCTTGGCATGCAGAAGGTCCCAGGTTCAATCCCTGGCATCTCCAGTTAAAGGGACTGGACAAGTAGGTGATGTGAAAGACCTCTGCCTGGGACCCTGGAGAGCCGCTGCCGGTCTGAGTAGACAATACCGACTTTGATGGACTGACGGTCTGATTCAGTGCAAGGCAGCTTCATGTGTTCATGTGTGAAAGCAGAAGTAACGTATTACAGAGTAACAAAATGTGAGAACTGGAAAACCAGAAGGGAACAAGGGACGAATGTGAGCAGATGTAATCAAGCTTTCTTAGGCTTTATTTGGGTTGGGGATAAGAATCAACCAGAGTAACCAACTGTACCCTGCAGCTAGGGTTGCCAGCTCCGGGTTGGGAAATATCTGGAAGTTTTAGGGGTGGAGTGTGAAGAGGGTGGGGTTTGGAGAGGGGAGGGACTTCAATGCCATAGAGTCCAATTGCCAAAACGGTCATTTCCTGCAGGGAACTGATCTCTGTCGACTGGAGATCAGTTGTAATAGCAGAAGATCTCCAGCTAGTACCTGGAGGTTGGCAACCCTAACCAAGGTCTGATTCTGTATAAGGCAGCTTCATGTGTTCATGTGTACAATCCTATTTTAACCATTCATTCTGTGAGAAGATGCAGGCTGCCTTATTATGCATTTAGTCTTTATACAATTGCCAGGTGAAAGTGCCTCCTTCGAACTCCCTTGATTACACAATTGGATTGTCTTCATGTTCCCTGAGGTGAAGTTTAGCTTGAGCGTAGCATAGCACCGGTCCAAAAACGTTATGCCTTTGGCTGCTTTTAGGCCACCCAGGAATGATATAATTTCATATACTAGAGAAAAGGCAGGCAGCATCTCCCAGCATCGTGGTGGCTGTTCTGGTCATTAATAGGCTAGCCTGTATTAAGCCTGGGGTGGTGTGTGTACTTTGGCCCCTCTTTACATCTGCACAGTCCAATGCACCCTTTAAATTATTGACATTAGAATGTGTTGCCTGCTTTTTGGCCCCGTGTGCTCGGCAGCATCTGTTCGAGGAGTGATCGCAAGACTTGACTGCAAGATCAGCGAGGTTCAGAAGCAAACAGAGAGTAATAAATCTCAAATTAATGGTTTCCTTTTTGCTCTGTGTCTTAAAAATTGGAGGTGGTACCAGCAGATGAGCGGGGGTAGGGTTGCCATCTCTGGGTTGGGAAATACCTAGAATCAGAATCATAGAGTTGGAAGGGACCACCAGGGTCATCTAGTCCAACCCCCTGCACAATTCAGGAAATTAACAACTACCTCCCCCCACATCCCCAGTGACCCCAACCCTCCCCCCGCCATGCAGGATCCCACAATCAAATCACTCCTGACAGATGGCCATCTAGCCTCTGCTTAAAGACCTCCAAAGAGGTCTGGAGATTATGGAGGCGGCAGTCTGGAGATTTTGGGGGCGGAGCCTGAGGAGGGTGGGGTTTGGGGAGGGACTTGAGTGCCATAGAGTCTGAACCACTGCACCACGCTGAAGTGTCATTAAAAGCCTTAGATAATTTTTTGGGGGCCACAGGGAGGGTTACATTTGGATCGGCCAATAAGGTTGCCACTATCTCTTGCTTTAGAGCAGGTCCCTGTTTCTGAATGTATATTGTAATCTGCTTATCTCTGGCGAGATCATACTTTTCGCAGTTGACATGATGTGAGCCAAACTGTTGGGTGTTCCAGCATAAATAATTAAATTGTGGCAGGATTTTTGTTAAAAAAATATAGTTAAATGACATGTTGGTTCAGGGAGAAAAAAAAGACAGTTATTGTTTTAAACTCCCTGATTAAATAAAATATACGCTCAGAAGTAACTGTCATTTTCAAAGGCAGTTTATCAGTACAAACGTATCACCCTCCATCCTGATTAATTCGTGTACTTGCTTTAGCGCATGGGGAAACCCAGAAGCCAATGTTGCTCTCATTCACCTCCAGCTCTCTTTGCAGTCTAGTGGATTGCGGTGTGGCTGGTTGCTTAATTAGGTAACTAATGGCCGTCACCATTGCCGTTAAGCTCTCTGAAGGCTGGTAACTTTATTGCCAAATTAGTCACCTTTTGTAAAGATGCAGTGTTACTTTGGCATCTTTTGTTGAAATAAATGTTGTTTTAACAAGACAGAAATGTCCTAATGTGTGGGGATCCAAGAAAAGAAAATTTATAGAAGAAGAAGAAGAAGAAGAAGAAGAAGAAGAAGAAGAAGAAGAAGAAGAAGAGGAGGAGGAGGAGGAGGAGGAGGAGGAGGAGTTGGTTTTTATTTGCCTACTTTCTCTGCCACTTCAGGGAGCCTCAAACCGGCTTACAATCCCCTCCCCACAACAGTCACCCTGTGAGGTAGGTGGGGCTGAGAGAGCGGTGACTGGCCCAACGTCACCCAGCTGGCTTCATGTGTAGGAGCGGGGAAACACATCCAGTTCACCAGATTAGCCTCCGCCGCTCATGTGGCGGCATGGGGAATCGAACCCGGTTCTCCAGATCAGACTCCACCACTCCAAACCACTGCTCTTAACCACTACACCACGCAAGCAAAAGCGACAAGACCCACAGCACCTTTTTTCCTAAAAAGAGTGGGTCCAAAGTATTCTTTCTTAAATAGGGGCTTACGTGTCATCGCTGAAGTATGTGGGCCAGAAGGAAAGCTTATGCTTTCATGATCCATGATGTGGAAGCAGTCAGGAAGGGTAAAGTGAATGAATAATACTTGCCGGATGATATTCTTGGAGCTGTGGTCCCTCAGTGGAATACCAGATCCTGTTTCGGGCCAAGAAATTCCTGTTCACGGGAAGGAAGTGTGCCCCAAGTCCACATATTTGCAAAGTATGCCCCCCTTGAGTTGGGAGCCTTGATCAAATAGACAGTCTAGACCTTACTAGTCTAACTGCACCATAACAGTTTAGAGCATATATGCTTGCCAGGCTAAATGCACTACCTATTGCCTTGTTATATGGAAGATTTTAAAAAATCCCATTTACAAGTTTGCCCTTGCAGGAATGGTGAAAAAGAACCACTTGTTCACGTCTTTTTTAATTGTTCTTTTTATGCTTGTAGCCGATTCCAATTCATTGACCTGTTTGTAAACAGCAGATGGCTTTCTGATGAAATTTGGACATCCTACCTTATAACCACTCAAAACCCAAAAATAATTGAATCAGCAAGGTTTTTACAGTCAGCAGTCAGATATTGTGGATGGTATGTAGCATTCCTTAATGGCTGGTTCGGTATTGTTTTATAACTCACAATGGGAAAACTCACACAGAATAAAGGCTAGAGAAAGGTAAGTATCCACATTGTCCCAGAGCCTCTAAGCTAATAGAAACCAAAAAGAGGGGGGAACGGCTCTTTTCTGTTGTAATTTCCACTTTGACACTGTGGCCACATCTAACACACCATTAGATGCAGTTAATTGCATTGGTCTTAGTTAATAGAAAGATTATGTATAATCTTATTTGTTTTTGGAAGCACCTAAAAAAGTGCTTCCAAAATGTAGGCATTGTAAAAAAGGGATTTCTTCTGCGCTCAGTTAGCTTTGCTGTGAGAATTTACTCCTGTGTTTTCTGTCTGCCTAAATCAACATTGTAAATGGTCTGAATGCAACCTTGGGTGAGAATGTGGCGCACACTGAAAAACAGTGGGAGAAAACGTGGCTGGATACTTGGCCGGGAGGTGTCTGAGTCACAGTGCCACCCTAAACAGAGTTATGCCCCTGTAAAGTCCATTAAAGTCAATGGGCTTGGAAGCGGTTAACAATTCCCTCCCCCCTCACATAAGCTTCTAATATATTTTAATATTATATGTTTGCTACTTCTGCTCTAAAAGGCACATTAGAAAGTACTAGAGGACCAAGCAACTTTTATTAAATATTTATTTAACTGAAACGGAAACTAAATATTTATTTAATTAAAATTATATCCCGCCTTTCCTCATGGTTCAAGACTTATTCAAGCTTTTGCTTAGGGTTGCCAACCTCCAGGTACTAGCTGGAGATCTCCTGCTATTACAACTGATCTCCAGCCAATAGAGATCAGTTCACCTGGAGAAAATAGCCACTTTGGCATTTGGGCTCTATGGCATTGAAATCCCTCCCCGCCGTCCTCAGGCTCCGCCCCAAAAGCCTTCTGCTGGTTGTGAAGAGGGTCCTGGCAACCCTACTTATACTAGGCTGTTTGAAACCACAAGTCACATTATTCTTAAAGAAGATGAACGTTTATTTAGGGAAACATATACATGTAACTCATCAAATCAACAACGGGTGTACATGAGCTGCTTCCTGTCTTATTGTAGATTTTTCTAGACTTCAGAACATGGCACAGGGTCTATATTGTTGCCTTGAGCATTGGCAGTATTGCTAGCTTGTGATGAGACAGCACTGGCAGGTTCCTGGCAGCACCGATGTTCTCAGACATAGACACAGGCCTGGAAGAGCCGACAGCAAGCCAAGGACCCAGAAGAAAGAGAGACCTGCTGCCTGGAGGAACAGATATGCTCCGCAAAGGCCAGTGCTGGTAGCAGCTGCAAGGTGGATCCTCCTGGGTCCCTCTCTGTTGACACTTTCCCCCATGGCGAGCCTCCAGCCTATAGGGGAGAAAAATGCTTACCTTCTGTGGGAACTCAGGGCCAGACTAAAAGATCAGTGTTACATAAGTCAGTGCAGTGGTTTCCTGACCTGACTGACAGCTAGGGTTGCCAACCTCCAGGTAGTGCTATAATTTGGAAGTAATGAGCAAAAAGCAGCAACAATGGCCAAATAACACAATAGAGAATTCGCACAGGTGTGTACAATTCACTAAATTGCCAACCACACAGGCAGAATAGATAAACACTGGCAATAAATTTAAATAAATAGTGGTCATCCAGGACCCAGTCTCCACTTTTAGTAGTCCTGCCCCCTGACAGAGTATTACATTGACGGTGCATCTGGGGACATCACAGAGGGCTCTGAGGGCTATCATATTGTACTCCTTATGTGGTTGCTCTCCAAATGTGTGTGTGTGTGAAATGCCGTCAAGTCGCTTCCGACTCATGAATCAATGTTCTCCAAAATGTCCTATCTTTGACACCCTTGCTCAGGTCTTGCAAACTGAGGGTCGTGGCTTCCTTTATTGAGTCAACCCATCTCCTGTTGGGTCTTCCTCTTTTCCTGCTGCCCTCAACTTTTCCTAGCATGACTGTCTTTTGTAGTGACTCTTGCCTTCTCATAATGTGACCAAAATAAGATAGCCTCAGTTTAGTCATTTTAGCTTCTAGGGTCAGTTCAGGCTTGATTTGATTCAAGACCCACTGATTTGTTTTTTTTGGGGGGGGGGGTTTGTGGCAGTCCACGGTATCCGTAACACTCTTCTCCAACACCACATTTCAAAGGAGTCTACTTTCTTCCTGTCAGCTTTCTTCATTGTTCAGCTTTCTTCATTGTCCAGCTCTCCAAACACCCACCTGGTTTTAGCTTTCAAAGTCGGACAGAATGTTCACATCCATCAATCCATTAAATAGTCATACAAAGCCGTTTTATCTGCAGCAAATACCCAATTGCTGCGATAACCATGACATAAAAGGGCGTCCTTGGTCAATATTTCTTTAGGCAACCCCACTTGAGAGAACATATTCACCCAGACCTGAAGCACTGCTGGTGTTTTCATATTCCTCAAATTATACACCCCTGGAAAATGAGCAGCATAGCCTACATTTACTAAAACAGAGCAATTCCCTTCAGCCATTTTAGTCTATAAACTCCATTGCTATCCTCTGGAAGGGGGCTCCCATCTAGAGCATAGATTGTAAAGGGACAGGGAGCTACATGCATTCATCTGTTTGTTGACAGATCTCACAGTATTATAGTATTTTGTGTCCACTGCTAATGAAGGCCACAATATTCAAAATACCACCTAGGCCTGTCTTTGAGAGCCAGCGTGGTGTTGTGGTTAACAGCGGTGGTTAGGAGTGGTGGACTCTGATCTGGAGAACCGGGTTTGATTCCCCCACTCCTCCACATGAGCGGCGGAGGCTAATCTGGTGAACCGGGTTGGTTTCCCTGCTCCTACACATGAAGCTAGCTGGGTGACCTTGGGCTAGCCACAGCTCTCTTAGAGCTCTCTCAGCCCCACCTACCTCACAGGGTGTCTGTTGTGGGGAGGGGAAGGGAAGGTGATTGTAAGTCAGTTTGATTTGTCCTTAAGTAGTAGAGAAAGTCAACATATAAAAACCAACTCTTCTCCTCCTCCTCCTCCTCCTCCTCCTCCTTTTCCTCTTCCTCCTTCTCCTCCTCCACCTCCCTCTTCTCCTTCTTCTCTTTGAGGTCACCTGGGGAGCTTCTGGTAGAGCAGGGGTTTGAGACTTGAACAAATAAGCCCTCAGGTGGAGCTGCCTAGGCAGGTCTCGGTGGATGTTTCCCCCTGTGTTGATCCTCTAGCCTATGGGGAAGTCCACGACTTGCCTTCTGTGAGAACTCTGCTTCACCTGAAAGGAGAGCAAGGAAAAAGCAGAAGTAATTAGTTCTGGAGCACTTTATGAGCATCATAAAACAAGCGTGAGCAAACAGAGAAAGACTCACAATCCAGGGATGAGGTGTTCCGATGGGCACTAAATTGCTGCCGCCTGGCGTTGCCTTCAATAAGGCAGACAGCTGATACCGTTGAGGCTTTAATGTGTCATCAGCCAAAGCTCTCTGTTAAGGAGCCTCGGCGTGTTATACCGATTTTTCAAGATTTTCTAGAAATGGCATCCTGAAGGCAATCCCAGTGTGTTTTGGTTCCCTGTCACATGGGTCACGGGGAAACCACCGTGCAGATTTGGATCCCAGCTAAGAAAGACCTGGGAAAGAGAAGGCACCCAAAGCTTTCATTCAGTGAGTTTTTCATAGAATCATCGAGTTGGAAGGGGCCACCAGGGTCATCTAGTCCAACCCCCCTGCACAATGCAGGAAATTCACAAGTACCTCCCACAAGGTGCCCAAGATAAGGGTGGCGAAACTTCCTTCTGTCTCAGGAACCCGGCTGCTTTATAAACTTCTGTCATCTGGGGGGGGAAAAGCAGTTGTGGACGAGGGCAGGAATGAGAAAGCAAGAAGACAAGCAAAGAGGGGCTAGCCTCCTGAGCTAGAACCAGCTATCAATTTGTTTGTATGATCATCTCCACCTCAGTTGTGAGTACACTGTGGCTAGGGCTGCCAAACTCCAGGTACTAGTTGGCGATCTCCTGCTATTACAACTGATCTCCAGCCGATAGAGATCAGTTCACCTGGAGAAAATGGCCGCTTTGGCCATTGGACTCTATGGCATTGAAATCCCTCCCCTCTCCAAACCCCACCCTCCTCAGGCTCCGCCCCCAAAATCTCCAGATATTTCCCAACCCAGAGCTGGCAACCCTAACTGTGGCTAAAGACAGTCATAGACTAAAAACCAGGCTCAAACACACCTTTCTCCTCAGTGATGTATATTTTCTGGCACTTTTGAGTCTAACTAAGAAGAAGAGTTGGTTTTTATACCCCGCTTTTCTCTATCTTTTAAGGAGTCTCAAAGTAGCTTACAATCTTCTTCCCCTCTTCACTCCACACCTTGTGAGGTAGATGGGGCTGAGAGAGTTCGGAGAGAACTGTGACTGGCCCAAGGTCACCCAGCAGGCTTCATGTGGAGGAGCGGGGAATCAAACCCGGATCTCCAGATTAGAGTCCACCGCTCCTAACCACTACACCACACTGGCTAAATGACATACTTGCTAATTTGCATTTATTGACAGCTTTTTTTTTTTGTCACAAGGCCCTACCAAAGTGGCTTTTAAAAGCACCCGAAAAGACACACAAAGCATCATAAAAACTATTTAAAAAACTTTTCGGTGACAGGGGCCCTGTCAAAGTGGCACTAAAAGCCACTAAAAAGGCACCCAAACTATCATAACAATCATTTTTTTTAAAAAAAACTGCCTTTCAATGCCATTTGCAGATCCTGCAAGTGCTTTCGTGAAATTTGTCACCTTCCTGATGGAAATAATAGACTCACACATTTGTATCACTTATTTGTGCACCAAGAAAGGCAAGAAATACTAGGCAAAGCCCGAACAGCCTAAACAGCACCTACGTTATGTTGTAATCATTTATTCTGCAGAAGTATGTCCAGAAATGGCTTCTGAAGCACAGTGTGTTGGAAAAAAAGACAGAAAAGTTCAATTTTTAAAAAATGTAACAATGAAGTATGAGGTTGCCTTATGGTATCCAATAATTGGCCCTGCAAAACCTGCCTCAGTCTACTCCGACAGGAGGGGGCTCTTCAGGTCCCCAGCTGAGTCTCTTGCCCGGCTACCTGAAATCCTTTTTAATTGGGGATACCTGGGGATGGAAGCTGTGGTCTGCCACTCTGTTATGGCTCTTCCTTATTATGTTGAATCTCACAGTAGAGAACTGTAACTTTAACGCATTCAGAAACCTGTACTTTGGGGAGAGTGGAAGGAACTTTTCATACTAGCATTTTGTGTCAAGGTGCATGCGTTTACGTACATTTTAATTTATTTATATGGACCTGTCTGTGCTGTTTTTCCCACAAAGGGGCCCATTGTGGCTTACAGAAATTTCCATAGTACAGGACAACCAATTAACACAAGACAGTTTAAATTAACAAGAAAGACAGCATAGTCATCCTGGGCTGGTCTTGAATCACTGGGGTAGCTACCATTTTTTGTTTGTGAAGTGCCGTCAAGTCGCAGCCGACTTATGGCGACCCCTTTTTTGGGGTTTTCAAGGCAAGAGACTAACAGAGGTGGTTTGCCAGTGCCTTCCTCTGCACAGCAACCCTGGTCTTCCTTGGCGGTCTCCCATCCAAATACTAACCAGGGCTGACCCTGCTTAGCTTCTGAGATCTGACGAAATCAGGCTAGCCTGGGCCACCCAGGTCAGGGCAGCTACCATAGGTCCCATGATATAAATAGGGTTGCCAACCGCCAGGTACTAGCTGGAGATCTCCCACTATTACAACTGATCTCCAGCCGATAGAGATCCGTTTGCCTGGAGAAAATGACCGTGTTGGCAATTGGACTCTATGGCATTGAAGTCCCTCCCTTCTAGGGTTGCCAGGTCCCTCGTCTCCTCCGGCAGGAGGTTTTTGGGGTGGCGGTGAGGCAAAGATCGGGTGGCCAGATTGTATTCAGCTGCTTCTAGCAAGTTAGCAGGATCTTTACAAATTCCTCCCTTGCCATGCATGTGTTAGAATGAACTGACACTTCTATCAGCAGCATGGTGATGTGGTTAGGAGCAGTGGACTCTAATCGGGAGAACCAGGTTTGATTCTCCACTCCTTCACATGAGCGGCGGACTCTAATCTGGTGAACTGGGTTGGTTCTCTGCCCCTACACATGTAACCAGCTGGGTGACCTTGGGCTAGTCACAGTTCTCTCTGAACTCTCTCAGCCCCACCTACCTCACAAGGTGTCTGTTGTGGGGAGGGGAAGGGAAGGTGATTGTAAGCCGGTTTGGTTCTCCTTAAAAAGGTAGAGAAAATCAGCATATAAAAACAAACTCTTCATTTTTTGAAGCTTTCGTTTTGAGCAAGGAAGCAGGAAATGTGCAGCCCTTGCGTGTATCCCCTCAGCCCTATTTTAAAACTGCATTTTCAGCATCTCCTCTACAGGCCAAAATAGGGAGAAAACTGAAACTGCATTTTACAGAGACAGACACCATAAAATAAATTGACTCTGGTGAACAGGGACAATTTGGGATTTAAGTCAGCAGGGTCTTTCCAGGCTACAATATTTTTTCCAAATTTTGAAGAAATGCATTTTTTCACATAGCTCTTACCAAATTGTTGAAATATGTAATTTTAGTTATTTATATATCCCATTTCTTCAGAGCATGAATGAAGCGGCTGACAGAGAAGAAAACAACAATACATTATAAAACATTTAAACCATAACAAAATACCAAAAGCTCTAACTAAAAGAAAGCAGTACTCAGAGATACAGACATAGCCCCCAAATCATTGCCTCCCTTATGGGGAAACTTCCCAATTACACATCTTGGCTATAATAAAAACTCTCCAGGAGAATAACTCCCAAAGGCTCCTTGGATCATTGGTTGTTTATGCATGGGTACCTTCGCTCATGTTCGCCCCCGGTCTGTCTTGGTTGTTCCTTGGAGTTATGTATGAGTTTTCCATCCATTAGAGATGACCTCACTGCCAGCCCTCACAATATCTGGGTCTTCCCATTCCTCTGTTAACCCAACTCTTCCATCTTCCCTGAGCAAAGCCCGGGTGAAATCCCCACGCATAAGGCAAAGTGCAGGACACGCAAGCTTGGTTTCTCTCACAGCCAATTACAAACTTTTATAGCCTTGCAAGAGAAAGCATCTTACACATCCTCCTCTGCTACAATTAATATAATATAAACCAAACTGAAACTATTGTGCAGAAATGTTTCTGAAGTTATAAATCACTCTGAGTTGGGTGGCCTTAGTATACATTGATCTGTCTTCTGTGCTGGAGGACTAGAATATATTTGTCCTTTGGAATTTTATTTGCCATCTTTAAAATCATGCCTACCAGATGTGTATCCAAGCCTTTCTGATAGTGGTACTGTAAAGGAAAAAGCACTGCTAGGGCACAGTCCTCCTCTCTGCCAGAGCTGCACACAGATTGATCTGTCTGTCTCTATCAATCTATCTTACCATTGGTTCTTGTAGGTTATCCGGGCTGTGTAACCGTGGTCTTGGAATTTTCTTTCCTGACGTTTCGCCAGCAACTGTGGCAGGCATCTTCAGAGGAGTAACACTGAAGGACAGTGTCTCTCAGTGTCAAGTGTGTAGGAAGAGTAATATATAGTCAGAAAGGGGTTGGGTTTGAGCTGAGTACTGTCCTGCAAAAGTAATGTGCTAATCATTGTCCTGTAAGTATCAAGATAATGTGCTAATGAGGGTATGGTATGTTAATATGGAACCAATTGTATCCTGAAGTGATCTGTTAATGTGTGTAATCCAAAGCTAATCTGCATGGCTATTGTTGACTGTTGCCTTTGTTAGTCTGGAGGTTTTCAGAACAGGAAGCCAAGCCTTATTCATTCTTAAACTCTCCTCTTTTCTGTTAAAGTTGTGCTGATGTTTATGAATTTCAAAGGCTTCTCTGTGCAATCTGACAAAATAGTTGGTAGAATTGTCCAGTCCTTCAGTGTCTTGGAATAAGACCCTGTGTCCTGTTTGTGTCAGTCCATGTTCAGCCACTGCTGATTTCTCAGGTTGGCCAAGTCTGCAGTATCTTTCATGTTCTTTTATCCTTGTTTGTATGCTGCGTTTTGTGGTCCCGATGTAAACTTCTCATGGAACACAACTTCCTCCACCTTCATGTTGCATCCTCGTACCCTTCTGCCCACTGAAAGGAGTCACTTTAAGAATTTGGGCTTTTGGGTTCTGTTTTCCTTCCAATGATGTTTCTTTGCTGCCCTCTCATGGTAGTCAAAAAGATAGCAGGAGATATAAAATGGCTTAATTAAAAACAAAGACTATATCTTCATGCACCTTTTAAATGCAGGACAAACTTTCAGGGCTGGTGTTGCGATGCATGTGGTATAAGCAGAACAATGGCTTTTAGGCAGAAGATAACAAACTGTGGATTTTCTGGAAGTCACTACTGTTTCTTGTCACTTATACAGCCATACTGGTTCTGACCAATCGATGCCAATGCTGGCAATTTATGTATATCATGCATTTTAAAAGGCATATGTTCTAAGACATGCCCAGTAACAGCCAGATGAAAAACAAAATGGCAAGAAGGGCTTCATGGCAACAAGAACAGTAGTCATTAGTAGCATGGAGTGACCCCAGAAGGCCTTTGGCGAGGCGTTAGGGGGCACTGCTTGT
This sequence comes from Euleptes europaea, assembly GCF_029931775.1. NCBI lineage: Eukaryota > Metazoa > Chordata > Lepidosauria > Squamata > Sphaerodactylidae > Euleptes > Euleptes europaea. Next base: position 11,922,376 of record NC_079327.1, on the reverse strand, counting down.
TGCAAGGTGTCAGGCCTAGCTGGAGTCCTAGACCTGGAAGGCTGCGGACACTGTGAGCCATCTCCCGGCTGTGGCTGTTCCTCTGTTCTGATTGGGGTTGTGCATAGCAACGTACCCAAACTGAAAATAAACCCAAAATTAGCCATTTCAGCAATATTCAGATTTTGAGTAGTCTGAATACCAAAACCTGGGAATCTGCCCGAAGCCGGAGAAGTGATTCCCGAAAAAGCCAAATAGATATTCAGCTTTCTCGGGTTCGGCTATTCGCCTTTGATCAGATGCACGCCTCTGCTTTCTCCCATTTTTCTATCTTTGACTGGTTTTGTTAGGGCCCCATAGTTGGAGCCCTTTTGAGGTAGGGGTTGTGTAATTGGAGCCAACTTGGACTGACAACAATTCAGTGGGTTGATCTGCAATTCTGCATCACATATAAGGGTTATTTAAAAGACAGGGCTCATCCGGTCCCATCCGGAGGGATATACCCTCCATGGGCAATGGACAGCGATGGTTCTGTCTATATCAGAAGGGCAACTAAAGGGGAGTATGGGCTCTATACAGAGTCTGGACAGAGGCACAAAGGTCAACAAAGATTGCACAGTATTGCATTAGATGTTAAGTGACATCATGTTTTACAATTTGTTATGGAATACTTACATATGATTTGGAGATAGTAAGTCAGACACCAGGTATTCCAAATCAAGGAAAATATTGGGATTCTGCAGGAAGAAGAGAAACATTATCTAGGACAATCAAACTCAGGGCTGATTTACGGGTGTGGGGGGCCTAATTCCAATGAGAGTATGGTTTAAGTGTGGTTACAGTTCCCATTTGCCTGGGTATGGCGGGCAATTGCCTGCCAATTAACCAGGTTGCTCACCGACCCTCAGCTAGTTGGTGGGCAGAAGCAGGCTATGGAAATGGGATAAACCAAAGCAGTATGGGCCCAGAACTGACAGGAAAAGCCATGAGGAAAAGCCCATTGTATGATTGCTGGTTCGGTATTCTACCTCATGAGTCAGTCACTCGAAGACATGCGTTAACTGTACTATGAGGGATCAGAGTTATGTTTTCCCTCTCAACTACATGAACCTCCATAACAAGACCCAATCTCTCATGAACACATGGAAGTGCCTTATACCAAATAAGATAATTAGTCCATCAAGATCAATAGTGTCAGACGGACAGCAGTTCTCCAGAGTCTCAGGTCAAGGTTTTTTCGATCACCTGCGACAAGAGCCTTTTAACTCGATGTGCCAGGGATCGAACCTAGGACCTTCAGCATGGTAATCAAATGCTCCACTCTGAGCTTTGATGCCTCTGCTATTCTCAGAGGTAAAGATCCTCCATTTTCAAAATTCTAAATACTCAGACCATTTCTTTTACACTTGGTCTCCAAAACCTGACACCAGGATTCTTGGCTTCTCCCCCTACCACCTCTGTAAGAATGCACCTGTCATCAATTTTGTGGAGATTCCATTCACTAGGGTCTGTTTTTAGTGTTAGAGATAACAGATGTTGTATAAACACAGAGCCTCAAAATGAGATCAGAAAAGATAAGTGTCTTTCAACTCACCTTTACAGGTTCCACAAATAAAACTACAAAATAGTATGTATTATCTATCTCAATATACCTAATTCTCGATATGGCCCCATATGTTGATACTTAAATCTGGAGACTGGAGCTATGGACAGACAAGACAAATCTTTCTACAAACCTGAAAAAGCTCAGGGTTTGGAGAAAAATCTGAAATCTAAAATAAAAATGGGGGGCTTAAAAAAAACCCCCAAATAATAGAAGCAGCATCTGTAGCTTTAAGAAACAAATACACTCAATGGCACTTGCTGGGCAACCACAACAGCCTTCCAGCTGGGGTTGCCAACCTCCAGGAGGCATCTGGAGATCTTCCACTATTACAGTTGATCTCCTGATGACCAAGATCAGTTCCCCTGGAGAAAATGGTTGATTTGGAGGGTGGACTCTAGAGCATTATACCCTGCTGAGTTCTCTCCCCTCCCCTCCCCAAACCCCGCCCTTCCCAGGCTCCTCCCCCCAAATTTCCATGTATTTCTCCACCCAGAACTGGCAACCCTACTTCCAGCCTTGGTTTCTTCAGTAAAAAGGAAGGGGGAGGGCCCATCCCAGGGCTGTGTTATCCTTTGAGGGAGGACTCATTGGGGCCAGGCCAATGAGGATACAATAGAGGAGAGAATTATGTAAGCTACTTTGGGTCTCCATTTGGGATATACATGAAGTAAACAAACAATAAATATAGCTGAAGGTGGGAGTGCAAATAAAAGGTAAGTTGGCTGGTGGGTGGGAAGGAGAGTAGGGAGTAAAGAAAGGTGAGCAAATGCCAAAGGAAGAGGAAGAAGAATTATTGCGGGGAGAGGGATACAGGAGATGGTGAAATGCCCCCCACAAGTTCTTGCAGGTTCCCCACGGTGCAACCGCGCCATAGTTTTCCCAGGGAGAAGCTGCCAGGGAGGGAAGGAAGGAAAGCTGAAGACAGGGGAACAGTAAAGGTAGGTTGGCTGGTGGGTGGGAAGGAGAAAAGGAAACAGGAAAGAAAAACATTGTGGGGGCGGGAAATGAAATTCCCCCTGCAAGTCCTTGCGTGTCCCTCCTTGTGTGTGTGTGTGTGTGGAATCAAACAATTACACTTTTTTCATTCTTGTATCCTTTAGATATGCTATAGTTAGAGTTAGGATGGTTATTTGAACTCATATTATATTGTAGCCCTCATAATTGCAGCTTACATTGTGCAGAATGATTGTGTGCCTGGATGCTACAGGCAATTCATATATTCATTCATTTACCTACCTAATTTGCATGCAGCATTTCAGCCCCGCCTCTCTTTTGCCCATCAAAGGTGTATTCAGGTGTAACTCCGTATCTTCTCTAGCCTGTCACGTTCGTAACTTGTTCCATTTTCAGACATATGTTCCTAGATGCCTTTGCAATGTACCACTCTCCCAATCTGGGCAAAAGTTTGACCCCTCCACCTAAATGTGTTGAATGCATAGCTTGGTTTACTGCCTCACTATGCTCTTTTGAGGTAGGCTTCAAGAGTCTTGGAGTACATGTGTACCAAGTTTCAACTTCCTATGTATTATGGATGAAGGATGTTGATTTTCCCCTAAATGAGCTCTAACAGCACATTCCTGAACTGCTGGCGGCCAGGGATGGCAGAAAGGAGGCACTGCCTCCTTAGGAGGTGCTGCCTCCTGAGGCCTCCTACGCCAGCTCTCCACGCCAGCTCAGCACCTTCCTGGCCTCCTAAGGGCTTTCGCCCTTAAAGGTCAGGAATGCACTCTAAGCATCTTTATATGTGTGGCTAGATATTTCAACATACTAGACAGAAGAGCTCGTAGCAGGCATAGAAAACTGAAATGCATAGAGGAGGGAAATAAGGAAGAAAAACAGGGGAAACTGACGGGGCCTTTTCGCCCCATTCATTTACACCATTGTGAGACTTGACAGGTGTGTGTATGGCATTTTATGCTAAGAAAGTCATTTTATTATCAGACAACCAGAACCAAAGTTTGGGAAGGGATGTACATCAATTCATAATTTTAATATAATTCCAGACTTATTCAGTTCACTGTTACTCCCTGATTGTTGTAGGGAGTTGCTGAACCAGCATCTCAAAAGGGACGGAATGGCCTGCTGGAAATTATCACTGATTATGGCATAAAGCAAGAGGTTGGCACATGTGTTCAGGGCAGCCAGTGGTCTACAGATAATGTAGATGGCGTGGATTTGGTGTTCAACCTCACAGCTGGCTGGAGACAGTCTTAATTCAATCCGGGCAATCCTAAAGATGTGGAAGGGTAGAAAGCACACATAAAAGACCACCAGGAGGAGAAAGGCAAGTTTACGGGCCTTCTGTTTATAAGGGTTTTGAGTATGGGGCCCTGTAGCCAAGGTGTAGATTACCAGGGTGTAGCAAATGGTCACAGTTATTAATGGCACGTAGAAAATCAAGACCGTTAAAAGCCAGTTGTACCACCGGATGACCTCCAGGTTGTCGGAACTAGTAAGGTCAAGGCACACAGATTTGTTCTCTTGATCGGCGGAGGTGATCAAAAAGTTGACAGGCGTCACAACTGCTAGGGAAATAGCCCAAGCTGCAAAACAGGCCACGATGGTCCACCCCTTCTTCCGATAGTGAAAAGTCCTCATTGGGTGGACGACCGCCAAGTATCGGAAGATGCTGAAACATGTTAGAAAGAGGATGCTGCTGTACAGGTTGAAGTGGAAACCAAAGCGGATGAACTTGCACATGAAATGTCCAAAGACCCAATGTTCCCCGTTGGCGTAGTAATGAATCAAGAACGGAAGGCTAGTTAAGTACAATAAATCTGTGCAGGCCACGTTGAACATAATGATGGTGCTGCTCTTCCAGGGTCTCATCTTGAAGGCATACACAGAGATTGCAATGACGTTGCCCGGAAAGGCCACGGCAAATATCATGCCGTATAGCGGGGGCAGATAGGATATCCTGAGCTCATCCACATCATCGGTGCAGTTCTCGAGAACCGTGATGTCGTAATTCAGGAGCGTGTCGGTTATGTTTGCTACATCGTCTGATGCAGCTATGTCCGTAGTGATCATTGTGAGACTTCTAGAGCAAAAAAAGAAGAGGTTAGCTTGGCTTAGATGAGTTAAGAAGGAGGAGGAGGAGGAGGAGGAGGAGGAGGAGGAGGAGGAGGAGGAGAAAAAGAAGAGGAGGAGGAGGAGTTGGTTTTTATACCCCTCTTTTCTCTATGTCTCAAACCGGCTTACAATCACCTTCCCCCCACCTGCACCAAGAGTTTAGTTAACAAATATCCCCCAGAGCATGTGCTGCTACGCTGTCCATTATATCAAGAGGTTCGTTCTAAGTTTATCTCCCCCTGGCTTAGTCGGCATCCCAGCCATTCAGGTCAGGAGCAAACTAAAATGTTGCTTATAGACAAAAATCCACAGGTTACAGTAGGAATGGCTACGTTTTGTGCAGCGGCCTGTAGAATCCGCCAGACGCTGCTGAGAACACCGGTGTGTCAATAATTTTAATGGGTAGTTTAGTTTGCAAAGAGTCCAAACAACTTTTTTACTATTTGTATTAACCTGTGGGTAGAGCGTAACACTAAGGGTTTTAATGGTAAATTGTGCTGGGCTGGTCTATGACTGTTTTTAATAAAGATTGATTGATTGAACAGATATCCTTGCCCTGAGTGGCAGTGGGAACAGAGGGCTGCCAGTGGAAGGCCTCTTGCCGTAGTAGGAGGCATGGCAGCCGCACACACAACTCACCCTCTCATCCATGCTCTCATGCTCATACACACATGGGCGTTCATACTCTCTCAAAGGCCTGCTCGCACACAGCCTCAAAAGCTTGGAAATGTTGCCCGAAACTGGATATGGGATCTGCACAAGACTTCCACTTCAGGTAAGAACTCAAAGGGCTGAATCGCTACACATTAGTCTGTTTCGTTTTATCGACAACAATATTGGAAGCATTTGGAGCTGAAAAGAGAATCTTGGGGGGGGGGCGCTTCTTCCTACAGATGCTGAAATTGTGGACAGATGTAAACCGTGATCTCTCTCTCTCTCTCTCTCTCTCTCTTCACTGGCCTTGGCTGAGGAATGTGAAGGCTTGTCCATGGATATTGCTCTTTCGTTGCACTATCACAATCATTTGCAACTTTACTCAGGGGAGGGGCCATGGCTCAGTGTGGCATGCAAAGGTCCCAGGTTCAATCCCTGGCATCTCCAGCTAAAGGAACTAGGCAAGTAGGTGAGTGAAAGAGCTCTGCCTGAGACCCTGGAGAGCCGCTGCCGGTCTGAGCAGACAATACTGACTTCGATGGACCAAGGGTAAGGCGGCTTCATGTGTTCATATGTGTTCATGTGAAAATCCAGTTGTGAATGGTTGCCACAGTACAATGGAAATGCCGTATCCAATTATTTTGTGCGGATGCAGCCTTGGAGAGATGAAGATTTTGTGCTTATTCTCTAAAATACAGGCTCCTTCCTGCCTTGACATAGTGAAAACTGCTCTTAATTTTTTTATGTATTGAAAATATTTATGTGCTTGCCTTTCTCCCAGTTCCTAAAGCAGGTAACAATAATGTAAAAATAAAAATACAAAACAATTTAATAAAACAAACATTTAAACAACACCTATTCTATTCCAAGATGTGTGTGGGCAGTTGCAGATACATGTACGTGGAAACCATTTTGCACATGCCTAGAGGCACCCTTTTATTATTAAATGTCCCAGCTTTGGGGTTCAATTAAGAGCCAGCAGCTGCTACTGGAAAGACAGGGCAGTGAAACTTTGTGAAATTTCTAAGAAATCAGGAAGGGACATTCTGCACCTTCTACAAGGGGAGGGGCCGTGGCTCAGTGGTAGAGCATCTGCTTGGCATGCAGAAGGTCCCAGGTTCAATCCCAGGCATCTCCAGTTAAAGGGACTAGGCAAGTAGGTGATGAGAAAGACACTCTCTCTGAGGCCCTGGAGAACCGCTGCTTGTCTGAGAAGACAATACTGACTTGGATGGACCAAGGGTCTAATTCAGTGTAAGGCAGATTCACGTGTTCATGTGTTCAATTGCATTTGAAACTCAAGATCTGCAAGACTTCTTTTCATTTTTATTCACAGCACTTGTACGTGTGCATCTCGCATGGCCCCATCCCCTGCCATTGGCCAGGGGGGACCTGGCAACCCTATCGCATGCCCTCACAAATATGCATACACGTAAACACAATGAGCAAAGACAGCCTGCATTATCTGCTGCTGCCTCCCTCTTTCTTACTCAGTGCTCTTCCTCCCTCCACAACTGACCCTCTGCTTCTACCACCAGTCCCTCAGAGAGGACATGTGTGTAAATCTCACATGCCAGGATGTTGCTACCAGGATAGATTAACATGCTGTAACTGCTTTGGGGGGTTGTTGGCTCCTCCCAGCATTAGGGAATCCTTGAGGGTACCCCCCCCCCATATTAGTGATAGCTAATCTTTTGGTGCAGGTTCACAAATTTATGTGTGTAACAATATTGAGGAGTGCAACGCTTAGTCTGACTAAAATGGCCTGTCTATTAACTGGCAGCCAATTTTTAAAAAGTCGATTATTGTTAGTATTGATAAAAGCTGCAGATGGCAGGCTACATATCAGATGATGCATTCCTCCTTTCTAACCCTCAATGTATTTATTTGTTTGTTTATTAGGTTTGTACCCCACCCTCCCCAGGCACAGCTGTGCTCAGGGTGGCTTCCAACAGAATTAAAATATACAATACACATACATCAATATAGAACATATCATTTAAAGCTTAAAAACTTTAAAATGCAATAAATATTAAATATGCAATAAGCACTCTGATAAGCATTGGAGGCATACCTCTTCTAAGCTGGTGGCAGATCCTTGCTTCATGTAAAAACATGTAAATGTACTCTCTGTGTGTGTGCGTGTGTGCGCGCGTGTGTGTGTGTGTGCGTGAGTGCCGTCAAGTCACAGCTGACTTATGGTGACCCCGTAGGCTTTCCAAGGCAAGGAAAGTGTGCTCCCCCACTTAAATCTATTTTATTCATTTGCAGGGGGATAGTCAATCAACTAACCAATTAATTAAATCCCATAACATGAACATTTCTTTTAACTGGTAACAGATTAGATGGAACACCTATGTGGAATAGAGAGAGCTATGGAAACACAGAGAAACATTTTTGCACCAGGCAAAGCATTAACAAGTAAGAGTACGTTATTTCAGACCCCTTCCCTTCGGATGCATCATAAATGAGTTTTGCAAGTGCTGTACAGACTCACAGACCTGTATAACACTAATGACGGTGGTTTGAATTTAACAGTATTCTTGGCACACACACGCACAAATAATAAACTTTAATAAACAAATAATAAAGTTTAAATTTAAGTTAATTCATGCCGTCGTATTCCCTATTACTATGAATGGGTGTGAAAGTGGGACATTGAAGAAAGCTAATAGAAAGAAAGTAGATTCCTTTGAAAAGTGGTGTTACGGATACCATGGATGGCCAAAAAAACAAATCAGGTGGGTTATAGATCAAATCAAGCCTGAACTGACCCTAGAAGCAAAAATGACTAAACTGAGGCTATCGTATTTTGGGTCACATTATGAGAAGACAAGAGTCACTGGAAAAGACAGTCATGCTAGGAAAAGTTGAGGGCAGCAGGAAAAGAGGAAGACCCAACAACAGATGGGTTGACTCAATAAAGGAAGCCACAGCCCTCAATTTGCAAGATCTGAGCAAGGTTGTCAAAGATAGGACATTTTAGAGGACATTGATTCCACGAGTCGGAAGCGACTTGACGGCACTTTACACACACACACACACACACACACACACACACACACACACACACACACTTTAAATAACTTAATATGTCACTTTCACCACTGAACGGTCTCTGCAATATTTATGCAATATCCCAAAGTTTAGTCTACCTGATTGGCACTCTACGCTTCTCTTTATATCTGGAAATTAGAAGACAGTACAGAAGCTTATTACTTGATTTATATCCTGCTTGCATGGATGGGGGGAAGTGCTGGAAGGCAAAAACGATGCTTTCTCTCACCTATTGATGCAACTTGGAGAATACAAGGGGATCCATTCCCAAGGTTGCTGGAAGACCGAAATAAGTTCGTGTAGCACAGCTAGGAAGGGGACGAGATCTGCCCTGTATCGAATGTTGTGAGATCTTTAGTATAGAGTCTGTTTGTGTCTAGTTGACTCCTGTCCCACCCTTAGCAGAAGAAACTGCCCACAGCCTGATTTAGCTGTCAGAAGTGCCTCAGGTCTGCCAAGCAAGGTTTCTCAGAGGAAAGGTGACTAAGCATTTAGCTTCAACAATACATCCAGTCTGATTTGTCTCTACGGAAAGCGACTTGTGGTGCCATCCTGAGAACGTTTAGCCCCATTGAATAGATCTGAGGGCGATTCCAAGGAGATCTGTTTAGGATTTCTCTCTTAGCAGTAGTTCTCTGTGGTTCACTGAGGAGCTGAAAATATATCCATTTGAATGTCCCTCAAAACCTCTGCTAACTCTAGGAAGCCCACAAGCAAGGCGACTGCAGCAGCGTTGTCCTTCCTGTGCTCCACAGCACCTAATATGATGGGCATGCTCCTCTGATCTTGGTTCAATGCTCTGTATTACAAGGGGGGAAGTAGCATTATAGCACAGGAGATAGAAGGAAGACTGAGAAATATTCACTCAGCTTTCACCACGTACATCCCGGCCATTGAAAAAGAACACCAATTTTTTACACCAGCTGGGGAAATGGTAACTAGATAGATGTTTTTAGTAACCAAGTATGGGAGGACAAGTTTTGTTCTCAAAAGGATGAGAATAGTTCCACAGTTGTTTTTCTTCATCTTAAAAAAAGAGAGAGAGAGAGAGAGAGATCCTACTGCCATTTTACTTCCAGATCCACTTCAGATAAATACTACCAAGCATAAATGACCAGGGTGTCTGTTGTGGGGAGGGGAAGGGAAGGTGATTGTAAGCCGGTTTGAGTCTTCCTTAATTGGTAGAGAACATCGGCATATAAAAACCAACTCTTCGTCTTCTTAAATCATCCTCCTCTCCTCCATTTATCCTCACAACAACCCTATGAGATAGGCTAGGCTGAGCATGTGTGTCACCCAGCAAGCTTCCAGGGCAAAGGAGGGATTCGAACCTGGGTTTGCCAGATCCTAGTCAGACATTTTAACCACTACACCATCCTGGCTCTCTTGTGGAAATTGTTGAATTTGATGTGCTTCTATGTGTTTCTTAATGTAGCACTGTATCCCACCCTAACAATCTTGCCTTCTCATCTCCACATCGAAGACTCTAGACAACTTTACTAGGCATGTTTACACAGAAGAAAACCCCATACAGCTCAGTGAGGCTTATTTCCCAGAAAGCCTGCTGAGAATGTCAACATTCAATCAGCAAAGATTTCCTTGTTTAGTGTGTTTTAACCCTACAGCCACCAGTACCACGTGGCACCTTCTCCGTGAGCTTTCCCCTGACTCTCAGGGCATAAAGGGGAGGAGATAGGGAAGGCAGTACGGCAGGAAACGGTTTCTGTCATACAGCTGCAGGATCTGAACCAATGACGTTTCGATGTCCCCTCTGGCTTGCGTATTGTCTTTGAATGTGTTTGAAGTCATAAGAAAAGAGAAGTTTCAAACTGGGACGCTCCTTTTATATGTATGTAGACATAACATAGATAACCTTAATTACCTCTGCTTTATAGCGATGCATAAATAGAGATAAGTATAATGACTCAGACTTGCTGTACTTATTACTCTGACTCAGTTTGTTTTCCTGTGTACTTTAAATGCATTCGGTGCCTTATCCATTTATCTTATCTGAAATGCCCATATATTGTTATGGGGAAAAGGTCATCCGTTGCTTATGGAAAACGCTTTGTTTTATTTATTTACTTCATTTATATCCTACTTCATTTATATCCCATTTATATCTCCCCAATGGGGAACCAAAGCAGCTTGCAACATTCTCCTCCATTCTATTATTTCGAGAGAGACCCAGTGACCCAAAGCTACAAAACTGGGGAACAGCCACCAAGAACATCTATTTACTTACCATCTGATCATCCTTGCATTCCTGAATGGTGCACAGACAGCAGTGTTCCTGGCAGGATATATCCATGATGATACTAGGTAAGTAAAGACTTTATGGTACAAAGACTGTGATTTCTGTATATGCATACTAGCTTCTTGTATCTGGGAGAAATATGGTATGTTACACTTTCTGTGAGCTACCATGGCTACCATGTTTTGCAGTAGCTGTAGCCTTTCAACAGTCCTAAAGAAAAAACCCATCCAGATTACGATAGCAATCATATGCTGTCTCCAAGTGACTGTTCCTTATTCCCTGGAAAATCCATTCAGGAAAGCCGTGAAATTCTTGCATCATCTATTATACTTCATATGAATTCTCTCTCTGTAATGTTCTGGTTCATGGTCTTTCCAGGGTAGGTTTTCTCCCAGACTGATTTCCTGAAGGATGCGTCTTCAAAAACAGTTGGGTCCGTCCATAGACTCGTACTGTAAACACTGTACTATGTACTGGGGGGTAGGCAAACTTTTTGGGCCTTGATCTGGATAGCCCAGGCTAGCTCGATCTTATCAGATCTCAGAAGCTAAGCAGAGTCAGGGTACTTGCATAAGAGAAGGGAATCTTTGAAGGACCAAGGGAATCTTTGAAGGACCAAGGGAATCTTTGAAGGACCAAGGGTCTGATTCAGTATAAGGCAGCTTTATGTGTTCATTTGTGATGAGGATGGATTTGAGGTTTCTCAACTTCTTTAATTTTGTTTCAGTGCAGCCATGCGACTGTAAGTGAGCGCAAGGACCTTGCGGAATCCAAAAAGATCCGTGATCTTCCTGGCTTTTCCCTCCTTCAGCAGACATTCCAGAAGGGAGTTGTCTTTGGGACTGAAGTCAAATTGGGACATTTGAACTGGCATTATAAGGGTATGTTGCAAACTTTGCAAGCAATGGTGCACAATTTGGAAAGAAAGCAATTTCAGCACTTTGCATTTGGGATATGCCTGAGCCCACACTCTTTTGAACTTTTTTATTCTGCGTCAGGTGTTCCTAATATTGACCTTGTTTTAATGTGTCCTTGGTGGGGCTAAACCCCTCCATTTCCTTGTTTCTTTTGCTCACTTCCTTGTCAGTTTCTTATCTTTCTTTCATGCACATTCTTTCCATGGGGTGTATCCCTGGCATGCCCTGCTCCGCTATATTTTATATGTGTTTGGAATTTCCTCTGTGCCAACAACATCCTCCATTTATTGAACCCAATGATATAAATATTTACATTTACTGGTTTTTTCTGCCTAGAGTGAACCTTTGTCTGCATTTCCTTGGTTAGAGAGCATCTCTGGCCAAAAGAGACTGAATTCTTACTGAGGTGGTAAAACTGCGGACTGTACCCATTTAGTCTGTAACCAGGAATGCCAAATCTAAAATTCCTAAAGATTTTTTTTGAGGGGGGGGATGTGCCTGTGGATGGTGGAGTTATTGCAGGGAAGGGAGCTGGAGGGGTGGGAGGGGATCTTCCTTTCCCCCATGAGTCTTTGTAAATTCTTTACTTATTGTATATAAACTCTGGAGTTCAGAATGAATGGTCCGGTGGCTGCAGTTTTGGGTGACAAAAAATTATTCCGAGAATAACAAGAAAGAATATTTATAAACTATGAAAGCACCATGGTTAGGGTTGCTGAGGGGGAGGTCACTTCTCTGCCGTAGTCGAAAAGAGCAAGAGTCCAGTAGCACCTTAAAGACTAACAAAAATATTTTCTGGCAGGGTATGAGCTTTCATGAGCCACAGCTCACTTCTTCAGGTACAGCTAGAATGTGAATCCATCTGTCTTTAAGTAGAGGAGAGTGAAAATATTTTGTTAGTCTTTAAGGTGCTACTGGACTCTTGCTCTTTTCTACTACTGCAGACAGACTAACACGAATTCTCTGCCATGGATAACACACTCACCCACACAGTGATTCCCCCACATACGCACTACGCTTCCCCTGGAGACTGCCTGGAGATTTCCCCCACCGCCTGCCCACTTGTTTTTAAGTTTTTGAACACAACGCTCCTACGATGCTTCATGAGTCCCAATGCATAAATTAAAAATATATATATCGCTGGGAAATGGCTAGTGGAAAGGGATGGCGGGAAGAGAGGGGAGGGGAGGGAGATGGGCGGAGAAATGAATAACGTGTCTAAATGTTCACACCAAAGAGGAAGTCGTGTTTAAAATGTAGGCAAGAAATATATCATCATACAAGTGCTTGTTGAAACCATGCAGATTCAACTACTGCGAAACTTTTCGGGTACAAAACGGGTGCAAATAGGCGCGAAGACCAAACAGATCTAACGTTTCATTAAACGCTACAAAATATTAGTGCGGAAACGACCTTCATCCGGCATGGGTCATTATTTGACATCAAGTTGGTCGGTACGAGGGACAGCGCCTTCTCTGTGGTGGCACACTCTGTGGGGAACTCTCTCCCCGGAGGCAGGTCTGTCAGGCCACCACACTCTGTATTGAATGTCATGAGATTGGTGAAGATCAGGATGTTGTGGTAAACATTTGGACGGGCTGCTTGGTCTATATACCAATAAAACTAAACTACGCATGTGAATTTTATTAGATTGTTTAATGGTTGGATCATAACAGCAACAGACCGATGGTACAGTTCAAACCAATTGTAAAATCACCTTTAAAGGCAAACTTTATAGAGCTTCCTCAGTCTATGGCCTCTCTCTCCTCGAAGGCTGCACTATTTAAAGATCTTTAAAAAAAATTTTTTAATGCTTTTATTATATTTATATAGGGTACAGAAGGAAAAAGAGGAGGAGGGAAAAATTCACTTCCGTCTGCAATAGGTGGTGTTTTCTTTGGTCGGTATTATACATTCAAAAAAAAACAAATTTTGTATTTATTACAGTTAGTTCGATATACTAGCTTTCATTGTAGTCTTATTCAATTAGAGGATTATTAAAAAAATCGAATAAACGAATCAAGTGTATTCTTAAACATGAAAGACAGCCGCTAACGTAAAAAAGAGTAATGCAATAAATATACCGTGGCTACCATTTCTCTAAAAATTTCTCATTATATAAGTAAGTCAAGTATAATCCTAGATATGGAAAAGCTCTTAATGAACTGGGACACTGATACTTGAAGGGCAGTTGCTGTCTGTATGAACCACCTGTGTGGCACCTCTATTTGTTGGGTCAGGCAGCCCTTTAATAACTCTTTCAACAAGTATGTGAGGATGGTGTACATCACAAATCCTGTATTCTGCTCCACTCCAGTGTCAAGGTACAGAACAGGACAGAAACTTTTATTGCGGCATTACGTCAATAAAAATTTAGAACATAACAAAAATGCTACCGCGGGTACATAGATATTGTTTAAAAGTTGTGTCATGTTAATTTAAAAGGATATATATAGTTTAAATGTTTTACAGATTAGAGAAGAAATAAACATTTTGCCACCAATGCAGAAAATTTTTTAGCTTCGTTTTTCATTGTTTCTTAGAACTTTATTTTACTAAACTTTGACGAAGTCTATACATTGCTTCGCAGAATTTGGCGACCTCACTAATTTGTTGGGGAATTTCATCCGAGAGGAGCTTCCTAATCTGAAGTTTTTCAGAATAGCCTGAGATTTTCTCAAACAAGGACCCGGTCAACTTAGAGCGGGCAGCCTTGTAGAATGAGCATCTGAAAAACATGTGTTCCTGTGTTTCTATTTCCCCAGAATTGCATGGACAGTCTCTCTCTGATCTTGGGTTCTTGTTATACCTCCCCTGTAAAACCACAGAGGGTAGAGCTGAACACCAAGGTAAAGTGAAAGCCCTTCTGTGGGTGTGAATTTCGAGGATGGAAAGGTAGGCAGCTGGGGCTGGGATGTATCTGGTCGTAGGGGCAGACCCAGCGTCAAGGTGTTTCGCAGATCTGATGTCCTCTTCAACATTTCTTTCCCCTGGACAGTTCACTGACATATCTCTGTCTTTTCCACCCTACTGTATCTGTCTCACTAGTCATGAGCAAGGAGTTAAATGTTCGGTAAATTGTTTGGATGTGGCTGATTTGTGAGAGCTGGCACGGTGGACTCTAATCTGCAGAAGCGGGTTTGATTCCCCACTCCTCCACATGACTGGTGGACTCTAATCTTCTGAGCCGTGTTGGTTTCCCCACTTCTACACATGAGGCCAGCTGGGTGACCTTGGGCCAGTCACAGTTCTCTTCGAACTCTCTCGGCCCCACCTACCTCACAAGGTGTCTGTTGTGGGGAGGGGGAGGGAAGGTGATTGTAAGCTGCTTTGAGACTTCTTAAAGGTAGAGAAAAGCAGGGTATAAAAACCAACTCTTCCTCTTTTTCATTATATTTCTATGTCTTTGCCATATGGTGCTATTAAGTATCTTGGAAATTCTTGCTAGGCCAGCTCCATATATTATTATACTCTTGAAATATTTCCCTTGAAATGTTTTGCTTCACTGCTGGCCACGTACATCCCTGACCTGAATTAACTCGAAAGCGACAACATGGACCATGTTTTCAATTTTGATGCAGCTGAGACAGCATCCCCTTTAAAGTCTCATGTGCCCCCAAGTGCTGGCTGCAGCAAATAATCTCTAGGAACTATCATCCCAGTACGCTATAGTAAGTTTAGTTCCAGGTTGTGGGATAATTGTGCATGTGCCTTTGTATACACAGTATCCTCCCTGGATCATAGAAAATGAGGAATTAAATTTGATAGCAAATAGTGAAATGAATGAGATATAAATCATTGAATCCTGCTCCCCTCCAAGAGACTGAAACCATGAAGGTAGCCATTAGCAAATGATAAGCAAAAGCTATTGAGCTTAAAATCGAAAAGCAATATGACTTCTTAGAACACTGGCGCTGCCTTTACTTGTAATATGTAAGACCTGCGAGTCATGAAAACAGTACAACCACAGATGATATTCATCTTATACTACTAGGATTGCCAACCACCAGGTGTTAGCTTGAGATCTCCTGCTATTACAACTGATCTCCAGGCGATAGAAATCAGTTCCCCTGGAGAAAATGGTCACTTTGGCAATTGGACTCTATGGCATTGAAGTCCCTCCCCTCTCCAAACCACGTCCTCTTCAGGCTCCACCCCCAAATCTCCAGGTATTTCCCAACCCAGAGCTGGCAACCACCTATGACATATACATAGCCGCTGAATCACTGTGTGTATAAAACTTCAACACTAGATGGTACTGTTGGGCAGTGAATACAAAGCTGTTTTCTCTCTACCTGGCACACATTTCTTAACAGAAATGAAAAATAAGCAACTCTATATTTATGGAACAGAGGATAGTGCCAGAAGGTATTTGCAATAGGTGCAATAAAATGTTCTGTCTCCTGAAAACACTATAAAAACAAAATGACTAATGACAAATGTAAATAAATAAATATAATAATTTTACATCTAATCTTTTTAAAGTACCGGTAGGTTAGTTAAGATACCCCCCAGATGTCCTAAATGAATTTATTTTCAATAAATTTATTTATTTACATATGTATGGCCAATCAATCAATCTTTGTTAAAAATAGTCATAGACCAGCACAGCTCTTCACAATTTTCCACCAGAAACCCTTAGTCTTACACTCTAATCACAAGTCAGCTTTAAATTTTATAGTGCGGTGTTGTATCCCATCCATTGCATTTGGATGGCGGGTTAGATATACCTGTGCATTAGACTTTTTGCAACTTTGCTGGTTATGTACCGAATAAAGACTTGACTCTCTAATCACAAGTTTACACAAATTATAAATTAATTATTTGCACAGTTATTGTAAACTAGTTATACTACACCTTAAAATTGTTGGCATACCGGCATTCTCAACAGCGTCTCAGGGATTCTACAGGCTGCCGCACAGAACTTAGCTGTATGAGTAACATTTTAGTATACTCTTTACCTGAATGGTCGGGATGCCTGCGAAGCCAGGGGGAGATAAACTTAAAACAAACCTCTTGGTATAATGGACAATGCAGTAGAACATGCTCCACGGTTTCAATCTCCATTAAAACACAGGGGCATAGAAGAAGAAGAGTTGGTTTTTATATGCTGACTTTCTCTACCACTTAAGGGAGACTCAAACCAGCTTACAATCACCTTCCCTTCCCCTCCCCACAACAGACACCCTGTGAGGTAGGTGGGGCTGAGAGAGAGTAACTAGCCCAAGGTCACCCAGCTGGCTTCGTGTGTAGGAGCGGGGAAACAAATCCAGTTCATCAGATTAGCCTCCACCGCTCATGTGGCGAAGTGGGGAATCAAACCCGGTTCTCCAGATCAGAGTCCACCACTCCAAACCACCACTCTTAACCATTACACCACGCTCGCTCTCCATACCCTATCCACCAAGGGAACCTTTCTGTATCTCCCATCCAAGACCGCCATATGAAGAGCTTGGCATCTAGCAAGGGTAAATTTACATATTTATGTAACCTCAGTTTCTTCCACCAACCCTAAAAGTGGGAAAGGCTGTCTGGAAACACACATAATTCTGTTAAGCATCAACACCTAAAATAATATTCAGAAAACCTATATGAACACCTAAAAGAACAAACCTGAAAGACCACATGTAATTAAAATAAAGCATATTGAAGCAAACACATCCCCAAATCCAATTGCCCAAGTGTTTCTCAGTGATTGATTAAAAATCTTTCTAAACCAAAGGCTTTATAAGGTCTGCAGAATTATTTTAACTCCACACCCAAATCACAGGTAATGTAAAGCAGGTAAAAAACAACAGCAACAATGGGAAAAAAAACCTTTCCCTCAACCAATTACGACAAAGCAGATGGGTTTTTAGATGGTCTGAATAGGTATCCTTGCATAAATTATCTTTCCTACAAATTCTGCATATTCACTGGACATATTTATGATCTTTTTTTCTTTTTCTTTTAATGGTATGGGACCTTGCTGTGTACCTCTTTGAAAGCCATGTATCAATGTCACCCTGCAATCTTGGACCTTTGGTAGAGTTTGGGAGATAAAGGTTTAGTCCCTGTGAGGGAGCTGTTTTGCCCGAGTTTTGAGGGACCTGTTTTATCTCGAATTTGAAAACGCGGGCAAAATGAGGGGAAAGGGGGAGAGCGAGACGACCTCTGATCATCGGAAACAGCATGCATAATCAAAAACAAAGACCCGAAGTGATCGGAGGGGTGACCGCAAGGGAAACAGCCATGCATAAAAGACCTTAAAGGAATGAGAAAATGTTCTATGCGGAAGACTTTTGATGTGCACCCTAAGACTGCTCAGTCTTGCATTTTGTTTCTGTTGAACTACTGTTTACTTGCTCTGGCTGTTCCTATCTAGTGTAAAAAAATGTGCAAATTTAAAAGCTGCCTTTTTATTTTTCCACTTTGGGCAGTAAAATAAAGGCATATTGGAAGCCCCTCGAGTTTTCTGTGCCCGTTGGTTTCATCACTAGGCTGTTTTCCAGCACGTCATGTATTCCTAATCTTAAACTTTTTAACGACAAAGAGACAAGGTTAATGCAGCCTTCCCAGATGTCTTAAGAATAGCTGTGTACTTGCAGAGCCCGTCAATAAAGTCTTCCCTGGCTGTATAATTATCTTAATAATTGGAACATTATTTACAAGGAGACCTTCATGCTCAGCGTGCCCCTATTTTCTGAAATGCTTATAGCGCTCAGAGCGCAGCAGGCTGCCAGCATGAAGCTCGAGAGAAGGGACTAGCAGAATGGCTCTCTGTAAGTGCTGCTTAATGAATTGAGTCCTCGCAGCAGAAAGAGATGAATGAAAGGAGCCCTTTTCAATCGGAATGAGGAGTGACCCTTTCAAGGTTGGCCAGCTTTGCAGATATTAATGCACTCTTAGTAGCGATTGACGGTCGATTTTAAATTTTGCTTTAAACAACAACAAAAAAGAAACCATAGCAAAGGGGGGGGGGAAGTTATGGAAAAGAAAACGGCACCAGTTTGATACTTATTCTTGGAGAGAAATCTGATCTGCACTCGTTTACAAAAAGACTTTTCTATTGGTTTAAGGGTTTATTGTTGCTCGAATTGAGGTTGGGAATTACCTTGGAAGTTTTTTTGGGGGGGTTTCTTTTACAGAAAGTGTGAGATATAAACTCTTCTAAATAAATAAATAAATGCTTTTGCTTCAGACGTTCCAAGATGTAGTCAAAAAGGGATAATTTAATCCAAATGTTTTAAAATAGAGTTTTTTGTTTTCAAAATTAGTTTACTTATACATAAAAATCAGATTAAAAACAAATATTTTTAAAAAAAGGAACGCAGCTAAAAAACAGTTTGTAATAAACAATCCATGTGAAACAATCAGCCTGACATTTCTTCTAAGTCAGTATGTAGCCAAAAGTTTTGATGGAATAAAATAAGAAGCTTGTACAAATGTGTCCTGGTAGCATGTAAGAGACAGTTCTCATGTTGCACGTGTATAATGGCTGCTACTCTCACACGGTCAAGTCACACAGTGGAAACGTTTGAATGTCCCATGTAGCCCATATAGAGTGAACAAACTATTGTGTTCCACATGCAGTGCGGACAGCTCCAGGTTTAGTGATGTTGTCGAAAGTAATCATGCTGTCTACCCATCCCATACAGTTTCCCATTTCAAAGAATATCAGCATGGTAGTGGATCCATGCTACCCTGGTTCAATCCTGGACAATCACGCCACTGGCTTTATCCTTTATATTGTACTTCAGAAATCTCCTTTAGGTTCTGGAAGTCTCAGAGTAATCAACTGACAGGGCCTGATCCATAGGGTTACCAGGTCCCTCTTCACTATCGGCAGGTGGTTTTGGGGTCGGAGCCTGAGGAGGGTGGCGTGTGGGAAGGGGAGGGGACTTCAATGCCATAGAGTCCAATTGCCGAAGCGGCCATTTTCTCCAGGGGAACTGATCTCTATTGGCTGGAGATCAGTTGTAATAGCAGGAGATCTCCAGCTAGTACTTGGAGGCTGGCAACCCTATCTGATGGTGAGATGGCTGTTAGTTGGACAGGAGAAGAGTGCTGTCTAGAATTGGCAAGTGTCAGCTGCTAGAAGCAGCGGCAAAAGTTCTGTAGGCAGTTAACATAGTTCCAGCAGGTAGGCAGGTGGTGGTGGTGGGTTTAATGGATCAAGCTGAAAAAGACAACAGTGCAGTGGAAGAGACCGGACACTTCACTAGGCAGGGTGCTTTCTAGTGAGATAAGTTCTGTGGCCGCACAGCGGGCTTCGCAGGCATAGATTTATCAAGCCAGCAAACAGTTATTGGTCTTTCTTGGAGTTGACTGATTGACTGCTTAGCCAAGTGACAGAAATGGTACTGCAGCACAGGTAAAACCGGTGAAGCATGGTCCCAAGTTCATAGAATCATAGAGTTGGAAGGGGCCATACAGGCCATCTAGTCCAACCCCCTGCACAATGCAGGATCAGCCTAGAGCATCCCTGACAAGTGCCTGTCCAGCCTCTGCTCAAAGACTGCCAGTGAGGGGGTGCTCACCACCTCCCTAGGTAGCTGATTTCACTGTCGAACAACTCTTACTGCAAAAATATTTTTCCTAATATCCATCCGATACCTTTCTGCCCTCAATTTAAACCCATTATTGTGAGTCCTGCTGCCAACAGGAACAGCTCCCTGCCCTCCTCTAAGTGACAGCCCTTCAAATACTTAAAGAGAGCAATCCTGTCCCCCCTCAACCTCCTCTTCTCCAGACTGAACATTCCCAACCCCCTCAGCCTTTCCTCGTAGGGCTCGGTCTCCAGGCCCCGGATCATCCTCGTCGCTCTCCACTGCGCCCGCTCGATCCTGTCCACATCTTTTTTGAATTGAGGCCTCCAGAACTGCACACCCATTGTGGTCGAAAGGGAACAGAGTGAAGCAGGAAATAAGGGTGCTGAAGTCTGGCCACTCCTTGAGACAAACTGGAATTGAACACATTTATGCACTGGCACATTCGCCGGCATTTTGCAAAAACGAGGCCACAACACGAAAGCTCCTGTTCTGGTAGCAAAATATTTGACCTGTGGATCTGTTGCCACGTGCATTTTGCTGTTCGCTGGACTGGGACTTGCATATCTTTATGCTTTTAAAATCAAACATAATGAAAATGTGTATGGATTTTCAGATGACCTACATAATTTGCTTAATCTTTACATAAATTATCTTTCTTTTAAATGCTGATGGACATATTTATTAATTAGAACTTTTTGGGCACTTGGCACCAATCTACAAACAAGAACTCAATATAAATGCTTTCAAACTAATCCCCAAAATATTGCAAGTTTAACACTTTTATCATGGTCAAAGTGAAAAATCCTATATTTCACAGAAAGTTAGAAAGCTCAGAGGAATTTTTATGATGTTGGCTGGCTCCATTTTGGCTTCTGATTTAACCACCCAATTTTTCTTGCAGTAAAGGAGAGTTCTGTTGATTGTTGGCTGTAGAGAAACAGGATTGTATGTTGTTGTTATCGCAAAAAAATTCAGCAGATGGCATCATTCATCCATAGTTGTCTGCTAGCAACTTTTGCTTCGGCATCACCAAATTTTTGTTCTTTGTATTTTCACTACTGTACACAAATAATGTCAATTGGAAATACCGCATAATGCTGGAACAGTGAAGAACTTAACTTATCATCACAAATTCCCCAGGTGATTAAAGGTTCAACTATGTTTAGGTCAAAGTAACACATTATGTACAATTATCAACAGAAAGAATCTAAGCCCTGTTCAGGTTTTCATTCAGGGTAGTGATCAACACATGGAGTAATGGATTGTGGATGAGTCCTCTAGATCTACTCTGGCTGTGTGTATTTATTGGGACTTGTGCACAAAACCTACACATGTGCATTCCCATACATATGATTTCTAACCTTGAAAATAGACAGTATGAATTACTCATATGGGAGATAATGCAGGCTAACCTGATCTCATGAGACCTCAGAAGGTAAGCAGGGTCAGCCCTGGGAGGAAGACATAGAAGAAGAACAAGAAGAAGAACAAGAGTTGGCTTTTATATGCCAACTTTCTCTGCCACTTAAGGAAGAATCAAACCTGCTTACAATCACTTTCCCTTCCCTTTCCCTCCCCACAACAGATACCCTGTGAGGTAGGTGGGGCTGAGAGAGCTGTAACTTGCTCAAGGTCACCCAGCTGGCTTTGTGTGTAGGAGTGGGGAAACAAATCCAGTTCACCAGATTAGCGTCCGCCGCTCATGTGGAGGAGTGGGGAATCAAACCCAGTTCTCCAGATCAGACTCCACCACTCCACACCACCACTCTTAACCTCTACAGAATTTGGATGGGAGACCACCAAGGAAGTCCAGGGTTACTACACAGAGGCAGGCAATGGCCAACCACCTCTGAACGTCTCTTGCCTTGAAAACCCTATACATATTTGGCCATCCGCAGCTGACTTATGATGACCCCAGATAGCTGGAGATCTCCCGCTATTACAACTGATCTCCAGCCGATCAGTTCGCCTGGAGAAAATGGCCGCTTTGGCCATTGGACTCTATGGCATTGCAGTCCCTCCCCTCTCCCAACCCTGCCCTCCTCAGACTCCACCCCAAAAACCTCCCGCCGGTGGCGAAGAGGTACCTGGTAACCCTATATATAGATAGAGAGAGGAGGGGGGTTGTGGGATCAAAAGATAGGTCTCTGATTCCCCCCTCCTTGTTCGTTTATTTCTATCCCATTTTTTTCTCCACCATGGGAACTCAAAGCAAAGCAGTTTCTGAAATACAAATAGAAAATATATTTTTAAAAAATATACACACAAGACAGTACTCCAAATTCTGGGCTCGCCCTGGCACTCTTGTGAACCTCAAGCTGTGAGCCATGGGCCATCAGCCCTTTTGTTGTTGCTCTTCCACTCGTGCCAAAGACTCATACCTCGTACCGCAGGCTAAAATACCTGAAATAAAGGAGGAACAGAAGCTCAGTCCAGATCTCATTCAGCTAGGGAAGAGACGTCCCCACCATTCCTCCTCTGTTTCCCTCCTCCCCCAACACGTTCATTTCAACCTGGAATAACCCCATGAACACTAACACATTTCTTGTGCTATGGGTTTTCATAAGCAAGAGTTTACTTCAGAGGGAAGGTTGGGAGAAGAGA
Source organism: Euleptes europaea (assembly GCF_029931775.1). Classification (NCBI taxonomy): domain Eukaryota; kingdom Metazoa; phylum Chordata; class Lepidosauria; order Squamata; family Sphaerodactylidae; genus Euleptes; species Euleptes europaea. The sequence goes on along the minus strand of NC_079327.1, from coordinate 11,899,699 downwards.
ATGGGTTTTGCAAGGTAGATTCATCTCTCTGAATTTACCTACATCGGAATAGGTTCCAATTAATCACTTCCTGAAATACCCCAGTCTCCCACTTAATTATTTTATTTGGCTTTTTTTATATAGGTACCAAAAAATAAACAAGGCTTTGTGGATTTTCACCACCCAGAACATTCCTACAGTGACACATATTTCCTTGCTTCTCCGAGCAATGGGCCTACCCCTCTTACCTAGAAGTCTGCCACACATTAATGTTCATGTTTCTTTACTGCACCCTTTTTAATTAGGGTTACTAGGTCCCTCTTTGCCATTGGGAGGAGGTTTTGGGGCGGAGCCTGAGGAGGGCGGGTTTGGGGAGGGACTTCAATGCCATAGAGTCCAAATGCCAAAGCAGCCATTTTCTCCAGGGGATCTGATCTCTTTTGGCCAGAGATCAGTTGTAATAGCAGGAGATCTCCTATTTTTAAAGGTCTCCTGAGCTGATCTCTTGCACTCTGGGAGAGCAGTCAATTGGGGAGTGGCAGTAGGTTGGAACTGGTGTGATATTTAATCCACACACTTCACTGATCTGCTCCGTAACGGGAATCTCTCTTGTGAACGTGTATCGTGTGGCCAGGACCTATATTTAGACATAGCACAAAGTGATCCTAGTAAATGCTACACATCCTCCAAGTGGAGCCGTCCAACAGCTGCACAACAAACCTGCAAGAGGCACGCGTCGTGCACCCATTTGAACTCTTTGGGGCTATACTTGGATCTCGTTCGTTCGTGACTTCAGATCTGTATTTAACCACATCCCAGAAAATGATTTTTGATTTTTAAAAACTATCCTTTTCCATGACATGGTCAAATTAGATCTGGCCATGTCTTGACAGGATAATACGTTTATGAGAAATAATGGGAATAGGCCCCATGAGGTGGCATTTTTTGGACAAAAAGTATCTTGGGCACATATTGGTGGGGACTAAGGGAAAAAACCACCTATTTTAGCAGTGAAGTTCTTCAGATTCTGGAATGTGTTGTTACTGCATACAGTGAGGGGAAAAAAGTATTTGATCCCCTGCTGAATTTGCCCGTTTGCCCTCTGACGAAGAAATGACCAGTCCATAATTTTAATGGTAGGTTTATTGTAGCTGTAAGAGACAGAATAACAACAGGAAAACCCCCAGAAACCCAGAAGACAAAAGTCAGAGATTGATGTGCATTATAATGAGTGAAATAAGTATTTGATCCCTTTGCAAAAGATGAATTAGTACTTGGTGGCAAAACCCTTGTTGGCAATTACAGAGGTCAGACATTTCTTGTAGGTGGCCACCAGGTTTGCACACATCTCAGGAGGTATTTTGTCCCACTCCTCTTTGCAGATCCTCTGCAAGTCAGTAAGATTCCGATGTGTAGCTATTCGAACCGTCACTGATGTGTAGCTATTAGAACCGTCAGCTCCCTCCACAGATTTTCGATGGGATTAAGGTCTGGAGACTGGCTAGGCCACTCCAGGACCTTAATGTTCTTCTTCTTGAGCCACTCCTTTGTTGCCTTGGCCGTGTGTTTTGGGTCATTGTTATGCTGGAATACCCATCCTCGACGCATTTCTATGCCCTGGGTGAGGGAAGGAGGTGCTCACCCAAGATTTGACGATACATGGTCCCGTCCATCGTCCCTTCGATGCGGTGAAGGTGTCCTGTCCCCTTAGCAGAAAAACACCCCCAAAGCATAATATGTCCCCCTCCATGTTGGACGGTGGGGATGGTGTTCTTGGGGTCGTAGGCAGCATTCCTCCTCCTCCAAACACGGCAAGTTGAGTTGATGCCAAAGAGCTCGATTTTGGTCTCATCTGACCACAACACTTTCACCCAGTTCTCCTCTGGGTCATTCAGATGTGCATTGGCAAACTGCAGACGGGCCTGTACATGTGCTGTCTTGAGCAAGGGGACCTTGCGGGCTCTGCAAGATCTCAGTCCTTCACGGCGTAGTGTGTTAACAACTGTTTTCATGGTTACTATGGTCCCAGCTGCCCTGAGATCATTGACAAGTTCCCCCCGTGTAGTTCTGGGCTGCTTCATCACCGTTCTCATGATCATTGCAACTCCACGAGATGAGATCTTGCATGGAGCCCCAGACCGAGGGAGGTTGACAGTTAGGGTTAGGGTTAGGGTTGTCACCTTCTTACCAAGCTGCTTGGCAATAGTCTTGTAGCCCAGTCCAGCCTTGTGCAGGTCTACAATCTTGTCCCTGACATCCTTGGACAGCTCTTTGGTCTTGGTCATGGTGGCTAGTTTTGAATCTGATGGATTGATTGTTTATGTCAACAGCAGAACCCTAACCCTAACCCTAACCCTAATTTGGCTGGTTGATAGGGGATCAAATACTTATTTCACTCATTATAATGTACATCAATCTCTGACTTTTGTCTTCTGGGTTTTTGGGGTTTTTCCTGTTGTTATTCTGTCTCTCACAGCTACAATAAACCTACCATTAAAATTATGGACTGGTCATTTCTTCGTCAGAGGGCAAACGGGCAAATTCAGCAGGGGATCTAATACTTTTTCCCCTCACTGTATATGCATGGCTGCTAGAACTGTTCTGGACCTGGAAAATGTCCAGCAACTCTTGTGTCTTTACAGTTGTTTTAGGAACAGATTGTATTCTGTTCACTGGGTGTTCATGACTCTGGGTGTTCATGACACCCAGGTTCACTGGGTGTTCATGACTCTGACATTTTGCAGGTCGAGTCATATAATGAAGTGGGATTAGTACCCTATATTAAGTGGTATATTGCCCTGTAGTTGAATGTCCAGCAAATGGAAACTATACAGAGCTATCAAGCTATCACTGGTCAGAATGGAATATCTATTCCCCCCCTTCTCCAATTGTAGGATTGCTGTATCATAATGTAATTTCTGTCATTTCTGATCAGCTTATTTTTGAAGTGAGGAGAAAGCTTCCTGATCTGGTATTAAATACAAGGGGAAAATGCAAAGTAGGTCCAAGCCGATAGAAAACATATATTTGAAAACATATATTTGAATAAACAAATGCCTTGATCCATCCACAGTCATTTGTGTGTGGAAGTAAGCGTTTCTGCGTGGGATCACCCTCCAGATTGGATTTTGCACATGTAAACTGATGTTGCAAAAAGGTAGGGCAGTACTACCAGTTTCCAGGACTGTGCCCAAGATTTGAGCTGTATCAGGTTCAAGTGCCCCCAAATGATGAGACAATTTTCACAGCATCAGGAATGTGTGTGTGTGTGTTTGTGGAGTGATTAAACACAAGCACCTTTTGACCAGGTAAGATGTTATCATAGTTGACTGCATAAACAGTTTGCGAAATGTGTGTGTGAATTGCTCAGCCTAGCGTTGAATGCATGGATCAGGGCCAAGCTGTTCTCTTCGCTGTGGTTCAGACCTTACACAGAAGTGTATCCCTTCAGTGGAGGGCATTTATGCTCGCCAGGCTGAATGCCGTCCCTTCGGCGGTACTAAACGGCAGGTTTAAAAATATTCATTTTGAGAAAAGATAATGTGTATGTGGCTTGAGTCAACACGATACGCTACAGCATATAATCATAAATTGTCACCTGCACAATGGTCCTTGTAAAAACAAAAACAATTCTACCCTTGAATGATAAAATGAAATCTAGCCAAGAATTCTCTGTATGCTGGTTTTTGTTGAATGATACTATTCCTGATGTCACTTTAAAGGTGGCAGAATTTTTGATGGAAGTTGTCAATATAAGGACTAAAGTCTAAACTATATTTAAATTGAACATGTATGGACAGTGAATTTTGTGTACTGCTTACGCCATGTTTCTGAGTATATGCCAATAAAGGTCGATTGATTGATTGATTGATTGATTGATTGATCACAGAAGTGTATGGACTCACCAAATATCAACATTGGGTAGAAAATGTTTGAGATTTATCAACAATCATTCCTTCTGTCTTTTCAAACCTTGTCCCTGAGCGTGCATGTTTGTGAAAGCCAACCAGAAAGATAACTTACACCTGTTTATTTTTCAGCATCTTTTCCCAAATGATACCTGTGTTGTTGTTTTTATTGCATCTTTATTTTCGGCGGTTGGAAACGGACATATTGAAACGGGGTGGGGGGGGAGGAGGATGCCGCCGTGCTTGAAACCAGCATTTGCCTGACGAAAGCTTCAGTGTTGCTTGGCAACTTCTCCACCCTTTTTCCCGCAGCCCGGTTGCCATAGCGCTGTCTGCCAGAACTATCAAATTACAAAGAGGGCACATTACTCATTAAAAATTAGAGCTGGAGAGGCAAATAAACATTTTGAGGCATTTTATTTAACTCCTCTTGTCGTAGACTGGAATAATGCTGCCGCAAATTGTAGTGTTCCTCTCAATAGCGCCATATTTTTCCCCCCTTAGATACAGTACAGTTCTTTGTTTTGTGTGAGTGGTTTTTTTTAGTCCTCCGTGAGTAATTATTTCACTCATTCATTCGCTGGTCTTAAATGGGTGCAGTTAGAAGCATGTCCCTATGCGTTCGATACATTTACTTCCCGGTAATTAAGGATGCGACTCGATCCTAACCCGTGTGCACACAAATATGCAAATCTTTTCATTTTTTTTCCAGCTGTGTGGGTGGTAATGGGCAAGGACATAGGAATAAATGTGCTCCCCATGCTCCCCTCCACTGTAACGTGGGCATGCCGTCACAGGGCAAAGGCGCTTAATGTACTCACGCTGAAACTTCTGTACCTGGAATACGTTGAAAATTGAAAACTCTGTGGAGACGTGTGATGAAGAGGATATGAGTCAGCAGTGAAAAGCAAGCATCTCTCCAAAGTCAGGATAATAATAATAATAATAATAAGAAGAAGAAGAAGAAGAAGAGTTGGGTTTTATATGCTGACTTTCTCTACCACTTAAGGGAGACTCAAACTGGCTTACAATTGCCTTCCCTTCTCCTCCCCACAACAGACACCCTGTGAGGTAGGTGGGGCTGAGAGGTGTGACTAGCCCAAGGTCACCCAGCAAACTTCATGTGGAGGAACGGGGAATCAAACCCAGTTCTCCAGATTAGAGTCCACTGCTCTTAAACCGCTGTCCACTACACCACGCTGGCTGAGGAGCAGGAGGGCTGGTGGGCCATTGGCAGGAAGGAAGTAGAGAAGCATAGCAGGTTTGGAGGGCCGAGGACCTCGAAAGGCAGCTGAAGGAGATGCATAGACAAGGAATTTTGCCAGCTGTGGTTTTTACGGTCACTGCAGCAATTGTAACCTGGCAACCTCAAGAAAGAACAGGAGCCAAGAAGGCGGCGCAGAACGAATGTCCTGGTTTGAACTAATCAGCCATGTTTTTCAGCTGCCAGTTTCTAGCTAAACCTGTATAGTGGCAGGATCTGCAAATGGCAAGTTTGTCTCCTTGGGTGCTCATTTCTGTAAATATTATTACCCAATTGATTTGTTTGTCCTCTGCCTGGTGGGGAGCTGTCGACACACTGACAGGGTGGGTGTAGTATCTGTGTCACAGACTGCTTTTTTAAATAATAAGTTAAAACAGGCACATAGTGTGAGGTGGATCCAGCAATCTATCCGCAGAAAGTGCAAGTGGTCCCCGCCCCCAAGCATTACTTCTGACCCCTGGAAGGTTTCTTCCCAGGGTTGAGGTAGCAGAGACCCACACGAACTAACAGCTGTGCAAGTCAGGAAGAGACACTGGGGAGGGGAAAGGAGGCAAAACCATCCTTTCTGCCTCTTTCATCAGTGCAGATCCACTCCTGGAAAAGGAAGGGAGCCTTTGCCCCCCTTCCCAGTTCCCTCCGCAGCCTCCCAACTCACGTGGCTATTAGTCCACGTGAGTCCCATGACCTGGGACTAAACCTTCCCAAGACTGGAAAGGACTGTATGGAGAGAGAAGCGTGGGAAAAGTTGCGGATCACTGGATCCAACCCCATATCTCCCATATCTGGGAGTCTGAGTGGTAAAAGGCCCCTTGCAACCCGGCACTTCTGGGTGTAAACCAGAAGTGACGTGCAGCGGCATGCAGGCACATGTGCGTGTTTGCCCACCAACCCTCAGCTGGTCGGCGGGCGGCCCGGTGGATTGGCAGGGTTTTGCCCGCCACCACCGGGCACTTGGCAACCCTAAGTATTTTTGTGAAAAATTGTGCAGGGCAGGGGACAAGTTTAGGTGTTTTGTTGGCAGTTTTTCTGCTGTCAGTAATTCTTACAGTCAGAAACTGAATGTTAAACCAATGCCTCCAGTAGGAATACTACCAGAATCCAAAGATAGCAAATTATGGCAGTCTTTACTGGAGTCTACCTCCTTGAATTTCAGACTGGACTGTGTTCTAGAATGAAGCAATAGAGAAAGCGGCCATTATGAAACCTACAGCCTGATGCTTCAAAATATGAGAATTACCTGCCAAATATGCCGTTGCTCACCACACCTTAATTGCAATGTGGTTCGAGCAGGAGTCTAATTAATGGAAGTGAGCTAGGGTTGCAGTGGTTAAGAGTGGTGGTTTGGAGCAGTGGACTCTGACCTGGAGAACCGGGTTTGATTCCCCACTCCTCCACATGAGCGGCGGACGCTAATCTGGTGAACCGGGTTGGTTTCCCCACTCCTCCACATGAAGCCTGCTGGGTGACCTTGGGCTAGTCACAGTTCTATTAAGAGCTCTCTCAGCCCCACCCACCTCACAGGGTGTCTGATGTGGGGAGGGGAAGGGAAGGTGACTGTAAGCCGGTTTGAGTCTCCCTTAAGTGGTAGCGAAAGTCAATATATAAAAACCAACTCTTCTTCTTCTTCTTTTCTGTGTTTTCATACTGCGTTACAATACCTGATACCAGTTTTTTAAAAAGGGGAAAAAAGAATGAAGGGTGCCCAGCTGCAGACCTGGGTGGATTTTACCCTGTCCTCATTTGCCCTGTAATTTATCCAGTCCTGAACATTCGCCTATTTCAAGTAGTTCCTAAGGTTTGGGCTGCTGGCCAATTATGAACCCTTATAGCGTTTGCATCTCTTTGCTGGTCTGTGCTTGTTCCTCATTTGTCCTTGGACGGGGCTCTCTCCGTCCCTCCCTCTTTAGCCAGGTGTAAAAAGAGAAGGTGTCTCTAGATTTTAGGACTCTTTTTAGCAGGCCAGATTGTTACCGGTTTATGCCAGATACAGGAATGACACACAGGGAGTTGGAGTCGGAGATGCTATTTTGGAGGCAGAATTTTCCAGCTATAATTACACCATTTACAACATGAGATATGTTTACTAGCATAATAAAATATATATGGGGAAATTAATGTTCGCTTTAGATTAGCCAAAGGCCATTTTAAAGAACTGTCTTAAGCTACATGGACCCCTAGTTGAAATTTTATATCTCAGATTATTCCTAAACTCAAGCCATAAGAAACCACGGTTCTATGCAGATTCTGTACAGTGTCAGTGAACAGCAGAAAACTATCCACAGGTAGAAAATTTGGCACATCAATAACCTTGTTTGTAATTCAAAAGAATGCTAGAAGCTAGGGTTGCCAGGTCCTTCTTCGCCACCAGCAAGAGGTTTTTGGTGCAGAGCCTGAGGAGGGCGGGGTTTGGGAAGGGGAGGGACTTCAATGCCATGGAGTCCAATTGCCAAAGTGGCCATTTTCTCCAGGAGAACTGATCTCTTATGAAACAAGTAGATTTCTGGGGTTCTTTTGTTTCCCAGGCACTTTTCTCTTGATCTCTATTGGCTGGAGATCAGTTGTAATAGCAGGAGATCTCTAGCTAGTACCTGGAGGTTGGTTGGTAAACTGGAAGAAGAAAATACCTATGCTGGAAATAGTAAAAACTGTAATAAATGGCAGCACGTGGCTTTAAAGATAATAATATGAAATATACCAACTGGAAAAGAAAACAATATTATAGAATATAATAATTCTATTTTTTGAAAAATCCAAAACACAACATATATTCATAAACACTGTGTTGAAAGCCACACAGAAACCTCACAGGGTCTAAAATAACAAAAAATGTATAATACAGATTGCTTTAAACAACATGAACAACATAAATTCAAGAATTATTTCTATGGCCTTAGCAAGGGCTCATGTATACTCAAGAATTATAGTTCATGAAAAATCACGAAGAGACGAAGAAAGGTCCAAGGTGGGTCTATCACAAGTACGCGTTTCGGAATCCAATCCTTCCTCAGCTTGGCGACCACAATGATGTTTAAAGAGACCAAAAAATGGCTTCTAGGAATAATGATAATCATAGTAATAATAATAATAATGGCCCCGTAGGGTTGCCAACCTCCAGGTACTAGTAGAAAAAGCAGCACAAAGGCTCAATCAACAACAAATCATACACTGTGATACTTAAAAGGCCTTTCGGTACAACTGAGCCTTTTGTGGCCATAAAGTGCATCCTAACTTGTTCTTTTGTAGAGACCGGTTTCAGGCGCTCGTATATATGGGGAATGTTGTGGGTATTATCACATGTTGATTTATTTTGAACTGTAGGACTTATAGTTGACATGAATTAATGTCATATATATTAGTTTGTATATAATAGGTTTACATAATATACATTGGTTGGATTTAGTATCACAGTGTAGGATTTGTTGTTGATTGAGCCTTTGTGCTGCTTTTTCTACTAGCTTTTCCTAATTCAGCACAGGTATCTCGTTTGTATAACCTCCAGGTACTAGCTGGAGATCTGCTATTACAACTGATCTCCAGCTGAAGGAGATCAGTTCACCTGGAGAAAATGGCCGCTTTGGCAATTGGACTCTAGGGCATTGAAGTCCCTCCCCTCCCCAAACCCCGCCCTCCTCAGGCTCCACCCCAAAAACCTACCTCCGGTGGCGAACAGGGACATGGCAACTCTATTCCCCCGGGATTACAGCTGACCTACAGACTACGGAGATCAGTTCCCCTGGAGAAAACAGATGCTTTGGAGGGTGGACTCTGTGGCATTGTACCCTTCTGAGGTCTCTGTTCTCCCCAGGCTCCATCCCCAAATGTCCAGGAGTTTCCCAACCTGGATCTGGCAACCCTACCCCCTCAGCCCCACTGATGGCCAGGGGGACCTGGCAACCCTATCTCTCTCTCACTTATCCTCTGGTCTTGCTCTGTCCTTGAGAGGTAAGATGGGCAATCAGTTGGCTTCATTTTTAGGTTTTTAAAATTATTTGCGAAGTCATGTCTCTTTGGATAAGCCCAGGGACTCTGATCCTGCAGTGGCATCCATGTTGCTCGGGACTGAACTGGGCAGCTGATGTTCCAGTGAAAGCAAAGCCTGGGAATTTTAAATTTCTGTAATGGGTGAGCCTCAGAATAGAAATCAGGTGATTGGCTGCATGGCAAGGGCACGGGACAGAAATGAAAATGGCATGAACGACCATGGTGTGGAAGCAGGACTTTATTAATTTTATGGGAACACATTTTTTAATTTTATGGGAACACATTTTTTTTTAAAAAAAAACACCTAACTATAATCTAGTATTTAACAGAAGCACTCTTAGGGCTGGACTGAGGCTTTAGTATGGCATTTTCTACTTGTGGCCACAGAACAAGCGATCCTCTCCCCGATGCTCTTTAACATCTATATACACCCCCTGGCCCAGCTATCCAGGAGTTTCGGGTATGCTCGCGCATGCACACACACACACACACAGAGGCAACATTCTAGTGCTGCATCTCTTATTTTACCTTATATCTTGTTCTTCTTTATTTAGATCCCCCTTTCGCTCATATATTAGCATTCCACATTTTGGCCACGGGCTGGAAGGGCTTTTCAGGGAATTGCCTGACATTGTCATAAATTCAATCAATGAGATTAGCATGGATCTTTTAGCCTTTTGTGAGAACCCTGGAACAGATAGACAGCTAGAAGAAGAAAATTCTGCTTATGTTCTGCAAGCATATTTCTCATTGCCACTGGACATCCCTCCATGCTACCATCCAAGGATTGTTAGTGTCTGGTCTCATCCACATGTGTCTTTATTCATTTTTGATATGTCCCTGGCTGCCACTGCAAATCACTACCTCCTCCAGTCCAAGGCTTGTTTGGAACACCAGAAGAAGAAGAAGAAGAAGAAGAAGAAGAAGAAGAAGAAGAAGAGTTGGTTTTTATATACTCCATTGAAGTGCCTCCCCTCCCCAAACCCCACCTTCCTCAGGCACCACCCCCAAAATCTCCAGGTATTTCCCAACCCAGAGCTGGCGACCTGAGCTGAACCACCAGTTGCTAGAGCATTTCTCTTTGAAACTCATCTGTGGCTTGGCTACGGTTGCCAACCTCCAGGTATTAGCTGGAGATTTTGCTATTCCAAAAGCCCTGTGCTGCTTTTATGAGGCGTATCTTATGTCTGGGGTTTCAAGGGGGAGGGGGAAAGGTGTCCCATATCTGAACATTATCAGAAATCACCTGCTGTGAGCTGTTCATTTGGGTACACGGGGGGTGGGGATAATCATGCTGGCCCCTTCTGCTGTCTCCACGTGAATTGCATGTCCAGGATGTTACACATGTTAGGGTGAAAATATGATCCTGGAATATATGGGGTTCCCCTTCAAGTGCTCTTTTGAACTTAAATCCTTACATGTATAGCAGGGGGGCAGCAGAAATGATATCTGTCATAACTAGGGTGTCTTGTTAGAACTAGGCTATCTTGAACTGCATGCAATGGCATATCGAATTTCAGTTCTCTGTGGATTTGGGAAGTGCAAATGTCTGTCTCAAAGGCAGACTGTACTTGTGCAGCATGTACAATCCATTATTTTGTTTCCAAACTGAGAGCTTTGTCCAGTGGGAAACAATCCATTCCTGCCAACAAAAGCAGAGTCATTGAAGAACACTGCCATGGTTGCCAATAATTGAGACCATGTTTGTGTCTAAGAATGAAGAGCAGCATTACCAAAGGACACAACTCACAAATACTGACTTGAGGAGGAGCCGTGGCTCAGTGGTAGAGCCTCTGCTTGGCATGCAGAAGGCCCCAGGTTCAATCCCCGGCATCACCAGTTGAAGGGACTAGGCAAGTGCGTGATATGAAAGACCCTCTGCCTGAGACCCTGGAGAGCAGCTGCCGGTCTGAGTAGACAATACTGACTTTGATGGACCAGGGGTCTGATTCAGTATAAGGCAGCTTCATGTGTTCACGAGGCGTCCTTCACTGAATGTTTAAAAATCAACTTGGAAGAGTGAATAATACTAAATTCTCAGCTTCCCAATCCAATATTTTGGTGGCTTTGCTAAGGTAATGAAGTCACTTTTAATTATGTTGCTTTTCTTGATGAGTTGCTAGATCTTCAAATGGAAGTCTTCAAATTTTTGTTTAACGGAGTTGTAGGATACAGGCCAATGAAACCAGACAGGGCCCAGATGAGTGTTCCAGAGGTCAGGAATGTCTGCTGTCTAGGGTTGCCAGCTCTGGGTTGGGAAATACCTAGAGATTTTTTTTGGGGGGAGGGGTTGAGCCTGAGGAGGGCGGGATTTGGGGAGGGACTTCAATGCCATAGAGTCCAATTGCATAAACGACCAAGGATGGCCAAATGTCTGGGAAGCGGCAATTGACAATGTCTTGACATGGAGGGTCAATTTCACTGTGCCGGAGTACGAATTCTTTGCCGTAGTGTATCTGTTTGATTGTGATGTGTGGGTGGATTCCACAATGGTAGGTGTATGTGGGGCTGGCGTGCTCAGAATGCCACCCTGCATCTGGCAGGCTGACATTTCTTGCAGGCGCCTCCTTCTTACTGGCTCTGTTTGTTTTCTTCTCCCTCCATCAGTTTAAACCTAGTTCCAACCCTACGGGGAGCATTATTGTCTGAGGCCTGGGTGTTGTGATGAATTCTCTTGTGGCTATTATGTTTGCGCTCACGCTGTTTTTGCTCCATCGTGCCTTCTTCCTGCCTGCTGTGCTTCCTCAGTGTTGTCTGTGCAGTTCCTGACTTTTTGTTCTCGTGCCGTAACCCACTGGGTATGTATTTGTGTATCTGGGAGGGAACTGTTGCTTATGCAAGGCTGGGGAGGGGCAGGTGTGTTTAGTTGTGTAGTTCAGGTGTGCGTGGCAATGGAATGTGTGGCGGTTTGTGTGAAATGCAGTTAACAAGTGTGGTGTAGTGGTCGTACGTCCATCGTGGTGTAGTGGTACGTACATCCATCTTGGTGTAGTGGTACGTACGTCCATCATTCATACTTCACATGTTTGAAACACAGCTGTGTAACATCAAACTGCCATTTTGTTGGTGGCTGATTTAACAACATTTTGTTGGTGGCTGATTTAACAACGCATAGTTAAATTGTGGAACTCCCTGCCCCAGGATGTGGTGATAGCTGCCAACTTGGAAGGCTTTAAGAGGGGAGTGGACATGTTCATGGAGGAGAGGGCTATCCATGGCTACTAGTCAATATGAATACCAGTCATGATGCATACCTATTCTCTCCAGGATCAGAGGAGCATGCCCATTATATTAGGTACTGTGGAACACAGGCAGGATAAGGTTGCTGCAGTTGTCTTGTTTGGGGGCTTCTTAGAGGCCCCTGGTGCTGGACTTGATGGGCCTTGGTCTGATCCAGCAGGGCTTTTCTTATGTTCTTATGACAGTATCCCTCTTTGTGGAACCCTTGGGCTTGCTTCTGGACTGTATGTAATTTGGCCGTGACTCTGTATTGGGAGTCCAAATATGCCAGCACAATCACACACTAATGGAAGCACCACACCAGCATGGTGTAATGGTTAAGAACAGTGGTTTGGAGCTGTGGAGTCTGATCAGGAGAACCAGGTTTGATTCCCCACTCCTCCAGATGAGCGGCGGTGGCTAGTCTGGTGAACTGGATTTGTTTCCTCACTCCTCCACATGAAGCCAGCTGGGTGACCTTGGGCTAGTCACACTCTCTTAGCTCCACCTCCCTCACAGGGTGTCTGTTGTGGGGAGGTGAAGGGTGATCGTAAACCTGTTTGAGTCTTCCTTAAGTGGTGGAGAAAATCAGCATATAAAAACCAACTCTTCTTCTTCTTCTTGTTTCGTAGGGCTGTGAAATTGGGGCTAGCCATTTGGTGACTTTGAATTAATACCAGGGTGAAAGTAAGATGGTGTGGGTGGGTCTAGAGCAGGAAATTGGCCAAAGTGGTACCTCCCATCTTTGGCTTCAAGCCCATAAGAGAGACAATACCAGTAAGAAATTTCCCTGGTTGATACTCATGTTTCAGCTGGCATAACACAGTGGCTTTGCACAGAGCAAGGACAATAAATGATTGGTATTGGAGACAAAACTAGGCTGTAATGTTGTGTGGGTAAAGTGCCATCAAGTCACAGCCAATTTATGGAAATCAGGTGGGGTTTTCAAGGCAAGAGACTAACAGAGGTAGTTTCCCATTGAGGTCCTGTGCATAGCAACCTTGGATTTCCTTGGTGGTCTCCCATCCAAGGACTAACCAGGGCTGACCCTACTGAGCTTCTGAGATCTGATGAGATTGGGCTAACCTAGGCCATTCAGGTCAAAGTAGGCCATAATGTTACCCATACTAATAACTGTGTGGCAGTCTCACATTCTGTGCTGCCTAAACCCTTAGGCAGTTTGCTGTTCTCATTGTTGCTCATGCTGTGTTTGAATTTTTGTATCCCTGGTCTTATTGCATTATTCATTGGTAGGGGTTGCCAGGTCTCCCGTTATAGTAGGGTTGCCAAACTCCAGGTATTAGCTGGAGATCTCCTGCTATTACAACTGATCTCCAGCCAATAGAGGTTAGTTCACCTGGAGATAATGGCCACTTAGGCAATTGGACTCTATGGCATTGAAGTCCCTCCCTTCCCCAAACCCAACCCTCCTCAGGCTCTGCCCCAAAAACCTCCCGCCAATGGTGTAGAGGGACCTGGCAACCCTAGGCTATAGCCTCCTGGCAAACCTGATTGTTGCCTGTTTGTACCTAAAAGGCCAGTGGGAAGGAAACGAGGTGCGTGTGCTAGCATCACACCAGCAGGCTGACGTCGCTTCCAGCTAAAACATCATGCCATGAGGGGATGCTCTAGGATATGCAAAATCTCTATGATTTTACCATAGAGTTTTTGCAAATCCTAGATTCCCCCCACCCCATGTCATGACGCCACTATTGGTTTTCGCTGCAAGTGATGTCAGCTTGCCGGCGTGATGCTACTACACAAGTCCCCATCCTCAAAATACTCCGGGGGGTGGGTAAGGGTTGGGAGATTGCAGGCTGCAGCATGAATGTCTTATGCTGTGTGATTTACATTTTGTTTTCTCTTTACCCTGAAATCTGCCTTGAGTCTCAGTGAGAAACAAGGGTTATAAATAAGCTAAATAAAGAAATAAATAGCTTTCTGGAGTTAATCTAAACCCTTAAGGTAGGGCTTGGAGTTCTCCCAGAATTGTTCTGGACTTAATCTAAACCCAGAAGGTGGGGCTTGGAGTTCTCCCAGAGTTCTCCCGACTCCAGAGAGGAAATGGCATTTTCAGAGGGCAGGCGCGGTGGCCATGGGTCATTGTTGAGCTTGCTGTGAATTAAGAGGTGGGATTAGGCAAGTAGGAGAGCAGGCCGGATTCTTTATAGATATAGTCACCATGACTCGGAAGCTCAGCTGAGATGCTGAGACGGAGCCCCTGGGGTGCCACAAATTTCTGCCTGCAGCCCGCATGGCGCCTCTTTCTATGAGTGTCCTACCTGTCATAATGGCTGAAATTTTACTAATGTTACAATAAACCAGAAGTAGTTGTCAGCTAAGGCTGTAGGCCTATCAATGGTTGCTTGGGAATAGGTCCTATTGAGCTCAGTGACTAGGGTTGCCAACCTCCAGGTGGGGCCTGGAGCTCTCCCAGAATTACAGCTGTTCTCCAGACGACAGAGACCAGTTCCCCCCAGCTTTGGAGGGTGGAGTCTATGGATTACATCCCACCTAGGTCCTTCCCCAAACCCCAGCCTCTCCAGGGTCCACTCCCAGATCTCCAGGAATTTCCCAACCTGGAATTGGAAACCAAGCCATGAGATTTATTTTCAGACAAACATGCATAGGGTTAATCAGCACAGGAAATGGGCCCACCAAAGATGAGTATAGAGAGAAGAAAGGGAATGAGAACATGTTAGAGGGGCTGTGGCTTAGTGGTAGAGCATTTGCTTGGCATGCAGAAGGTCCCAGGTTCAATCCCCAGCATCTCCAGTTAAAGGGACTAGGCAGGTAGGTGGTGGGAAAGATCCCTGCCTGAGACCCTGGAGAGCCGCTGCCGGTCTGAGTAGACAATACTGACTTTGATGGGCCAAGGCAGTATAAGGCAGCTTCATGTGTTCATGTGTTACTGGCCACTATTTACTAGATGACTGTATTTGCTGGTCGTGGGCCATAATAAATACCTTTGACTTTTCTGATTTACTAGATTATGATCCTTTTTTCTGTTTTGGGATAATCACCTCTGGAAAGGACAAAGAGGAAGACAGGGAAGAGCAGCTTAAGAAGGAAACTGAATGTAGAGAGAGTTGACAGGAGACAGCCAGTAAGCTGATTAGAAAAGAAGAGGGCAGAGTTGAGTGTCAAGCTTAAAGCGGAGTAAGTTGGCCAGGCTGCCAGACTTTCTCCAGAGGCATTTAATAAGTAGTGCATGTGGGCAGAGTAATCTGAGGACGGAGCTGCAGTCGTCTATAGAAACGAAACCACGCCAAACATGTTTCTTTGTGATGAAGAACCTCAACCCAAGTTAGAGCAACGGTCTGCAAACTGGAGGAATGTGTTTATTCAAAGCCGAGCCCTTGGCTTCATTTCCGTTCCGACTGTGCACCGCACATGCATGCCACTTGAGTTGGCAAGGTGTTCATGCCCACTCCTCCTTCATAGGAAAGGCAGCAGCTTGACAAGCTGCTTTTGTTCAAGCCTGCCTCGCCTTCGATGGTTTTCTTTTCCAAGCCATCCCAAGAAATTTTAATACACCTTTGTTGGACTTATTTAAATCGTGAGGCCAAAGAGATAAGATTCAGCAGAACATGAAAGTAAACATTCTAGGAACCCAGAATGACTCATATTCAGAGGTTTTATAATCGCTGGCATAAATCCACACATTCAAAATTATAGACAATCATTAGGGTTGCCAGGTCCCTCTTTGCCACCGGCGGGAGGTTTTGGGGGCAGAGCCTGAGGAGGGCAGGGTTTGTATCATATGTATATATCCTCAATGCACTTATATAAATAAAAGTATCTTGTCTGGAATACTGTTTCAGTTCCTGCTGATTTCAATAATCGAGCAAGTGCCTAACTCTCCCTTGAAACCGATTGGGCTTCAGACAGTAAATTTAGATGGATTATGCCCAACACATGTTTGATGCATGCGCAAATCAAAGTATTCCCTTTATTTGCAACTAGATTAGATTGATTTCAACATATTATAGTGTAATGAGATTTACCATTAATCGAATGCACTCTACAGTCAATTTTCAGGGCTGCCTTTCGCTTCCTAAAGGATACTTGCAATACCAAATAATGACAAGAGGATATATTTTTCTACCTTGAATGGGCCGTCTAGAATTTAGCGTTAACTGTAAAGACGTAAATGATGCCAATTGCTGAAACAGAAGCACAAATTAAACATCCAAGAACACTGAAAGAGGGAGATGAGACATTACTTACCGACTGGAACAGTCATAAGACCTTTTCCGCTTTCCTTTTGCTGTATGAAGAAAGAAGAAATGAGCAAGAACGGTCTATTCTTGACAATCTCCCCGTGCCCATTACGCGAGAGCTTTAATGCGTTTAAATCTCCTATGAATCGCGGGGGCACGAGGAGTGACAACAAGCTAGCAGATAAAAGGTTTGTGAATTATTTAATGTACAGGAGGGGGATCATCAGAGCAAACCGAACATGTATCTGCGGCGACAGGGTTTTTTGATCAAAATGAAAACAATGTCTCGTAACTGCGAGGAAATAAAGAGGGAGTGGATTTTAAACTGAGGTAAAGTTAATCTCGAGGTGTCTTAATCAGACCCCTAGCAGTGCTGTGGAAGCCAACAACCATCCGCCCAACCTTGCTTTAGAACTGGGTCAGTGTCTACAAATCCATCTAAATAATAAAGCAGTTATGGAGGTGCTGCGCCATAGCCAATCGGGCAGAGGGGGTAGGAGGCTATTCAGAGCCCTTGAATCTCCAGTGCAGCTGGAGAACTCGAATATCTCCCTCTCCTTCTTATTCAGATCCTTGTTGGAAGAGTTTGGTCTAGAGTTAAGATTAAAACAAGTCATGCTTAAACCAGATATCTCCAATATCTCTGGAAGGTCAGCATGAGAGCCATCTGTGTTATGGACCGAAAGGTCCCACGTTCAATCCTTAATATCTCCAGTTGAAAGGATCAAGTAGTTGCTGATGTGAAAGACATCCACCTGAGACCCTGGAGAGCTGTTGTCTGTTAGAGGAACCAGTACTGACCTTGACCAGCATGTTGTATTTGTGTGTTCCAAATTGCCTTTGAGAAAGCAACGATCTTACAAATATATCAGATTTGGGTTACATACTGACATGACATGCACTGACATGTTTCTAGGGTTGCCAACCTCCAGGTACTAGCTGGAGATCTCCTGCTATCACAACTGATCTCCAGCCAACAGGGATCAGTTCACCTGGAGAAAATGGCCGCTTTGGCAATTGGACTCTATGGCATTGAAGTCCCTCCCCTCCCCAAACCCTGCCCTCCTCAGGCTCCGCCCCAAAAACCTCCCACTGGTAGTGAAGAGGGACCTGGCAACCCTACATGTTTCACATTCACTCGCGTGGTCATATATATGACCTGCTTGTGTATTATTATATGTGTTGTTTGTCTTTAGAACTCCCAATACCAACTAAAGATAATACCTTTTTAAAACTGGAAATCAAAGGGCCTGAAAGGAAGGCGTAAAACATCCAGTTCAGTGAAACCTTAAGTAGTTTTACATGGTGTTGAGCATTTTTTGGTGTTTACGATTCCTGGGTACCAAAAAGGTTGGATTCAACCAGTTTTTCTGTGTGTGGGGAAAGGGAGGAGGTATCCCCTTTGACTAACCACAAAGACCATGCCAGGGATCATGGGACCTCTGTGTACAAGTATTATGTGGGATGGGACCTATAGGAAGGAGGAGAATACGCAAGAAAGCCAGCTGAATCCAACCGAAGTTTGGTAACACATGCTCAGAAATCAGTAAGAATCTATGAAACTCGGATGGTACAAAGACTCAACAATTTGGCAATAAAAAAGGAAATTAAGTCAGTGCTGTTTAATTGCCACATTTCTATGGTTGCCAACCACCAGGTACTAGCTGGCGATCTCCTGCTATTACAACTGATCTCCAGCTGATAGAGACCAGGTCACCTGGAGAAAATGGCTGCTTTGGCAATTGGACTGTATGGCACTGAAGTCCCTCCCCTCCCCAAACCCCGCCCTCCTCAGGCTCCACCCCAAAAACTTCCCACCAGTAGCAAAGGGGAGGGGCTTCGATGCCAAAGAGTCCAATAGCCAAAGTGACCATTTTCTCCAGGTGAACTGATCTTTTATCGGCTGGAGATCAGTTGTAATAGCAGATCTCCAGCTACTACCTGGAGGTTGGCAACCCTACAATAAAGGCATGTGTGTATTTCTTGCTTCAATGGTCTTTCAGCTGGAAAAAAAGCCATACTATTTTGGAATTGGGGAAAAAAATGCTTGCCCTTTTCCCTTTCTACATAACTGTTCATCATTTCAAAACTTCAGTCGCCAAGGAAATCATCCCAGCCCACAATGGCTGGGTTAACATAATTTCTTCCTGAACGGATTTTAAAAAGCCTCACCCGTATGAATATAAGCATATATCTTTAAAGGTGAACAGAATGCCACTAGTGGTTTCATTTGGCAAAAGGCTGGAATAAGTTACCGGGGGTGTGGGGTGGGTTATGCTGTTTTGGCCCCGGGAAAAACAAAGGCCAATCTTGGCAATTTCAGATGTGTGCATACTATATTTGTGCTTAAAAATGAAGGCTAGAATGTAAATCTGTTTTTTCTTTGTTTATTATTATTACAGTCCTTAGACCGATCATAAAATATTTGCAGTTACATTGCCTTACCCAAACCGGCAGTATAAAACAATACATTTTGGTTAAAACACTATACAAAATATTACTTTCTTTAAAATGGTTAAAAACTGGTCAGCAATATAAATTTAAACAATCAATCCCCTTTACAACTTTTCATTTCTATTTAGATTTCCTATAATTAAATAATATTCTACAAAACTTGGCCACTAACTTTGTTTCCTGAGAAAATTCATCCTTGAGAAGGATGTTAACTCTAACTGATTCAGGATAACCATTTTTTTCTTTGCTTTGAAAATTTTTATTAAAAGGCAACAATACATGCAAATCCCGGGTTTTCACATTCGACAAACGTCAGATGACTACATCAATAAAGAAAGGAGCTGCTTCTGTCTTCTTCAATTACCTGAAGCAAAGGAACATTTTAAAATGTTGTTTATTTTTTGGAAACTGCTGTGTGAAGTTGGTATAACGGTATGCACAGTTATGCGATACAGCTTGAAACATTACAGAGATTTGCTCTTTCAAAATCCACCTACTGGGCTCCTGATCATTTGGAGCACGTTGGAAATTAACATTAAAAAAATGGATGCGACATTTTTATTTCAGTCACTGTGTATAATCCCATCTTCCACCTCCTGGGCTGCCTGAGATGCACATTTCCCCGCGCCCCAGGAGGTGCTCTTTCAAATCCCACCCACCAGACAAATGGCCGTTTCCGGCAAATACCTCTTGGACTTCAAGCCAGCAAGCTGAGGGCTGGGAAAGGAACAGTTTTCTGATCCATCGTTGGACTAAGAATATCAGCTGCCCATGGGGAACGAATTAACATCTCCCTAAATCCAAGCCAAAACCAGCAATATTTCCTAGCAGAGGGAACACCCATAGCTGAGAACCATCTGGTCCCGGGACGTATTTGTTAAAGCAGTTAGGAAGCAATCATCTGCCACCTTAGGAGGAGAGCAGACACATGCCTCTTCTTCTCAAGCAATGACTACTTTATAACACGTCAAACAAGAACATTACAACAAATTAAAATATGCTTTCTCATGATAGTGTTCCGTTAAAGAATGAAAGATATCCATTCATCAGATAGAACTGTAAAGATACACCGAGTTATCAGTACAGATATAACTTAACATTTCTTCGTGTGGTCAATCACTACTGACACTTTAAAACTTTTGGTATGCAATGATCACCAGATAAGAAAGAATGTTGTCTTAGGCTCAGTTAAATGCGTCCATGTTTCTCTTCCACTGAATAAAAAAAGTGGAAGCCAGATTTAAGATCTGAGATTAGATAAAACAGTTTGATAGAATCTGGCATGTTCAAAAATGCATGAAATGGCTTCATTGCCATAGAAATAATCTCTAATAATTTTTCTTTTTCATCCACCTCTTGCAAGAAAACGTATTTGTTAAGTCCGCTGGGGGGAGGACACACGAGGTCAGAGACGGAGTTCCAACAACACCAGCTTTATTGAGAATGAGAACAGAACTGGAACTACAGTGGGAAGATCCTGCTTATATGCCCCCCTGGCCGCCTGCGGCCACTCCCCCCCAGACCGTGATGGGGGGGAACAACCCCCAGTAACCAATGGGTATACACTGGTTTAGGAGCCTTGGAGAATCCCAAGCTCAGCTGGGTTTCCCCTGCTTACCCACACTGATTCACATCCATACATCCATACCAGTATCTACAGTTTCAAAGTAATTCTTTTAAGAATGAGTAGTGGAGAGAGCCCCATGGTGCAGAGTTGTAAACTGCAATGCTGCAGTCCAAGCTCTGCTCACAACCTGAGTTCAATCCCAACGGAAGTTGGTTTCAGGTAGCGGCTCAAGGTTGACTCAGCCTGCCGTCCTTCCGAGGTCGGTAAAATGAGTACCCAGTTTGCTGGGGGTAAAGGGAAGATGACTGGGGAAGGCACTGGCAAACCACCCCATAAACAAAGTCTGCCTAGTAAACGTCAGGATGTGACATCACCCCATGGGTCAGGAATGACCCATTGCTTGCACAAGTGACCTTTACCTTATAGTGGAGAGAAGCAATTCCTGTAGCACACAATCAGAGGTACTGTAGTGGTAAAAAGTGATGTCAAGTTGCAGCCAACATACGGCAACCCCGCAGGGTTTTCAAAGCAAGAGATATTCAGAGGTGGTTTGCCATTGCCTGTCTCTGCATAGCAACTCTGGACTTCCATGGTAGGGCATTAACGCATGGGCAGAATGTTCCTGGTTCGCTCCTCTGTTATCCCACAATATTTTAATCCCACAATATTTAAGTCTGGATAATCAAACGCATGACGCCAGCCTATCCCACATTAAGTCTGAAACAAGTAGCTGCTGGAGGCTCCCCGTGCGTTTGAACCAACCATATAATGTGGGATAGTTCGCAATGCGGGATAGCAGGGGAGTGACATCGCCCAAGGATTGGCTGAGGAGTTATCCAATCAAAGGGCGATTCTCCCCCCCTTTTTTTTCTTTGAACACCAGCGTTCCGGTATACCATCGTCTCAACCTGTCAATTAAAAAAAGGCGGGATGGGAGACCGGAAGCAGCAATTGCTCACACAGGAAAGGGGGCGGGACGGGGGACAGGAAGCGGCAATTGCTTGCACTGGGAAGGGGGCGGGACGGAGGAGACCGGTAAGGAGCATTAGTAGCGAGCTAGCCGAGTAATTACACGCACGTCGGCGTTCCGGTAATGTAGCGGAATTAAAAAAAAGTAGCGGATTAGAACCGAAAAGATCGCTATAAACCAGGGATTAACCCGGGTTTTTTTGCCTTAATTCGCGACTAAGGTGGGTCCGATGCGCAGCCCTTGGACGGTCGTGCGTGTGGAGCATGGAGATTCGCTACTATTAAGGCACAAAAGCGAGACAAATTGGCCGTGCGTTAAGCCCCTAGTCTCCCATCAAGTGTTAACCAGGGCTGACCATACTTAGCTTCTGAGATCTGATGAGATCGGGTTAGCCTGGGCTGAGAACTGGGCTACGAAGCAGCCAAAAGCCCATTCCTTGCAGTCCAAGAATTGGAAATCGGGAGATTATCTACCAGGTACCGTTTGACAACTGCTATGACATGCACCAGGTAAAGCTTTAGAAATACACAAATATCTCTAAACGGAACCAATTAACAGCCATTTGATGAATCCGCTACATTGTTTCAACTGCTAATATCTCTAGCAATTACCAGTGCTGCTGATGCTGCTTTTTATTTAGTCTGTGTTGAGACTGCTTAGCTGAATTTATTTTGTGACGAGTTTTATTTAGCAAAGCTATTTCTGGGAAGGGATAATTTATCAGTGTAGGAGATCTCCCCCCAGACCAAGTTACACCTAGGGTTGCCAGGTCCCTCTTTACCACCAGTGGGAGTTTTTTGGGACAGAGCCTGAGGATAGTGGGGTGTGGAGAGGGGAGGGACTTCAATGCCATGGAGTCCAATTGCCAAAGCAGCCATTTTCTCCAGGTGAACTGATCTCTAATCGGCTGGAGGTAAGTTGTAGTAGCAGGAGATCTCTAGTTAGTGCCTGGAGGTTGGCAACCCTAGTTACACCCCTCTAACTCTGTTGAAGTCCCAATGGACCTAGAGTGGGGTAACTGTGCTTAGGATGGTACTGGAGAGGGAATAATATCAATTTAGAAGAAGAGTTGGTTTTTATATGCCAATTGTCTCTACTTTTTAAGGAGTCTCAAAGCGGCTTACAATCACCTTCCCTCCCCCTCCCCACAACAGACACCTTGTGAGGTAGGTGGGGCTGAGAGAGTTCAAAGAGAACTGTGACTAGCCCAAGGACACCCGGCTGGCTTCATGTGTAGGAGTGGGGAAACCAACCCAATTCACCAGATTAGAGTCTGCCACTCATGCGGAGGAGTGGGGAATCAAGCCCAGTTCTCCAGATTAGAGTCCTCAACTCTTAACCACTACACAACACTGGCTCTCAAATTGATCTAATTCTCAACATGGTACCATCTGCAGATACTTAAATCCATGGGTCAGGGCCATGAAGAGAGAAAGGAGGTATTTCTGCAACCATGAGAGAACCATGAGCGGACAACGCTTCTCTGTTGGCCCAGCAGCATCTACCCTCTTTGCTGAATGTGGGAGCCGCTGGAGGAGGGATAGCAGCTGCTTGAGCCAGATAGGAGGGGGAGGACAGGAACCCACTGTTGCCTACCCCCTTCACTACTTCCTGCAGAGCACCGAGAGGAGGACTGACCGGCGGGCAGAACAGCAGGGGAAAGGGGGCCAAGCAAAGCTGTGGGGAGACAGATGGGCTAGGGGAAATAGGGAGCAGCCAGGCAGAGTGGGGAAGGAGGTAAGCAAGATTCCCACTGCCTGTGAGTTTGCCTAGGCTAGGGGGACGAGAGGAAGCACAACCCACCCCTGCATCAGCCGGGCCCATCAAAGCAGCGAACTTTAGGAGTGATGAGGCAGGCAGGCAGGCAGAGGAGTGGGGAAGGAGGGAGTGAATGGTGCTGCAGTTGCCACCAAGACCACCCCCCATGCAATTCTTGCAGGCCCCCACTTGTAGAGTTTCTGATTCACACCATACGGGCCACAGCCTGAACCGAGTTATTCGCCCCGGTTCAATGCTGTTGGAAAGCATTTATTTTTGTCCTGCTTCTTCCCAGCATCATGGTGCACTCTTACACCTTCCAAGGAGGGGAGTGGCTGTGGCTCAGTGGTAGAGCCTCTGCTTGGCAGGCAGAAGGTCCCAGGTTCAATCCCCGGCATCTCCGGTTAAAGGGGCTAGGATCTGAGACCCTGGAGAGCCGCTGCCGGTCTGAGTAGACAATGCTGACTTTGATGGACCCAGGGTCTGATTCAGTATAAGGCAGCTTCATGTGTTCATAGCTTTTCTCTGAGCTTCCTCAAACCTGCTTTGCTGTAAATTTTTTGGGAAGTTTGAATTGAGCATAGATGGCTGCCACTCATGGGAAAACCCAAACTCTCCCCTCAACATGGCAGCCATTTTTCTTGACCCTGTGGCAGCCATTCACCTCACACAAGGTTTTTTTAAAAAAATTCAGAAATTGACTATTATTATATTGATATAAGGTTTTAACAATGCGTGAATCAGGTTCTCTGAATTCCCAGCTCTCCCAGAGGAAAAATAACAATATTCTAACACTAGGTATTAGCATGTTGACATCAAGCATGTTTGCATTTTTACTCAACGTATTTTTTAATCTTACTGAAAGCCACAAAGTAGGTCAATATATCAATTTTTATTGAACCAACCTATTGGTAGAAACGCACAAATTAATGTTTTGGGTTCTCAAACCCTTTAATCAATCTGAAATGAAACCGCCTTGGAAGTACATTGTTCGAAATGACAAGCAGAAATTCAAATGAGATATAAACCAGGAATGGTGAGTGGTAAACATTAGAAAAAGGCTTACGCTATGACTACATTCTTCCGATTCATGCTACTGAAGTTCTGTGTAAAGAATAGGCCGAAACACAACAACGTTGCCTGTCACCACCCTAATTGGAGTGCATATTCAGAACACCACAGTAGATTCCAGTTCTGCCTTTCTGTGGTTCAGAGAAGTGACCACGGCTCAGTGATAGAGCCCCTGCTTTGCAAAGAGCCCCTGGACTGCCTTGGCGGTCTCCCACCCAAGTACTGACCAGGGCCGACCCTGCTTAGCTTCTCAAATCTGACCTGATAGGGTTGCCAGGTCCCTCTTCACCACCAGCAGGAGGACT